>NC_053038.3:279209236-279853792 GCF_002575655.3 Aegilops tauschii subsp. strangulata | reverse complement strand
GTGACTCCTCCATTGGTCCAATTAGTTTTTGTTCTAGTGCTTTATTCATTGCAAATTTGTGCTGCCTAGGTGACCATGTTCTTGAGCTTGCATGTCAAATTTATATGGTTCCAAGTAGTTCTAATGCATGATATAGGTTCTAGGCACTTGTAGGAGTAGTTGCTACCAATTTTGTTGAGTTTGGTTCACTTTTATTTGAAGTTACTAAAAATTGCAGAAATTTTGCAGAGGAAGAAATATGTTTAGGAAAATGTACCAAGGTGGTCGTTCAAGGAAGCAAGGACCCAGGCTTGCAATGCATGATGCTGATGATGAACCACCAAGGGACGCTCCCGTGCGGCCTTATGAATGGCCCTCAGAGGACTTCATGGATCGAGCAGGAATTAAGGAAGAATTTAACGCATATTTGCGTAACGCTGATCTTGTGAGCTTCGAGGCAGAAAAGTGCTGTCAGTACCACTATCTCACTAGTTCCTTTGTGAGGAGTTTGAATTTTCATCTTCACGCAATTCTCAAACTGTCCTGTTTGATCTTTATGAAAATTCTTATACTATGGACTTAGAGGATTTTACCACTACTTGCAAACTTCCACAATGGGGTAGTACTAGTGAACCTCGCAAATCTGAATTTAGAGATTTTCTCGCTAGTATAACTGTGGGGGAATCTAGAGATATAGCACAAGCTACCATAGGGAGCATTCATTTTCCTGCTATACATTATTTTGCTCTCTTCATAGGTAGGTGCATAAATGGTAAGGATGAAGCATGTCACATGTGTGTCCCTGATCTCAGTGTTCTCAGGAGTGCTGTATTAGGAGATAAACATTATAATTTGGGAGCTATTGTTGCACGTAGGTTGCATCATAATAGATTTAATGGAGATTTCTTTGGTGGAATTTATGCAACCCGTATAGCAAATTTTCTTGGTGTAACCATACGTGAGGATGATATTGAGTTGCCTCCTGCTTATTTGGATTATGAGGCTATGGTTCATCATCATTTTGTTGAGAGGAACGATCAGTTCCTCCAGTACCGACTAATCTTTGACAAACGACGCACCTATCACGTCGCTCTCCCTGCTTCTACTTTCTTTGTCTTTCAGGCAAAAGGGAGATATTTTATAACCAGAGAGGAGGCAGAAGAGTATAAGAGGATGGCTGAGATAGCTCGCCTCCAAGCTGCAGCCCACGATGCAATGACTGCTGCATCTCAGTACGACCCCAACTACAACTTTGGATATCCGCCAGGCCATCCGTGGCAATAGACCAACTTAGGCCAAAAGCCTAAGCTTGGGGGAGTACATATTTCTCACCGACATTACATTTATGTTCACAGACTAATTGCTAGATGTCGGTGCTCATACTTTTTCACTGTAATATCCATGCTAGTTTATTTTTCCTTTTTTCTGCTTTCTTCTCGTGTGTTTGAAAAACCTTAAGAAAAACAAAAAAAATTAGTAATAGCTTTTAGCTAGTTTACTTTCTTGTTGTAGTAGTAGTAATTAAAAAGAAAACCCAAAAATATTTCCTGTTCTTCTTTTGCTTGTTGGGAGATTTCCCGTGTAAATAGTTTTATTTCTTTTCTTTGGGAGTCGATAGGAGAAGACCATGATGAAAATGTTGAAGTGGCTCTTATATGCATTATTGTTGATTTAACCAAGAGCCCATATTACCTTGCCTTCTCCTGTTTATTGAATGCTCGCAGATTCCAGCTTAGTCCAATGCACGTGCACTATTATTATTATTCACATCGTTCGGTCATGCAAGTGAAATGCAATTATGACGATATATGATGGACTGATTGAGATGAGAGAAGCTGGTATGAACTCGACCTCTCTTGTTTTTGTAAATATGATTAGTTCATCGTTCCTGATTCAGCCTATTATGAATAAACATGTTTGCAATTACAATTAGAGATTATAGTTGCTTATGCCATGCTTAATTAGCTAGGAGTTTATAATGGTTTACCTTGCGTGCCAACATGCTATTAAAATGGTTGTGATGTGGTATGATGGGGTGGTATCCTCCTTTGAATGATTTAAGTGACTTGACTTGGCACATGTTCACACATGTAGTTGAAACAAAATCAACATAGCCTTCATGATATTTATGTTCATGGTGGATTACATCCTACTCATGCTTGCACTCTATGTTTATTAACTTTAATGCATGTTCATGACTGTTGTCGCTCTCTAGTCGGTCGCTTCCCAGTCTTTTGCTAGCCTTCACTTGTACTAAGCGGGAATACTGCTTGTGCATCCAATTCCTTAAACCCCAAAGTTATTCCATATGAGTCCACTATACCTTCCTATATGCGGTATCTACCTGCCGTTCCAAGTAAATTTGTATGTGCCAAACTCTAAACCTTCAAATGAAATTCTGTTTTGTATGCTCGAATAGCTCATGTATCAACTAGGGCTGTCCGTATCTTCCATGTTAGGCGGGTTATTCTCGAGAGGAGTGGACTGCGCTCCTCACTCACGAGAAAATGGCTGGTCACCGGGATGCCCAGTCCCATGATTTATGCAAATTAAATCAAAATAATTGCAAACAAAACTCCCCCGGGACTGTTGTTAGTTGGAGGCACTCGTTGTTTCGAGCAAGCCATGGATTGATGCTTGTTGGTGGAGGGGGAGTATAAACTTTACCATTCTGTTTGGGAACCGCCTATAATGTGTGTAGCATGGAAGATATCGCCATCTCTTGGTTGTTATGTTGACAATGAAAGTATGCCGCTCAAAATATTATTTATCTCTATTTCAAAACCGAGGTCTGGCACCTCTACAAATCCCTGCTTCCCTCTACGAAGGGCCTATCTATTTACTTTTATGTTGAGTCATCACCCTCTTATTAAAAAGCACGAGCTGGGGAGCACCGCTGTCATTTGCATCCATTACTATTAATTTATATTGGGTATCACTATGACTGGATCTCTTTTACCATGAATTACAATGTTTAGTCAGTCCTTGATCTTTAAAGGTGCTCTGCATTTATGTTTTGCGGTCTCAGAAAGGGCTAGCGAGATACCATCTTGTTATATTATATCATGATTGTTTTGAGAAAGTGTTGTCATCCGAGATTTATTATTATTGCTGGCTAGTTGATTATGCCATTGACATGAGTAAACACGAGACCTAAATGTTATTGTGAATATGGTTAGTTCATAATCTTTGCTAAAAACTTGAATGCTGGCTTTACATATTTACAACAAAAAGAGGAAACAGAGTTTGTATAAGTTTTTCTTTATCACTTTCAGTTTATCTACTGAATTGCTTGAGGACAAGCAAAGGTTTAAGCTTGGGGGAGTTGATACGTCTTCGTCGTATCTACTTTTCCAAACACTTTTGCCCTTGTTTTGGACTCTAACTTGCATGATTTGAATGGAACTAACCCGGACTGACGCTGTTTTCAGCAGAATTGCCATGGTGTTATTTATGTGCAGAAACAAAAGTTCTCGGAATGACCTGAAACTCCACGGAGATTATTTTTGGAAATAATAAAAAATACTGGCGAAAGAATCAAGGCTAGGGGACCCACACCCTTGCCACGAGGGTGGGGGGCGCGCCCCCCTGGAGCTCCACTGACCTCGACTCCAACTCCATATATTCGTGTTCGGGGAGAAAAAAACAGAGAGAAAGATTCATCGTGTTTTACGACACGGAGCCGCTGCCAAGCCCTAAACTCTCTCAGGAGGGCTGGTCTAGAGTCCGTTCGGGGCTCCGCAGAGGGGAATCCATCGCCGTCGTCATCATCAACCATCCTCCATCACCAGTTTCATGATGCTCACCGCCGTGCGTGAGTAATTCCATCGTAGTCTTGCTGGACGGTGATGGGTTGGATGAGATTTATCATGTAATCCAGTTAGTTTTGTTAGGGTTTGATCCCTAGTATCCACTATGTTCTGAGATTGATGTTGCTATGACTTTGCTATGCTTAATGCTTGTCACTAGGGCTCGAGTGCCATGATTTCAGATCTGAACCTATTATGTTTTCATGAATATATGTGAGTTCTTGATCCTATCTTGCATGTCTATAGTCACCTACTATGTGTTATGATCCGGAAACCCCGAAGTTACAATAATCGGGACCACTCTCGGTGATGACCGCAGTTTGAGGAGTTCATGTATTCACTATGTGTTAATGCTTTGGTCCGGTACTCTATTAAAAGGAGGCCTTAATATCCCTTAGTTTCCATTAGGACCCCGCTGCCACAGGAGGGTAGGACAAAAGATGTCATGCAAGTTCTTTTCCATAAGCACGTATGACTATATTAGGAATACATGCCTACATTACATTGATGAATTGGAGCTAGTTCTGTGTCCCCCTATGTTATGACTGTTACATGATGAACCGCATCCGGCATAATTCTCCATCACCGATCCAATGCCTACGAGTTTTTCATATATTGTTCTTCGCTTATTTACTTTTCCGTTGCTACTGTTACAATCACTACAAAACCCAAAAATATTACTTTTGCTACCGTTACCGTTACTTCCATACTACTTTGCTACTAAACACTTTGCTGCAGATACTAAGTTATCCAGGTGTGGTTGAATTGACAACTCAACTGCTAATACTTGAGAATATTCTTTGGCTCCCCTTGTGTCGAATCAATAAATTTGGGTTGAATACTCTACCCTCGAAAACTGTTGCGGTCCCCTATACTTGTGGGTTATCACGCGGCTCCTGGAAGCCCACAACCCCCTCATCCTAATGGTGGTCGTTGTTCCTTCTTGGTGGCGGTGGCAGTGGAGGGAGACCGGCATTGCCCTGAGGGCGGTCCTCGCGCGGCTGGTCCCTCCAGGCGCCCTCACGAGGCTGGTCCTGCCAGCGGTCCTCACGAGGCCGGTCGCACCACTCCTGGCGGGGGCCGCGGTCGTCCCAGCATCCCCCACCTCGCCCTCCTCTTCGGCCGTAGCCCCGGTCGTTGCCCTTGGGGCGTCGACCGAAGCGTCTATCTCGGATGGCCCTGAGCACCTGACAATCGTTGGTGTTATGGCTGTGTATGTTGTGGAAGGCGCATAACGAACGGCTGCTCTTGGTTGACTCGGGGTGGTCCCGACCGCGCTTCGTGTCTGATTCTGCCGCTAGCACGGCCACCCCCTTGCGCTTCACGTCCTTGGCCTTGGCTTTCTTCTCCTCTGGGTCGGTTGCAGGGAGCTCGATCAGCTCTTGCGCACTTGGTCGCCATGTTGAACAGCTCCAGAGCCGTGCATAGCTCCTCGTGGATGGCGAGCTCCTCCTTCATGTTGACGTCGCGGGCACCATCAAAGAACGCTGAGATGATGGCCTCGTCCGTCACCTTGGGGATCTTGAGGCGAACGTTGTTGAAGGGCTGGATGTACTTCTGCAGGGTCTCTCCTGGCTGCTGCTTGATGCGGCGCAGGTCGCCCGCGGCCGGAGGGTGGTTGCGAGTGCCATGGAAGTTGGTGACGAAGCGGTCGCACATCTCACCCTAGGAAGAGATCGACCCGGGGGCAAGTTCAGGAGCCATGAGCGTGCCGCATCCTTGAGAGCCATGGGGAACCAGTTCACCATGACTTTCTCATCGCCGTTGGCCGCCTCGACGCTCAGCTCTTAGAGCTGCAAGAACTCCGCAGGGTCGGGGGTGCCGTCATAGCGCAGAGGCAGGTCTGGCTTGAACTTGTCCGGCCAGACGACGCTACGCAGCTCTGGGGTGAAGGCGCGGTAGCCTGCTATGGCCACCGGGGCCCTTTCCAGAGGCAAAGCCTGCCCTTGATGTCCGCGCACCGCCACCACAGGCGGCACGCGATCCTGCCGTGGTGGTGCCGGGAGGCAGGAGCGTTTTCTTGCGGCCGGGGAACTTCTTGGCAGCTTCCTTCTTCTCGCACGGGCGCTCAGCGCGGTGGGTCGCGCCGGGGGGCCGCGCGCCTCGGCACCAAGGCGCCGTCTTGGTGCGGAGGCGCTCCGTGGGCTACGTCACCCGCGGCTAGAGGGGGGTGAGGTAGCGAGAGAGACGGGACAGGCGAGCCCCCAGCAGCGCTGACGAGCTCGGCGATGCGGTCAAACCAGTCCTCGTAGAGGTCGTCGACTGCGCGGTAGCGCAGGAGCTCGCGTGCCATGAGCAGCGCGGCCTGCGCGTCCGTGGGTGCACGATGAGCGTGGGACGATGAACCGGCCGGAGTTAGCGATAGAGTGGCGGTGCGGCCGTCCCGCCGCACCGAGGGGTGCAGCGAAGATGCTTGCTCCTCGTTTCCCGTCGGGCCGGTGGCGGCGTTGGCGGCGGGTGATGGAGAATGACAGGGAGGCCCACCGACAGGGGCCGTCTGAGCGACGCGGGCGGCGAGGGCGGCCCAGCGCTTGGCGCGAGCTCGGCGCGCGTCTGCCATGGACGTGGCGGAGCGGTGGAGCGCCGATCTTTGAAAGGAAAGCTTCAGCGCACCCCTACCTGGCGCGCCAAATGTCGGATTTCGGGTTCCGGCAAAACCCTTAAGGCTCGAACACTGGGGTGCGCACGAAGATCTGTCCCTCCCCTAGCTCACACACTCGCCACGATCTCAAAGCTCAACACGTCGAACTCGAAGAACCGGGGACACAAGAGTTTATACTGGTTCGGGCCACCGATGTGGTGTAATACCCTACTCCAGTGTGGTGTGGTGGATTGCCTTGTAGGTTGAGGATGAACAAGTAGAAGGGAAGAACAGCCTCCTGAGGAGAGGTGTTCTAGAGCTCGGTGAGCTTGTGTGGTTGAGGATGATCTGAAAATGATCTGTACCTTGCTAAGGTGGTGGCTAGTCCTATTTATAGAGGCCCGGGTCCTCTCCCCAAATATTAGGCGGGAAGGGATCCCACAACGGCCAATTTGAAGGGGGACAACTAGTACAAGCTATCCTGACAACAGTTGGTCTTCGCCTGCCAAAGGCTCTTGTGGTGACGCCGTCGTGGTCTCCGTGATGACCTCCGTCCTACCGTCCTGCTGGTCTTGGTCTCGTTGCACCGATATGGAAACCTTTGCCTAATGCCTCGGGACTCCTCGCCTGCGCTTGCCCCTTTAGCACCAAAGAAGCAACAGGTACTCTGCGCCCGCTGGCGCCCGCCTGGCCTTGGTCGTCATGGCTCACGTCATGGGAACCTCACGAGCTGCCCCTCGCCTTGATCACTCCACTCCTCACGAGCCAGCCTAGTGAGGCCGCCCCTGAGGAGGTCTTGTGTCGTCCGCCTCATGAGGCATGGCCCCTCATGAGAGTCTTGAGTGTTTGCTGGTGAAGATGGGACGTACCAGGCCGCTCGTGCAGCCACGCCGTGGGCCGCAGGCAGGCAAGTCTGGGGACCCCCATTCCCAGAATGCCGACACCCACAGCCAAATTGCATATAGAATTAGGATTGTTATTATTGTCTTTCTCTCTATGACTTGCCGGCATATTCAAAATGTTGACATGCACGGCTGCAACGTCTCATGTTGCAGAGGAGTTTTTCGACCAGGAGTGAGGCTACTATCTACGCTCGGTGATTGCCCTATGGAGTCGGATGGACTCGCTTATCGTCTACGCTTCCGCAACATTTAGTTTTTCTCATGAGTTGGCCTTCGGCCAAATTTATTCTATTGTAATAAAGACTCGATATGAGAATCGTGTAATAAAGCAGGTGTGATTAAACTTTGAATTTTTCATCAATGTACTGTGTGTGCCAGCATGATCTTGGGATGGTACTGATACATAGAGACTTGACCGATTTCGAGTCGGGTCGCTACAGGGATGGTATCAGGGCACACGCTAACCGTAGGATGTAACCCCTAGGATCGGAAAGCCATAGGAAGAAACTATTATTTTATGTCTTTATAATTCCATAATTCTCCCATGTTCATTTCTGACTTCTCTCCGATTTCAACATTCTAGATGGCCGTCAAGTTCATCCCAGTTCTGCTCCCAGAGTTTTGCCAGCCAGATGAGACAATGCTTTTCGGCACGAGGCTGGTCCAGATCACCAAGGAATTGAAGATTGCCCTACCGTCTATCACCGGGACCCCTATCATGGCATTTCCAGAAGACCGCCGCTATAGGATTAAGGTGCACATACCAGGGAGGACTTTCGGAAGTCTCTCGGCGCCCGTTGACTTCAGGTTCACTGCTCCCACTTGGATCCTCGGGAGAGACATAGCAGTTCATAGTGCACTTGGACGCATCCAAGTGGAATACAGGGCCGAGCTCATTGGATCAAACCACACCATGATTTCTCGCAGGACTGTAGATGGAGAGATCATCCGCACCATAGATGACGACTCCGTTCGCTCATATGTCCAAGACTTAGAGGCTCACATTAGGGCTCTAGAGATTCAGATGCGCAGGAGCTTGAAGACGGTTCAAAATTTGCAGCTTCGTGAAATTGAACTGGAGGATGCAGCACGTGAAGCCCACTATGAGCATGAGGATGAAGTCAAGGATTTCATGGAGAGAGTCGACAAGCTGAAGATTGATGTTACCGCATTGAAGGAGAAGATGGACTTGGGAGAAGACCTTTTTCCGAGTGGAGATGATGGACCCCTCGTGAGCAATGACCAGGATTATGAAGAGAGCTCCACCGAAGGAAGCCGCAAGAGGAGGCGCCGCACCAGAGGGCGCCGCACCGGAGGACGCAAGGATAATTGATGAAGAACATTTAGTCGACCGCCATGTTTTTTTTTGTTTTTTTCGTCAATCAGTTTCGTCGTTATTTTCGATTAGTCATGAGATTTTGTAATCCGAGATTGAACCTTGTTTGAGATGAATGAATAAATGATTGGTGTGATTATGATTGTGCATTCTTATGGGTAGTGCTATTTTCTCATTAGACCCTTGTTCTATTCTAATTTCTCATCCACTCCAAAACACCAGTTGCCTCTGAGACGTGACCCCGGATTCACTTTCCCGCCGGAGCTCACCGAGCTGATCCAACAGCAGAATGCCTTGATGCAAATGCTCCTCCAGAACCAAGGCAACAACAACAACAACAACAACAACAACAACAACAACAACAACAACAACAACAACAACAATCCACCGCCACCACCCCCTGTCGACAACCTGACCCGGTTCCTAAGGCTGAATCCGCCGGTGTTCTCTAGTAGCACCGAGCTGATTGTAGCTGATGATTGGCTCCACAAGACCGGAAGGGAGCTAGCAACTGCTGGATGCACATATGCTGAGAAGGTGCATTTTGCCGCACATCAACTGGATGGACCCGCAGCCTCTTGGTGGGATAACTACACCACCAACTATCCCATCGCCATCATTACGTGGGATCAGTTTCAGCAAGCCTTCCGTACCGCTCATGTTTCAGCTGGAGCCATGAGTCTGAAGAAGCATGAGTTCCGCAACTTAGGCCAAGGGAAATCGTACTGTGGGGCAGTATGTGGATGAGTTCAGCTAGTTAGCTCGCCATGCCCCGGGTGATGTGGCCACAGATGCCGCAAAGCAGGAGAAGTTCCTCAAAGGACTTAATTATGAGCTGGGAATGCCGATGATAGTGGCCACGTTCAATAACTACCAGGAGCTGGTAGACAAGGCCATCATCCTAGAGGGCAAGCAACAGCAGATTGATAGCTGCAAGGGAAAGTATAGCCAGGGGAAGTACAACTCGGGAGCTTAGCAGAATCCTCGCTACACCCCATACGTGGGAGGTCATAGCCATCACACCCATGGAGGACATAACCATGGAGGGAATGGGAACAATCACAACAACAACACCAACTTCAAGTCTGGCAATGGAGGCAATGGCAACCAGCACCGTCCCGCTCCGGCTCCGAAGGATCTGAGTCATATCACCTGTTTCAAGTGTCAGAAGACAGGACACTGTGCCACCGATTGTCCGGAGGCCAAGCGGGGAAATGGAAACGACAACGGCAACGGAAACTCAGCTACCAAGAAGCCCAGTCCTTTTCCTCGTGCCCAGGTGAACCACATCGACGTGGAGGACGTCTATGATCAGCCAGATAGTCTGGTTGGTAAGTTTTTATTAAATTCACGTCTAGTATTGGTACTGTTTGATTCTGGTGCAACGCATTCATTCATATCAAGGGTAGTTGTGGAAAAGTACGGGTTATCCACTAGAACTGTTGGAACCCCTCTTCAGGTCACTTCCCTAGGAGGAGAGATGACGACAGGCTTATGCTATCATTCGACCCTCAACATCGGAAATCATGATTTTCCTGCAGACCTCATAGTATTCGAATCCCAGGGATTGGATGTGATCCTAGGCATGGACTGGTTGACCAACTTTGAAGGAAACATCGACTGTGCCCGCAAGATGATCTTGCTCACCACCCCGGAGCAGAACAAGATCAAGTACGTATCCAGACGCACACCGATGAAGAATCAGGTGAATTCCCTCACGTGAGTTGTACAGGAGGAAGTATCGGTAGTGCAAGATTTTCCTGATGTATTTCCGAAGGAATTACCAGGAATGCCACCAGACAGAGACATTGAGTTTTTGATTGAATTATTGCCTGGCACAACCCCAATATCCAAGAGACCTTATCGGATGCCCCCAAATGATTTGGAAGAGATCAAGAAGCAAATTAATGAGCTATTGGAGAAGGGATATATTCGTCCAAGCTCGTCACCTTGGGGAGCCCCAGTTCTTTTGGTAGAGAAGAAGGATGGAACCCTAAGAATGGTTGTGGATTATCGTTCGTTGAACGACGTGACCATCAAGAACAAGTACCCTCTACCGATGATTAATGATTTATTTGATCAGCTAGTTGGAGCCAAGGTATTCTCCAAGATTGATCTCTGATCGGGGTATCATCAGTTGAAGATTCATGAACAGGATATACCCAAAACAGCTTTCACCACCAAGTATGGTTTATATGAGTATACAGTCATGTCATTCGTATTGACTAATGCCCCTGCATATTTTATGAGCATGATGAACATGGTATTTATGGAATATCTGGACAAGTTTGTCGTATTGTTCATCGATGACATAATGGTTTTCTCCAAGAGTGAGGAAGAGCATAAGGAACATTTGCGTCTAGTTCTGGAGAAACTCCAAGAACATCAGTTATATGCCAAGTTCAGCAAATGTGAATTTTGGTTGAAGGAAGTTGGGTTCCTCGGACATGTTATTTCAGGAGAAGGAATAGCAGTCGACCCCACCAAGGTTGAATTGGTCACCAAATGGCAGTCCCCCACCTCAGTCAAGGAGATCCACAGTTTTCTCGGACTTGCCGGATATTATCGGAGATTTATTGAGAATTTCCCCAAGATTGCTAAACCCATGACTGAGATATTGAAGAAGGAAACCAAGTACATTTGGACCAAGGAATGTGAAGCCAGTTTTCAGGAGCTAAAGAAACGTCTGGTTACAGCCCCAGTGCTTATTTTGCCGGACATACACAAGGATTACCAGGTATATTGTGATGCTTCTCGTCAAGGACTCGGAGGAGTGCTCATGCAGGAAGGAAAAGTTGTAGCTTATACCTCCAGATAACTACGACCTCATGAGATGAATTGTGCCACACATGATTTGGAGTTAGCAGCCGTAGTGCACGCACTCAAGACCTGGAGACATTTCCTGGTCGGAAATAGTTGTGATGTTTACACGGATAATAAGAGCTTGAAGTATATTTTCACACAGAAGGAGTTGAACCTCAGGCAGAGGAGATGGCTTGAATTGATCAAGGACTATTACATGAGATTACATTATCACCCAGGGAGGGCAAATGTTGTAGTAGATGCCTTGAGCCGTAAAAGCTATGTGAACACCCTCATAGCTGGAGGATTACCTCAGGAATTAGCCGACGATCTCAGAGAGCTCCGACTAGAGATAGTACCAAGAGGATTTGTCGCCACATTGGATATACATTCCACTCTGACCGAAAGAATCCGTGAAGCCCAGAAGACGTACAAGGAAATTGCAGAGATAAAGGAAAAGATGAGTAACGGAAAGGCTAAAGGTTTTCGTGAGGATGAGCACGGAACTTTATGGTTTGAGGATTGTATCTGTGTGCCCAATGACCCAGAGGCCAGGAAGTTAATTCTTCAGGAGGCCCATCATTCACCGTACTCAATTCACCCAGGCAACACCAAGATGTATCTGGATTTGAAGGAAAGTTTCTGGTGGATAGGTATGAAGAAGGATATTGCCGAGTACGTAGCAGTATGCGATGTTTGTCAGCGAGTAAAGGCAGAACATCAGAAGCTGGCAGGGTTACTTCAACCTCTGCCGATACCCGATTGGAAATGGAAAAACTTGGAATGGATTTTATCACAGGATTACCTAGGACTCGTTCAGGTTATGATTCTATCTGGGTAGTAGTTGATCGCTTGACCAAGGTAGCTCCTTTCATTCCCGTGAAGACCACATATACCAGCGCTAAGTTAGCCAAGATATACATGACCAGGATCGTATGTCTGCATGGAGTTCCGAGGAGTACCGTGTCTGATAGAGGAACACAATTTACCTCAAAGTTTTGGAATCAGTTGCATGGAACTTTGGGTACGAGGCTAGAGTTTAGTACAACTTTTCATCCGCGGACAGATGGACAGACCGAGAGAGTCAATCAGATTCTGGAGGACATGTTGAGAGCCTGTGCGCTAGACTATGGGTCTAGCTGGGATGACAATATGCCATACCCATAGTTCTCGTACAACAACAGCTATCAGACCAGTATGAAGATGGCCCCTTTCGAAGCTCTATACGGGAGGAGGTGCAGAACACCATTGTTGTGGGATGGTGTTGGAGACTGAAAACTTTTTGGTCCCGATCTTATCAGAGACTCCGAAGAGAAGGTCAAGCTGATCCGAGACAGACTCAATATAGCTCAGTCGAGACAGAAGAGTTATGCCGACAGTAAACGCAAGGAAGTAACGTACGAAGCGGGAGATCGAGCATATCTCTCTGTATATCCACTTCGAGGAATCAAGAGGTTCGGTGTTAAAGGAAAGTTAGCATCCCAGTTCATAGCCCCCTACAAAATCCTTGAACACAGAGGAGAAGGTGCATACAAGCTGGAATTGCCGGAAGGATTGTCAGGAGTTCACGATGTCTTCCATGTTTCCCAGCTGAAGAAATGCCATGCTGAGATGGCCGGTATTCCTTTGAGAGACACAGTGCCCCTAGAAGCCATACAGCTTGACAGTGATCTGACTTATGAGGAGAAACACATCAAAATTCTCGAGACAGCGAACAAAGTTACCCGCAGCAAGATCATGTTCTACAAGGTTCTGTGGAGCCACCACTCCGAGGAGGAAGCCACTTGGGAGCGAGAAGAAGATCTCCGTCGAGACCATCCGCACCTATTTGCTAGCCAACCCGAATCTCGAGGGTGAGATTCATCTTAAGGTTGGTAGGTTTGTAACATCCCAAATTTTCAATTTGGAATGTTTTACAATTATTAGCTAAGCATCTATGCATTTTGTTTGAATGGAGTGATATTTGGAAAATTTCAGAGGCATTTGAGTTTTGCTTGAATTTGGATTCAAATTGGCATTTGAATTTCAGTTCAGAAATCCCTGACAAATACTTGTTCAAAAGTATGAGAGGAGTTAAAATGACACTCCAAAAATGCCAGAAAGAAAATAATGCCAAAAGTTTGAATTCAAATTTGGATTTATTTGGAATTTTCCAAAAAAATGTTTTTTATAAACTTTTATTTCACCTCTGAAAAATAGTTCATATTTTAGAGTTTATTTTTTCTGAGAATTTTGATATATATGTCCTATATAAAAATATTTTATTTTCTATTTATATTTTATTTTTCTGTGTCAAATTAAAAAAAAAAGAGAAACCCCCGAGCTGGCCAGGACGATCGGCCCAGCCACCAGCGCCCAGCGCCCAGGAGCCAGCCGACCCAACCAGCCGACCGCATCGCGCGGCCTCCTCCAACCGCGCTGCGCCCAAATCCCTCTCCTCTCGGTCGCCCGCTCGCCACTCCCCTCTCTCTCTCCCACTGACCCGCGGGGCCGCCCTCATCCCCAACCCCTCACTCAAGAAACCGGACCAGAGCACACCCGAGCGCTGGCGTGGTTCCAATCTTCCCGGGATCGTGATCCCGAGTCGCCCCCTTCTACATGAACATGCCCTATATAAAGCCCTACCTCTCCTCCCTCGCACCCCCAAAAACCCTCCTCCAAAACCCACCACCAATGCCGCCACCTCCGAACGGATCTCGCCGCCCGCTGCCGCTGTCGACTTTGGCTGCGATGTCGGTGAGCACCCACCCTTTGTCTCCGCCTCCGCCAATGCACTTCTCTAGACCGTGCTCATGTTTTTGACATGGTTTCAACCTCCCTCTCCCATCACAGGATCGACCCTGAGCTCGTCCGCCCCTCGCCGGAGCTGCAGCTCACCAGGGTGCAGTCTCCATCGTCCCCGACTGTAGTAGCCGCCACCCTCAACGTCGCCTCGATCCGCCGCGTCGCCCCGACCCCTCCGCCGACGCCCCGGACCACCGGAGCACCTCTCGCACCGATGCCAGAGCCGCCGCCATCGTCTCCGTCCGTCGTCCCCGCCGCTGTAAGCCCGCACCTCCTCTCCACCGTCTGATTTTGAATCTACGCCGTAGATTAGATCGTAGCGAAGGGTTAGGTTTATTGCTGTAGTTCGGTTTATTCCCGGTTCAGTTACGGTTTATTTTGTTTAGATCGAATCGGTCGGTTTATTTATTATTTGCATATGTTTGTGTTAATTTCCGCCCGAGCGCTGTTTAGTTTTAGATCGCACACCCCCTAAGCCCAGTACCGCCAGTTAGTTTTTTTCCTGTTATTTTTCATTTCTGTTTTTAAAACAGAAAGTTACAATCTTGAAAACTTCATATCTCTTGGGTTATTTAGAGTTTTTTATTGATTCTTTTTGCTCTAGTATGCAAATTTCCTAAAGTTTCTGTATAAAATAGTTTAGCCCATGTTTTGGTTTTTAAAAATTGTTTTATATGAGTTTTAGTCAGATTAGTATTTCTGCTACAAATTGAGCTAGAATTAATATTTTTAGGCGATTCTTTTGGCCACTGCTTTTTTTTGACCTTGCCTAGCAGTAGGATTAATTTGGGTATTTATAGATTTTATTAAAATTAGTTTTACACGAAAACAACCATGTTTTAGTTTATTTCACTTTGTTGCTGTTTTCTGTTGTTTTAATTACTTTAAAAATTATTTCCACCTCTGTTGTATTTTATTTCAGATTCGTTTCGGTAGTTTTAGAACGTGAATTTTTACTTACAGAAAAAGAACATGTTTTATTTATTTTCGGACTAGTTTTGTTTTAGGCATAAAAGGAGTTTCATAATAGCTTTTAATGCGTTTCTTTTTGCATTAAATTTATTTTCTGTTTTTCTTTCTGTCATTTAAGAAAATCCTTATTTTGGCTTTGTTTAAGAAAAAATTTGTAGAAGAAAATTATTTTTGAGTTTGTCTGACTTGTAGTAAAAAGCTTGCGTTGATTCTATGACTTTGTTGGTTTTATTGTTGGATTTCTTTGTGTGCATGACTGTGTGTTATCATAACTTAGTTGCTATTGTAGTAGAAATTTTATGATGGTATACTTATTTGTGCTATGTTTGACTCGATAGAATTTCCGGAGTGCGAAGCTTGCAATCACGAGTCGCTAGCATTCGAAGACCGTCAGCTAGGCAAGTCATTTGATCATGTTCTACAATACCTATGATTTGTTGCATTAGAATTATTCCTCCCCACCATGCATGCAGTAGGAGAAAATTGAATAAGTCTTGAGTAGTATCATGTGGTAGGTTGACCCATAATCCCTTTGTTACCATTGCTCGGGTTGATGTAGTTTATTTTGCTATTCTCGTAGACGGGGTTGGTTGAGCGATTCATATCGGAGATGTGAGAGTCAAGATGATGACAACCCCATGACTTCAAGCTCAAGATGGACTTCAAATTCACTACTGGGTGGAGGACGGTTGATGGGCACCCTGGAGAAACCAGCGGATGGCCGAGATGCATGGAGAAGCGCCATGACATCTTGCGGAAAGCTTCACCCAGCCACGAAGACATGGATGGATACCCCTTGACCGGAAGCTTACCTGTGCAGCCTGAAGCCATTATGGGTTTTGGCTTGGTCGACCCTAGGCGTGACTCTGGCCGGACGGTGCTACGAGATGTAGAAGAATGGTAGGATTGGATGGGCACCGACACTGGCCCAGAGGAACTCTACGGAAGACCCTGTTTCGTTCGTCCCGTCTTCAAACACCAGGCAGCGCGAGGACATAAAGGAGGGAAAGATTCTTGCGGGTAAAGTGCACAAGACTCTGCAGAGTAGAAACCTAATCGATTAGCCGTGTCTCCGGTTACGGACAAATGAGCCTCTGAATTGGAGTATTTCGGAAATCTCAACACCGAACATAATTAATTAATTGATGGGTTATTAATGATTTCAGGTATGAGACACTGGTTGGCGGAACCATCTCAATAACAACCAACATTTTGTAGTAATTGCAAGCAAGTCCTTTGTTGTAGGAAAAAATTGGCCTTTTCGCAAAAACCTAAACTTAGAGCCCCACAGCCAAATTGCATATAGAATTAGCATTGTTATTATTGTCTTTCTCTCTATGACTTGCCAGCATATTCAAAATGCTGACCTACACGGCTGCAACGTCTCATGTTGCAGCGGAGTTTTCCGACCAGGAGTGAGGCTACGATCTACGCTCGGTGATTGCCCTATGGAGTCGAATGGACTCGCTTATCGTCTATGCTTCCATAGCAATATTTTTTCTCATGAGTTGGTCTTAGGCCGAATTTATTCTATTGTAATAAAGACTTAATATGAGAATCGTCTAATAAAGCAGGTGTGATTGAACTTTGAATTTTTCATCAATGTACTGTGTGTGCCAGCATGATCTTGGGATGGTACTGATTCACAAAGACTTGACCGATTTTGGGTCGGGTCGCTACAGTTTGTAGCCATTGTAATACAACTGTTTAAAAATGGATACAACTGTTAATTGCAACAAGCTTAATGCCATTGAAACCGGTACTGATAAAAATGCAATTGGCAGAGTTAAACATCACAAGGTAGGTGCTGCCAGAGCAGATAATGGCCCAGTTGTCTATAAAAAGGTAGGGAAAATAGCTAAAACGTGTTAGGCATGTTTACTACAACATGCTTAATACATTGACCATGCAAAACATAGCCATTAATTGCAACTGGTATTGGTAAGATTGAACTGGTGAGTACATACTTGGTAAGCCCTGAGAGGTAGTTGCTGGGGCACTTCATCTTGGCCAGAGCCCACCCAAAGTCAGTGGCGGCAGAGGCGAGCTGTTCCTCCGGGATGAAGCATGGATTAGTGCCACAGACATGTGTACCTACAGGCAACCAGTAAATGGTAGAAGTTAAACTACAATTGCACAAATGATGTGAAATATTGTAAGACATGGGATGCAGCTAACCTTGACAGCAAACAACAGCATCGGCCGTTATGACCCTGCGTAAGTACATGGACAGGCATGTTAAGTACAACAGGGTTAGCATCCACCAAAAATAGCAAATGGGCAGCATCTCTAGTGATATCCTGAGTCATGTATTGTAAGTTTGTTGCTTGGTATTGGTGAAATTGAGCTGCATAGTTAATACTTGAACATCACGCAGTGTGCAGTACTGAAATAAACAAGGCACGAACATGCTTAATACACCAATCGTACAAAACATAGCCCTTGCAAGTGGTATTGGTAAGATTTATCTAGTCAGATCATACCTGTTAAGTCCTGGGGGTAGTCGATGTGGCACTTCATCTGGGCTAGTGCCTGCACCATGTCGGCGGCAGCGGAGGCAAGGTGTTCCTCCGAGTCAACTTGCACAGCGGCCATCGCGCCATGGACCGCCATCAGCTCCTGGCGATGGGGATTTGGAGGCATGAGGATGTTTCGCAGGCGCCATTTAAGCAATCAGGGCGGGGCTGTGATAGAGATCGGTGGGTTACCTAAGTGGATCCAAGCAGAACGTAGATGTGGTTGAAGTTGTGGTTGTGGTGGCAGCGGTTTGAGCTGCTAGTAGAGGGAGGCGCGGGTGGGGATGTGGTTGGAGGAATAAATTCTGAAATCGCGGCGCCTAATGAAAATTTCGCTGCAAAAGTTGAAACTTGGGCGGGGGGAACACACAATGCAGACGAAGCGCGTAAAATACTCGTGTGTGAGAAAACATAAAATTAGGAGATCCCGTCTCCAAAAAATGTACACGTGTAGTTGACTTTTTTTGGTCAATGGTACGCCTGGTTTATTAGGAAACATCACATAGGTAACTGACTTATGGATCATTAACGCAAAAAACGCACCCGGGTACGACATAGAAACCGTGTGTCTTGTGATCTTCTAATGATTAACGCAAAGAAACGCACACGGGCACACATGCTAATCAACGCTCAAAGCCCTCAAAGGATGCTCTTACCGACATTGTACGTTAATACTACAAATTTAAAGTACTAATGGTAATTTTCTCTAATACCACAAACTTAAACTACTTCTCACATGCTGCCATCGGGGCATGCTGGCCAGACATCGGCGTTCTCCTTCCCGGCCCTGTAGGCGGCAGCCCACCGTGCTTCGATCTCCGCCAAGCTCTCCTCACCACGGCGTGCGGCCTCTTCTTTCTTGCAGCGGCGGGACTCTCTTTTCTTGACTGCTTTCTACCTTTTCTGCTCCTTCTGTGCGGCTTTGGCCGCCTCTAGATCCACCGCCCATTCGGCCTTGGCAGCCTCAAAGTCCGCCCACATAACTGTGTGGCCGCCGGGGGCGATGAACTCGGCGCGGCGAGATGCCATCGCTTCCTTACCATGTGTGCGGTCGCGAGCGGCGAGGAACGCGGCGCGGCGGGATGCCATCGCTTCCTTACCAGTTACTGTGTGCTGCGGTGCCATGAACGACGCTTGGAGAGAGCTCTGGGATGGAGGGCCTAGGCAGCCGTACAGTGCGGTGGTATTTAAGAGCTCAACGACAAATGGCAAAGGAAATTTGGCTTCCCTTACAATTTTGCTCATTCATTACGGACACGGTTCATCTCCGTCGCTTTCGGAAATAGTGTGCGCTGAGCCTATTGTGTGTTGCGTTATGATTGGCCGGAACCGCAGCCACGCGGATCGCACGTGTGCACCATAGGATGCGCTGCGACCGAACGGCAATACACGTCCCTCACATCCCACCCGTGCAGCTATATCTGGATTGGATTTATATGCGCTAAATGCCTAGAAAATGCACATAATCCCATAAATATGGTAAATGAGCCCAAAAAAAAGCCAAATTTGACACGTCGATTTGCAAGGTGTATGTTCGTCGTAGAAAAAAGAACTCCAGGGCAAAGAACGAAGAAACTTTGGATTCCCCTTCAATCTTGGTGATTTCCCTCTCGACAGCATGGAACTTCCTCAGTGATGGTTCGATTTATGAAGGGCGTGCATGACGACATAAGCCAAACCTTCTCAAATTTTTACCAGGGCATGGTGAGGTCATACCATGGCACCATGCCAGGCGTCATGTTTTTCAAGCATTTATTTCATTTTTTTATATAGTTGAAAACCCAATAAACAAACGTTTGTGGTTGACTATTCCCACAGATTTCATCGAAATATCTTTCCATTCCTTGTAAAAGGCATGAGAATTTACTAAATGGCACGAGCATGGTTTTCCAGGCCATTCTTGTGCACCCTTTCATGCACCAATTGTTTGAACTTGAATTATGTGCATTAATGCCTTGAAAATGCACATAATCCCCTAAATATGGTAAATGAACCCGGAAAAGTGCCAAATTTGAACACGGTGATTTGCAAGGTGTATGTTCATCATAGAAAAAAAAACTC
The DNA here is from genome assembly GCF_002575655.3 of Aegilops tauschii subsp. strangulata. NCBI lineage: Eukaryota > Viridiplantae > Streptophyta > Magnoliopsida > Poales > Poaceae > Aegilops > Aegilops tauschii. The sequence continues at coordinate 279,834,050 of NC_053038.3, read as the reverse complement.
ATGGACAAAGGACAAAGGAAATTTGGATGCCCCTTCAATCTTGGTGATTTCCCCCTCGAAACCATGAAACTTCCTCGGTGATGGTTCGATTTATGAAAGGCGTGCATGACGACATAAGGAAAACATTCTCAGATTTTTACTAGGGCACGATGAGGCTATACCATGGCACCACGCCAGGTGTCATGTTTTCCAGGCATGTATTTTATTTTTGTATAGTTGTTAACCCAGTAAACGACGCGTTTATGGTTGACTATTGCCACACATTTCCTAGAAATATTTGCCCATTCCTTGTAAAAGGCATGAGAATGTACTAAATAGCATGAGCATGTTTTTCTGGACCGTTCTTGTGCACCTTTCCATGCACCGATTGTTCATATTTGAACTATGTGCATTAATGCCTAGAAAATGCAAATAATCCCTTAAATATGGTAAATGAGCCCAGAAAATTTTCAAATTTGAACATGTTGCATTTGAGGCGGTACGTTGATCATTGGAAAAAAACTGAGTGACAAACTAGGATGGAAATTTGTATTCCACTTCAATCTTGGTGATTTCCCTCTCGAAAGCATGGAAATTCCTCGGTGATGGTTCGATTTATGAAGGGCGTGCATGACGACATAAATCAATGCTTCTCAGCTTTTAACCAGGGCACGGTGAGGCCATAACCATGCCAGGCGTCATGTTTTTCAACCACGTATTTCATTTTTCTATAGTTGATAACCCAGTAACTGACGCGTTTGTAGTTGACTATTGCCACGCATTCCCTTGAAATCTCTGCCCATTCCCTGTAAAAGGCTTGATAATTTACTAAATACCATGAGTATGGTTTTTCCAGACCGTTCTTATGCACCTTTTCATGCACCGATTGTTTGAAATTGAATTATGTGGACTAATGCCTAGAAAATGCACATAATCCCCTAATATGGTAAATGAGCCCGGAAAAATGCCAAATTTGAACACGTTGCATTCAAGGGGGTACGTCGATTGTAGAAAAAAACTGGATTCCCGCCCCCTTCAATCTTGCTGATTTCCCCCTCGAAACCATGAAATTTCCTCGGTGATGGTTCGATTTATGAATGGCATGCATGACAACATAATACAAACATTCTCAAATTTTTACCAGGGCATGGTCAGGTCATACCATGGCACCACGCCAGGCATCATGTTTTCCAAGCATGTATTTTATTATTGTATAGTACCCAATAAACACATTTCCTTGAAATATCTGCCCATTCCTTATGAAAGGCATGAGAATTTACTAAATAGCACTATCATGGTTTTCCAGACCGTTCTCTTGCACCTTTTCAAGCACCGATTGTTTGAATTTGAATTATGCGCATTAATACCTAGAAAATGCACATAATCCCCTAAATCTTGTAAATGAATCCGGAAAAGTGGCAAATTTGAACACGGTGATTAGCAGGGTTTATGTTCATCGTAGAAAAAAACTCATGGACAAAGGACAAAGGAAATTTGGATTCCCATTCAATCTCGGTGATTTACTATCACACATGATTCATCTCCGTCACCTCTGCGAACCGTGTGTGTTCACTCACACATGCAAAAGGAAAAAAGAACACCCTCGCCCACTTCGTCCCCACCCACTCGCGGCGGACTCCTCCGCAACTCTGCACCTCATCAACTTCTATCGTGGCAGCCACCCTAAGCTCGTCGGCTATTATCGGCGGGCGGAGGTCGCACTCCAAACGGCACGGGATTTTGCCCCTACCGCTTTCTGCCACCTATCTGCACCGACATTCTAGACTCTGGTCAACTCGGGTTTTCTGCGGGATTGGGCCGGGGATTTTTCTCATGGAGAAGGTAATCAACTTAGCAAAATATTCACTCATATCTTATCGCAGTCCGTCCGTCGCTCTTAATCAACCGACAGAAATCGCCGTGGAATCATTTTTGTTCTAGCTGATTCGTGGGTGTTCATTCATGTGTTCACAGTGCGAGCACAAATCGGGCAAGTGTGGTCGGTGCCAGTCGTAAACGAAGTTCTATCTCACCATTCCGGATGACTTCAGGGAGCGCTCGGTATGTTCAATCTCAACCTACCACGGTCGGCATGACCTTAATTTGTGAACATATACCGTCTGTTGCTACATTATCTATATATTTGCATCAAATCTTTGTTACATTATCTATTTTTAATTATATATTTTTGTACTTTGCTTTCATCTATATATTGATCTCTTCTATCAGTTACTCCCATATTTGCATCTTGCTCTGTTATTTCAATATATCTAATTTACGATCTTAATTTTCATTTCAAGCAGTACACCCCTTTCTTTGCAAGAACAGTAGAAGGAAATATTGGGCTTTACTTTGTTGATGACTCCTAGGATGTCATATTGACAACGCATCATGGATTTACAATGAAGGTTAGCGTAAAACTTGATAAAGATGGTCACTCCTATTTTAATGTGGACCTTTGGAGAAAAATGTCTAAGTGTTATGAACTAAAAGCTGGCAATAAAATTCTAGTGCGTGCACCACAGCCTGGCCTAATTAACATGGAGGTTTACTTCCCCAACGTCATCAGCCAATGAAAGTCTGATCGAGGTTAGTGTCCTTTCAACTTTCTCGATGCTGTCATATTACTTAGCAAAATCGGGGTATTTGTTCTCACTAATTGATCACTATTTAAGCAACCAATTGTGATTTCATTTTCTGACTCCGTTCCTAGGCAGTAACAAATTCTATTTACCAATTTATGCGCACTATATATTCTTCTGCCATGTTCTAAATAAATAATACCTTTCTACCTTTTAAGCAGGATATGTTGGATGCATAGTGAATGATATCTATGTTACTAAGTGTACCAAATTTCACTGGAAGGACTTGAAGCATGTCATAAACTTTGTTGATAATCTGACAGACATAGCTCAGCATATGAACGCTGGATTTTGGATGGGATTAATCATACCTACGGTACACACATTGAACAAGACCAACTATGTGCACAAAACGCGGGTAAAAAGTCTTATTTTAATGTTGATGCTCATAACCTATATATATATATATATCTTCAACCATATGTTATAATTGGTTTTTATTCTACATTTGAACAGATATTGCCCGCTATAGCAGTTCCTGGATCAATTTCCCAGCGTGGTCGAATTACACTTGTGCCTGCTAATAACGCTAAAGTGATTGCAAGGTACTGCATTTCCCACAGAAATGGAACCATTCAAATTAACAAGTTCTCGCTTGTCGTGGCAATGCATCCATATTGGAAAATTGGAGACACTATTCTACTCATGCTCTACCAAGGCACAGGAGGGCTCTTCCTTTTCATTGACAAGATGCCGAGTCGCCATGATCAAGCTGCTTCTAGCAGATAGTTGTGGTTGTTGGCCCTCAGCCTCTTAAAATGTGCTAGTTGTTACTATGTTAAGTATGTAGATATGGACCATATGGTTGTTGTCCTTAGCCTCTTAAAATGTGATAGTTGTTACTATGTTAAGTATGTAGATATGGACCAAATGGTTGTCAAAACCGTGTTACGAAGATCCTCATTTTGTCGAATAGTGTAACCACTATATATGTTACTCAAATGGTGTTTCCCAAGTTCTTAAATTTTCATGGAAAGTATTAGTATCGTACACAATTCATTGAGTTTAAGCATGTGCCCGATGTCCAGAAGGCATTTGCATATTAACTGTCCATATTGCAAATTCACACACGTGTTAACATAAGGAAACGTATGTGTAACTTACTAATCATTGCACACAAGTACTTGCAGACGCATCGTGTGCGATACTCCTAGCCACCGCAAGTAACTAGTTTGCTTTTTTCAAAGTTTTTTGTATACATAGAATCGCACAAGACCTAACTGTATTAACCATCTGTGTTGTAATTTCTCATCGCAAACAGTTCATCCGAGTCGGTTGTTTGCCACGTATCACACACATCTTGTTTACCTGACTCATTTGTGTTCTTTTGGCTCATCGCAAACAGTTCATCCATGTGAACTGTATGCCGCATTCACACACATCTTGCTAAGTTGAACCGTTTCTGTTGTGTTCCCTAATAAAAAACAGTTCATCCGAGTGAACCGTATGCCGTATATCACACACACCTTGATCTGGCTAATCGTTTCTGTTGCACTCCCTAATAGCAAACAGTTCAACACAACGAACTGTATGCCGTATATCACACACACATTGATATGGCTGCCCGTTTCTGTTGTTCTACATCATCGCAAATAGTTCGAATGGATTAAACGTGTGTCCTGCATCGCACACGCAACTAAAATCGGAACCGTGTTTGATGGCTCCACCATCGCAAACGTTTTGCACCTTTTCGACGGGTTTTTTTAGAGCACCGTTTGCGATTAATGCATCGCACACGGTTTCGTCAATGGGTCTCTGATCGTAGTGTCGCGTTAGCATCATCCTGTTGTAGTGGCATGTCAGAAAATAGTCTGTCAGTTATGTCTCCAACAACGTCGGTACCAAGGGCGAGGGACGAATAGAACCATTTTCCTGCTCGTTGAACGAGGCGGACCAATAGGAAAAGTTCTCATCCATCGGTGGTTACCGGAATGTCATCAACAATACTTACAGGATCTTAAGCACGTAGTGGTACAATGAGGTGCTTACCTAAGCAGGGAATTATCACTGCTCAGTTAAGTCAGATTACAAGAAAGGTTAAACAAAACAAAGGAAAATAAAAGTGATTAGTATACTAATCAGAACAATGGAAAGGAAATTGTGGTTATACTCGAGTATCAAGAGTATATCTTTCCCATCCATGTCAAGAAAACAAGTAGACGACCAATTAAGTAAAGGGGCAAGGAATTTCATGATGTTACCCATACAACGGTGTTTGGATAATCGATTAAGAAACATTTAGCATTGCCCCTCCAATGTTCTTTTTGAAGAACGGAGTACCACGGACAAGCTTCTAGATAGCATTGACATGGTCTTCAAGCAAAGGTCAGACTTTGGACACACAAAGGATCCATCTGAAACAACTCATAGAATAAGTCTTATAATTTTCTCATGGAAGAATGGCTAACATTGCTAAAAAGGAAACTATAACAATAGGTCCTCCAGCCAGGGGGCTAGGCATGACATCAACTTACCGGGTCATATAAAGACCAACGTTATAACTCTTGGAAACATGTTCCAACCATCATATCTGACCGAGATTCAGATCTGCTGGTGTCAGGATACCTTAGATTCAGGATGCCTAAGAAGAAAAAGGTGCAACACAAATTTATGAGATGACATTGCAAGATTCTCGGGAAATGAATGAGGGAGTCTAGGATTATGGGGTCCTCGGGTGTCCGGGCTGTGTAGCATGGGCCAGACTAATGGGCCGTGAAGATACAAGATGGAAGGCCTTCTCCCGTGTCCGGATGGGACTCTCCTTTGCATGGATGGCAAGCTTGACGTCCAGATGTGTAGTTTCCTTTCCCTGTAAACCGACTCTGCACAACCCTAGGCCCCTCTGGTGTCTATATAAACCAGAGGGTTTAGTCCGTAGCGGCTATCAAAATCCTATAGGCTAGACATATAGGGTTTAGCCATTATGATCTCAAGGTAGATCGACTCTTGTAACCCCTATACTCATCAAAGTCAATCAAGGAGGAAGTAGGGTATTACCTCCATTAAGAGGGCCTGAACCTGGGTAAACATCGTGTCCCCCTTGTCTCCTGTTACCTTTGATCCTTAGACTCACAGTTCGGGACCTCCTACCCGAGATCGGTCGGTATTGACACCGACATTGGTGCTTTCATTGAGAGTTCCACTGTGTCGTCGACGGCGTGATCGATGGCTCGCCTTGTCATTAACAACAACATTACCTCTAGAAGGGCCCTAGCCCCGGGATAGGTCCTCCAGCTCGGCGGTTTCACCATGGGCGCCCGCACGACCGTTAAGCCAAAGGCAACCCTTGAAATCGCCAAACATCGTCTTCGCATTGGCCTTGAACACCCTGAAAAGATGGATCCAGCAGATGTCTCGTCCTTGAACGAGCTACTAGATTGCATCGCCGCCCTGGGAGTTGCAATAGAATACGATCGCATTGGGCTTAAACCCGATTAGAGGTAAATCAAGTCCCCGCCAATCACCCATCTAGTAGCGGTCGTGGAGGAACAAGCCGAGAACACTTCTCCCCCCAAGTTAAGAACAAGCTATGTTCGGATTTCTGAGCCCCGCAAGCCGGATACCCATCTTCAGGAAGAGACCTCATGTCCTCCAAACATAGAACCGGGCGTTGAGCCCAAAAGCCGCCAGGACACTCCGGATACAATAGCGGGTCAGGGCTCGGATTTCAACCCACCCACCCCCCACAATCAATATTCTCCAAGCAATTCAGGCCCTCCACACGTATGTGACCTAATGTAGGTGCGGCAGCAACCTGAGGAAACAGTCCATCACTTCTACGCTCGATTCCCCCTTGTTAAAAACAAGACTAAAGATTGTTGCGACGCCGACGCAATTTCAATATTCTGTCACAACTGTACGGACGAGGGAATCTTTAACACCCTCAACCACCGCCGCATACTGCACTTTGCAGATTTGGCAGACATCGTATAGAAGTATAGCACAATGGAAAGCACCTGGAAGGCCCAGACAGCTAAGTGGGAACCTCCTGCCTTCAAGCAGCCCACCGGATGGACAAAAAGGATGCACCCTTACGGGGCACCTGATCATCATCTCATGGACAAAAAAGTCACCCCTTTACAGGACATAGAACTGTCCTTGACGACCTGCTCGACAAACCCTGTCAGATACACACGACGCCGAATACTGAACCAACACATAGCCTTCAGGCATGTTGGGTACTCTGGCAGGTAGCTAAGAGCAGCGAGGCCATCCTCACCAACATTACTCCAGAGCGGCACTCTTCGGAGGATGACGATCTCAACGTTTTTACGATCTTCGAGACCTTTTCTTCCAACAACCAGCGCAAAAGGGCATTAAGGGACCTTGCCGAAGTCAACTAGGTAGCCGCAATAAATCCTTGGAACGACATGGCGATAACCTTCACCGCCGATGACGAGCCAAGGGCCAGATCAGTCCGAGCACCAGCCGCCTTGGTCTTAAACCCAATAGTGGATGGCTTTCGGCTCACAGGACGGCGGCGGCGGATTGAACCTCATCTACGAACATATGTTCCAGAAAATGCAAATGGACAAAAGTCGCATTGAGCAAAGCGGCACCACTTTCCGAGGCATTTTCCCAAGTCGAGAAGCACGAAGCTCGAGGAGGATCAAACTCGATGTCGTATTTGGCACACCAGAGAACTATAGGTCCGAAGAGTTGGTCTTCCACGTGGCACCTTTCAACAGCGGATATCACGCCCTGTGAGGGCGAGACGCATTCATACGCTTTCAAGCCATACCCCATTATAGGTACATGAAGCTCAAAATGCCAGGGCCCAACAGAGTTATCACTATCACTAGTGATCTGGATATAGCACTCTGCACCGAAAACAAAACTGCATCCCTGGCCCTCGAGGCGCTATCCGAGGCCCTTGCGGCCGAGGAACTAACCACTCTGCGCTCTACAGTGGACAAGGACGATGTAATCCTCGGCAAGAGGTCCAAATCCACTTCCTTTAAGCCAGCAGACAAAATAGTCAAATTTCAATTACACCCAACGGATCCTAATAAAACAACAGTCATCGGAGCACAGCTGGATCCAACGATCGACACCGCTTTAAGAGGGTTTCTGCGTGAAAATTGGGACATCTTTGCCTGGCATCCTTCGGATATGCCCGGAATCTCACGCAGACTGGCCGAACACAGCCTCAATATAATAAAAGGGTTTAAACCAGTCAAGGAAACATTGCGTCAATTTTCCGAACCCAAGTGACAAGCTATGGGGGATGAGCTAGCCAAACTACTTGAAGCCAGGTTCATCAGACAGATCAAACACCCAGATGGCTAGCAAACCTGGTCATGGTGCCAAAGAAGGACAAATCCTGGAGCCTTTGTGTTGATTTCAAAGACCTCAACAAGGCCTGCCCTAAGGACCCCTTCCCGCTGCCCCACATTGACCAAATCATTGATGCAACTACAGGACACGATTCACTGTGCTTCCTTGAAGCATACTCCGGATACCATCAAATTAAGATGAAGGAATCTGATCAGGCCGCAACGGCATTTATTACTCTGTATGGGCCTTTCTGCTTCAACACTATGCCTTTCGGACTCAAAAAGGCGGCGCCACTTACCAGCGCATGATTCAAACATGCCTGGAAAAAACAAATTGGCAATACGGTGGAGGCATATGTAGATGATGTAGTCATCAAAACTAAACATGTCGAATCATTGGTGGACGATTTGCGCCTTACATTCGACAACCTCCGAACATACGACATACGGCTCAATCCGGAAAAATGCGTTTTCTGTGTCCCGGCTGGAAAGCTGCTCGGGTTCATTGTTTCCAATAGAGGAATCGAAGCAAATCCAGCCAAAATCCAAGCCTTGTCACAATTGGTAATGCCAATAGACCTAAAGCAGGTCCAAAACCTAGCTAGGTGTGTGGCAGCCTTGAGCCACTTTATCTCCAGATTGGGAGAAAAGGCACTGCTGCTTTATCGCCTGCTCTGACGTACCGACCACTTTGAGTGGACAGATGTGGCAACAACCGGGTTGGAAGAAATAAAAACTTTGTTAGCAAACAACCCAATCCTAGCCACACCAAATGTCGGTGAACCCATGCTACTGTACATATTAGCAACTCACCAGGTAGTGAGCGATGTTCTTGTCGTCAAATGAGAGGAAGAGGGACTCAAATTCTCACTCCAAAAACCAGTATACTATGTATCGGCCGTCCTTACACCATGTAAATCCCGATACCCGCACTATCAAAAGATAGCGTATGCAGTCTTCATGGCATCTCGAAAGCTGCGGCACTACTTTCAAGAGTGCTTGATCATGGTGGCTTCTGAAGTGCCACTCAACGACATCATAAACAATCGAGACACCACGGGCCACATTGCCAAATGGGCTATCAAGCTCTTACCATTAGAAATAACATACAAGCCAGCCCGAGCTATTAAATCTCAGGTGTTGGCCGACTTTGTCGCCGAATGGACAGAAGCCGAACTCCCTAAAGAGTACAACACATACTCCAACTGGGTGATGTACTTCGACGCCTACAAAATGTTAGCCGGATTGGGGGCCGGTGTCATCTTAACATCCCCTATAGGGGACACAGTCTGTTATGTATTACTAATCATGTATACATACTCCAATAAAGCGGCCGAATATGAAGCACTACTGCATGGACTCCGGATGGTCGTTTCTATGGGCATACAATGCCTTGAGGTGCGTGGGGATTCGAACCTCGCAATATATCAAATAAATGGAGAATTCGACGCCAAAGTTCCAAAGATGGCGGCCTACCGCAACGCTGTACTCAAAATATCAGCCGGTTTGAGGGGCTCGAGTTTCATCATGTGGCTCGAGACAGTAATCAAGCAGCGGACATCCTTGCTCGAATGGGTGCTAAATGCGACATCGTCCCTCCTAACACCTTTTTGGAAAGGCTTTTCAAGACATTCGTGGTATGGCAGGACGAGGGCGGAAATACCAGTCCAGCGCCGATCACGCCCCGGATGTCGAACATGATTCGGATATCATCGGGGGCTCGGGCACTGAACCAACGCCTTCCGCCCATGTAATCAAGGCGGTTCTTGCTCCATGGACCGAACCCTTCTTAGCCTACCTTAATAGGCAAGAGCTCCCTAACGACCAGAACGAGGCCTGTTGCGTAGTTCGACACTCTAAAGCCTACAAAGTTCACGAAGGAGAACTCTACAAGAAAAGCACTACTTGAGTTCTTCAAAGATGTATCTCCGAAGAGGGGGGGCGGCAGCTCTTGGCCGAAATACAGGCTGGCCTCGGCGGCCATCACGCCGCAGCTCGGGCCCCCATAAGCAAGGCCTTCCATACAGGTTTCTTCTGGCCCATGGCCCGAGTAGATGCACAGGCCCTTGTACAGCATTGTGTCGGATGCCAGGTCATTGCCAATGAAAGCCATATGCCGCCCACTGCCCTAAGAACAATCCCCATTACCAGGCCTTTCGCGGTCTGGGGTGACATGGTGGGACCCTTTAAAGGGGGAAGCCATAAGAAGAAATATTTACTGGTCATGGTGGATAAATTCACTAAGTGGATAGAGGCCAAACCAGTAAAAACAACTGAAGTCGGACCGGTGATAGATTTTATATCCGGTGTCGTACGGCGTTATGGTGTCCCGCACAGCATTATTACCGACAACGGCACTAACTTCACAGCCGATGAGGTAAAAAATTGGTGCGCTAACCTGGGCATCAAGCTCTATTACACCTCCGTATATCACCCTCAAACAAACGGTCAGGTCGAATGGGCTAATATCCTGATAATGAGCGGTATCAAACCCAGACTAGTGTGATCCCTAAAGGAGTCAGATAAACACTGGGTCAAGGAACTCGATTCCGTACTCTGGGGGCTGCGGACCACGCCCACTCGGACGACCGGATACACAACGTTCTTCATGTACTGCACAGAGGTTGTCTTGCCCTGCGATATTATTCATGACTCACCTTGGGTGCGCTTGTATGAAGAGAGAGAGGCCGAGCTCGATCGACAGGATGACTCAGATGGCCTGGAGGAGGAGCGTGATGTCGCAAAAGCCCATTCCGCATTCTATCAACAACAAGCTCGGAGATACTAAAGCAGAGAAGTGCGGGAAAAGACATATAACGTCGGTGAGCTCGTTTTATGCCTCCCAGGGAAGAAAAAGGACAAACTCAAACCAAAATGGAAAGGTCCTTTCATAATAGATGAAATTCTCACTGGAGGAGCCTACCGCCTTCGCAATGCATCGGATAATCGCTTAGAGCCGAACCCTTGGAATGCTGCCCGGCTCCAAAGATTCTATGCATAAGTCCGGCCATGCTCCTTATTAGTTCCTTTTTTCTTTTTTTTCTTTTGTCTCTTTTTTTTCCTTTTTTCGTCCTTGTACGTTTTCCCATGGCATCTTTGGATAAGCCGAACACTTGAGGGTGAAGGAAATATGCCCTAGAGGCAATAATAAAGTTGTTATTTATATTTCCTTATATCATGATAAATGTTTATTATTCATGCTAGAATTGTATTAACCGGAAACTTAGTACATGTGTGGATACATAGAGAAACAGTGTGTCACTAGTATGCCTCTACTTGACTAGCTCGTTGAATCAAAGATGGTTAAGTTTCCTAGCCATAGACATGAGTTGTCATTTAATTAACGGGATCACATCTTTAGAGAATGATGTGATTGACTTGACCCATTCCGTTAGCTTAGCACCTGATCGTTTAGTATATTGCTATTGCTTTCTTCATGACTTATACGTGTTCCTATGACTATGAGATTATGCAACTCCGGATACCGGAGGAACACTTTGTGTGCTACCAAACGTCACAACATAACTGGGTGATTATAAAGGTGTTCTAGAGGTGTCTCCGATGGTACTTGTTGAGTTGGCGTAGACCGAGATTAGGATTTGTCACTCCGATTGTCGGAGAGGTATCTCTGGGCCCTCTCGGTAATGCACATCACTATAAGCCTTGCAAACAATGTGACTAATGAGTTAGTTGCGAGATGATGCATTACGGAACGACTAAAGAGACTTGCCGGTAACGAGATTGAACTAGGTATTGAGATACCGACAAACGAATGTCGGACAAGTAACATAACGATGACAAAGGGAACAACGTATGTTGTTATGCGGTTTGATCGATAAAGATCTTCGTACAATATGTAGGAACCAATATGAGCATCCAGGTTCCACTATTGGTTATTGACCGGAGATGAGTCTCGGTCATGTCTACATAGTTCTCGAACCCGTAGGGTCCGCACGCTTAACGTTCTATGACGATTTGTATTATGAGTTATGTGATTTGATGACCGAAGTTTGTTCGGAGTCCCGGATGAGATCGGGGACATGACGAGGAGTCTCAAAATGGTCGAGATGTAAAGATCGATATATTGGAAGGCTATATTTGGACATCGGAAAGGTTCTGAGTGATTCGGGTATTTTTTGGAGTATCGGAGAGTTACGGGAATTCGTATTGGGCCTTAATGGGCCATATAGGAAAGGAGAGAAAGGCCTCAAGGGTGGTCACGCCCCTTCCCCATGGACTGGTACGAATTGGACTAGGGAAAGGCGGCGCCCCTTCCTTCCTTCTCCTTCTCCCTTCCCTTTTTCCTATGCCATGTGGGAGGTGGAATCCTACTAGGACTCCACACTTTGGGCGCGCCCTATGAGGGCGATAATAGTCATACTGCTTACCAGCATGTCATACTTTGATTCGGCGGTATTGTTGGATGAAGCGGCCCGGACCGACATTACGCGTACGCTTACGCGAGACTGGTTCTACTGACGTGCTTCGCACACAGGTGGCTGGCGGGTGTCAGTTTCTCCAACTTTAGTTGAATCGAGTGTGGCTACGCCCGGTCCTTGTTGAAGGTTAAAACAGCACATACTTGACGAAAAATCATTGCGGTTTTGATGCGTAGGTAAGAATGGTTCTTGCTCAGCCTGTAGCAGCCACGTAAAACTTGCAACAACAAAGTAGAGGTTGTGTAACTTGTTTTTGCAGGGAATGTTGTGATGTGATATGGTCAAGACGTGATGAGATATAAATTGTTGTATGAGATGATCATGTTTTGTTAAAGTTATTTGCAACTGACAAGAGCCTTATGGTCGTCTCATTATTGCATAAGATGCAAGTGCCATGTAATTGCTTTACTTTATCGCTATGCGATAGAAATGATCAACAAGTGATGTTCACCATTAAAAACTACTCCATCTCACGTGATGATCGGAAATGGTTTAGTTGATTTGGATCACGTGATCATTTAGATGACTAGAGGGATGTCTATCTAAGTGGGAGTTCTTAAGTAATATGATTAATTGAACTTTAATTTATCATGAACTTAGTCCTAATAGTATTTGCATTACTATGTTGAAGATCAATAGCTCGCGATGTAGCTCCCCGTTTATTTTTGATATGTTCCTAGAGATAAACTATGTTGAAAGATGATAGTAGCAATAATGCGGACTAGGTCTGTGATCTGAGGATTATCCTCATTGCTTCCCAGAAGTATTATGTCCTTGATGCACCGCTAGGTGACGGACCTATTGCAGGAGCAAATGCACACTTTATGAACGTTTCACAAAGCTCGGTATGATGACTACTTAATAGTTTAGTGCACCATGCTTTACGGCTTAGAACCGGGACTTCAAAAACGTTTTGAACGCCATGGAGCATATAAGATGTTACAAGAGCTGAAATTGGTATTTCAGACTCATGCCCGAGTCGAGAGGTATGAGACCTCTGACAAGTACTTTGCCTAGAAGATGGAGGAGAATAGCTCAACCAGTAAGCATGTGCTCAGAATGTCTGAGTACTACAATCACTTGAATCAAGTGGGAGTTAATCTTCCAGATAAGATAGTGATTGACAGAGTTCTCTAGTCACTATCACCAAGTTACTGGAACTTCGTGATGAACTATAGTATGCAAGGGATGATGAAAACAATTCGCTGAGCTCTTCGCGATGCTGAAATTGGCGAAGGTAGAAATCAAGAAAACCATCAAGTGTTGATGGTTGACAAGACCACTAGTTTCAAGTAAAAGGGCAAGGGAAAGAAAGGGAACTTCAAGAAGAATGGCAAGCAAGTTGCCACTCCCATGAAGAAGCCCAAAGCTAGACCCAAGCCTGAAACTGAGTGCTTCTACTACAAATGAAATGGTCACTGGAAGTGAAACTGCCCTAGATACTTGGCGGATAAGAAGGATGGCAAAGTGAACAATGGTATATTTGATATACATGTTATTGATGTGTACTTTACTAGTGTTCATAGCAACCCCTCGGTATTTGATACTGGTTCAGTTATTAAAGAGTAGTAACTCGAAACGGGAGTTGCAGAATGAACATAGACTAGTTAAGGGTGAAGTGACGATGTGTGTTGGAAGTGGTTCCAAGATTGATATGATCATCATCTCACACTCCCTATACTTTCGGGATTAGTGTTGAACCTAAATAAATGTTATTTGGTGTTTGCGTTGAGAATGGATATGATTTGATCATGTTTATTGCAATATGTTTATTCATTTAAGTCAAAGAATAATTGTTATTCTGTTTACGTGAATAAAACCTTCTGTGGTCATACACCCAAGGTGAATGGTTATTGAATCTCGATCGTAGTGATACACATATTCATAATATTGAAGCCAAAAGATGCAAAGTTAATAATGATAGTGCAACTTATTTGTGGCACTGCCGTTTAGGTCATATTGGTGTAAAGCGCATGAAGTAAATCCATGCTGATGGGCTTTTGGAATCACTTGATTATGAATCAGTTGATGCTTGCGAACCATGCCTCATGGGCAAGATGACTAAGACTCCGTTCTCCGAAACAATGGAGCGAGCAACAGACTTGTTGGAAATAATACATACTGATGTATGCAGTCCGATGAGTGTTGAGGCTCACGGCGGGTATCGTTATTTTCTGACCTTCACAGATGATTTGAGCAGATATGGGTATATCTACTTGATGAAACATAAGTCTGAAACATTTGGAAAGTTCAAAGAATTTCAGAGTGAACTGGAAAATCATCGTACCAAGAAAATAAAGTTTCTACGATCTGATCGTGGAGGAGAATATTTGAGTTACGAGTTTGGTATTTATTTGAAACAATGCGGAATAGTTTCGCAACTCACGCCACCCGAAACACCATATCGTAATGGTGTGTCCGAACGTCATAACCGCACTTTATTTGGATATAGTGCAATCTATGATGTCTCTTACCGATTTACCACTATCGTTTTGGGGTTATGCATTAGAGACAGCTACATTCACGTTAAATAGGGCACCATCTAAATCCATTGAGATGACACCGTTTGAACTATGGTTTGGCAAGAAACCTAAGCTGTCGTTTCTTAAAGTTTGGGGTTGCGATGCTTATATGAAAAAAAAGTTTTAAACTGATAAGCTCGAACCCAAATCGGAGAAATGCGTCTTCATAGGATACCCAAAGGAAACTGTTGGGTACACCTTCTATCAAAGATCTAAAGGCAAGATATTCGTTGCTAAGAATGGATCCTTTCTAGAGAAGGAGTTTCTCTCGAAAGAAGTGAGTGGGAAGAAAGTACAACTTGATGAGGTAGTTGTACCTTCTCCCGAATTGTAAAGTAGTTCATCACAGAAATCAGTTCCAGTGATTCCTACACCAATTAGTGAGGAAGCTAATGATGATGATCATGAAACTTCAGATCAAGTTACTACCAAACCTCGTAGGTCAACCAGAGTACGGTCCACACTAGAGTGGTACGGTAATACTATTCTGGAAGTCATGTTACTAGACCATGACGAACCTACGAACTATGAGGAAGTGATGATGAGCCCAGATTCCGTGAAATGGCTTGAGGCCATGAAATCTGAGATGGGATCCATGTATGATAACAAAGTATGGACTTTGATTGACTTGCCCGATGATCGGCGAGCCATTGAGATTAAATGGATCTTCAAGAGGAAAACGGACGCTGATAGTAGTGTTACTATCTACAAAGCTCGAATTGTCGCAAAAGGTTTTTGACAAGTTCAAGGTGTTGACTACGATGAGAGTTTCTCACTCGTATCTATGCTTAAAGTCTGTCCGAATCATGTTAGCAATTGCCGCATATTACGAAATCTGGCAAATGGATGTCAAAATTGTATATGATACAACCAGAAGGTTTTGTCGATCCTAAAGGTGCTAACAAATTGTGCAAGCTCCAGCGATCCATCTATGGACTGGTGCAAGAATCTCGGAGTTGGAATATACGCTTTGATAAGGTGATCAAAGCATATGGTTTTATACAGACTTGTGGAGAAGCATGTATTTACAAGAAAGTGAGTGGGAGCACTACAGCCTTTCTGATATGTATATGTAAATGACATATTGTCGATCGGAAATGATGTAGAATTTTCTAGAAAGCATAAAGGAGTGTTTGAAAGGAGTTTTTCAAAGAAAGACCTTGGTGAAGCTGCTTACATATTGAGCATCAAGATCTATAGAGATAGATCAAGACGCTTGATAAGTTTTTTCAGTGAGTACATACCTTGACAAATTTTTGAAGTAGTTCAAAATGGAACAGTCAAAGAAAGAGTTCTTGCCTGTGTTGCAAGGTGTGAAGTTGAGGAAGACTCGAAGCCCGACCACGGCAGAAGATAGAGAGAGAATGAAAGTCATTCCCTATGCCTCAGCCATAGGTTCTATAAAGTATGCCATGCTATGTACCAGACCTATTGTATACCCTGCCCTGAGTTTGGCAAGGAAGTACAATTTTGATATAGGAGTAGATCACTGGACAGCGGTCAAAAATATCCTTAGATAACTAAGGAAATATTTCTCAGTTATGGAGGTAATAAAGAGTTCGTCGTAAAGAGTTACATCGATGCAAGCTTTGGCACCGATCTGGATGACTCTATGTCACAATCCAGATACATATTGAAAGTGGGAGCAATTAGCTAAAGTAGCTCTGTGCAAAGCATTGTAAACATAGAAATTTGCAAAATACATACGGATCTGAATTTGCCAAACCCGTTGACTAAACTCTCTCAGAAGCAAAACATGATCACACCTTGGTACTCTTTTAGTGTTAATCACATGGCGATGTGAACTAGATTACTGACTCTAGTAAACCCTTTGAGTGTTGGTCACATGGCGATGTGAACTATGGGTGTTAATCACACGGTGATGTGAACTATTGGTGTTGAATCACATGGCGATGTGAACTAGATTATTGACTCTAGTGCAAGTGGGAGACTGAAGGAAATATGCCCTAGAGGCAATAATAAAGTTGTTATTTATATTTCCTTATATCATGATAAATATTTATTATTCATGCTAGAATTGTATTAACCGGAAACTTAGTGCATGTGTGGATACATAGACAAACATAGTGTCACTAGTATGCCTCTACTTGACTAGCTCGTTGAATCAAAGATGGTTAAGTTTCCTAGCCATAGACATGAGTTGTCATTTGATTAACAGGATCACATCATTAGAGAATGATGTGATTGACTTGACCCATTCCGTTAACTTAGCACTTGATCGTTTAGTATATTGCTATTGCTTTCTTCATGACTTATACATGTTCCTATGACTATGAGATTATGCAACTCCCGGATACCGGAGGAACACTTTGTGTGCTACCAAACGTCACAACGTAACTAGGTGATTATAAAGGTGCTCTACAGGTGTCTTCGATGGTATTTGTTGAGTTGGCGTAGATCGAGATTAGGATTTGTCACTCCGATTATCTGAGAGGTATCTCTGGGCCCTCTCTGTAATGCACATCACTATAAGCCTTGCAAGGAATGTGACTAATGAGTTGGTTGCGGGATGATGCATTACGGAATGAGTAAAGAGACTTGCCAATAACGATATTGAACTAGGTATTCAGATACCGACGAACGAATCTCGGGCAAGTAACATACGGATGACAAAGGGAACAATGTATGTTGTTATGCGGTTTGACCGATAAAGATCTTCGTAGAATATGTGGGAACCAATATGAGCATCCAGGTTCCGCTATTGGTTATTGACCGGAGATGAGTCTCGGTCATGTCTAAATAGTTCTCGAACCCGTAGGGTCCGCACGCTTTACGTTCTGTGACGATTTGTATTATGAGTTATGTGATTTGATGACCGAAGTTTGTTCGGAGTCCCGGATGAGATCGGGGACATGGCGAGGAGTCTCAAAATGGTCGAGACGTAAAGATCGATATATTGGAAGGCTATATTCGGAAAGGTTCTGAGTGATTTGGGTATTTTTTGGAGTACCGGAGAGTTACGGGAATTCGTATTGGGCCTTAATGGACCATACAGGAAAGGAGAGAAATGCCTCAAGGGTGGCCGCGCCCCTTCCCCATGGACTGGTCCGAATTGGACTAGGGAAAGGGGGCGCCCCTTCCTTCCTTCTCCTTCTGCCTTCCCTTTTTCCTATTCCATGTGGGAGGTGGAATCCTACTAGGACTAGGGAGTCCTAGTAGGACTCCACACTTTGGGCGCGCCCTATGAGGGCCGGCCTCCTCCTCCCTCCATCCTTTATATACGTGGCCAGGGGCACCCCATAGACACACAAGTTGATCATTGATCTCTTAGCCATGTGCGGTGCCCCCCTCCTCCATAATCCACCTCGGTCATATCGTCGTAGTGCTTAGGCGAAGTCCTGCGCCGGTAGCTTCATCATCACCGTCATCACTCCGTCGTGCTGACGAAGCTCTCCCTCGACACTCTGCTGGATCGTGAGTTCGTGGGACGTCACCGAGCTGAACGTGTGCAGATCGCGGAGGTGCTGTACATTCGGTACTAGGATCGGTCGATCGTGAAGACGTACGACTACATCAACCGCGTTGTCATAATGCTTCCGCTTTCGGTCTACGAGGGTACGTGGGCAACACTCTCCCCTCTCGTTTCTATGCATCACCATGATCTTGCGTGTGCATAGGATTTTTTTGAAATTACTATGTTCCCCAACAGAGGGGTACACATCCTTAAATGTACATACCGCACCATGACTGGGGGCTTCTATAAGTAGAAGCTTATTATTATACGGAGCGTAGAGCTCACATTATATGTGTCGTTCGCGGATATACATCCCTTTTTTGCCATCATATGCACCTCTATGACTTAAGTTTTTGCCAAGCTGGGTTGCCTTGCTCCTGTGCTTATGCCCTACGTTCCCGATTGTTCGGCTAGGGCATAAAGGGAGCACCTCTATGATTGTTACAACCGGGTTATCCGGACATGTACCTCAGACAGGTGAAGCCGAAAGCTAGTGTTCTTAAGGGAATAATTGGTCGTCACTAAAACGACAGATTGTTGCCGTATTGCAACTATTTCAAGTACTGCGAGGCAGATTTTTCCGTATTACGGACCACATGCCCTGGCATGCGTAATCATAATATGCCGACCCAAGGAAAGGAACCTTTAACAGAACTATTTTCCTTGGAAGATGTTTCTTATATACATAATATAACATACATTCCGAACTCGAATTTTTTGTCGGTTCGAGCACAATGACTGGGTTGCCTAGTTTCCGGAAAGGTACTTCCTTTTGTCCTCAAGTATCCGAAAACACTCCACCATTTTGGGTCCGGAGGTTAAAGTCGAAAGCCTGCGATGACACAATCATTTCACATGTTCGGATCTAACCACAGGTTGATCATAAATGTACATTGATACATTAAGTCAAACACCTATTCCTTCTCTATTCTGTCTATAAGGCTTTCTAATCTACAGTCCTCCTGTGAATGTTTCCCAGCGATCATTACTTGATCATAGACCAAATTTAAAGGGATTTCCTTCCCATCTGGTCCCTGTGGTCCTACTCGTACCATATGATTCGGGTCTAGTTTCGTGAAGCGTGTCTTCACCATGGCCCAGGCTTCTCGTGCACCTTCACGGCAGGCAGACGTCTTCCATAGCTCGAATCGGCGACGGGCACCTTTGAACAGGTTTGCTAGGCCCTCCATACTTTCTGGAGGGGTATCAGATGGCCATAACGCCTTCACCATACTCCTCATGGCTTTTCGGGCCCGAGCATGCACATCGGACAACTCCTTTAGCACGTCGCCTTGAAACCCGGATACTTCCTCTTCTGGCCGACCAGTTAACAGATGTGCCGCAACAAATTCACGATATTCCGCATTATGGACTAAACATGAGTACCTATGGTGGTTCTGAATAAGAGGGGAAGACATACCGAATATGCCGCCCTTCAGCTTTTCATTTTCCTTCTGAGCGGCTGATAGCTGAGCCTTCAAGCTCTCTATCTCTTCGGACTGTTTGTCCTTTTCCTCCTCAAGTTTTTTCTCCCTAGATGCGCCCGTCCTAGTCTCTTTCAATTCCGCTAGTTCTGCAGTGACCGCACTCAGCTACGTCTGGTTTGCGTTCAGCTCCTGGGCTAGCATAGTGTTCTTTTCTTGCAGAACCTACTAAAATTACCGATCCTTAAATCGGTTTGCTTCAATGTTTCAAGTCTCGGGGGCTACTGACATATGACCATGCAAATTGCATCAAGTCTTACCTGTATATTCTTCGAGAATAGCTGAATGAGTCTGGCAAGGCCGTCTTGAGCGGCTCGGATATATGCATCTATCGAACTCAGTGCGGCGAATTCTTGTTCCGACAAGGCCGGAGCATGCATAGCCTCCTTTAATCGACGGTGATTCATCACGCTCTCCACTTCGGAATTCGTGCCCGATACGTCATCCGAATCCTCTTGAGGAGGCGGAATGGGCGTGGCGTCGGCTCGCGTCCTAGTTGACGAGTCCGGCACCGGATTAGTGGACATTTGGCTAATCGGGCGTTTTCCCACTGTCTACCGCGTACTCCTCCTTATGTCAAGGATAAAAGGGAGACTCTAAACAACCCACACTCATGCCTAGGCATGCATTAAAGCACACATACCTCTTGGAAGACTGTGAGGTCTCCGCAGTACTCCCGGTCCCTTTTCGTTTTGAACGACGGCCTTGTGTAGGGGCCGCCCTTGAGGAGATATGGTCCCTAGAGCATCGATCCTGTTAAAATCCGGATCAGTACAATGGGTAAGGATGCAGATGAGGATGTCCTTTAGGAAGCCTCTAGATACTCACGATGCAGAATGGGTAAAGGCGAGGGTAGTCGATGGTGATGGCCACTTCTGAACCATCAAGGCTCGCTTCATAGAATACCCAATCATCGAATTCTATATATATGTCCGGATCCTCGCAAAACCAGGATCTTTATCACGATTATGATCCTCTGGCTGGGGAGCAGGACAGTGCACGTCTTCGGTCATTGATGTCTACTATGCAACCTTCTTCTTGTAGACTTTGTTGGGCCTCCAAGTGAAGAGGTTTGTAGGACAGTAGCAAATTTCCCTCAAGTGGATGACCTAAGGTTTATCAATCCGTGGGAGGTGTAGGATGAAGATGGTCTCTCTCAAGCAACCCAGCAACCAAATAAAAAAGAGTCTCTTGTGTCCCCAACACACCCAATACAATGGTAAATTGTATAGGTGCACTAGTTCAGCGAAGAAATGGTGATACAAGTGCAATATGGATGGTAGATATAGGGTTTAGTAATCTGAAAATATAAAAACAGCAAGGTAACAAATGATAAAAGTGAGTATAAACGGTTTTGCAATGATAGGAAACAAGGCCTAGGGTTCATACTTTCACTAGTGCAAGTTCTCTCAACAATAATAACATAATTGGATCATATAACTATCCCTCAACATGCAACAAAAAGTCACTCCAAAGCCACTAATAACGGAGAACAAACGAAGAGATTATGTTAGGGTACGAAACCACCTCAAAGTTATCCTTTCTGATCGATCTATTCAAGAGTCCGTAGTAAAATAACATGAAGCTATTCTTTCTGTTCGATCTATCATAGAGTTCGTACTAGAATGACACCTTAAGACACAAATCAACCAAAACCCTAATGTCACCTAGATACTCCAATGTCACCTCAAGTATCCATGGGTATGATTATACGATATGCATCACACAATCTCATATTCATCTATTCAACCAACACAAAAGCACTTCAAAGAGTGCCCCAAATTTTCTACTGGAGAGTCAAGACGAAAACGTGTGCCAACCCCTATGCATAAGTTCACAATGTTACAAAACCCGCAAGTTGATCACCAAAACATACATCAAGTAGATCACATGAATATCTCATTGTCACCACAGATAAACACATGCAAGACATACATCAAGTGTTCTGAAATCCTTAAAGACTCAATCCGATAAGATAACTTCAAAGGGAAAACTCAATCCATTACAAGAGAGTAGAGGGGGAGAACATCATAAGATCCAACTATAATAGCAAAGCTCGTGATACATCAAGATCGTGCCGAATCAAGAACACGAGAGAGAGAGAGAGATCAAACACATAGCTACTGGTACATACCCTCAGCCCCGAGGGTGAACTACTCCCTCCTCGTCATGGAGAGCGCCGGGATGATGAAGATGGCCACCGGTGAGGGTTCCCCTCACCGGCAGGGTGCCGGAACAGGGTCCCGATTGGTTTTTGGTGGCTACAGAGGCTTGCGGCGGAACTCCCGATCTATTCTGTTCCTCGATGGTTTTTGGGTATATGGATATATATAGGCGAAAGAACTCGGTTAGGGGAACCACGAGGGGCCCACGAGGGTGGGGGCGTGCGCAGGGGGCAGGCGTGCCTCCCTGCCTCGTGGCCACCTTGAAGCTTCCCTGACGTCTACTCCATGTCTCCTGGATTACTTCCATTCCAAAAATAACTCTCCCGAAGGTTTCATTCCGTTTGGACTCCGTTTGATATTCCTTTTCTTCAAAACACTGAAACAAGGGAAAAAACAGGAACTGGCACTGGGACAATAAAGCCCATAAATAATATAGAAGTGTAAAATAAAGCCCATAAACATCCAAAACAGATAATATAATAGCATGGAACAATCAAAAATTATAGATATGCTGGAGACGTATTAGCATCCCCAAGCTTAATTCCTGCTCGTCCTCGAGTAGGTAAATGATAAAAACAGAATTTTTGATGTGGAATGCTACCTAACATATTTATCCATGTAATCTTCTTTATTGTGGCAAGAATATTCAGATCCATAAGATTCAAAACAAAATTTTAATATTGACATGAAAACAATAATACTTCAAGCATACTAACACAGCAATCATGCCTTCTCAAAATAACATGGCCAAAGAAAGTTATCCCTACAAAATCATATAGTCTGGCTATGCTCTATCTTCACCACACAAAATATATAAATCATGCACAACCCCGATGACAAGCCAAGCAATTGTTTCATACTTTTGATGTTCTCAAACTTTTTCAATCTTCACGCAATACATGAGCATGAGCCATGGACATAGCACTATAGGTGGAATAGAATGGTGGTTGTGGAGAAGACAAAAAGGAGAAGATAGTCTCACATCAACTAGGCGTATCAACAATGGAGGTGCCCATCAATAGATAGCAATGTGAGTGAGTAGGGATTGCCATGCAGCGGATGCACTAGAGCTATAAGTGTGTGAAAGCTCAACAAAAGGAACTAAGTGGGTGTGCATCCAACTCGCTTTCTCACTAAGACCTAGGGCATTTTGAGGAAGCCCGTCATTGGAATATGCAAGCCAAGTTCTATAATGAAAGATTCCCACTAGTATATGAAAGTGACAACATAGGAGACTCTCTATCATGAATATCATGGTGCTACTTTTGAAGCACAAGTGTGGTAAAAGGATAGTAACATTGTCCCTTCTCTCTTTTTCTCTCATTTTTTTATTTGGGCCTTTTCTCTTCTCTTTTTATGGCCTCTTTTTCTCCCCTTTTTTTAATTTTTCATCCGGAGTCTCATCCCGACTTCTGGGGGAATCATGGTCTCCATCATCCTTTCCTCACTGGGACAATGCTCTAATAATGATGATCATCACACTTTTATATACTTACAACTCAATAATTACAAGTCGATACTTAGAACAAAATATGACTCTATATGAATGCCTCCGGCGGTGTACCGGGATGTGCAATGACTCATGAGTGACATGTATGAAAGAATTATGAACGGTGGCTTTGCCACAAATACAATGTCAACTACATGATCATGCAAAGCAATATGACAATGATGGAGCGTATCATAATAAACGGAACAGTGGAAAGTTGCATGGCAATATATCTCGGAATGGCTATAGAAATGCCATGATAGGTAGGTAAGGTGGCTGTTTTTAGGAAGGTATATGGTGGGTGTATGATACCGGCGAAAGGTGTGCGGTATTAGAGAGGCTACCAATGGTGGAAGGGTGAGAGTGCGTATAATCCATGGACCCAACCTTAGTCATAAAGAACTCACATACTTATTGCAAAAATCTATTAGTTATCGAAACAAAGTACTACGCGCATGCCCCTAGGGGGATAGATTGGTAGGAAAAGACCATCGCTCGTCCCCGACCGCCACTGAAAGGAAGACAATCAATAAATAAATCATGCTCCGACTTCATCACATAACGGTTCACCATACGTGCATGCTACGTGAATCACAAAATTTAACACAAGTATCTCTCAAATTCACAACTACTCACCTAGCATGACTCTAATATCACCATCTTCATATCTCAAAACAATTATCAAGTATCAAACTTCTCATAGTATTCAATGCACTTTATATGAAAGTTTTTATTATACCCATCTAGGATGCCCATCATATTAGGACTAAATTCATAACCAAAGCAAATTACCATGCTGTTTAGGACTCTCAAAATAATATAAGTGAAGCGTGAGAGTTCATCTAATTCTTCAAAATAAAACCACTGCCGTGCTCTAAAAGGATGTAAGTGAAGCACTAGAGCAAACGACAAACTACTCCGAAAGATATAAGTGAAGATCAATGAGTAGTCGAATAATCATGCAACTATGTGAAGACTCTCTAACATTTAAGAATTTCAGATCTTGGTATTTTATTCAAACAGCAAGCAAAATGAAAGAAAATAAAATGACGCTCCAAGCAAAACACATATCATGTGGTGAATAAAAATATAGCTCCAAGTAAAGTTACCGATGAAGGAAGACGAAAGAGGGGATGCCTTCCGGGGCATCCCCAAGCTTAGGCTCTTGGTTGTCCCTGAATATTACCTTGGGGTGCCTTGGGCATCCCCAGGCTTAGGCTCTTGCCACTCCTTATTCCATAGTCCATCGAATCTTTACCCAAAACTTGAAAACTTCACAACACAAAACTCAACAGAAACTCATAAGCTCCGTTAGTATAAGAAAATAAATCACCACTTAGGTACTGTTGTGAACTCATTATAAATTCATATTGGTGTAATATCTACTGTATTCCGACTTATGTATGGTTCATACCCTCCGATACTACTCATAGATTCATCAAAATAAGCAAACAACACATAGAAAACAGAATCTGTCAAAAACACAACAGTCTGTAGTAATCTGTATCAAACGCAAACTTCTGGAACTCAGAAAAATCTGCAAAAATAGGAGGACCTAGATAATTCGACTATTGATCTACTGCAATTGGAATCAGTATTTTATCACTTTCTGATGATTTTTAACAATTGTTTTCGTGAGCAGAAAGTTTATGTCTTTTTCAGCAAGATCAAATAATTATCATCCAAGAAGATCCTATAGGTCTTACTTGGTACAAACACTAATTAAAACATAAAACCACATCTAACCAGAGGCTAGATGATTTATTTATTACTAAACAGGAGAGAAAATCAAAGAACAAAAGTAAAATTGGGTTGCCTCCCAACAAGCGTTATCGTTTAACGCCCCTAGCTAGGCATGATGATTTCAATGATGCTCACATAAAAGATAAGAATTGAAACATAAAGAGAGCATCATGAAACATATGGCAAGCATATTTAAGTCTAACCCACTTCCTATGCATAGGGATTATGTGAGCAAACAACTTATGGGAACAATAATCAACTAGCATAGGAAGGCAAAACAAGCATAACTTTAAAACTTTAAGCACATAGAGAGGAAACTTGATATTATTGCAATTCCTACAAGCATATATTCCTCCCTCATAATAATTTTCAGTAGAATCAAGAATGAATTCAACAATATAACTATCACATAAAGCATTCTTTTCATGAGCCACAAGCATAGAATTTTTATTACTCTCCACATAAGCAAATTTCTTCTCATGAATAAAAGTGGGAGCAAACTCAACAAAATAACTATCATGTGAGGCATAATCCAATTGAAAATTAAAATCATGATGACAAGTTTCATGGTTATCATTATTCTTTATAGCATACATGTCATCACAATAATCATCATAGATAGCAACTTTGTTCTCATAATCAATTGGAACCTCTTCCGAAATAGTGGATTCATCACTAAATAAAGTCATGACCTCTCCAAATCCACTTTCATAATTATCACAATAAGATTCAACATCCTCCAAAATAGTGGGATCATTACTTCCTAAAGTTGACACTCTTCCAAACCCACTTTCATCAATATAATCATCATAAATAGGAGGCATGTTATCATCATAATAAATTTGCTCATCAAAACTTGGGGGACAAAACATATCATCTTCATCAAACATAGCATCCCCAAGCTTGTGGCTTTGCATATCATTAGCATCATGGGTATTCAAAGAATTCATACTAACAACATTGCAATCATGCTCATCATTCACATATTTATGCCAAGCATTCTATGTAATTCTTCTTCTAGTACTTGAGCACAATTTTCCTTCCCATCATTTTCACGAAAGGCATTAAAAAGATGAAGCATATGAGGCACCCTTAATTCCACTTTTTTGTAGTTTTCTTTTATAAACTAAACTAGTGATAAAACAAGAATCAAAAAGATTAGATTGGAAGATCTAAGATATACCTTCAAGCACAACGGCGCCAGAAAAGAGTTTGATGTCTACTACGCAACCTTCTTCTTGTAGACTTTGTTGGGCCTCCAAGTGCAGAGGTTTGTAGGACAGTAGCAAATTTCCCTCAAGTGGATGACCTAAGGTTTATCAATCCGTGGGAGGCGTAGGATGAAGATGGTATCTCTCAAGCAACCCTGCAACCAAATAACAAAGAGTCTCTTGTGTCCCCAACACACCCAATACAATGGTAAATTGTATAGGTGCATTAGTTCGGCGAAGAGATGGTGATACAAGTGCAATATGGATGGTAGATATAGGGTTTTGTAATCTGAAAATATAAAAACAGCAAGGTAACTAATGATAAAAGTGAGCATAAACGGTATTGCAATGATAGGAAACAAGGCCTAGGGTTCATACTTTCACTAGTGCAAGTTCTCTCAACAATAATAACATAATTGGATCATATAACTATCCCTCAACATGCGACAAAGAGTCACTCCAAAGCCAGTAATAGCGGAGAACAAACGAAGAGATTATGGTAGGGTACGAAACCACCTCAAAGTTATCCTTTCTGATCGATCTATTCAAGAGTCCGTAGTAAAATAACATGAAGCTATTCTTTCCGTTCGATCTATCATAGAGTTCATACTAGAATAACACCTTAAGACACAAATCAACCAAAACCCTAATGTCACCTAGATACTCCAATGTCACCTCAAGTATCCATGGGTATGATTATACGATATGCATCACACAATCTCAGATTCATCTATTCAACCAACACAAAAGCACTTCAAAGAGTGCCCCAAATTTTCTACCGGAGAGTCAAGACGAAAACGTGTGCCAACCCCTATGCATAAGTTCACAATGTTACGGAACCCGCAAGTTGATCACCAAAACATACATCAAGTAGATCACATGAATTTCCCATAGTCACCACAGATAAACACATGCAAGACATACATCAAGTGTTCTCAAATCCTTAAAGACTCAATCCGATAAGATAACTTCAAAGGGAAAACTCAATCCATTACAAGAGAGTAGAGGGGGAGAAACATCATAAGATCCAACTATAACAGCAAAGCTCGCGATACATCAAGATCGTGCCGAATCAAGAACACGAGAGAGAGAGAGATCAAACACATAGCTACTGGTACATACCCTCAGCCCCGACGGTGAACTACTCCCTCCTCGTCATGGAGAGGGCCGGGATGATGAAGATGGCCACCGGTGAGGGTTCCCCCCTCCAGCAGGGTGCCGGAACAGGGTCCCGATTGGTTTTTGGTGGCTACAGAGGCCTGCGGCGGCAGAACTCCCGATCTATTCTGTTCCCCGATGGTTTTTGGGTATATGGATATATATAGGCGAAAGAAGTCGGTCATGGGAGCCACGAGGGGGCCACGAGGCTGGGGGGCGCGCCCAGGGGGTAGGCGCGCCTCCCTGCCTCGTGGCCACCTCGAAGCTTCGCTGACGTCTACTCCAAGTCTCCTGGATTGCTTCCGTTCCAAAAATAACTCTCCCGAAGGTTTCATTCCGTTTGGACTTCGATTGATATTCCTTTTCTTCAAAACACTGAAACAAGGGAAAAAACAAGAACTATCACTAGGCTCTGGGTTAATAGGTTAGTCCCAAAAATAATATAAAAGTGTAAAATAAAGCCCATAAACATCCAAAATAGATAATATAATAGCATGGAACAATAAAAATTTATAGATACGTTGTAGACGTATGAGTCATCCTCCTCCGTGACTGTTGGTGACGACAAATAGTAAATTGGATTAGAGTTTGCAAACGCAATAAAATAAGCATAGACGATCGAGATCTTACCCATTCAATAGGGGTGTACATAGAATAAGCCTCTCGGCAGTTTAACCGGAGAAAATCTTCTTTTTCGCCCTTATACAGATTAGCTAAAATTGAGGTCAGTTCGGCTGGGGTATCCGGATCCTTCCGTCTGTAGCGGGACACGTCGTCTTCTCGGTTGTAGCACCATAACTATGGATTGAAGAGGCTGAACACACGTCCTTATTGCAATAGCCATGACATCAACTATAGAAAGCTCGGTGTGGGCTAACAACCTGACCTTCCTAACCAACCTCTTTATGTCTGCACTGTCCTCTTCCTTGGGACTACGGGGACGCCAGATGAGGCGCTTCCTTAAAGGAGCATTCGAGAATTTGGGGAGACCCTATCGGACTGGGTCCAGCAGCGGGACGTCGTCCATATAAAACCATTCCGAGGACCCTTGCGGGTATACCTCTTTAGGTGTTCCTACAAGGTATCTGGACTCGGCGGTACGCCATACTTCGGCACCACCTACTTCAAATATGGAACCTCCTCGGTGGCGGGGGACGAGGAAAAAGAATTTCCTCCATAATTCAAAATGGGCCTCGATGCCTAAGAAAAGCCCGCAGAGGGCGACAAAGCCTGAGATGTGCAGAATCGAACCTGGGGTGAGGTTGTGTAGTTGGATGTCGTAAAATTCCAATAACCCCCGGAGGAAGGGATGGATTGGAAATCCTAGACCCCGCAACAGAAATGGGGTGAAGCACACCCTCTCCTCCTTATTGGGGTTGGGGAAGTTCTCAGCCACCGCATCATTGCCGATTGAATACAAGCCCGCTCGAATGGAGACTAGATCCGCGAGGGGGAGATAACCCTGCGTCTGGAGTCGGCTCAGCTAAAGATGAGGCACGGAGCAACTCAGCCAATCACTCTCTTGAGGGCCATGAGGGCGCGAAGAGGAGCCTGGGGCACTGGCCATGATGGCATTTTGCGCGGTGTGAGATGACATTTTGAGATCTACATCTCCTTTTATAGGTGCTATCCAAGCGTAATGAGGGGCTTATTTGTAAAAAAACATCAACTGTTCATATTCGCCCATAGCACGAAAATCGAAGTGTCGATAGGGGAAGAATCATAAAAAACATCAAGGTTATCGCCGGATTGTTATTGGACCAGATTATAATGAAGAACCCGCCTTGCAAAGCAGAAGACATGAACCGAATACTACATCGTCATTGAAGGCAAGTTCGGGGGCTACTGAG
Organism: Aegilops tauschii subsp. strangulata; assembly: GCF_002575655.3. Classification (NCBI taxonomy): domain Eukaryota; kingdom Viridiplantae; phylum Streptophyta; class Magnoliopsida; order Poales; family Poaceae; genus Aegilops; species Aegilops tauschii. The sequence goes on along the minus strand of NC_053038.3, from coordinate 279,804,617 downwards.
GGAGTCCTGGATTATGGGGTCCTCGGGTGTCCGGGCTGTGTAGCTTGGGCCGGACTGTTGGGCCGTGAAGATACAAGATGGAAGGCCTTCTCCCGTGTCCGGATGGGACATTCCTTTGCGTGGATGGAAAGCTTGACGTCCGGATGTGTTGTTTCCTTTCCCTGTAAACCGACTCTATACAACCGTAGGCCCCTCCAGTGTCTATATAAACTGAAGGGTTTAGTCTGTAGAGGCTACCAAAATCATATAGGCTAGACATCTAGGGTTTAGCCATTACGATCTCGAGGTAGATCGACTCTTGTAACCCTTATACTCATCAAAGTCAATGAAGCAGGAAGTAGGGTATTACCTCCATTAAGAGGGCCCGAACCTGGGTAAACATCGTGTCCCCCTTGTCTCCTGTTACCTTCGATCCTCAGATGCACAAATCGGGACCCCTACTGAGATCAGCCGGTTTTGACACCGACAATGAACTATGGAAGCGAGTTCCGAAACAAGAGTTCATCATTAAGACAAGGAGAGGATGAGGAAGTGGCTGAGGGACTCAGCGTCAATTCATTGAGATTTCCGAGAAGATGGATTTCCACAATTATGTGAACAAGGACATAACATTAGTGGATCAAATGATATAATGATGTATGCTTGAGGAAAACATACACAATTAAACATTGGTTGAAAGGTGCACCCGAAATATGGGCTGGATTGCACGACCAACGTCGGAATGGCGATTTAGCAACCAGCACACTAAATTGGAATTGCTGTCCATTAACTCAGAAGCAATAGGGTTGCTAGAAATATTAAATTCTCACAACAGAGTTCACTTATTGGTATTCCAGTTGGAACACGGGGACCAAGAAAAGAATGGTGATGACAAGAAGTATCACTATACCAGGAATTCTTAAGAGGTGGAGCAATTCCCACAACATCCTTGGCATAAAAGACAGTAATACATCAAGGTAGAACATAATACAAGCTGGACAACAAGGTGCATCCATAACATGAACAAGTTTGTGATGAAAGGAAGGTAAGGATGTTGTCGATGGTAACTCAAATTACCAAGGGACGAGGATGATACTTATCATCATCAATTCAACTAATATCTTGGAAGGAGTCAAGATGTTGATGATGATCATGGCAATTTTTGTCGGGAGGCTCCAAGAAGAAGCAATCGAACTGCGACTGCATCAAGCAAATGGACTGAAACAACAAAAGATTATTGGATCCACGGATACGACACCAACTCGGAATCAAGCTTGTTGTTCGAGGTGGAACAATAAGACGAGGAAATTGACGTAAGCTTAGCTCATCGTCGAAAGTTGTGCTCCGGGAATAAGGACCTGGTAGCACAGTTAAAATCGGCACGATAATGATATAGCCGAGCAGGCTAGGAATGACGTGATCGAGTACAAACTCGTAAGTCAAGAAGATTACAAAGAGTTTGTTTAATCGCAGTGCGGACTCGATTCAGTTACCGGTGTCCTTGAGTTTCTAACAACTCAAAACCCGAAAAAATTTGAATCAGTGAGGATGTAATACTTGGAGAAGACTCATAATAGGAAACATAGTTCTGTGATATTATCAAGATACCAGAGGGTAATACTCGAAAGTAGGACAGAATAAAGGTTGAGCAGGTGTAATAATCTGAGGAAGACAAGTACTTTAACTTGTCCGAGAAAAGGAATCAAAGACTATGAATATGGCTGGAATCATGATTGCAAAAGTCCGGATCCCAAATATAAGATTAACTTATACCAAGAGAATAATTAATTTAAGAGAAGCTTCCATGATAAGATCTACATCGTGTCCATGGGCATGAACACGAAGTTCAAGGTCGACTCCCACTTCTTCAACGCATGACTATTCATTCACTTATTTATTAAAAGATTTGAGTGTGAAAACCGGCCTGGTGAATTACCAGAGGGGTATGACCCGTGAAAACTTTCAGGTTCACACAGATTAAGGAAGGCATAGGTTCAACCCATCAGGGCGTCGCAGAAACATATACCACAAGCTTCAATAGTAAATATCACCAGCTCAAAAGCAGAGCATGGTTTGCTAAATTGGAGAATATGATTTACCAATGGCATTATGTATCAGGGAAAGAACTTCTTGAGGTTTTTGTATACGAAGGACACTATCGGATGATAATTCAACAAAGGATCTGACAGTCCATAACGGAGCTGGTGTGAGCATCAGCACATAGCCAGAGGAAGAAACAATGCAAAGGCATTGGATTATAGAAACAACTGACTATTTCAAAGCTCAAATGCAAAGGAATTATGATTCCCAATTCAAGGGATCAGAAGCAAATGATATGATTAAGGATGGATAAGTTGAGTAGGCTTAGGGGTACAGTTGATGGCAATTTGATTGGTCGAGATCTAGCTTATGTTTAAAATGACGTCTGAGCCAGAAAGATGAATTCTAGGATCTGCTTGAGGATTGCGAGAATTCACAACATATTGAATCAATGGACTCAAAATGATACTGACAACGAATGCCAATAAGATTACTATATTTATGGGATTAAACCTAATGCAAGCAAGCAAGAATTTTAAGAGCAATAGGCTGCTGAGGATTTCCGAAAGAACGAATGGTATTTCGAAGACTTTTGTGAAATACATGAATCAACTGGGGATGAGAGAATACTCGATAAGTGCGAGAAATTATCCATAGGGGTATTCATGTGGCAAAGAACTACAAGGCAGTAGGCACGAAGTATTCTCGATAATAGAGAGAATTTTGGGGTATATCTTGTAATATCAAGATCAACTGTGAATAAAAGTAAGAACTACATGTGTATGTATTTATACATAGGGATATAATGGTGGTAGAGAATTGCAAAAGCAATGGGCACAAAGTCTCGAGAGAACATCGGAGAGTATCTTCGGAAACCTTCGGTGCACCAAGCAATCATCGGGAGTGAGGGGCTCTCCAGAAGGAATTAATGAAGAGAACCTAGAGTTAGAGTAGGCAAAATTTGACCTAAATAGAAGAGAGATCAGAGTCCCAGAGTGAAGATCGAGGAATAAAAGATCCTATTACCACCCAATGGCGATGTGGGCCAGTAAGCCAATGACTAGACTCAACTTCAGCCAAGGAGTTGGAAAGGGGGATTCCTACAGGTAGTCGGCTCTGATACCAACTTGTGACGCCCTCGATTCAATCGTACACTAATCATACATGCATTACGGGAAGATATCACAACACAATCTAGACACAAATAAAATAATACAAGCTTCATATTACAAGTCAGGGGCCTCGAGAGCTCGAATACAAGAGATCGAACATAACTAAGTCAGCGGAAGGAACAATATCTGAGTATAGACATAAGTTAAACAAGTTTCCATAAGATGGCTAGCATAAAGAGGGATACATATCGAAGAGGCGCAGGCCTCCTACCTGGGATCCTCCTGAACTACTCCTGGTCGTCGGCGCCCTGCACGTAGTAGTAGGCACCCTCAGTGTAGTAGGAGTCATTGAAGGTGGCGTCTGGCTTCGGGGCTCCAGCATCTGGTTGCGACATTCTAGAAGAATGGAAAAGGGGGAAAATAGGGAGCAAAGCAATCGTGAGTACTCATCCAAAGTACTCGCAAGCAAGGATTTACACTACATATGCATCAGTATCAATCAAATGGGTAGTATCTGTGGACTAAACTGCAGAATGCAAGAATAAGAGGGGGATAGCTAGTCCTATTGAAGACTACGCTTCTGGCAGCCTTCATCTTGAAGCATGTAGAAGAGAGTAGGTGGTAAGTTCACCAAGTAACAACGTATAGCATAATCCTACGCGGCGATCCTCTTCTCGTCGCCCTACGGAAGAGCGATCACTGGGTTATCTCTGGAACTTATCTGGGTGTGTTTTATTAAGTATCCGGTTCTAGTTGTCACGAGGTCAGAATACAACTCCAAGACATCCTATTACCATGGACACGGCTATTTGAATAGATTAATCTTCCCAGCAGGGGTGCACCACATTACCTGACACGCTCAATCCCTCTGGTCGGGCACACTTTCCTAGGTCATGTCCGGCCTTGGAAGATCAACACGTCGTAGCCCTACCTAGGCCCAATAGAGATGTCAGCGCGCCGAACTAAATCCTAAGCGTGCAGGGGTCTCGGGCCCATCGCCCTTTGCACTCATGCATGTTGCGAACGCAGCCGGTGAGCAGACCTAGCCCCCTTATATAAGTGTAGGCGTTCCAGTCCAATCCGGCGTGCGCCACTTAGTCACTGACGTCTGGAAAGCTTCGGCTGATACTACGACGCCGGTTGCCCATATCTTGACCCATGTGGTGGTTAGTGCGTATAAGTCCAACGACCAACTCAGATCAAATATCCAGACTCATTAAGCGTGTTATATTGAAGTAAACGCGGACGTCGACCAGGGACCAGGCCCACTTCTCTCCTGGGTGGTCTCAACCTGCCCTGTCGCTCCGCCACAAAGATCCACTCAGAGGGTCATCAAGAAAACATGTCCTTTCAGCCCCCAGTCCGTGAATCACTCGCGGTTACCCTACAAGCCGACCTGACTTTAGTCACCACATTGTATCAAGTATAACATGTATGTATGTATATACCCGTGATCACCTCCCGAGTGATCACGACCCGATAGTATAGCATGGCAGACGAACAAGAATGTATGGCCACTGATGAAGTACTAGCATCCCATACTAAGCATTTAGGATTGCAGGTAAAGGTAACAAAAGTAGTAACAAGGACAGGCTATGCAATAGAATAGGATAAAAACCGATAAGCAGTAACAGCTATACTAGTCTAATGCAAGCAATAGCGAGAAGGAATAGTCGGTATCGGGATGATCAAGGGGTTTTAGCTTGCCTGGAAGCTCTGCGGAGAAGGACGGGTCCGTCCGGAGTGTAGTCGACATCCGGAGCAGCGACGTCAGTCTCGAAGTCTACCGGAGAGAAGGGGGAAGAAACAATAAATACAATGCAAATAGATGCATGAAAGGCAATAAGCGGTGCTAGGTGTAACCTAACACGGTACTAGGTGTTACTGGCGAAGGGGGGGGAAACATCCGGGAATGTATTCCTGGTGTTCGACATTTTCGGAGAGATGAACCGGAGAGGGATGGTTGCATGTTTGCTATGCTAGGGACATGTGGCAGACGAACGGACTGCGTATTCGGTCGTCTCGTTTTTTTCAGAAACTTTTATGTACAAAGTATTTTTCATCCGATATACGGCTATTTTTATATTGATTTTCGAAGTTTTAATTCACTTTTGGAAATAACTGATTTAATTTAATTATAAAAACCTTTACTACATCATCATGATGTCAGCGGTCAACTCTCATCGTTGACCAGTCAAAGTGACAGGTGGGGTCCGTCTGTCATTGTCTGTTCACTAATTAACAAATGATTAAGGTTAATTAACATGTTCGTTAAGTTTAATTAGTTAACTAAACAGAATTAGTTAAGTTAATTAATTAATTTTTATATTTATTATTTTCTCTTCTTCTTTTTATTAAACGTTCTCAGGGGCGTGGGCCCTGGCTGTCAATGGGCCAGAGGCCATAGCGGGCAATGGCGCGGGCGTGGGCACGGCCCGAACGGGCGTGGGTGGGGGCATTCGCCAGGTGCCACGGCGAGCAGAGCCTCGAGGAAGGGGGGCGCGGGCACTGGCCCCTGGCGTGGCCAGCCGAGGCTGCGGCGAGGCGCCGTGGCGCGAGTAGTGGGCGTGGGGGTGCTGCCGGGGGCGAGTGGAACGAGGGCGCCGGTGAGGACGGCGATCGCTGGTGGGGCGTGTCGGATTCAGGGCTTCGAAGACCCAAGAGAGGCTTGAACTCTGGGGCGTATGCAAAGAACTCAACCTATCCAGCCTACCAGCCCGTCGCCCCCCATGGCCTAGCTCGATTCGCACAAACTAGGAAGAAGATGAACACAACAGTTTACCCAGGTTTGGGCCACCTTGCGGTGTAAGACCCTACTCCTGCTTTGTGGTGGATTGGCCTCACGAGGGGCTGAGGTTGAACTAGTACAAGGGATGAACAACCTCGCAAGGTCTATGGGTGAGGGAATGAGTCGAGCGGGGTCGGATGCCTTCTATGGTGATGGCTAACCTATATTTATAGTGGACTCGGTCCTCTTCCCTCAAAAAGTAGGCGAGAAGGGATCCCACGGTGGCCAATTTGAAAGGGGACAAGTAGTACATCTTATCCTGACGAAAGGTGGTATTCGCCTGCAAAGCTTCTGGTCGTGACGTAGCGCTGGGCTCGGCAATGACCTCCGTCCTGCCGTCCTTGGGGTCTTGGTCTCGTTGCACCGGAATGGAAACCTTTGCGAAATTCCTCGGGAACCCACGCCTATCTTTGCCTCCTGAGCACAAAAGAGGAAACTGCGTTCTTTGTGCCCGCTGGCGCCCCTCTGCCTTGGTCATCACGGCTTGCGTCATGGTAGTCTCATGAGGCTGGGTACCTGCATAGAAAACTCCGCTCCTCAGGAGGCCGCCTGGGGAGGCCACTCCCTCGGGAGGTCTTGGTGTTGTCCGCCTCCCGAGGCTTGGCCCCTCGCGAGTGTCTTGTCTTGGCGTGTCTTGTAGATGGGTCGTATCAGGCCGTCGATGGAGCCACACCGTGGGTCGCGGGCAGGCAAGTCTGGGTACCCTGGTTCCTAGAACGGGGATAGTAGCCCCCATGCCCATGGCACACTCGGAATTGGCTTCGAGGCGAAGCGCCGCAGGCCCCAATCGCCCGCGGGCCAGGCTGACGCATGGCGCTTGACGGGACATGGGCCCCTTCGCTTCCCAACGCCGCCTCGACAACTGCCCAGGCTGAAAAAAGACTGGCGCCTGCTACTGTGTCATCATTCCTTCCCTTTCGCCTTGCTCCAGATTCCCTTTCTCCCAGTCGAGAACATCTCCAGATCCGGCCACACTCCTCCCTTTTCCTTCAAGATCTTGCGAATGGCGTCCAGGAAAGCGAAGCCGGCCGCACAGGCTCCAAGCTCCTCCGCCTCTCCTGCACCGGCTCTCAGCACATCCTCCATCAACAGGGAGAAGCATCTTGGCGTTGCGCTCCCGCTGACGGTGAGCGACCACAACGAGTGGAATGAGACCATGCTCCTGGACGGCTCTGTCGGGCAAAGGACCTTGGCGGAGATGTTCTATCCCTTCTTCCTCCATAATGTCTTTGCGGGGCTCGTCCCGCCCATCTCCGAGTTCTTCACCGCCGTTCTCGACCACTACTAGGTCCAGGCCCTGCACTTCCAACCCCTCTCCATTCTCCTCTGTCCATCTTTGCCTGCTATTGTGAGGCGTTTGTGGGCGTGAGGCCATCCGTGCCGCTCCTCTAGCACTTCTTCTCCATGCGGCTGCACGATCTAACCCAGAGCTCTGGCTGCGTGTCCTTCATTGTGGTCCATAAGAGCAACGTGCTCATGAGGGCCGAAAAGAAGGTGGAGAACTTCCGGCACCGCCGGGTCTCAACACGCGGCTGGAACTGCCGACCTAGCCGCCGGAGAAGCTCGACAGCTGGGGTCACGAGAGGTTCTCCGACCCCCGGGTGGCGCCTGTCCTGAGGAAGATGACCGCAGACACGGAGGCCATGGTGCTGATGAGGGGCAAGCTCGTGAAGGAGTTCCTGACGCAGCGCCTAGCCCCACTTCAGTTGCACACGCACCCCATGTGGGAGTACCAAGGGCGCAACGGATGATATCAAGCTACGCTCGGAGGGCTTGATGGCGAGGAGCTGGACAAGGCCATGAACACCCTGCTCGAGGGGGAGCCGGGTAACCTCCCGGAGGCCTACACCCCGCTGTACCGCTGTGCAGATAGGGTGGCGCTGGTTGTCGCCACGCCTGTCTTCAACGAGCTGGGGCTCGTGCCATCCGAGCCTCCCAACTCCCCGGTGCCGGTATCCTCCGGCGACAGCACCGGCGAAGAGGGCAAGGGGGACTCGGAGGCGACCGAGGAAGACATGGAGGAGATCTCTCCCCCATCACAAAGCGAGCTTCTCCGTGGCTTCGCTGCCGCGGACGAAGCCGACGAGCCCCCGACCGTGGAACCCCCGCGCTTCACCAGAGTCCTCACGAGGTCAAGGGCCACTTCTCAGGCCCGGCGGAGGTCAGGCCATGCGACCCCGAAGAAGAATGGGGTGACACCCCCTCAAGGCCACGCCTCTGCCTTGTCAAGCGGCGGGGCCGTGCCGAGGCCGGCCAGAGCGCCTCGCTCACTCGCCGGGCGCGACGAAGACCGCGCCCAGGAAGAGCGGAGGAGCCCCAGCCCCGGTCAGGAAGAGGGCGTACATCGTCCCCGATGAGTAAGTGCCTTACCCTTGTTTTTGTTTAACATATATTTCCACGGTGCTCACAGTGCTCCCGCCCCGATGACAAGGGTGGGCGTCGTGGTGAAGAAGAGGAAGAAAGGAGACCGGGCTCTGGAGGTGCCACACCCTGCTACAGCCGCAGCAGCTCAAGCACAGGTGGGCGAGGCCATCCCCCATCTCCTCGCGGCAGAGCAGGCCCCTCAGGACACGGTGGCGCCACCTTAGGAGGGGCCGGTCCCTGCGGGCCAGCAGGCCACGGAGCTGTCTGCGCCCATTGCACCCGGGCAAGGTTCTAGGCCCGCGGCAACCAAAGCAGACCTCGCCAACACCTCCAGAGCCATGGAGCACCTCACTGCGCTCGCTCCGCCTTCTCCTCCAACCCTTGGCCTTGTGAACTGCCGCCCCTTGGTCAGCCCCGGGGCCCTGGATGAGGCCTATGTTGAGCTTGGTCGTCTCCGGGCGGATCTTCAAGATGCCAATAGGTGCTTCGCGAGGGAGCGCCTGGGGCTTATTTCCGGGTGGGCCCAGGCCAACTCCTCATTAATAAGGCCTGGAGCCGGGTTGAAGCCACCAACGGCGAGAGCAGGAAGGAGGCCGCCGACGCCAGGGCATCCCATGACACGACGCAGGCTGCGGCTGCCGCAAAGCGCTACAGGGAGGCGGAGAAGAGCTTGAAGGACCTTTAGCAGGAGCAAGACGCGGCTACATCGCAGCTCCGCCAGCAGGAGGAGGGCCTCCAGGCCCGTGAGGTGAAGCTCGCCGACCGAGACGCCAAGCTGGCCTGGGTGGCCATCGACAAGGCGACGGAGCGCGGCCGCCTGGCCAAAATGAAGGCGGAGGTGGGCGAGGCCCAGGTGTCCCATGCCCGGCATGTCTCCAAAGCAACGACCCAGCTGGAGGTAGGGAGAAGGCCCTCATCACCGCCGAGCAGAAAGCAGCCATAGACCGCGAGACCTTCCTTGCCCTCGAGCTCGGGTTCTGCGAGGCGTTATGTTCCATCAGTGGGGGAGGATACGAAGAGCCGCTGGCAACCTGTGAAGACGACCTTACAGGGCTCCTCCCCAAGCTCGCCAAAGCGCTCAAGGGTGCTGCCCCTGTGGTGGACTCCTTCCTGGAGGTGGAGTGTCGATCGCTTTTCACCGCGGCCTCGACTCGCTTCTTCAGCCACCTCTACCTCCAGGACCCAAGCTTCGACCTCGGTGCTGACCCACTCCGTAGCTCCTGAGGCCCGCGACACTGCCGAGGAAGCCGTGAAGGATCACATAGATGCCCTTCTCAAGAAGTTCCTCTGCATCCCCGACCCTGAGGCTCTAGCTGCGGAGGCTGGGGGTGGCGGTGATGACGGCGGCGGCGACATTGACGATGGGCTTCCAGTGGCCAGGGCGAGCGGTGGCGATGGCCAAGGCGGTGGTGGCACTTCCTCCTGACTTTATTCCTGCAATCATTGACCATGCCTTGTGGAGGCGTAAACCTTCTGCTTGAATTTGTGAAACACTGCGTGTTTTGTAATAACTACTAGAACTCCACGGTTTTCTTTTCGTTCCTGGTTTCCTTCGTGTTTGCCTTAGTTTTCGGCATTGGCAGGGCCCAGCCCCGCGCATACCTCGACCGCCGTTGGGGCGTCCGGATCACCAGGATGAGACCAAGGGGCGAGGGGCTGCGTGACTAGTGAGGCCCCTGAGTCGCGATGCTCAGGGGTCCCCCTTGACTTATGAACAACCCTCATGAAGGAAAAGAGAGCAGTCGTCCAAGCTAATCCGGAGTCCTCCATACCTTTGCTCACCAGCTTTCACCTGGGGGGAACACGAGAACACCAGGTGCATGTACCTGGTAGGGTGGCCTATGCCAAGCATGGACGGAGCACAGCCCCGTGTCCAGCCCCTCGTGCGATCCTCCTGAGGGGAAAGTTGTTTGGTGTTATCCGACGAAGAGCCGAGAGGCTGTCCTGAAGTTGGTGCGGCCATAAAGGCGCCCTTAGTTGTTTATTCACCAGCGTGGAGCATGGTGCTTCCACTTTGGCATGGGCCTAGCCGCTCCTCGACCGTGTCATTCGCCAGCGCAGAGCATGGGGCTTCCACTAGTGCGTCGACATAGTCGCTGCTCGACCGTGTCGTCCGCTAGCACGGAGCATGAGGCTTCCACTGGTGCGTGGGTGGGAGTTCCCTCTGGGGAAGACTCCGCGGCGGGTACAGCCCCATTCGTACATGTGGCTAGCACGGCAGAACTGGAGGAGGTGTATCTGGGCAATTGTGAGCCAGCGGGGGACTCACGAGGCCCTACCTCAAGGCGGGTGGCACCTAATTTTTGCGGCCGGGGCGCGCATAAGACACCTGTGGGGCGATGGGAGGTCCTGCGTCGAATGCCCCTCCGGAGGTTATCGCATGAGAAAGCCGGACACCAAGGGTGCCAATAGGCGATGTGTATGGGGCCGGCCCGCCAGACAGAGCTCATTCGTTGGTTTTATCGACGCTATAGGGACGGACCCGAGCTCAGACGTTGTGCCAAGTCTTCTCATGCAACAATCCCACGGAAAAACAACCGGCGCACGGCTCCCGCTACGGCAAAGCACCAAACCGCAGTTGTACGAACCGGGCACGTGCCCTTACTTTCCCACACTCGATTAGCTCATGCGAGAACAAGGCACCAAGGACCACGGAAGGTGACAGGCATGGGAGCTAGCCTGTGAGACATAGGTCGGTCATTAGGATTTATCAACACTGCAGGGACGAACCCGACCACGGACGCCGTGCCAGTCCTTATTCATGAGGCGGTCGCGTGCGGGTTTGCATGGGGGCGGCGACATCATAGTGACGAAGCACCAGACATGCAGTTGGAATACTTAGGAAATTCATGAAGGTAAGGCCAGTTCTGATACATGCGCAAAATGATATAGCTGCAGGGTCGGGCCCTAGCAGCCTGAGGATGATGCAGCCCGAGGGGCGCCCTCAGTTGAACAAACCAAAAAGTCACCTGGCACCATCGTTGTAGAAGCGTTGGAGTAGCTGAAGACGCGTGTTGTAGAGTTCGCTCCTCACGAATCGGCTAGCTCCTAAGGCCCGGAAGGCTTTGGAGGCCCCGAGAGCTCGCGAGGGTCCAACGCCTCCTCCGTCAGGACCGCCTGGAGCCTTGCCTTGTGGGACGCCAAGGCTCACTGTATGAAGCGCTAGTACAAGGCATCCATGTTTAGCAGGCCGAACGGCATGCAGACGTGGCTGCAGGGGTAGCCCCCAGTCCGGCCGACACGGGACGGTGAGAAGAGGCCCTGCGAAGCAGCCCTATTAAGGCCTGGGATGTTGACGCAGACGCGCAGCTCGCCGCCCATATCAGGGGCCACGGCTGCATCCGGTGGTGTGGGGCGACGCTCGCCACGCATGGCTCGCGCCTCCTGAAGCTCCTCGATTGCCTTGGTGATGAACTGATGAGCGCCTGGTGCCTCGCGCCTTGCGCCTTGCTCATGGAGGTGCACGTCGAAGAGCGCCCCCACGGGGTGCCCGAACGCCTCTCTTGTCACGCCGGTCAGGTCAGAGGCCCTCCAGATGAGAGCTCCCAAGCCCGTCCTGAGGGGGGTGCCAGGCGTGCCTTCCAATGTGAGAGTGGACGGTGCCCTAGCAGTGGGAGCGGGGCCCGAGGCACAGTCCGCAAGCGCCTCAGCCTCCTGACGGACCTTGAGGAGGAGCTGCTTCTTCTTGTTAGGACGGCCTCATGAGGCAAGATGGCGCCCTCATCGTCAGAGTTCTCGACCGCTGCAGCCTAGTAGGCGCGCTCGAGGGAGCGCGCCACATCCTTTTCATCGCAAGCGACCATGATGATACCGCCACTTCCTGGCATCTTGAGGACATTGTAGCTGTGGTGAGTTGCTGCCATGAACTTGGCGAGGGCCGGATACCCGAGGATGGCATTGTACAGGAGGCCGATGTGAGCGATGTCAAAGTCGATGAGCTCGGTGTGGTAGTTGTCGCACTTGCCGAAGGTGACAGGGAGGCAGATCTGGCCTATGGGAATGGTGGAGCCATCGATCACTCCTGAGAAAGGCTTGGTAGGCAGCAGCTAATTGTATGGCACTTGCAGTGTCTCAAACGTCTCGACGGAAAGAACGTTGAGCCCTGCTCCGCCATCGATGAGGGTTTTGGTGACGAGGACGTTGCTGATGGTCGGCGTGCAGAGCATCAGGAGCGCGCTAGTGGTGGCTGAGCACTTGAGCTAGTCCATGTAGTCTAAGGTGATGGCGTGCTTGGACCACCTGAGGGGATGCGACGCCTCAAGCTTGGGAAGGGCCGCGTTCACCTCACGAGCGAACTGCTTGAAGATGCGATGAGAGACAGGAGCCTGAGCACCACCCAGGATGCAGGCGTTTGCACGAGGCTCTTGGAAGCCCCCAACCCCATCATCTTGGTGGTTGTCGTCATTTCTCCTTGGCGGTGGCGGCAGCGGAGGCAGGCCGGCATTGCCCTAAGGACGGTCCTCTCGAGGCTGGTCTCGCCTAGGGCCATCACGAGGCTGGCCCTGCCAGCGGTCCTCATGGGGATGATCGCGCCAGTCCTGGCAGGGGTCGCGGTTGTCCCAGCGGCCTCCACCGCGGCCTCCTCCACGGCCGTAGCCGCTGTCGCTGTGCTCGGGGCGGCTGCCAAGGTGCCCATCCCGGATTGCCCTACGCTCCTAGCAGTTGTTGGTGTTGTGGCTGTGGATGTTGGGGAAAACATAGAACGCTCGGTTGCCCCTGGGAGGCTCATCGTGCTCACGGCCGCACTTCATCTCGGGCTCCGCGGCCAGCACGGCAGGGCCCTTGCGCTTCACTTCCTTAGCCTTGGCCTTCTTGTCTTCAAGATCGACCTCCGGAAGCTCCAGGAGGAAGAGGCAACCTTCCTCTGCCCTCGTGCACCTGGTTGCCATGTGAAACATCTCCAGTGCCGAACACAAGTCCTCATGTATGGCGAGCTCCTCCTTCATCTTGACATCCCGGATGCCATCAGAGAACGCCGAGATGATGGCCTCGTCTGACAGCTTTGGGATCTTGAGGCGAACGTTTGTGAAGTGATGTATGTACTTGTGCAAGGTCTTGCCCAGCTGCTGCTTTATGCGCCGCAGGTCGCCTGTTGCAGGAGCGTGGTAGCGAGTGCCCTGGAAGTTAGCAATGAAGTGCTCGCGTAGCTCGTCCGAGGAGGAAATCGACCCAGCGGGAGGTTCTGCAGCCAAGAACATGCGCCATCCTTGAGGGCCATGGGGAACCAGTTCGCCATGACCTTGTGGTTGCCGTACGCCACCAAGATGCTTAGCTCGTAGAGCTGGAGAAATTCCGTAGGGTCAGGAGGGACGTCGTAGCATGGAGGCAGATCTGGCTTGAACTTGTCGGGCCAGACGACGCGGCACAGCTCCGGGGTGAAAGCATGGCAGCCTACTGCACTCACACGGGCCGGTCGCATGGGTGGAGCTTGATCTTGGCGCCCACGCACCATCGCCTCTGGTTGCATGCGGTCTTGACGCGGCGATGCTAGAAGCGCGCACTCTTCTCCTTGGGGCCGCTGCACCACCTGGCAGCTTGCTTCATCGCGCACCACGCCCAGCGCGGTGGGTCACATTGGGGAGCCTCACGCCTAGGCTCGGGATCCACGCCGTGTAGAGGAGGAGGAGGGGGCGCGCTGTGAGACACATCGCCCGCCAGGGACGGCGAGGGACAGAGTGAACGGGATGGTGCAGGGGCCTCACCGACGGTGTTGATGAGCTCGATGATGCAAGCGAGCCAGTAGTTGGCCTGACGGTAGCACGGAAGCTTGCGCGCCATGAGCAGCGTAGCCTACGTGTTCCCCGGCCCGTGACGAGCATGAGAACATGACGCCGTGGCTAGAGTGGGTGATGGAGTGGCGGTACGGCCGTCGCGTCGCACGGATGGTGGCAGTGATGAATCCTGCTGTTCACAAGTAGCAGGGTCAGTGGCGGCGTTAGCCACCGGGGAGGCAGAGCGGCTAGGTGCGCCGTGGGCCGTCTGAGCGACACGAGCGGCCCAGCGCTCGGCACGGACACGGCGAGCGTCGACCATAGGAGCGACAGAACGACGGCGGAACGAACGGTGGAGGAGAGGCTTCGACACGCCCCTACCTGGCGCGCCAAATGTCGGATTCAGGGCTCCGCAGACCCAAGAGAGGTTCAAACTCGGGGGCGTATGCGAAGAACTCAACCCATCCAGCCTACCAGCCCGTCGCCTCACAGCCTAGTTTGATTTGCACAAACTAAGAAGAAGATGAACACAACAGTTTACCCAGGTTTGGGCCACCTTGCAGTGTAAGACCCTAATCCTGCTTTGTGGTGGATTGGCCTCACGAGGGGCTCGGGACGAACTAGTACATGGGATAAACAACCTCGCGAGGTCTATGGGTGAGGGAATGATTCTACTGGGGTTGGATGCCTTCTATGGTGGTGGCTAACCTATATTTATAGTGGCCTCGGTCCTCTTCCCCTGAAACATAGGCAGGAAGGGATCCCACAGTGGCCAATTTGAAAGGGGACAAGTAGTACATCTTTTCTTGACGAAAGGTGGTCTTCGCCTGCAAAGCTTCTGGTCGTGACGCTGCGGTGGGCTCGGTGATGACCTTCGTCCTGGCGGTCTTGGTCTCGTTGCACCGGAATGGAAACCTTTGCCAGATTCCTCGGGAACCCACGCCAGTCTTTGCCTCCTTAGCACCAACGATGAAACTTCCTTCTCTGCGCCCACTGGCACCCGCCTGCCTTGGTCGTCATGGCTTGCATCATGGTAGCCTCATGAGGCTGGGTACCTGCATAGAAATCTCCGCTCCTCGGGAGGCCGCCTGGGGAGACCACTCCCTCGGGAGGTCTTGGTGTCGTCCGCCTCGCGAGGGTCTTGTCTTGGCGGTCTTGTAGATGGGTCGTATGAGGCTGTCGATGGAGCCACGCCATGGGCCACAGGCAGGCAAGTGTGGGTATCTTGGTTCCCAGAACGCCGACAGGGTGAGCAGGCGAGCATGGCATGGGCGAGTTCGCGTGGGGAGGCTTGCGGGGCATGGTCGGCACGGGCCAGGGGGTGACGGAGCGGGGCGCTGACGGCTGCGACGATTAGTACACGAGACCACAGCGGCGGCGCTGCAGGCTGGCGAGCCAGGGCCGGAGCATGCAGCTGATACGTCTCCAACATATCTATAATTTTTTATTGCTCCATGCCATTATAATATCTGTTTTGCATGTTTTCTATGCATTAATATGCTATTTTATATTATTTTTGGGACTAACTTATTAACCTAAAGCCCACTGCCAGTTTCTGATTTTTCCTTTTTTTGAGTTTTACAGAAAAGGAATATCAAATGGAGTCCAAACAGAATAAAACTTTCACGATGATTTTTCTTGGACTAGAAGACACCAAGCAGACTTGGAGAAGGGGGCAGAAGTGTCCCAAGGGCTCCACAAGCCCTCAGGGCGCACCCAAGGGGGGTGTGCCTCCCTGGTTTGTGGGCCCCATGGGACTCCTCCAACCCTAATTCCTTCGCTATAAATTCCCAAATATTCCCAAACCACCAGAAGCGTCCAACGAAATACTTTTCCGCCGCCGCAAGCTTCTGTTTCCGCAAGATCCCATCTTGGGGCCTTTTTCGGCATCCTACCAGAGAGGGATTCGATCACGGAGGGCATCTACATCAACTCTATTGCCCTTCTGATGAAGCGTGAGTAGTGTTCCATAGCTAGTAGCTTGATGGCTTCTTCTCTCCCTTTGATCTTCAATACAATGTTCTCCTTGATGTTCTTGGAGTTCTACCAATGTAATATTCTTTTGCGGTGTGTTTGTCGAGATCCGATGAATTGTGGATTTATGATAAGATTATCTATGAATATGATTTCAGTCTTTTCTGAATTCTTATATGCAAGATTTGATATCTTTGCATTTCTCTTCGAATTATCGGTTTGGTTTGGCCAACTAGATTGGTATTTATTGCAATGGGAGAGGTGCTTAGTTTTGGGTTCAATCTTGCGGTGTCCTCACCCAGTGACAAAGTAGGGGTAGTGCGGCACATATTGTATTGTTGCCATCAAGGGTAAAAAGATGGGGTTTTCATCTAATTGCTTGAGTTTATCCCTACATCATGTCATCTTACTTAAGGCGTTACTCCGTTCTTATGAACTTAATACTATCGATGCATGCTGGATAGCGGTCGATGTGTGGAGCAATAGTAGTAGATGCATGCAGGAGTCGGTCTACTTGACACGGACATGACGCCTATATTCATAATCATTGCCTTGGATATCGTCATAACTTTGCGCTTTTTTATCAATTGCTCGACAGTAATTTGTTCACCCACCGTGTTATTTTCTTTCAAGAGGGAAGCCTCTAGTCAGAGCTATGACCCCGGGTCTATTTTCCATTATATATTTTCAGATCTATAAACCAAAAAAATCCAAAAATACCTTGCTGCAATTTATTTACTTTTATTTTGTTTGATGTTTTAGTAATCTTTTACATCTATCTCTATCAGATCTCATCCTTGCAAGTGATCGTGAAGGGATTGACAACCCCTTTATCGCGTTGGGTGCAAGTGTTTGATTGTTTGTGCAGGTGCATAGATTGGAGACTTGCGTGTACCTCCTACTGGATTGATACCTCGGTTCTCAAACTAAGGGAAATACGTATCTCTACTTTGCTGCATCACCCTTTCCTCTTCAAGGGAAAAAACAACGCAAGCTCAAGAAGTAGCAGGAAGAATTTCTGGCGCCATTGCCGGGGAGGTTCTACATCAAGCCTACCAAGTACCCACCATAAACTCTCATCTCTTGCATTACATTATTTGCCATTTTCCTCTCGTTTTCCTCTCCCCCACTTCTAAAACGTTTTCAGAAAAACACAAAAAGATTTGCCTTTTTATTCGCCCTTCTTTCGTCCGATCTTTTGGCTGCTTGAAATCATCATCATGACTGACTTTGGTATGGCAGAAAGAGATGATTGCCTAACTCCTAAAATTGGACGGACAAGCAATCTGGATGCTAAAACTTTTATTTTGGGACAAGGAAGTTTGTGGGAAAAGAACATATACAAGAATTTTTCAATTGTGTAGGCAATCTGCCTCTCGGTGATACTCCCATACTGAAAAGAAATAAAACCTATGCGGAAGCTATTTCAGCACTAGCTCTCAAATTGGAAATTAGATATATCCGTACTCATCCTACCTTGCAAAGATTGTTTTATGAGCTTCCCGTTATAAAGGATCCTAAGGCTAAAATGATAGATATCCAAGTTCTTAAGAATGAATTTGTTCATATAGTACGGGAAGCTAGGGACATTTTTGATCATTATGGTATGAGCCATGAAAAACCTGTAATAGATGAGATCCTTTAAAATAGTGACTATACATTTAGACATTTCTTTGGAAATAATAAATTTTTTGATGAAAACCTTAAAAAGAAAATCCCCATTTTAGATATGATCCAATAAGTTTTCAATGATGTTAATCAACAATATTCTTGGATCGTAGCCAGAAATCAAAGGGGATACGTAGATGGGCAGCTTAATGACGCCAAAATTTCTATGGATAATGTGTTCCAAGTTATCTTTACAAAACCTTTCCGATGAGAACACATCTATGGAAAAGAGTACCAAAGATGACAATACCTAGATCTATGTTTTATGCCTAGCTAGGGGCGTTAAACAATAGCACTTGTTGGGAGGCAACCCATTTTCATTTTTATGTTTTTGTTTTTGGTTCTATTTTTCAATAAATACACATGATTACCTTTGTAATAATTGTGTTTTGGTGTTTTAGTTAGTGTTTGAGCCAGCAAGACCTTTGGGATGGTCTACGGTGATAGTTGATTTGATCCTGCTGAAAAATAGAAACTTTTGCGCCCAGTAAAACAATTTATAAAAATCACAGAAGCCTGATTTTGATCTGAATGTTTTACACAAGATTGATATACAAATTTCCCAGATTGTCCTAATTTTTCAGAATTTTTGGAGTTACAGAAGTATACGAAGTTTTCAGATTTCTACAGACTGGTCTGTTTTTGACACATTCTGTTTTCTATGTGTTGTTTGCTTATTTTGATGAATCTATGGGTAGTATTGGGGGTATGAACCATGGAAAGTTGGAATATAGTAGATATTACACCAATATAAATAAAGAATGAGTTCACAACAGTACCAAAAAGTGGTGATTTATTTTCTTATACTAACGCATCTCATGAGTGTTTTTTGTTGAGTTTTGTGTTGTGAAGTTTTCAAGTTTTGGGTAAACATTTGATGGACAACGGAATAAGGAGTGGCAAGAGCCTAAGATTGGGGATGCCCATGGCATCCCAAGGTAATATTCAAGGACAACCAATCATCTAAGCTTGGAGATGCCCCAGATGGCATCCCCTCTTTCATCTTCATCTATCGGTAAATTTAATTAAGGCTATATTTTTATTCACCACATGATATGTGTTTTGCTTGGAGCGTCTTGTATGATATGAGTCTTTGATTTTTTATTTTGCCAGAATCATCCTTGCTGTACACACCTTTTGAGAGGGACATGCTTGAATCGTGAATTTATTAGAATACTCTATGTGCTTCACTTATATTTCTTGAGCTCGGCAATTTGCTCTAGTGCGTCACTTATATATTTTTAGAGCACGGTGGTGGCTTGATTTTATAGAAATTGTTGAACTCTCATGCTTCACTTATATTATTTTGAGAGTCTCTAAACAGCATGGTAATTTGCTTAGGTTATGAATTTAGTCCTAATATGATTGGCATCCAAGAGGGATATAATAAAAACTTTCATATAAAGAGCGTTGAATACTATGAGAAGTTTGATTCCTTATGATTGTTTTGAGATATAAAGATGGTGATATTAGAGTCGTGCTAGTGAGTAATTGTGGATTGGTAGAAATACTTATGTTAAAGTTTGTGAGTCCCGTAGCATGCACGTATGGTGAACCGTTATGTGATGAAGTCGGAGCATGATTTATTTTTTGATTGTCTTCCTTATGAGTGGCGGTCAGGGTCAAGCGATGGTCTTTTCTTACCAATCTGTCCCCCTAAGAGCATGCATGTAGTACTTTGCTTCAATAGCTAATAAATTTTTGCAACAAGTATATGAGTTCTTTATGACTAATGTTGAGTCGATGGATTATACGCACTCTCACCCTTCCACCTTTGCTAGCCTCTCTAGTACCGCGCAACTTTTGCCAGTGCATTAAACCCACCATATAACTTCCTCAAAATGGCAACCATACCTACCTATTATGGCATTTCCATATCCATGTCGAGATATATTGCCATGCAACTTCCACTGTTCCATTTTATTATGACACATACCATCATTGTCATACTGCTTTGCATGATATGTAGTTGGCATAGTATTTGTGGGAAGGCCACCGTTCATATTTTTTTTATACATGTCACTCTTGATCATTGCACATCCCTGGTACACCGCTGGAGGCATTCATGTAGAGTCATATCTTGTTCTAGTATCGAGTTGTAATTCTTGAGTTGTAAGTAAAGAAAAGTGTGATGATCATCATTATTAGAGCATTGTCCCATGTGAGGAAAGGATGATGGAAGCTATGCTTCCCTAACAAGTTGGGATGAGTCTCCAGACTTTATAAAAAGTAAAAGAGGCCAAAGAAGCCCAAAAAAATAAAAATAAAAGGCCAAAGAAGCCCAAACAAAAAAGTGAGAGAAAAATATAGAAGGGACAATGTTACTATCCTTTTTCCACACTTGCGCTTCAAAGTAGCACCATGATCTTCATGATAGAGTGTCTCCTATTTTGTCACTTTCATATGCTAATGGGAATTTTTCATTATAAGAACTTGTCTTGTATATTCCAAATGATGGGCTTCCTCAAATTGCACTAGGTCTTCGTGAGCAAACAATTTGGATGCACACCCACTTAGTTTCTTTTTGAGCTTTCATAAACTTATAACTCTAGTGCATCCGTTGCATGGCAATCCCTACTCACTCACATTGATATCTATTGATGGGCATCTCCATAGCCCGTTAATACGCCTAGTTGATGTGAGACTATCTCCATCTTTTTGTCTTCTCCACAACCATCATATTCTATACCACCTATAATGCTATATCCATGGCTCACGCTCATGTATTGCGTGAAAGTTGAAAAAGTTTGAGAACATAAAAAGTATGAAACAATTGCTTGGCTTGTCATCGGGGTTGTGCATGATAAAATACTTTGTGTGATGAAGATGGAGCATAACTAGACTATATGATTTTGTAGTCATAACTTTCTTTGGCCATGTTATTTTGAGAAGACATGATTGCTTTATTAGTATGCTTGAAGTATTATTGTTTTTATGTTAATATTAAACTTTTGTTTTGAATCTTACGGATCTGAATATTCATGCCACAATAAAGAAAATTACATGGATAAATATGTTAGGTAGCATTCCACATCAAAAATTATGTTTTTATCATTTACCAACTCTAGGATGAGTATGAATTAAGCTTGGGGATGCTTGATACGTCTCCAACGTATCTATAGTTTTTGATTGTTCCATGCTATTATATTATCTGTTTTGGATGTTTTATATGCATTGATATTCTATTTTATATTATTTTTGGGACTAACTTACTAACCTAGAGCCTAGTGCCAGTTTCTGTTTTTTCCTTGTTTTTGAGTTTTACAGAAAAGGAATATCAATCGGAGTCCAAATGGAATAATACTTTCACGATAATTTTTCTTGGACCAGAAGACACCCAGCAGACTTGGAGAGGGGCCAGAAGAGTCTCGAGGGCTCCACAAGCCCTCAGGGCGCGCCCTAGGGGGACACGCCTCCCTGGTCGGTGGGCCCCATGGGACTCCTCCAACCCTAATTCTTTCGCTATAAATTCCCAAATATTCCCAAACCACCAGAAGCGTCCACACAAATACTTTTCCGCCGCTGCAAGCCTTTGTTTCCGCGAGATCCCATCTTGGGACCTTTTCTGGCATCCTGCCGGAGGGGGATTCGATCACGGAGGGCATCTACATCAACTCTATTGTCCTTCTGATGAAGCGTCAGTAGTTTACCACAGACCTACCGGTCCATAGCTAGTAGCTAGATGGCTTCTTCTCTCTCTTTAAATACAATGTTCTCCTCGATGTTCTTGGAGTTCTATCCGGTGTAATATCCTTTTGCAGTGTGTTTGTCGAGATCTGATGAATTGTGGATTTATGATCAGATTATCTATTAATATTATTTGAGTCCTTTATCAATTCTTATATGCATGATTTGATCTCTTTGTATTTCTCTTCGAATTATCGGTTTGGTTTGGCCAACTAGATTGGTATTTCTTTCAATGGGAGAGGTGCTTAGTTTTCGGTTCAATCTTGCGGTGTCCTCACCCAGTGACAAAGTAGGGGTAGTGAGGCATGTATTGTATTGTTGCCATCAAGGGTAAAAATATGGGGTTTTCATCATATTGCTTGAGTTTTTCCCTCTAAATCATTTCATCTTAATTAAGGCGTTACTCTGTTCCTACGAACTCAATACTCTAGATGCATGTTGGATAGCGGACGATGTGTGGCGTAATAGTAGTAGATGCAGGCATGAGCCGGTCTGCTTGACACCGACGTGATCCCTATATTCATAATCATTGCCTTGGACATTGTCATAACTTTGCGTTTTTCTATCAATTTCTCGACCATAATTTGTTCACCCACCGTGTTATTTTCTTTCAAGAGAGAAGCCTCTAGTGAAACCTATGGCCCCCGGGTCTATTTTCCGTCATATATTTTCCAATCTATAAACCAAAAAACCCAAAAATACCTTGTTGCAATTTATTTACTTTTATTTTGTTTTACGTTTTAGTAATCTTTTATATCTATCTCTATCAGATCTCATCCTTGCAAGTGACCGTGAAGGTATTGACAACCCTTTTATTGCATTGGGTGAAAGTGTTGATTGTTTGTGCACATGCATATATTGGACACTTGTGTGTACCTCCTACTGCATTGATACCTTGGTTCTCAAACTGAGGGAAATACTTATCTCTACTTTGCTGCATCACCCTTTCTTCTTCAAGGTAAAAACCAACGCAAGCTCAAGAAGTAGCAGCGACTGCCTACAAGCGAGGCGGCGGTAGCAGAGGGCGGGGCCGGCGAGGCCAGGCGGGCGCGATGGGCAGCAGCAGCGCTGCGGTGCGCGGCGCAGGGCACAGCGAGCTGCGGGTGAGGAGGGCGTGGAGCGCAGCGGCTGCAACGGGGCTGGGGGGCAGCCGGACCTCAGTGCGGGAGCGAAGTAAGAGGAAGGCCGCGGGCGGAGCGGGGCGAAGCGCTCGCGGGCATGCGGGAACCGCGATGGGGCGTAGCCACGTAGAGGCGGGCGCAGCGTCGGGACGGTGTCGAGCGCTGCGTTCGGAGGGGGTGGAACACTGGTACAGCGAGGTGCTATACAAACGGTTTTTAACCCCTTTCCGCTACGGTGTTCTGAACCGTCACCTAGTGAGTGACTATGATAGGGGGTCCTTCCCACACAACCTAGAAACCGTTGGGATATGCCCTCCTAGCACACACGCTCGACAAAATGAGGTCGTGTGCAACCGACGAGTGATCAAATATGGTTATACATACAGTAGTGCTAAAAAATACAATTATACAGGTGAAATCCTTTCCGGTCGTATGTACATCCCACACAGTCCGTCCCCGCTAAACGTTTCCGTTCATATGTACATTCCACAAAGTCAATCCAAGGAATACGTTTCCGTTAGTATGTACATCCCACACAGTTAATCCAAGAAGTATGTTTCCGTTCATATATACATCCCACACAGTCACTCCAAGGAAAACGTTTTCGTTCGCAGGTACATCACACACAACTTTCCCCATTGAATTGTTTGTGGTAGCATTGCCATTGCACATTATATTAACAATTCATCGTTTGCATTACTGAATGCATCACACACGGTGCGTAGAAGAAACTGTGTGGCAAAGGTTGTCCATCACACACAGTTTTTATGTGGTAAACATTTGCACAAGGTGGCCTGACGCAAACAGTTTTCAAGAGGATGTCGTGTGTGATTGTTTATTGATCCAACACGGTTTATTCATAGAAACTGTGTGCGTTGGCTGAGGTCATTGCCCACGGTGTTTTCTCAATAATCGTTTGCAGTAGAAGAACCCAATTAGCAGGATAATTGCCCTATTATTAATAATCCATTTGTTAATCTAATTGACATGTCGTATTAAGCACACAATATATTTCATTTCCATATTAAGGAAGCAGGATTTCATAACTCAAATACATCAGAGTAAAACATCATATAGCTCAGCACTCAGCTACCCCAATACAGAACTGCACCAGCACCAAGTTTCACATGCAACATCTAGAACATTTCGAAATTAGCATCATAGACGGTACATAGATAGATGCATCTCATCTGGAAAACTGTTGAAGCAGAAGGCGAATATTGAGTCTTCATTGATGTTGAAGGTCTTTGCAACTTTAGGCCAGTGCCTGTGGATGATTGACCGTCCATCCTTCGTCCTCTTCAGGAACACTTCAATATTGAACCGTGGGTGTTGTATGAAAACCTTCCTCGCCTCGTGACCATGGAGGTGGTTTGAGAGGTAATCATCAGTGAACTTCTTTGGAAAGGCCTGAAAACAAGGTTGTGCATAAATATCTTCTCTATATTGGAAATGGGGCAAAGGAATAAACAAAGGCAAGGTATAATAATTAGCACCATCTTGTAGTGAACTAATGTCTTCTTCATTGTGCAGACAAAGATCTTGTTGTTTTTTGTCTCTAATTTCTTTATCCTAACAATCTTTCTGAGTTTCTTGACTTGACTGATATTCATGGACAACTCATTTCCCCATATGCAAAAAGGGTCGAACAGTGGGTCGAAACCTCTGACAGTAGGACCTACATGTGCAAGACCAAATTGTTAAAAACCTAAATATTAGAATGGTTCCTGCAATTGCACAATAATGTGCTATTAGACAAAGGACCATGCATGTGCTAACCTCGATTGTAAACCTCAGTGCTTCCCATTGTTTCCCTACAACACATATAAGGTAGTTAGTCATAAGGTTAAGTGAGGGTTCGCATGCTATCAGTAAAATATGTCGATGAAAAATAAGCACATTGCAGAATCATCAGATTAATTCAAGCCACATGGAAAACCCATTTATCCAAACCAAGCATGATTAAGAACTAGGAAATATAGCAGTTGTATATGTTTCTCATGTATTAAGTGCAACCAAATTTGATTTATTCCTCACATGCACAACAATACAAAATTCTACCCACGACAATTGGACATCGCATTGCAAAATTGAACCAAGCAGTTAACTAAACACCACAACAAATGAACCAAACATTAACTGAGCACCACATTGCACAATATAACATACTCCTAATAGAAGATCAGACAATTAACCAAATCAAGCATGCTTAACAACTTGGAAATATAGCAATTGTATTTATTTCTCATGTATTTAGTACAGCCAAATTCAATTTATTTCTCACATAGTATACAATAACAGAATAAACCCAAAACAATTGAACATCGCATTGTAGAATTGAATCAAACAGTTAACTAAACACCACCATAAATGAACCAAACATTAACTGAGCACCACATTGCACAATATAACATACTCCTAATAGATGATCAAACAGTTAACCAAACCAAGAATGCTTAACAACTTGGAAATATAGCAATTGTATTTGTTTCTCATGTATTTAGTACAGCCAAATTCGATTAATTTCTCAAATGGTATACAATAACAGAATGCACCCACAACAATTGAACATCGCATTGCAGAATTGAACCAAACAGTTAACTAAACACCACAACAAATGAACCAAACGTTAACTAAGCACCACATTGCACAATGTATAACATACTAGAAGATCAGACAGTTAACCAAACCAAGCATGCTTGACAACTTGGAAATATAGCGATTGTATTCATTTCTCATGTATTTTGTAAAGATATATTTGATTTATTTCTCACATGGAAGACAATACAAAATTGCAGCCTGAAGAATTGAACATCACATTTGCATAATTGAACCAACCAGTTAACTGAAGATGACAACTAATTAACCACACAGCTAATAAGTGAGCACCACATTGCACGACATATAGAACATATACACTAGAGCAACAGATTGCATGGTAAAATTAGATAGCACAATTCACTAGAATTTGTTATGGAAAGGTAGGAGCAGCACACGCAATGGGTAATCCGAGCATGCTTAGCTAGCATAGCTAGCAAACTGAACATGGGTCGTTATAGTGAGCTAATAAGACAAGCTACTCCTCATCGTCGGAGATATCGATGATGATTGGCTCCTTGGACATGGAAGAGGGCGAGGCCTCCACATCGTGGGTGCCCTCATCGCAGTGGTGAGTTGCCTGAGCCGCGCCGGGCACCAACCTACTGGCTCTCGAGTTGAGGTAAGCATGTGCACATTGAGAAAACACCTCGTAGTCTTTGTCGAAGGCACCGAGGGTGGGCTCGAGAAAACGCCACGAACTGTCTTTTAAAGCAGCTAGCCGCATCGCGGCGTTGACGGTGGCCTCGACAGCGAGGTTCTCCTCCAAGATCTGGGGGTCGGCACGAATGGCAGCCATCGCGACCTGATCCCTGCGTGCGGCCGCGATTTGCTTCTCCGCTGCCAAATGCTCCTTGAGCTCTAGCCTATACTGTGCGCACCATGGCTTAGGGTGGAACTTATTTGGTGGAGGGGTCGGTGATTTGGGTGGAAGGTGTCATGCCGGCGGTCGTGGCATGTGGGATGTGGAAGGAGGAGGAGGATAGGGGTCGGGTGTAGATTACCTGCCTGGATAGACGAGGCCGAGCACCGTGAAAGAGGGTCGCCGGCGAGGAGGCGGCACTACAAGCAAGGAATGAAGGTTTCAAGAACTTGGAAAGGAAGGCGGAAACAGGGGAAATGTGGCTTTTGGTAAGAGGGAGGGGGCGGGGAGGTAGATATTTCCGTGGAAGCCGAAAATTTTGAATCGATGCAGCGAAAAAATTGGCGCGCAAAGTGTCATCAGACAAGGTCCCTTATTCAAAACTTTGTACGATATGTGAACATCACAAACGATTCAGATAGCTTAACCTGTGTGCGATGAGTTTGAACGTCAAAAATTTTGGTTCGAATTTCCCTGGTTACAGTGGTCATCCACGTCATTGCATAATTTGGGTACACAAAGGAGACTATAGCACACCCGCACTTCTTAATCAAGCAAGTTCAGCAATTAAACAAAGCTAGCTGACCTAAACATTACTCTAACAAATTAAAGACCGGTGCTCTTAATTAAAAAACAAAGAGTACTACTACGGCTAGTGCTCATCGATCTCCGCCGCCTCCTCCATGTCCATCTTGCGCCCGACGGTCTCCTGGGGAATGGCCTCCATGGCATCCATCACACCATACTCGGCAAGCATCTCGTCATCCACGCCCTCCATCTCTTTGGAAAAGGCCGCCACGAGCTGGGCATGGGCATCCACGATCAGGCCTTGGACAGGCTCCGTCGTGGCAAGGTATGCGAAGGAGGAATGGACGGATGCTCGAACGCTCTCGGCGATTGCCAACTCTTTGGCCGTGCGTTGCTGACTGTTATCGGAGAAGCTTCATTCTATTTGTGTGGTGAATGCCACGAGCTGGGCATGGGCGGCCTCGACACGGTCGTGGGCGGACTCCATCAGGGCTATGGCCGACGCTGTGGAACAGACAGCTGATGTGCCGCTCTCGCCAATTGCTGTCCCCGAGGCAGATGTTGCTGCCGTTACCTGAGAAGAAACAGCGGCCGTTTGGGCTGCCTTGGCCCCCCGGTCGCAGATTGCGGCCGCGCTCATGCACCTTGTTAGCACGCGCATGGCGGTTGCGGCTGCGCTCTCGCCGGAGTGGGCCGCCAAAGTCGCCCTCACGACGCAGGTCCAGGTCCCCATCTTTCACCGGCAACGATTGAACAGTGAAATGATATTTGGGGAGCGAGCTAGTGTGCTTGACATGCAGGCTGTGGACAGTAGCTGACGCACCTTCTCGCGTAAGCCATAGGCGTACTATACTCCGACGGTGCTCCAAGATATTTTGTACTGCACCGCACACGGTTGGTGATAATAAACTGTGTGCGATCTACTTGATTTTTCATCTTGATTTGAATTACATAATGGGGTCACAACGGTAATGGAGGGTGTTTTAATTGCTAGAACTTTTATCTGCAGTGAACATGCAACTATATGTGTGTCGTAAAAAATGGAATTATTTCGGGTTCATTTGGACATTTTATACATTAAATTGGTTTTCTAGCCATTTCAGGTGCACCATTTAAAATTAAACTACATGCACATGCTCCGGCGCACCAACATGGGTTGTAAAATCATATATGTGTCCATGGGTTTATGCTTATGTCCCATGCAAGAAATAGGGATTAATTTCGAACACCATGGCACCGTGGCTCTCCGGCAAATGTTGAGGTACTTGCTTTTGTAATTCTAGTAAATCCAAAACCCGTCTGAAATTCATAAACCTTGGCATGCTATCATGGAATGGCATCAACATGCTGGGGTAAAAAATATTGTCCCGTTTGGGGCAGGTTATGGTATAAGCTTCTCAAAAACCAGAGCTTCTCACAAGAAGCCTCGTGGTTCCGTTACGGAAACGTGTCACCTTTGTGGAAAAAAATGATATTCGTCGCCTCTTCTTACTTTCAATTTTTTCCTGGTGTCAACATAGAACAACAAGAGTGTCGTGTTAAATTTTGGAATTTTTCGGAGATCGTTTGGACATTTTTATATGTTAACTGAGTTTTCAAGGCATTTATGTGCATAATTTAAAATTGAACTACATGCACATGCTTCAGTCCATAAAAACGGGTTGCAAAATCAAATGTGTGTCCTTTGGTTGCAAGCTTAGGTCACATGCAAGAAATGAGAATGAATGTCAAACACCTTGACACTGTCCCTCGGCCGCTAACATTGAGATACATGGTTTTTAAATTCTAGTAAATTTAAAACGCGTCTGCAATTTATGAAACTTGACATGTTAGCATGGAACGACATCAACATGCCATGGTAAAAATATTGTCCCATTTGGTGCAGGTTGGGTATAGGCTTCTCACAAACCAAAGCTTCTCACAACAAGCCTCATGGTTACAGTAGGGAATGTTTCACCTTTGTGGACGAAACGATATCTGTTGCCTCTTCTTGATTTCAATTTTTTCTAGTGTCAACATAGAACAATATGAGTGTTTTGTTAATTTTAGGAATTTTCCGGGGTTTGTTTCGACATTTTTATATATTAACTGAGTTTTCTATGCATTTATGTGAATAATTCAAATTTGAACTACAGGCACATGCTCCAGTGCATGTAAATTGTTTGAAAAATCAAATTTGTGTCCTTGGCTGCATGCTTAGGTACCATGCAAGAAATGGGAATGAATGTGAAACATCTTGCCACCGTCGCTCGGCCGCAAACATTGAGATACATGGTTTTAAAATTCTAGTAAATCCAAAACCCGTCTGAAGTTCATGAAACTTGACATGCTATCATGGAGCGGCATCAAAATGTTGTGGTAAAAAATTTGTCCCATTTGGGGCAGGTTTGGGTATAAGGTTCTCGCAAACCAAAGCTTCTCACAACAAGCCGGATGATTTCGGTAGGGAACGTGCCACCCTTGGGGGCGAAACGATATCCATTGCCTCTTCTTGCTTTCAAAATTTCTCTAGTGTCAACATAGAACGACAGAGTGTTGTGTCTATTTTTGGGATATTTCGGGGTTCGCTTGGACATTTTTATACATTGACAGGGTTATCTAGGCATTTTATGTGCATAATTCAAATTTGAACTACATGCACATGCTATAGTGCAAAAAAATTGGTTGACATATGAAATGTGTGTCCTTGGGTGCATGCTTAGGTCCCATGCAAGAAATGGGAATGAATTTCAAACACCAAGGCACTATTGATTGCCAGCAAAACATTGAGATACTTTGTTTTTAAATTCTAGTAAATCCAAAACTCGTCTGAAATTTATGAAACTTGGCATGCTATCGTGGAATGGCACCCGACATGCTTTGGAATTTTTCGTGTCCATTTTGAGAGAAGGCGCACTCGAATAACAACCAACAAAGGCATTTTGAAAAAATAGCTGCCAGTCTCATGTCTCAAACGTTTGTATAATATAAATCGTGTGCGTTCTGTTAACCATTCATGTGACGCCACACGTCTGGCTTTTAATGGCTATAGGAGGTGTCGTGCGGACAGCTGGTTGACTGAATGGGAGGCGTGCGAGGCAGTCCGGTGTGCAGGGTGATTGAGAGGCGTGCAAGCTATCCTCCAATGTGCAGGCTCACGGGAAGCATGCGAGATGTACGCTACGCACGCTCACTAGGAAGCGAGCCCTTTGACTTCCATGGACGCCCGCCTTGCTCGCATCCTCTCCATTAATGGCGCCCGAGCCACTGTTTAATACGTGCGGCCTTACTGTTCGCCTCCCATTCCCCTCCCTCCCACAGACCTCCACCAACGCCATGGTGCAGAAGGATCATCTGCCACTAGTCTTCAAGTTTGGTGAAGACGACTCCGAGCCGGAGGAGATAGAAAATAAGGAGGAATGGGGCCTCATGGACATGGCCCTGAACAAGCTGGCCATGGCGGTTGCTGCCCTCGCGCCCGTCCTAGCTCCCACCCTCGCGCCCGCGCCAGCGACCATCCCCGTAGCATTGACGGGCTGGTCGCCAAGCACTATCGCAGAGCTGGAGGCCGTGGGCGTCAGAGAGGTATCCCCGGACCCGCATGAGCTCGTGTACATGCCAGTGCCAGTGCCAGCGCCCGTACCCGTGTGCGCCTCTCCACCCACCGCGGCATCGGTCCTCGTGTGTTTGCCTTTACCCGTCGTGCCCGTGCCCGTGCGCGTGCCCCCCTCAGCATCATGGGAGGCCGCTTTTGACCGCTAGCTTGCAGCGCCGCCAGTTGCCATCCTCCCGCGCCCCGCCCGTCGATCATGCGATGACATGATGTTTGATTTCCAAGTGAAGAACATTATGTGATGCCTTGAAGACTTCAACAACGGCGTCCCGGAGGACGACAACGACAACGCCGGTGCGGCACGCCGCCTCCGCTGCCGCCGGAAATAGTTTTCTTGGGTTTAATACTGTATCTCGATCATATGAATATATATTCGCAGTGTGACTGAATGAAAGATATGGTTTGAACGAACTTGCGTTTTTCTCTCCTAATGTATAGACTTATCAAACGAGTTTCTTTTGAAAAAAAACATCAATGGTTTTTAAATATAAAACACTAATCACAAACATTTTAGTTAGAACACCCATATGCAAACCGACAGCTCCCGAAGGAAGCCAAGGGAAAATGTGCCGAGCGGGATTTCTGCAGCTCTTGATCACAAACGTTTTAGATAGAACACCCGTATGCAAAGTGAGAGCTATGGTCTTCCCCCGTAAGTCAAGGGAAAATTCGCAACGTGGGATTTGTGCATCTCTTCAATGCAAACGGTTCAAATTGAACATGGTATGCAAAGCCGAACTTCGGCGCTAAGCCAAGAGAAAATATGCTGAGCAGGATTTGTACATCCCTTCAATGCAAACGGTTGTTTCGGATGACCCTTGTGCAACCACGTACATACAATTTGGTAAGATTTGCATTTATCATATTGGGTATATTTTCATTTGTAAAACTAGATAGATTGGCATTTGTTGATCTAGTAACATTGTCATTTATCAATCTTGTAACACTGCGATCTGTCAAAATATGTAGCTAAAAATCACTAGCACAATCTAATTTTTGCAACTAAAATTCAGTAATTAAGCATAGATTTCATTCATAGATTAAGCAGTCGTTCTTTATACAAACAGTTCAACTCGACAGCTGACCCGACCAAACTTTTCCCCACTTGTTGCCAACCACGTAGTGAAATAGCTAGTTCAACTATATATGCTAGCTAATTTTAATTACGTTATACAGTTTCACCACATATATAGTCAGATGAACTGAACAAAATGGCCCCTAAATACTACTACTACGGAGGGGCTTTGTACTACTTCCGGCAGCCTCTCCTCTGCCGAGCGCGCTCAGTAAGAGGCAGAGGAGGAAGAGCCTACCGATAAGCTAGAGAACTGCAATATGGTGCATGCCGCTGCTGCACCTTCGACGCTCACCTCGAACGCCCTCTGCCGCTCCCGACGACCCCACTCGAAGCGGTAGTTCTCCTTGTAGATCTCCTTATTCCTCGCCTCTTTTATAGTTTCTGTTAAATTGTTTCTTCTTATTTTTTAATTTTTTTAGTTTAATAGAATAAAAAATAGTTTCTATATTAGTATTATTAAATATAGAAATTTTGACCCCCAAATAAAATAGTTTTACGTTTTGCAAATTATAGAAGGCATTTAATTAATTGTTTTTGCTATTGTTTTATTTATTTAAGTGCAATTAAATACTTTATAAAAATGTGGATTCTCCACCATAATTATTTATGATTTATTTGGCACGTTTAGAAAATTTTATTTTAATGTTTGAAAACTTTTATCGTTTGACTTAAATTCAAATTTGAATTTGAATCACTTTTGAACTAACACGAGATTAACAACAGTAATCATGGTGATGTGGCATCATTAACGTGGGATTACTGTAGCCTAATTATCCGGGTGTCACAGAGAAAGTTTGAGATAAATCCTCAAGACCTGGAACAGGGTTGATGATATTCTCCAAATCAAACTACATATCATTTCCTTGAGCTACCCCATTCTGTCTTTAGAAGAGGACCAAAGCAGACCAACCATCTCATTGTGAGTTGATACCACCATGCCCTCGTCATTAACTAGACTAGAGATTGTGTTTCTCCTGAATCTCTTTGTTGCCATTGCCTGAAAATACTTGGAATTTTCCTCACCCACCTTAATCTAACGTATGATACACCTCTGTTTCCAATATATAAACTGTAGATGGAGCAGGCCTTCCAGGTGCAACTTGACAATTTTCCTAAAATTGAATTCAGGTCTAGTGAGTGATCTTTGTTCCTCAACATTATCAAAAGCCAGAATAACATCATTACAAGCTTGCATCAGGAGCTTTAGCCTTGAGAGACTAGTGTGCCATTTCTTGAGATCATGCTTTAATCGTTTAAATTTCTCAGTTAAGATAGCTATTGAAATTGTTTTAGATGTTGGGCAAACCAAGACTGTTGCACACAGTCAAAAAACCAAGCATGCCAACCCATTAGTTCTCAAAATGAAAAACCATAGCTTTGGGTATGGAAGTTGATATTGAAACCACACAAGGCACATGATTAGAGCTAGTTTTTGACAGAGGGTAAACAATGGTATTTGGAAATTTTGTTGTCCAGGTAGGTGTTGTGAAAAACCAGTCTAACTGTTCTAGCAAAGGTACTCCCTGCATCTTAGACCATGTGTATGATCTCCCTTTCAAAGGTAATTCCAGAAGTCCTAAGTGGCCAATAATTTCATTGAAGAGGAACATATGATTTACATCTCCCCCTGGCATATTTCTATTCTCAATGGATCTGATGAAGTTGAAGTCTCCTAAAAATAACCAAAGTTCATCTTGAGGGATTTGGATGTGGTAGAGCCAATGTAGAAAGTTATCTCTTAACTGACCTTGGCAAGGCCCATAGACACTAACCAGAGTCTAGCTTTGGTGGTTATGAGCTAAAGTAAATTTGATAACAATGCCAAAACTTTGTACTTCAATTAAATTATGAACCAGAGCAGAAGAGCTCCAAAGAACTAGGATACCCCCAGAAGCACCCACAGAAAGTGAGTAAGCAAAGTTATCAAATCTTTTGGGCAGAACTTTCTTATGGCTCTATGGTAAAAAAATCAGATTTAGTTTCCTACAGACAGACAACAGAACATTGGCTTTCTTCAATGTTTTCCCTAATAGCCCTCTGCCTAATTTCGGAGTTCAAACCTATGACATTCCAGCAAAGCACTTTCTAGTCTCTATTATCGTGTAAATTCATTGTAAAACTCAAGATAATAAAGAGCCGTACACAATACCACATAATAGCACTGCAGAATAATATTGTTGGGGAACGTTGCATGGAAAACAAAAAAAATTCTACGCACACGCAAGATCTATTAAGGAGATGCATAGCAACTAGAGGGGAGAGTGTGTCTACATACCCTCGTAGACCATAAGAGGAAGCGTTTAGTAACGTGGTTGATGTAGTCGAACTTCTTCGCGATCCAACCGATCGAGTACCGAACGTACGACACCTCCGCGTTCAGCACACATTCAGCTCAGTGTCATCATTGCCTTCTTGATCCAGCAAGACGGTGAAGTAGTGGATGAGTTTTTGCAGCACGATGATGTGGTGAGGTGATGGTGAAGCTATCTTCGCCGGGCTTCACCTAAGCACTACAAAAATATGATCGAGGGACAAAACTGTGGAGAGGGGCGCTGCACACGGCTAAGACAATGTTGTGGTTGTGCTAGGCGCCCCCCTCCCACATATATATAGGTGGGGGAGAGGGGAGAGGCCAACGGGCGCCCCAAGTAGGGTCGAATCCTACTTGGGGACTTCCCCAAGCCACGCCCCCTTTCCATATATGAGTGCGGGAGGAAGGTAAGAGGAGGAGGCCCCCCTTTCCTTTCTCTCCTGAGGAGGGAAAGGCAGGAGGGGCCACCCCTCCCCTTTCCTTCCCCTAGGGCTGGCCGACCATGTAGAGGGGTGCACCAGCCCCCTAGTAGGCTGGTATGTCCCCTCCTTTGGCCCATTAAGCCCATACACTTACCGGTGGTGTCCGGAACCCCTTCCTGTGACCCGATGACTATCCGGTGCACTCCGAAACTATTCCGGTGTCCGATCATCATCCTATATATCAATATTTACCTCTTAACCATTTTGAGACTCCTCGTCATGTCCGTGAGCTCATCCGGAACTCCGAACAACATTCGGTCACCAAATCATTTAACTCATATAACACTATACCGTCAATGAACGTTAAGCATCCGGACCCTACGGGTTCGAGAACTATGTAGACATGACCGAGACACCTCTCCGTTCAATAACCAATAGCGGAACCTGGATACCCATATTAGCTCCTACATATTCTACGAAGATCTTTATCGGTCGAACCTTATGACAACATACGTAATTCCCTTTGTCCATCGGTATGTTACTTGCCCAAGATTCGATCGTCGATATCTTCATACCTAGTTCAATCTCGTTACCGGCAAGTCTCTTTACTCATTCTGTAATACATCATCTAGCAACTAACTCCGTAGTCACTTTGCTTGCAAGGCTTCTTATTATGTGTATTATCGAGAGGGCGCAGAGATACCTCTCCAATACTTGGAGTGACAAATCCCAATCGCGATCTATGCCAACTCAACAAACACCTTCGGAAATACCTGTAGAGCATCTTTATGATCACCCTGTTATGTTGTGATGTTTGATAGCACACAAGGTATTCCTCCGGTATTTGGGCATTGCGTAATCTCATAGTCAAAGGAATATGTATTTGACATTAAGAAAGCAATAGCAATAAACTTGAACCATCAATATGCTAAGCTAACAGTTGGGTCTTGTCCATCACATCATTCTCATAATGATGTGAATCCGTTATCAAATGACAACACATGTCTATGGTTAGGAAACCGTAACCATCTTTGATCAACGAGCTAGTCTAGTAGAGGCTTACTAGGGACAAGGTATTTGTTCATGTATTCACACATGTATTTAAGTTTTCGATCATAACAATTCTAGCATGAATAATAAACCTTTATCATGATTAAGGAAAGATAATAATAACCATTTTATTATTGCCTCTATGGCATATCTCCATCAAATATTACCAAAAGTAATCATTGCCTCTAGTCCAGTAAGTATATTATTACTACAACAAACATTACTTTTTTGAAGAGTAAGTCATAGGATAGTTGGTTCGACATTTTCCCAATATATATTATTGTTGAAATTGTTTCTAACTGTAAAATCAACACCAACATGTTCTTTATTTTGCTCAGTAAGTTCACCAATAGGAATTAAGAGTACTAGGAAGCATTATTGGTAGCACATAAGCATATCAACTTTGACATTTAAACTCTCAACTTACTCAACAAGACTTTAATTTTTAGTAATCGGAGCTTTCTTGGTATTGCCATCGTCATAGTTTGCTATCATATTGTCCAAAAGTTCTTAGCCTGAGCTTGTGACATGTTCATAAATTTATGTCCTACAACTGAACCTAATAAGTTTATGAATGAATGGTTTAATCCAACATAAAAGGTTCGCAACATCAATCATTCATCCAGTCTATGTGTTGGATAATTTCTAGCATTATTTTCATTCTTTCACGAGATTGAGCTAGGTGTTTTATAATACACAAGTATAGGGGATCAATTGTAGCCTTTCTCGACAAGTAAGAGTGTCGAACCCAACGAGGAGCTAAAGGTAGAATTTATATTCTCTCAAGTTCTATCGACCACCGATACAACTCTACGTACACTTGACGTTCGCTTTACCTAGAACAAGTATGAAACTATTTTGTAGTTGATAGGATTGGTTTGCAAGAATAAAACTAGATGTACTTAGCAAGAATAAAACTAAGAGTAATTTGCAAGATAATAAAGTTAGTTGTTTAGTAGAGAGCTTTTTGTAACACAAGAAAGTTATTTGTCCCTAGGCAATCGATAACTAGACCGGTAATCATTATTGCAAATTTATATGAGGGAGAGGCATGAGCTAACATACTTTCTCTAGTTGGATCATATGCACTTATGAATGGAAGTCTAGCAAGCATTTGCAACAACTAAAGGTCATTAAGGTAAAACCCAACCATAGCATTAAGTATCAAGTCTTCTTTACTCCCATATGCAACAACCCCCTTACTCGGGTGTAAGCTTCTGTCACTCTAGCCACGCACAATAAGCGAATCATGAATGTATTGCAACACCCTACAGTGGGGCTCCATCACGCTTGCGCGACACAAAGAGTACTATAGGACAACACCAATAATAAAACTTACAACCCAAACCAATCACGATCATCAATCAACCCATAGAACAAAACGGATCTACTCAAACATCATAGGATAGCCACATATCATTGGATAATAATATGTAGCATTGAGC
Source organism: Aegilops tauschii subsp. strangulata (assembly GCF_002575655.3). Classification (NCBI taxonomy): domain Eukaryota; kingdom Viridiplantae; phylum Streptophyta; class Magnoliopsida; order Poales; family Poaceae; genus Aegilops; species Aegilops tauschii. The sequence goes on along the minus strand of NC_053038.3, from coordinate 279,768,287 downwards.
ACCATGTTTAAGTAGAGATTACATCACAGAGAAGTGGTGTTGCACTGCTGCATAGAGGGGAAGAGAGTTTGTGTTGACGGTAGCGAGGTTGTTGGTGTAGATCGTCGTCACGATCCTTGCCCCGGCGGCACTCCGGCGCCACCGGGAGAGAGCCCCCCTTCTTCTTCTTATTCCTTGACCTCCCCCCTAGATGGGAGGAGGGTTTCCCCTATGGTTCTTGGCCCCCATGGCGACACAGGGGCGGGAGCCCCTCCGAGCTTGGATGTGTCTCTTTGTTTCTCTTCTATTTCGCGTCCCTGTTTTCTGGCCTTTCACTGTTTCTTAAATATTCAGAGATCCGTAACTCCAATTGGGCTGAAATTTTAACACGATTTTTATCCTGATATAAGCTTCCTTGCGGCCGAAGGAGACCTCCAGCAAACTTACGGGGTGGCTACAAGCTTTCTAGGCGCGCCCCTTGAGCTTGTGGGCCCCTCGGACATCGTCTCGCATTGATTCCGCTTCCCAAACATCACATATATTCAAAAATAATTCTCCTTAAAATTTTATCGCATTGGACTTTGTTTGATATGGATATTCTGTGAAACAAAAAACATGCAACAAACAGAAATTGACACTGGGCACTGGATCAATATGTTAGTCCCAAAAATAATATAAAATGTTGCCAAAAGTATATGAAAGTTGTAGAATATTGGCATGGAACAATAAAAAATTATAGATACGATGGAGACGTATCAACATCCCCAAGCTTAATTCCTACTCGTCCTCGAGTAGGTAAATGATAAAAAAGATATTTTTGATGTGGAATGCCACCTAGCATAATCTTGATGATGTAATCTAATCATGGCATGAATATTAAGACACGAGTGATTGAAGGCAATAGTCTATCAATTTGACATTGAAAGAATTATACAAGACATGTATGTAATTCATCATTGCCTTTCGTAATAATGGAGCTAAAGGAAATGACCTCTATACACTTAATTGTGGTAAGCATGACACACTCAGTCTTCCCTGCCTAAAGTATAAATCATGGGCACCTTGGTGTCAAACCATGCAATTGGATTATACTTCTAACGCGCTTCAGCATTTTCAACTTCACTCAATACATGAGCGAGAGCCATGGATATAGCACTATGGGTGGAATAGAATGCGGTGGTCGGGATCAATTGGAGAAGGAAGAAAGTCTCATATCAACTAGGCGGATTAACGGGCTATGGAGATGCCCATCAATAGATATCAATGAGAGGAGTAGGGATTTCCATGCAAAGGATGAACAAGAGCTATAAGTGTATGAAAGCTCACAAATGAAACTAAGTGGGTGTGCATCCAACTTGCTTGCTCATGAAGACCTCGGGCATTTGAGGAAGCCCGTCATCGGAATATGCAAGCCAAGTTCTATAATGAGAAATTCCCACTAGTATATGAAAGTGATAACTCAAGAGACTCTCTATATGAAGAACATGGTGCTGCTCTGAAGCACAAGTTCTATATGAAGAACATTGCCCCTTCTCTCTATTTCTCTCATTTATCTCATTATTATTATTATTATTATTATTATTTATCTTTTTTTTTGTTGGGGTCTTTTTGGCCTCCTTTTTTTCGTCTGGAGTCTCATCCCGACTTGTGGGGGAATCATAGTCTCCATCGTCCTTTCCTCACTGGGGCAATGCTCTAATAATGATGATCATCACACTTTCATTTACTTACAACTCAATACAACTAATACATGATGACTCTATATGAATGCCTCAGGCAGTGTACCAGGATGTGCAATGATCTAGCATAGCAAAGATATCAAAAAATGGATAAGCCATGAAAATATCATGCTAGCTATCTTACGATCATGCAAAGCAATATGACAATGAACGCTCGAGTCATGTATATGATGATGATGGAAGTTGCATGGCAATATATCTCGGAATGGCTATGGAAATGCCATGATAGGTAGGTATGGTGGCTGTTTTGGGGAAGATATAAGGAGGGTTTATGCACCAACGAAAGTTGAGCGGTACTAGAGAGGCTAGCAATGGTGGAAGGGTGAGAATGCGTATAATCCATGGACTCAACATTAGTCATAAAGAACTCATATACTTACTTTGAAAGTTTTATTAGCCCTCGAAGAAAAGTACTACTCGCATGCCCCTAGGGAGGAGGTTGGTAGGAGTTAACCATCGCCCACCCCCGATTCAAACAACACATAAGGATTTCAATCAAGGTTAAATTATGCTTTGACCTCACCGCTAATGTCAGCAACCACCACTTTACATGCGTGAGGATTTACTTGCGTAAAGACTTACTTCCCTTAACACCATTATTAATACTCAACTTCAATTCTTTTACTAGCATGCCCGCATATTACCACCTCAATATCGCAAAACTATTGCAAGGAATCAAACATATCATACTCAATGATCTACAAGTTTTATGTAGGATTTTATGACTAACCATGTGGCTGACCAACTCCTGTTAACTATCTAAATAGATATAAGTGAAGCCAGAGAGTTTAATTCTTTCTATAAAAGATCACGCTCTAATAAATATAAGTGAAGCAAAAGATCATTCTACAAATAACGGTTTTCTATGTGTAGAGAAACAGGCATCCAAACTTCAAATAGTATAAGTGAAGCACATGAAGCATTCTATAAAGCCATACCCAAAAGATATAAGTGAAGTGCAAAGAGCATTCTATAAATCAACCAAGGACTATCTCAGACCATCATGGTGCATACAAGAAAAGCAAAAAATAAACACAAAATACGCTCCAAGAATTACGCATATTATGTGAACAAAATCAAAAGCCGAAACATACCGATAATTGTTGAAGAAGGATGGGATGCTGAGGGAGTCCTGGACTAAGGGGTCCTCGGGCGTCCCGCCTGTTAGCCATGGGCCAGACTGATGGGTTGTGAAGATACGAAGACCGAAGACCGCACCCGTGTCCGGATGGGACTCTCCTTGGCGTGGAAGGCAAGCTTGGCGACCAAATATGTAGATTCCTTTCCTTGTAACCGACCTTGTGTAGCCCTAGATCCTCCTGGTGTCTATATAAACCAGAGGACTTAGTCCGGAGGGGGGAGGGACATTACCATACTCATACAGGCTAGACTTCTAGGGTTTAGCCATTACGATCTCGTGGTAGATCAACTCTTGTAATACTCATATTCATCAAGATCAATCAAGCAAGAAGTAGGGTATTACCTCCATAGAGAGGGCCGAACCTGGGTAAACATCGTGTCCCTTGTCTCCTGTTACCATCGAACCTTAGACACACAGTTCGGGACCCCTACCTGAGATCCGCCGGTTTTGACACCGACATTGGTGCTTTCATTCAGAGTTCCACTGTGACGTCGACGACATGATCGATGACTCGCCTTGTTCTTAAAGACGATATCACCGCCGGAGGAGGACTGGCCCCAGGCCAAACCCTCCCGCTGGGCGGCTTCATCATGACCGCCCGTTCGGCCTTTAAGCCGATGATGACCTCTCGGGCCATCGAAAGTCCCCTCCGTATCGACTCCAAGCACTCCAAGCAGATGGATCCGGCGGAGTTCTCGTCTTTAAACGAGCTCCTGGATCGCATCGCCGCCCTGGGAATCGCCAGAGATTACGATCGGATCAGGCTCAAACCCGACCAAAGAGAAATTAAATCTCCACCGGTCACCCACCAGATGGCGGTAGTCGAGGAGAAAGACGGCGACTCTTCTCCTATACTGAAGACGGACTATGTTCGGGTCGCCGACCCTGCAGAGTCGGATACTCACCAGCGAAAGGATGTGACCGGCCTTCCGAACATAGAATCGGACGGCGGGCATAAGCAATCAGAAGATACTCCGTAGTCCGGACCGTTAAGTCTGGAAAATCTTCAGACTCCGGATCATTGATCGGGTCAGGGTCCGGATTCAATTCCGCCCACCCACCCAGACATAAGCGCTCTTATGAGCATAAAACAACAGTCTCAGGAAACGGTCCACCACTTCTGGGCCAGAATCCTCCTTGTCAAGGACAAGATTAAAGATTGTCGCGACGAGGATGCGATATCAGCGTTCTGCAACAATTGCACGGACGAAGGAATACTCAACGCCATCAACCGCCGTCGCTTATTACACTTCGCTGACTTGGCAACTATTGTACAGAAGTACAACGCAATGGAAAGCGCCTGGAAAACTCAGGCAACCCGTTGGGAACCACCGGCCCCCACTCAACCCCTCATTCAGGCGAAAAGGGCACACCTTTGTAACACGCCCGGTCCAATAGTAAAGAAATATAAGTCCATTACGGGGCGCGGAACCGTTCTGGAAGGATGGCTCGATGGGCCATGCAAAATACACGCAACACCGGCTAACATACCAACACATAGCCTTAGAGCATGTTGGATACTCCGGCAAGTGGCCAAGAGCGGCGAGAATATCCTCACCAAGAATATCACAGAACAACACCCCCAGAAGACGACAACCCCAGAGTATTCACGGTCTTTGAGACATTCGCTTCAAACAATAAGAGCAAAAGGGCACTCCGCGACCTCGCCGAAGACTGTCAAATCGCCACTATAAACCGTTGGAACGACACGGCTATAACCTTTAATGCTGATGACGAACCGAAATACAGGACGGTCCGAGCGCAAGCCGCATTAGTCCTCAGTCCCATCGTGGACAGCTTTAGACTCACTAAGGTCCTCATGGACGTTGGCAGCGGACTAAACCTCATTTATGAGGATACACTCCACAAAATGGAAATAGATAGGAGCCGCATCGAGCAAAGCAGCACGACCTTCCGAGGAATCATTCCTAGTCGGGAGGTGCGGTGTGCGGGAAAAATCACACTCGACGTGGTATTCGGCAGGCTGGAGAATTATTGGTCCGAAGAAATAACTTTCCAAGTGGCCCCTTTCAACAGCGGATATCACGCCCTCTTGGGGTGAGAGGCATTTACACGCTTCCAAGCTATACCTCATTACGGGTACATGAAGCTTAAGATGCCCGGGCCCAACGGCATAATCACTCTCGCTAGTGATCCGGACATAGCACTCCGCGCTGAAAATAAAACCGCGTCCCTGGCCCTTGAGGCATTATCTAAAGCCCTCGCGGCCGAAGAGTTAACCGCACTGCGCTCCACGGTGGACCGGGACAATGTGATCCTAGACAAACGCCCCAAATCCACCTCCTTCAAGCCAGCGGAAAAGATAGTCAAATTCCAGGTCCATCCAACGGACCCCAAGAAGACAACATCTATTGGGGCGCAACTAGACCCAACGGTCGACACCGCGCTACGGGATTTTCTTCGCGAATACTGGGATATATTCGCCTGGCACCCTTCTGATATGCCAGGAATCCCGCGCAAGCTAGCCGAACACAGCCTCAACATATTAAAGGGATATAAACCGGTCAAACAAACACTGCGGCGCTTTTCCGAACCCAAACGCCAAGCCATGGGAGAGGAGCTAGCCAAGCTAATCGAGGCCGGATTCATTAGAGAAATAAAACATCCGGACTGGCTGGCAAACCTAGTGATGGTACCAAATAAGGATAAATCCTGGCGCCTGTGCATCGATTTCAAAGACCTCAATAAGGCTTTCCCTAAGGATCCCTTCCCCCTCCCCCTCATTGACCAAATCATTGACGCTACCGCAGGACATGACTCACTCTGTTTTCTCGAAGCATATTCCGGATACCATCAAATCAAAATGAAGGAGTCCGATCAAGCTGCAATAGCATTCATTACCCCATACGGGCCATTCTGCTTCAACACCATGCCCTTCGGGCTCAAGAACGCCAGCACCACATATCAACGCAAGATTCAAACATGCCTAGAGAAACAGATCGGCAAGACAGGTGAAGCTTATGTGGACGACGTCGTCATCAAAACTAGGCACGTCAAAACACTAATAGACGATTTACGTCTCACATTCGACAACCTCCACGCGTATGACATTAAGCTCAATCCGGGAAAGTGTGTTTTCGGCGTCCCCGCTGGAAAACTGTTGGGCTTCATTGTTTCCAATAGAGGAATTGAAGCAAATCCAGCCAAAATCCGAGCTCTGTCACAATTGGCTATTCCAACAGACCTTAAACAAGTCCAAAAACTCACGGGTTGCGTGGCAGCTCTAAGCCGCTTTATCTCCAGATTGGGAGAAAAAGCACTGCCACTCTATCGCCTTCTACCGTGAACCGATCACTTCGAGTGGAAGGACACGACAACAGCCGGACTGGAAGAAATAAAAACCCTTCTAGCGAGCAACCCAATCCTGGCCGTGCCAAACATCGGCAAACCCATGTTACTATACATATCGGCAACACATCAGGTGGTGAGTGCCGTACTCGTCGTTGAACGAGAATAGGACGGACACAAATTCCCGCTTCAAAAGCCAGTATACTACGTATCCACTGTCCTTACACCATGCAAATCCCGGTACCCCCATTATCAAAAGATAGCATATGCGGTCTTCATGGCATCCCGAAAGCTACGACACTACTTCCAGGAGTGCTCGATCACGGTGGCTTCCGAAGTACCACTCAACGACATAATAAACGACCGTGATGCGAAGGGCCGGATTGCCAAATGGGCCATTGAGCTCCTTCCATTTGATATTACATACAAACCACGTCGAGCTATTAAATCCCAAGTACTGGCTGACTTCATCGCCGAATGGACAGAGGCCAAACTCCCTAAAGAGTACGGCACATATTCCAATTGGGTTATGTATTTCGATGGCTCCAAAATGCTGGCAAGGCTAGGAGCGGGCGTCGTTTTAACGTCCCCCACTGGAGACGTCGTTCAGTACGTACTCCAAATACTATACGCAGACTCCAATAACGCAGCCGAATATGAAGCCTTATTGCATGGTCTCCGGATGGCTATCTCCATGGGCATACAACGCCTGGAAGTGCGCGGGGACTCAAACCTCGCAATATCTCAAATAAATGGAGACTTTGACGCCAAAGATCCGAAGATGGAAGCTTATCGTAATGTCGTCCTAAAAATGTCGGCTCGGTTCGAGGGGCTCGAGTTCCATCACGTGGCCCGAGAAAGTAATCAAGTGGCGGACGTTCTTGATCATATCGGCGCCAAGCGCGACCCCGTCCCACCTAATATCTTTCTGGAAAGTCTTTTTAAGCCATCCGTGGTGTGGCAGGGGGAAAGCAGCAACACTAGTCCGGATCCAAACACAACCCCAGATTTCGAACACACAGATATCATCAGCGGCTCAGCCACCGAAATAACACCGTCGGCCCATCTCATTATGGTAGTCATCGCCCCATGGACCGAACCTTTCCTGTCCTACCTTAATAGGAAAGAACTCCCTGAGGATCAGAATGAGGCCTGCCGCATTGTCCGGCATTCGAAGGCCTACAAGGTCCACGACGGAGAGCTCCATAAGAAAAGCGCCACCGGAGTCCTTCAAAGGTGTATCTCCGAGGAGAAGGGGCGCCAGCTCCTGGCTCAGATTCATGCCGGTCTCGGCGGGCACCACGCCACAGCTCGGGCCCTTGTTAGCAAGGCCTTCTGTACAGGATTCTACTGGCCGACGGCCCGAGCAGATGCACAGGACCTTGTCCAACGTTGCGTCGGATACCAACTCTTAGCCAACCAAAGCCATATGCCTCCCACTGCCCTACAAACAATCCCCATCACTTGGCCTTTTGCGGTCTGGGGACTGGATATGGTTGGACCCCTTAAATGAGGAAGCCATAAGAAAAAATATCTGCTGGTCATGGTGGATAAATTCACTAAGTGGATAGAGGCCAAACTAGTTAAAACGGCCGAGTCCGGGCCGATGATAGAATTCATATCCGGTGTCGTACACCGTTATGGTGTTCCGCACAGTATCATCACCGATAACGGCTCCAACTTCACAGCGGACGAAGTGAAAACCTGGTGCACTAATCTGGGCATCAAGCTCGATTACGCCTCTGTATATCATCCACAAACAAATGGTCAAGTCGAAAGAGCCAATGGTCTTATTATTAGCGGCATTAAACCCAGACTAGTGCGGTCTTTGAAAGAATCAGACAAGCACTGGGTTGAGGAGCTCGACTCCGTACTCTGGGGGCTGCGGACCACGCCCAATCGCACTACTGGATACACACCTTTCTTCATGGTGTACGGCGCAGAGGCAGTGCTACCCTGCGACATTATTCATGACTCACCTCGAGTGCGCATGTACGAAGAGAGAGAGGCCGAGCTCGATCGGCAGGACAGCCTAGATGCCCTGGAGGAGGAGTGCGACGCCGCAAAAGCCCATTCCACATTTTATCAACAGCAGACTCGCAGGTATCAAAGCAGAGAAGTGCGGGCTAAAACATATAACGTCAGCGAACTCGTCCTACGCCTGCCGGAGAAGAAAAAGGACAAACTCAAGCCCAAGTGGGAGGGTCCCTTCATCATTGACGAAGTTCTCACTGTAGGAGCGTACCGCCTGCGTGATGCATCAGACAATCGCCTAGAGTCGAACCCCTGGAACACGGCTAGACTCCGAAGATTCTATGCCTAGCGCCGAACTCTTTGTTTGTTTCCTTCTCCCTATTGTTTCCATTACTTTTTCCTCTCTTTTCGCTTTTTCCCTTTTAGCCTTAAAGCTTTCGTGCGGTTAAACCGTGCACCTATGACATACACATCCTCAAATATGTATGTCCATTATACCTGGGGGATTCTTGGATAGAAGCTTATTATTGTTATTTTCCGAGCATCAAGCTCCTCACATATGTGTGTTTTCCCCATATGTACCTTTTCTTCGCCATTATATGCATCGATATGACTTAAGTTTTGGCCAAGCTGGGTTGCCTGGTTCCTGTGCTTATGCCCTACGTTCCCGTTAGTTTGGCTAGGGCATAAAGGGAGCACCTCTGCGATTGTTACTGCCGGGTCATCCGGATGTTTACCTCAGACTGGGTGAAGCTGAAAGCTAGCATTCTTAAAGGAATATTCGGTCGGTGAACTAAAGATATTTTTGCATTCGTCCCATCGTGAACCCCCAGAAGCTATACACATTGTGATTTCTTCATCACAGTTCGGACATGCACATCGATGCATGCACACCCAGGGAAAGGAACCCTTAACGGAACTATTCTCTCTGGAAGATGTTTCTTACACTCTTAATGTAATATAACATAACAAGCCGGATAATTGTCTGTTCAAGCAACTATGACCCCTACGCCTAGTTTCCATGCATACCCGGTCTACTCGGCCGCTCTGGTATTCGGAAATACTCCGCACCTTTGGGTCCAGAGGTCGAAGCGAAAAGGTCTGCCATGACAATCATTTTATAATCCAGCTGGAGTTGCGTATGCAAAGGAAAGTACATAGTCACTTAGGACTTAAAAACTTCCTCCTTTATGCCGTACAGCAAGCTATCTAACTTACAATCCTGCTGGGAATACTTGGCGGCTACTGTTACTTGGTCATATACTAAACTAACGGAAATTTCTTCCCCATTTGACCCTAGCGGTCCGACCCGGACCATGTGATTTGGATCCAGCTTGGTATACCGCATTTTCACCATGGCCCAGGCCTCTCGCGCACCCTCTCGGCAGGCCGATATCTTCCATAGTCGGATACGCCACCGCGCTCCCTTGAACAACTCTACAAGCTCCTCCATACTCCCTGGAGGGGAGGCGGATGGCCATAAGGCCTTGGCTACACTCCTCATTGCCTGCCGAGCTTGCTCATGCAATTGCGACAGCCCTTGCAAAAGATCACTTGATGATCTGGACACCTCCTCTTCGGGATGTCCCGTCAACATACCTACAATCATAGCTATATCAACTACTTTTACATCCAAACTGTTATAAGGTAAATTCGGCTACATACTGAATATGCCGCCTCGCAGCCTTTTGTTCTCCTTTACAGAGTCGGCCAACTGGGCCCGCACATCTTTCAGCTCTTCGCTCAGCTGGGTGTTTGCATCTTGGAGTTTGTTTTTCTCCTGTCTGACTCGGGCCAACACCCGCTTGCATGCGGCATGCAGTCTTTTCGACTCTTTTTCCTCCAGTTATCTGATGATCCTGTTATGAGATAAAGCCGCAATATTAGCACAGTCGCTATACAATAACTGTTTCTCGATGGAGGGAAATATTACCGGAGGACGCCTCCTTGGATTTTTCCAGTTCGGCGGTCACTGCGTTTAACTACGTCCGGCACTTTTCTAGCTTTTGGGCCAGCAAGTCATTCTTCTCCGAAAGAACCTGATTACGCAGCGATCCTCAAATCAGTTGTCCCAACTAGTTTATGTGTCGGGGGCTACTGGCATACGGTTATCATACTAAGACACAGTAAACTTACCTGCACATCTTTTAAATGCTTCTTTGTGGCTCTGCTAAGCCCATCTCGAGCAGCCCGGATGTATGCTTCAGCCGAGCTGAAGGCACTAAATGCCTCTTCCAAATAGCGGGGGTCTCGTATAACGGCCCTCCAGCGTCGATGATTCATGGCGCTCTCCACTTCTGAGTTGGTGACGGATATATTTTCCGAGCCCTCGGCCGAAGGACAGTCCGGCGTCACTCCCATATCGGCCCCCGTCCCCTCGGCTGGGGCTGGATCCTGGCTGTTGGGAGTATTAATTCCCGGACCCCAGGACATAGTCCGGCGGACTCTTTTCCTGATACGGGACAAACATGAAAGTCACAGTTGGATGCGACTATTAAAAACCATATTTGCAAACCCCTACCTCTTTGACGAGGGCCCGGCCGTGTCTTCATTTGCCTTCCTCTTCGAAGGCTTGCCCGGTGCGGGAGCCGCTCTCTTCGTAGTCGCTCCTGGAGTAGCACGGTATGTCGAACGCCTCCCCTTCGAAGCACGAGACAGTGCGGTGGGTGAGGCGGAACGAGGGAACCCTTTCGGGGAAGATGTCTCCTGACTACTTATGTGTGAAGCGGGGAGAAGACCAGGGTAATCGGCGATGATGGCCACTTCGGTGCCGTCGTAGCTCACCTGGTAAAACACGCCATTCTCGAGCACCATGAATATATCCGGATCCTCTTCGAATCCAGGGTCAAGGTCCTGATTGTGGCCCTCGGGCTGCAGGGCGGGGCTGTAAAGCCCTTCGGAAATCTTTCGCCAGTGCTGTTATCAATGGGTGGGTTAATATTCGTTAAACAGGGAGTGAAATGAGTAGAGTAGAAGAGCTGGGGGCTTACCCAGCTAGGAGGATTGTACATGGAATATCCTTCTCTGTGCGTGATGCGCAAGAACTCCTCTTCCTCACCCCGGAACAGTTCAGCCAATATTTTGGCTAGGGCGGCAGGGGTGTCCGGACCTTTCCTGCCGCAGCGGGAGGCGTCATCTTCCCCATTGTAGTTCCACATGGGAAGTCCTCTGTATTAGAGTGGATAGACCCCCCGCACTATGGAGGTCGCCATTACTTCAACTATCGTATATCCGGACTGGGCAAGCCTCCTGATCTTGCTCAGGAGTTGGCGAACTTCCGTACTATCTTCCTCCTCGAGGCTCCGAGGACGCCAGCTGTGGCGTTTCTTCAGAGGGACACTTGTAAACTCGGGGAGACCCTTCGGACTGGATCTGGAAGTACGACGTCCTCAATATAAAACCACTCAGAGGTCCACTCTTCAGACGCCTTCTTCGGCGTGCCGGATAGGTATCCAGTCTCAGCAATGCGCCATATTTTGGCTCCGCCCACTTCAAATATTGATCCTTCGTGGTTATGCGGGACAAGGCAGAACAACTTTCTCCATAGTTCAAAATGGGCTTCAATACCCAGAAATAGTTCGCATAAAGCAACATAACCCTAGATATGCATAATAGAGGCAGGAGTAAAGTTGTGCAATTGGAGGCCATAATATTCGAGTAGCCCTTGGAGGAACGGATGAATTGGAAATCCGACGCCTCTTAGCAATGGAAGCTGAAGTTGTTGATACACAGAAGCCGAGGGGTACAACATTAAATGGAAGGCCAAACATACTAATTGGAATTCATCGGTGGAGGAACCCACCTTGCAATGCCGAAGACAATCCCTAGGCCGAACACCTCGTCATTGAAGACTGGTTCGGGGGCTACTGAGGGAGTCCTAGACTAAGGGGTCCTCGGGTGTCCGGCCTGTTAACCATGGGCCGGAATGATGGGCTATGAAGATACGAAGACCGAAGACTACACCCATGCCCGGATGGGACTCTCCTTGGCGTGGAAGTCAAGCTTGGTGACCAAATATGTAGATTACTTTCCTTGTAACCGACCTTGTGTAGACCTAGATCCTCCTGGTGTCTATATAAACTAGTGGACTTAGTCCGGAGGGAGGAGGGACATTACCATAGTCATACGGGCTAGACTTCTAGGGTTTAGCCATTACGATCTCGTGGTAGATCAACTCTTGTAATACTCATATTCATCAAGATCAATCAAGCAGGAAGTAGGGTATTACCTCCATAGAGAGGGCCCGAACCTGGGTAAACATCGTGTCCCCTGTCTCCTGTTACCATCGAACCTTAGACGCATAGTTCGGGACCCCTACCCGAGATCCGCTCGTTTTGACACCGACAGATGCCTTCCGGGGCATCCCCAAGCTTAGACGCTTGAGTCTCCTTGAATATTTACTTTGGGTGCCTTGGGAATCCCCAAGCTTGAACTCTTTCCTCTCCTTATTCTCCTCATATCGATACCTCCTCGATCTTCGAACACTTCATCCACACAAAACTTAACCGAACTTTTTTATTCGCGGGCTTAGTACATATAACATCAAAGTCCATCATGTACTGCTGTAATATTATTGTATAATTATAATCAATCATTACCCACTGTATGCTATCACAATCCTATGGCCCCAAGTCAAAGGGGGCTGAACAAGATTTCAAACATACACAAATAATGAAACTATAACAGCAACATGTGAAAATAGGACAATCTGTAAAGATGCAGATGGTACATATACTTCTATAACTCAAAAAATTCTGAAACATTAGGAAAAAATAAACAATTTTCATAGCAGTACTGTGTAAAAATTTCAGAAATTTTCCATGTTCCAGTTAAACATGTAAATTCACGCACTACAGCAAAAGTTTCTCTTTCTGCACCGCACATACCAAACAAGCAATCTAATCATCCTAAAGGCAAATCTTGGCACATTACTTTTATAATACAATGGGTTTGAACAAGGGGATAATTATTTTTGTTGAAAATTTTCTGTAATTCAAGATTTGCATAGTTTTCATGGGCATGAATAAAGTTCAAGGAGCCCCCACCACTTCAACGGTGCTTGTCTTTCTTACTTTCACTATCCTTTTTGATAACTTTGAGGTTCCCCTCTATATTCTTTTTGTTTTTAATTTTTTTTTGAAGCACACAACAGAATAAAATGACTCCCTAAGACTTCCAGGTTGTCTCCCTGGCAGCGCTTCTTTAAAGCCATTAAGCTAGGCATAAAGTGCTCAAGTAATTGATCCACCTGGATCCCAAGGTATAATAAAGCCAATTTTAATTAACAATTATTTGTATTTTAGTATTGAGCACAAAGCAACATATATCATGCAACAACAAAGTCGAACTCTCTTCCTAGGCATCGGCATGTCATAAAAGAACAATTCATTCACACATAGTAAAGGCCGATACATAGCATAAACAGTTTCTTGCAATTTGATCATATTGGAAACATAGAGAGGTGGAAATGTGGTTCATCTCTCATAATAATTTCAATTAGGAGAAACAAGCACATGCATATTATATTTATCAAAACCATCATCTGTAGTAGTAAAATGCAACTCATCAATATAATCCTTAATAAGCGCAAACTTCTCCGATATAGTGTAGTTGAGAGAACTCAAAAAGATAATATGACTATCATGTGTGGGTGCAATAGCAATAATTTCATTCTCAACATAATGAACTATAGCAAGTTCATCTCCATAAGCATAATTCATATTAGCATCATGGCGACAAGCATAACAAGCATCAATTTCATCAAAAAGGGATATTTCAAACGAATCCAAGGAATCATAGCAATCATTGTAGAATTCATTCTTTGGTAAGCACGAAGGGAAATTAAACAATGTATGAGTTGAAGAGTTACTCCCATTAGAAGGTGGGCACGGGTAGCTAGTCCACTCTTCCTCCTTTTGTTCTTCGCTTTCCTCCTTATCTTTTTCATCTAATGATCTCACATTGTCATCAATTTCTTCTTCCATAGTTTCCTACAAAATATTAGTCTCTTCTTGTACAACGGAGACTTTCTCAATAAATTCATCAATATCGGCATTGTATTTATAATTCTCATAGCAATATTTAAATATAGCAAAAGTTTCGGGTCTGTAAACAACATCATGACAATCTTCATATTTTTCAAAACAAAGATTCAATTTCATATGAAATCTTAAAAGCAACAAATTCTTCTATTCGTTCCACATCATAGTAATCATATATACCATTAGCATAAGAAGCCAAGGTTTCCTTATCATTAAATTCACATGAAAATGAAAGGTGTGGAGCCTTCATCCTAGAGCAACAAGTATAATCGTATCTCAAGCATAAATCCCAAGCATACCATTGAAAACAATCAATTTGATCCCATAAGAGTTTCCCTTTTTGAGTCAAGCGATAATCCCTAAAGTATTCACGTTCTTCCAACGTGTCTCCCATTATCAAGTTGAATGGGGTTTTCTCAGGATTATCAAAGTAGTGTTTAATATTTTTCACATTACAAGCATCGAGGGTTTTAGGAGGTTCCCCATCTCCATGAGTAATAAGTACAATTTTTTTTTTGGTATTTCGTGTTCCATATCCATAACTAAAGATATAAAAAACTTAGAAGAAAAAATAAAATCTACTTAGTGATAAAGCTAACAAGCACACACGAGAATATTCACCCCACGCTATTGCTCCCCGGCAACGGCGCCAGAAAAAGATCTTGATAATCCACAAGTATAGGGGATCAATTGTAGCCTTTCTCAATAAGTAAGAGTGTCGAACCCAACGAGAAGCTAAAGGTAGAATTTATATTCTCTCAAGTTCTATCGACCACCGATACAACTCTACGCACACTTGATGCTCGCTTTACCTAGAACAGGTGCACAACTATTTTGTAGATGATAGGATAGGTTTTCAAGAAAAAAACTAGATGTACTTAGCAAGAATAAAACTACGGGTAATTTGCAAGATAATAAAGTTAGTTGTTTAGTAGAGAGCTTTTTGTAACACAAGAAAATTATTTGTCCCCAGGCAATCGATAACTAGACCGGTAACCATTATGCAATTTTATATGAGGGAGAGGCATGAGCTAACATACTTTCTCTACTTGGATCATATGCACTTATGATTGGAACTCTAGCAAGCATACGCAACTACTAAAGATAATTAAGATAAAACCCAACCATAGCATTAAGTATCAAGTCCTCTTTACTTCCATACGCAACAACCCCCTTACTCGGGTGTAAGCTTCTGTCACTCTAGCCACCCACCATAAGAGAATCATGAACGTATTGCAACACCCTACAACTTGGATCCCTCACACTTGCGCGACACGAAGAGCACCATAGGACAACACCAATAATAAAACTTACAACTCAAACCAATCACGATCGTCAATCAACCCATAGGACAAAATGGATCTACTCAAACATCATAGGATAGCCACATATCATTGGATAATAATATATAGCGTTGAGCACCATGTTTATGTAGAGATTACAGCGGGGAGAAGAGGCGTTACACCGCTGCATAGAGGGGGAGAGAGTTGGTGTTGACTGTAGCGAGGTTGTTGGTGTAGATCACCGTCACGATCCTTGCCCCGTCGGCACTCCGGCACCACCGGGAGAGAGGGAGAGAGGCCCCTTCTTCTTCTTCTTATTCTTCTTCTTCCTTGACCTTCCCCTAGATGGGAGGCGGGTTTCCCCTCTGGTCCTTGGCGTCCATGGCGGCGGAGGGACGGGTGCCCCTCCGAGATTGGATCTATCTCTCTGTTTCTCTTCTGTTTCGCGTCCCTGTTTTCTGGCCTTTCATCGTTTCTTAAATATCCGGAGGTCCGTAACTCCGATTGGGCTAAAATTTTAACACGATTTTTATCAGGATATAAGCTTTCTTGCGGCCGAAGGACACCTCCAACTGACCTACGGGGTGGCCACAAGCTTGCCAGGCGCGCCCTGGTAGGGGGGCGCGCCCCTTGAGCTTGTGGGCCCCTCGGGTATCGCCTCGCGTCGATTCCGCTTCCCAAAATCACATATGTTTCAAAATAATTCTCCGTAAATTTTTATCGCGTTTGGACTTCGTTTGATATGGATATTTTGCGAAACAAAAAAACATGCAACAAACATGAAGTGGCACTGGGCACTGGATCAATATGCTAGTCCTAAAAATAATATAAAATATTGCCAAAAGTATATGCAAGTTGTAGAATATTGGCATGGAACAATAAAAAAATATAGATACGACGAAGACGTATCAGTGTTCATGATCATTTTGCTTGATGTCCATAATATGGTTTCTCATTTGAATTATCTTAGCAGGGGTCTAGTATTTGGCAATGCAAGTTTCCTTACATTTCTTCCAAGAAGAAATCATGGAGTACATGAATCAATGTATAAGATAAACAAGAAATGATGTCATAAGATCGAGAGAAAAATGCGACGGGAGGTGTCTGATACTCTTTTTCTTCTTACACCCGATGTTAATCTAATTACTATTATCAATTATTTTTTTGTTAATGTAGCCAATAAAATAGTTGACGCTTCATATTTGTGAAACCTACAAAAGCCATATTTTTTCTGTCTGGTTAATGTGGCATATCCATTTCTTATGAACAATTAGCATATCATAAATTTTGGATCGACGACACATAAAACCCTCATCTTATCACCAGTGTTGAAATGTCATGCATATCTCATGGTAAATATAAAACACATAGTTGGTCCCGCAAATAATACATACTAATAAATATTAATTTCCTGGTAAGCAATGGATGAACCTTTTTCTTGAGTGCGACAAACCTCCATACCTCTTAATTCCGATCCAATGGATCTTGGCACCAGCCTCAAACCCACTTTGTATATCTTGTGACTAATACAAAACACCTATTGCATATCGACAATGAACACATCATAAAGCATGGATTATCCGTAAGCAATGCATGATCCTTTTCCTTGGATGCGACAAACCTCCCCACCTCTTACTTCCAATCCAATGGATCTTGGCGCCACTATCGAACCCGCGTCTTCTACCTCGTGATTAATACAACATGCATATCACATAACAATAATGAATACATCATAAAGTCTCGACTGTCCGATAAGCAGTGGACGATCCTTTCTTGCGGGTGCGACAAACGTCCATTCTTTTACATCCGATGCAACAGATCTTGGCATTAGTCTCGACCCCATAACATATCTCTCATGATTAATGCAAAAGACGATACTTTTTCAGGGATTCGCCGCCCACCCATCTTTCATACTTCCGATTTAACGGATTTTGTTTCAGCGGTGTCAAACCCTGAATGTATATCTCATGATTAATGTAGGACGTGTGTTTCCTATAATAAACAATTAATTATCTTCATCATCTGCTAAACAAAACATCCCCTTTCCGGCGGGCGCGACAGAAACGGTTCTTACCTTTGATCCGATGGTGTGTACCCACGCACGTCAGATGAACCTACGGCGTGGATCGAAAGTGGCATCCAACGGCGAGCAGTTCACGCGAGAGACTCCTCAAGGAAATTGTGCTTGCGGGCTGCAGCAAGCACCACGACGTTAGCGAGCGTTCTCAACACACCACCAATTTCTCTCTCCGCCCTTTTCCTGCTCTCTCGTCTTTAAAGGCCGACGCCCCCTCCCTCTGTTTTCCTGCTTACCCGTCTCCGTCTCCGCCTCCACCCCTCTCCTCGCCTCGCCTCGACTGCGAGCGAACAAACCACCCTCCCAAAAGCCTCACGCGCCGTCCTCCTCCCCGCAACCCGGCGCATGCCCTCCTCCGCTGCTCGTCCAACCCGCCCGCGCCGTGGCCTCTGAATCACGCCGCCATCTCCACCCAGATTCTTTCACCCCGCTCGTCGTTCCGTTTCACCGTCTTCTGTTTCCCGTTTTCCCAGCCAAGAGAATCGTCCGCCTCTGCCGCCGGGACGCTTCGTCCAGTAGGGGCGGCGGCGGCGGCGGCTCTCCTGCATGGGACGCAAGGTTCGTTGCTTGCCTCGGCTCTTTTCCGCCCATGTTAGTACATTCGTTCTTTGCTTGCCCGGCCGGCTGGTTGCTGGCGTTTCGGTGATGCGCGTCGCGCTCCCCGGCCGTGCCTTGCGCTTACGGTAGCCGTCTTCCTGGTTCCCCCGTGCTGGTTGCGTCCATGATCACGTCATCTCTAGATTTCGCGACGGTGTTTGCGTCTCTACGCCCGCGTGCGAGCGTGTTCGGCTCGGCGAGGGCATGGGGTTTGGTTCGTACGCCCGCCGTGCCTGCCTTGGCTACTCCAGCCTCCAGGTTTGGGTTGTCCGTGACTTGCTCGGAGCCCGTCGTCCTACCTGATGGGATTGGGTGGGTCAGGGTGGTGCCTGAGATTTGCAGGACGCGATTCATGGGTTTGGTTTGGGCTCTAGGAAATGACTCGATTTGCTATGTTTGACTCTTCAGATTTGTAGGCTTGCTCCTAGGTGCAGTGCTTGTGAATTCGTCAGGCTGATGTGATCCATACGTCCTAGTTATGGTGCAGTGTTTAATTCGGACATCCAATGTGTCATGACAGAGTTTTACTTGTTTTACAAAGCATTGTGATTCACAACTGTGAACACGATAAATCTTAAACATCACCAGCATTGCCTGTCTGATAATGTGCAAATGCAATTGGTGCGGCAAGTTGCAGTAACTGCTGGGTGATGTGATGTCAATTGGTCTGGCTATATGCTGCTCAAAACATATAAGCCACTTAAAAAAAGCTCCTTTTTTTAATCAATCTTATCTGAGAGAGATGCCGCGAAGGTTACTCCAGGGCTGTACAATGCAGTTCATCCTAGTTGCAGTATTTATTTCTGCTTCAGTTGCTTGCTGTAGTAAGCAATGAATTAGTAATGCCGTGTACTTTACTGTTGCATATAGCACATTTCAGATGCTAGAGATATCATGCATGTAGATATGCATGTGAGCTGTGAAAGGGATGAAAATTTTCATGTGTTCACTTATTCATACAGAGCGCCATTTTGTTTCATGCTCCTAAATGCACAACCAACTTAGTTATTTATACTGACGATGAATACTTCTTATTGTATCAATTTATTTATACTGTATCAATTTGATGATCCTTGACAACTGACCTTTTTTTTCTTCCATATTGACAGATGGGGACACTTCAGTTAGAAGACATTGGTGATCACCATTTATCTGTAGAAGTTTCTCAAGCTTCGGATGATGACTCACCAGTATCCCCATGCATAGGAAGTGCGCACCAGGCAGAAATCCCCAATCTAGCCACAGACGATGAACGACGTCATCTCATGGCCAGCTCACTCCACAGTTGCAAGTTACATGCATATGATTATCCTAGTGTTTCTATACCAGTTGTATGGGGAAGCCATCCACCAAGTCAAGTTAACAAGAAGGAAGATATTACAAGTGAAGGTAACTGGACATATCTGGATCCTCATGCTGTGCTACCAGTAGATCAAATTGACTCTGCAAATAATCAAGTTTGTGATGAAACACCGGTTCAGTGTTTCACCCGAGAAAGCCGTGACCTCTTCACTGACAAGACAATGGTGCATCAAAGAGAAACAAAAAAAATTGCTTCACTGCATGGCTTATCTGCCTCCGTTTGGACTGGTCTAGAGGAAGAATGCTTTCTTCTTGGGCTGCACATTTTTGGTAAAAATCTCAGCCTGGTGAGCAAGTTTATAGGGAGCAAGACTGTTGGGGAGGTGCTCTCCTACTACTATGGGAGGTTCTATAATGGAACTGCATATAAAAGATGGTCGCACCTTAGAAGGACAAGAACTACTAGATGCATTCTCGGGAGAAGCATTTTTACTGGTCGGCGACAACAGGAGCTTATATCTCGTTTGAAATTGAAAATATCCAAGGAGGCTCATGCTTCGTTAGTTGAGGTATGCATTTTGATACAATACGGATTTCAATCTCTTTCACAAGGGATACTGAAATGGTGCAAAATGAATCTCTTCGTGTTATTATAAGATTCTACTAGTCTAACTTGAGTTGCTTACCAAATTTGATAGTGCTTCCTATCATATGACATCTTAAATGTTGCTATGAATTTGGTGATTGAGATATTGAGGCAAATATGTTGCCTGCTGTAATAACACAAGAGAACAGCCAAATTTCAGCTTGTTGCTTCACTAATTTATTAGCATGATCCGCTGATCATGATTGTGCAGTCATCTTTTTTCGCAAACCAAGTATTGCCAATTAACCGATGATCGCATATTGTTTCATACATCATGGCTATATGAGCTGAATTACTTTTGCATATTTCAGGTTTTAAGGTCTTTGGGCTCTGACCTGACATCTTTAGAGGAATGTGTCTTCACTCTGAAATCCACCATTGGAGCAGAAACTTTTGTTCAGGTCGTTGGGATTGGTAAAGGGAAGCATGATTTGACTGGATTTGTTCAGGACACATCCAAAACAAACAAAGGTCTATCAGTTTCCGCCAACACACCTAAAGGCATAAATTGTTCCATGCTTGCTATAGAAGAGATAGTCAACACCTTAACAGGTGATTCCAGGAGAAGTAAGGCGAAACTAAATGATCTGTTTTGGGAAGCTGTTTGGCCCCGTTTGCTTGCAAGAGGGTGGCACTCAGAGCAGCCAAAAGACGTCCGCACAACCAAGAATTGCCTTGTATATTTGGTGCCTGCTATCAAAAAATTCTCAAGAAGGAAGCTCACTAAAGGCACTCACTATTTCGATTCTATCACTGACGTCCTTAAAAAAGTGGCAGCAGACCCCACTCTTCTTCAGCTAGAGACAGATGGAATAGATAATGGTGCACCTGTTGATATAAATGGCCGGGCAACAGGCCAAGATGGTCCTTTGGATAGTGATCTGGAGCTTCCAATGTTCACTATAATTGATACTAGCTTGGTCCAAGGGGAAGCGCCCTTCAAAGTGAGGGCTCTGAGAAGCTTACCTGCTGATGCAAATATTAGCTTTGGATCTACAGATCATTCAGATAATATGTCAAACGACAGTTCCTCTCAGGAGCAACATAGTGATGGTAACTTGTCAGATGACCAGGAATGTCATGGACAAGTGACAGCTCCTGTTAATGACGAAATGGGATCAGTTTACAGTACAACCAAAGAATCGCTGGTGGATTTGTTGGAAGCCATGGGGACTGCACCACAATCTGTCTTTCCAGTTAATGGTCATTCTTCCGATGATCGGCACTCAGGCATTTCTAGTGGTAATGGTGACAAAGCAGACTTGACATGCTGCTCTGTCCTTGGAAGGAAAACTGGGAGACTAGTGTATTTATCTCCAAAGCGCAGAAGATTTGCTAGGTACAGTAATGACCAGACCAGCCAACACAGCTTTTATTTACCAGATGATGCTGATTTCGAGAAAAAGAAACTGAAGCCTTTATCCACTACATCAAAGCCAACTGTTATTGATCTTGGTGGTAGTTTCCAAACCAGAACACTGGCAGACTGTTCCATGAAGGGGAAGCCATGTGAGCAGATAACAGAGGTTGCGAAGCCTACTACCAACGGCGGATCGCTTGAGAAGCGGAATGTGGTGAATACAAATGAGGACAAGTCATCAGAACGAAAGTTTGATGCAGTAGCCAGGACTAGCATGGGAGGGACTTTGCCAGACAATCATGATTGTTTGCAGAAAAATGAAGATCTAACTGTGGTGAATACAAATGAGGACAAGTCACCTTCCATTTCGAATAACGAGATAGTTCCTGATGTTTTGGAGGTCGCCGGAAAACATGATCTAACTGTTGAGACGAGCTCTCGGAGGCAGGGAACCAGAAATCGGCCTCCCACCGTAAGAGCTCTGGAAGCAGTTGCTCTTGGTCTCCTCGGAGGCACAAAGCGCAAGGGGGACGCCAGAACCTTGACGGCAAGAAGGCCTCCTCAGCGGGCTCGCAAGAATGAAGACTGAATGTGGGCATCTCCACTAGTAGTAGAGAGAAACCCATATATTTGGAGGCTGAAGCGCAGGATGAGCAGATTGTCTTGCGTGGCTCGGATATGTGTAATAAAGTGTGAAAAAGAAAATAGCAGGGTTTTCTTTTTTTTGCGGGGAAAAAAGAGAAAAAAAAGAAAAAAGCAGGGTTTTCAGGTGGTGGATTTCACAATCGACATGAGCCATCCGAAGCTGTCCCCGGTCCATTTCTTGTGGAGGAGCTCACTGTTCCCTCATCATGTTCACATTGCAGGCATTGGTGATTGGTGACACCTTGCTCTCCCTTTCTTTCTAGAATCTCGGATGTGTGAGAAAGAATTTTACAATTTATATATTATTATTTCTGTTTAGTTTATAGAAGGGTTTCATGTCCAGCAAATTGTGCAAACCCAAGTTTGAATAGAGAAGAAAGATGAACACCATGTTGTGCTTAATGATACCTTTGGTTGTTTTGTTTCCCTCTAAGTGAAGGCCTGTGGCTTTCAGTTTGGATGCGAAGGAGGTTTGGGTGTTTAGCTAGTTGTTTCCCGCATATGTTTTGCCTTTGCATCCGAGAGTTAAGTTAGACTAGTACTAGTTGATAAAAAAGTTTAACTTTTGGTCAAAAAATCCATGTGCACAGCCTGCTACTGCTAGTAGTGCCATACTATATTTACTAAGCCGAGATTTGGATTTGTAACATGGCTATCAACGGAACGACAAGAAAAAGGCAAGTCATGCCAACAAAAACTGGAGTAGTGTATAATAGTATTACCTCCACCCCGAATTAATTGTCTTGTCACAAGTAATTTGGGACGGAGGGATATATTTTATTGATATATAGATTTTTTTTAAAGGAGGATTACCCCCGGTTTTCATCTTATTGATATATAGATAGTTAAGAGGGAGTCAACAAACTGGAGCACTCTATTTTGGAGGGACAGAGAGAAAAGTTAATTTTTAACCCCTGGTCAGTAGGGAGCAGATCGTGCTCTTGCAATTCTGCACAAAATTGGAGTAGATGATTTTATAAAGTTATAGTTACTGTTTTGAAAAGTTCCGTCTTCACAGTTCCCGTAGTCAGTTTGTTTAGAGGAAACGGGCTCAAAAGCCCCGATTCCATTGCATCCATCAATAAAACCAAGTGTCTTACAAACATTACTACAAGCCCATGGAGGGAACAGCTGACCACTGCCTCAGCAAGATCCAGTAGTTAGTTCTAGGTCAATACGCGACAACACACCAACGTGTATTAGACGTGGATCGTATCTTGCAAATCCCACTTGCACATCAGGAGTTGGAGGATACTATTGCATGGCATTTTATGAAAAGTGGTACCTTCAGTGTACGGTATGCGTATTATGTTGAATGGGAAGATCAGTTTGGGGGCAAATTGAAGAGCAATAGGGACAGTCCAGTTTTCCGAACCATCCTGTTTGGAAGAAACTTTGGAACCTCAAAATGCCTGGAAAAATTAAGATATTCGTGTGGAGGTGCTACATAATACAATTCCTTTCCTTTGCACACTTGCAAATCGCCATGTGGCCAGTAGTGGTCAGTACCCATTGTGCCAGGGAGGTGCAGAGGATATCAAGCTCGCATTATTTACATGTGGCCGGGCGAACATGATTTGGAGGGAACTAGGTTTGCATGAAATAATAGAACAAGCACTTGTGGTGGGTCGCTCTGGTGCAAAAGTGATGGAATTTCTTCTGTGTGAAAGTAAGTTCTAGCATACTTATGCTGATCTGATTGAGATTCTGGAAATTATTGCTTCGACTGGCTACTACCTATGGTGGCAGAGAAGAGAGTTAGTAAATGGAGAACAAGTACAGACGCCTGATCGTACAACTTTGGCTATACACGCTCTATCTCTGAACTTTGTACGCACATAAGGGAAAACAGAGAAAACTATTCGCCGAATTAACTGGAAGAAACCATTGTTTGGTTTCCAAATCCTTAACGTGGATGCGTCTTTCTCTGATGATCATAACAATGGTTCTTGTGGAGCTATCATTCATGATCATACGGGAGGCTTTATTGCAGCAGCTGTTGCTCGAATGGAACATGTAGCTGACGTGGTTACTGCTGAATCGGAAGCGTTGCGTCAAGGACCTTTGCTCCTTCAGAGTCATGGATGTGAGAAGGTTGTGGTCCAAACTGATAACGTGACTATTGTTGATGCATTGAATAGAAACGAGGGTTACTCGTTGGTGCTGCACTGATCCTCAATGAATGTCGAAGTCTACTTGCCAATTTCGGGAAGGTCCTTATTGAACATTGTAATAGGGAGTCGAACATGGTTGCCCATGAGCTAGCTACTTTTGGGAGGTATAATCCACCGATGTTGTGTTCGGATACACCTCCATGTTTTATTTTATCTTTATTATCAGACGATGTAAGTGTGATTTGAGTTAATAAAGCTAGTCATGAAGGCCTTCCCCTAAAAAAGAGAGATTTTAGGGGAACCACACAACCCTCTTTGGGCGGCCTTTCATATTTTTTGGATAAAGGGCGATTTTATTAACTTAAAATATAGCATCCAGTGGATATAAAACATTATGAGCAACAACCGGTCTCTACATAATTAGGACGCACACAGCCGAACTCCAAAAGTCTGACAATCAGAAGGAAAACAAACGATAAATTGGCAAAAGTAGAGTCCTATAGACCGACACTATGCCTATTTTGAAAGGTGAGGTGGACCGTTCCAGAGGTTTTGCTGCCACCCATGTTAGGTAAAAACCTTCATATCCACCTGCTCCAACCGCGTACACACCGCCTTCAACAGCGGTTGACCTCCGCTCGTTGTAGCATAGACCACGTACGAAGCGAGTGCGTACAACGAAAAAAACCTATAGAGGAGAAGCATTTTTGTCATTAAAAACAAAATCATTTCTACATAGTCAAACTGATCATAGTGAGGCATATGATCTTAAAAATGGGAGAGATTTTCACATTCCGGTCTCTGCACCAACTAGGGTTGCATACAACTATTTTAGTATGAGTATCAAGATAAACATGGTTCTCGGATTTTTTTAAATGAGTATCAAGATATTTCTTGATGGGTGGTTCCACCATAGACCAAGCTTGATCCTCAATAAATGAGAGAAAATCCATGTGCATCACCTGTCAATTCTAGGAATTGAAATTGGGTCGTTAGGCTGCCCAACCGCATGCCCAACCACTGAGCCAAGGCTCTCGCTAAAAAATGGGAGAGATTTTCACTTCCCAACATCTACACCAACTAGGGATGCATACATCCATTTTAGTATGAGTACCAAGATAAACATGATACTCAGAATTTTTTAAATGAGCAACAATATATTTCTTGATGAGTGGCTGCATGAAAGTGCAACTATCCCTGGGTGGTTTTGGTAATTACTAACAACATATAGCTCATTGAACTAATGCTATTTCAAGATAATCATTTCACAAAGTTCAATGGTTGGCATGGCATGGATAGGAATGTGGACCCCTCAAAATGCTAAGGACTCATATTGGCTCAAGCTCAAGACTCTACATTTTCATTTTAGTGATCCAAGATCACATTGAGTCCATAGGAAAAGCCAATACTATTAAAAGGGGATGAGGTGTTGCTTAATGGCTTGCTTGCTCAAAATGCTTAGTGATATGCTCCAAGCCCTCAACCACTTTCTCATATCCACATATGTCCCAAACCAAAAGTCAAACTCGGCCCTACCGATTTGATCTATCCGGCACCACCGAGTTCATTTGACATAGCCACTGCTAGAAACCCTAGTCATTTCGGTCTCATGAATAGGGATCTCGGTCTCACCGAGATGGGATTGCAAACTCTCTGTTTCCCTTTGTAACGTTTCGGTCCAACCGAGATGAGCGATCGGTCCCACCGAGTTCGCAATGCAAACTCTCTGTTTCCCTTTCGTAATGTTTCGGTCTCACCGAAATGAGCGATCCGGTTCCACCGAGTTTGCCTGACCAACTCTCTGTTTGCCTATTGCAGAAATCGGTCCTACCGAGTTTATGTGATCGGTCTCACCGAGATTACGTTATGCCCTAACCCTAATGAAATCGGTCACACTGAGTTGACATGTCGGTCCCACCGAAAAACCTAACGTTCATATTTTGAACTAAATCTGTCTGACCGAGTTTCATGATTCGGTCACACCGAGTTTGGTGAATTGTGTGTAACCGTTAGATTTTGTGTGGAGGCTATAAATACCCCTCCACCCACTCTTCACTCGTGGAGAGAGCCATCAGAACATGCCTACACTTCCAGTATACAGTTTCTAGAGAGAACCACCTACTCAAGTGTTGAGACCAAGATACTCCATTCCAACCACACTAATCTTGATCTCTAGCCTTTCCCAAGTTGCTTTCCACTCAAATCTTCTTTCCACCAAATCCAAATCCGTGAGAGAGAGTTGAGTGTTGGGGAGCCTATCATTTGAAGCACAAGAGCAAGGAGTTCATCATCAACACACCATCTATTACCTTTTGGAGAGTGGTGTCTCCTAGATTGGTTAGGTGTCACTTGGGAGCCTCCGACAAGATTGTGGAGTTGAACCAAGGAGTTTGTACGGGCAATGAGATCTCCTAGTTTGTGAAGATCTACCCTAGTGAGGCAAGTCCTTCGTGGGCGATGGCCATGATGGGATAGACAAGGTTGCTTCTTCGTGGACCCTTCGTGGGTGGAGCCCTCCATGGACTCGCGCAGCCGTTATCCTCCGTGGGTTGAAGTCTCCATCAACGTGGATGTACGATAGCACCACCTGTCGGAACCATGCCAAAAATCACCGTGCCTACATTGCGTTTTCTCCCTCCAAACTCCTCCCTTTACCTTCATATGCAAATGTTTTACATTCTACTGCTATACTCTTAGACTTGCATGTGTAGGTTGATTGCTTGACTTGTGCTATGTTGCTAAAATCTGCCAAGACTTAAAATTGGGAAAAGGCTAGATTTTTTTGGGTCAAGTAGTCTAATCACCCCCCTCTAGACATACTTTCGATCCTACAAGTGGTTTCAGAGCTTTGGTCTCCATTTGCCTTGATTTCCATAGCTTTTGGTGATCATAGCCTTGGTTTCACAACCTAGGAGAGTATGGCGTCTAGCGAGGAAATTACCACCGTAGAGGTCCTTACTTTGATGGTACCAATTTTGCTAGTTGGAAGCATAAGATGAAAATGCATATTCTTGGACATAACCCCGCCGTTTGGGATATTGTGTGTATTGGCTTGCAAGGTGAATTCTTTGATGGGAGAGAACCAAACCGTGAAGCTACCACAGAAGAGTTGAAGATGCTGCAATACAATGCTCAAGCTTGCGATATCCTCTTCAACGGATTGTGCCCCAAAGAATTCAACAAAATCAGCCGTCTTGAGAATGCAAAGAAAATTTGGGATACTTTGATTGATGTGCACGAAGGTACTGACTCCGTCAAGGAATCCAAATTGTATGTGCTTCAAATTGAACTTGACAAGTTCAAAATGAAGGATGGTGAAGGTGTCGCTGAAATGTACTCTAGGCTTGCTCTCATCACAAATGAGATTGCCGGCTTAGGAAGTGAAGAGATGACCGATAGATTCACCATCAAGAAGATCCTAAGAGCCTTGGATGGAAAATATGATACCGTGTGCACATTGATCCAAATGATGCCCAACTACAAAGATCTCAAGCCAACGGAAGTCATTGGAAGAATTGTTGCTCATGATATGTCACTCAAGGATAAGGAAGAGCTTCACAACAAATCAAGTGGTGCTTACAAAGCCTCATGTGATGCTCCTACATCATCAAGTGAGAAACAAACCTTCAATGAGGAATTGAGCCTAATGGTGAAGAACTTCAACAAGTTCTACAAGAGTAGAAGCAAGGAAAGAAGTTCCAAGTCAAGGTCCTACAATGACGAAAGATCTTCGAGTCTTGAGCATAATTGCTACAATTGTGGAAGACCCGGACACTACTCCAATGAGTGTATGGCTCCCTACAAAAGAAGAGAAGATTCACCCAAAAGGAGAAGTAGAAGATAAAAATCACCACCAAGAGAGAGGAGGACTAGAGATGATCGTTATGAACGAAGAACCTCTCGGAGAAGCAAGGATTCGGAAACGAAGGACAAATCATCAAGGATCTACACAAAATGAAGACATCAAACTCATGTTGGTGAATGGGTATCCGGCTCCGACTCCGACCATCACTTCGAAAGAAGTTATCACTCCGACTCCGAATATACTCAAGATAGAGGTGTTGCCGGTCTAGCACTTGTGTCAACCAACTCCTATGACATATTTGACTCACCAAATGAAGGAATTGGAAGATGCTTCATGGCTAAAGGCCCAAAGATAAAGGTGTTTACAAGAGCCTTGCCGGGAGTAAGCAATTTGAGGAAATTGTACGCAAGCAAGGAAGGCACCGGAAGAATCAAGGTGTTGGTTTTGAACGAAAGTTCAATGCCAATGGAGTTGAGTGGGAAGAAGATCAATACCCCAAGATGAAGTTTTTTCCTCAACAAGAGAAGTATGATCCTACTTCTTTCCAAGGGACACAAGCTCAAGATGATCTTCCACCACAAGACCACAAGCAAAAAGGCAAGGACAAGCTTCAAGAGGAGATTGATGCATTTGAAGAAGCTCCTAAGGCCTTGCTCAAGTGGGTTCCCAAGACTACATCAAGTTCTACTTCATCAAGTACGACTACAACTCCAAGGATTCCCATCAAGATGATGTGGATCCTGAAGAAGAACTAGAGAGTTCTTGAGGGTGAGTCCGCCAACATACTTCACTCATATAATTTTGGCAAGGACAAGTGCAAACAACTTCTACATCTTGCACTAGTTCAAGGAGTCACAAACCCTCTTGTTGGTAAGACAAGGGACAAGGTAACCTAATGCTTTCATGGACATCATCTTGTGTGAACATCACTCTATGTCTATGGATATCCTTGTTTGTTCCTTGTGGGACTAACCCGTGTAGGTACTGAAAGTGCAACCCACTCCAATGGATTGCTCCAAATGATCTACATCAACATTGAGCATCCACATCTTCAACATCTACATGAAGTCATGATCGACAAAACCCAAGGTTAGTTCATCCCTCTTAGGGGGGATATCACATCTAGGGGGAGCTTTACTCTAATCAATTGAGCTAAAGCAACTCTAATAGTGTGAACACAACAATGCTTTATGTAAAAGTGGTAACCCCACTTGTGCTTAAACAATGAGTATGACCTATGATCAAATGTTCTCATTTGACTCCTAAGTCAATATACTCATATATTATGACCTAGTCATCGCCAATTGCTTGGTAGATGCTAGACTATTTGTGCATGCTTTGCCACATATTTCATTTGCCATTTTATTCTGTGAGCATGTTGATTCCATATTTTACTCATTCGAGGACATCCACTTGTTGCTTTGATTGTTTGGCTTTTTCTCTTTTGCAAAGTGGATGGACAAGAATGCGTAAGAACCTTCTCTAGCTATCTATGCTTTTCTCATCTCAAACTCTATTCATGCTACATCACAAAGTTTGATCAAGTCAGATTCGAACCACTCTGTGTGAGGAGCACTCGGAGTCCCCGATTCGTCATAGACTTAAACTTTCAAAACCTCTCTGTGCATTTCGGTATGATCGATTCATCCACTACGGTCACACCGAGTTCACTGAGTTGATCTAGGTTTTCAATCTCGGTGCAACCGATTTGAACTTTTCGGTCACACCGAGTTGCAGTAACCGCTTGCGATTCTGCATCTCGGTGCCACCGAGTTGTTCCACTCGGTCACAAAGATAGGGTCGGGATATATATACCGACGGGTGAGATTTTGGAAATTTCTTCAAAACCCTTCATCCCGTGCGTGTCCTGCTCTGCCTCCTCGGGTCTCCGGATCGTCTGCTCATTGCCAGCGACCTCCTGCCACTGGTCTCCGTTGCCGTCAATGGATTTCCTCCCTGTCGGTGTCAAAACCGGCAGATCTCGGGTAGGGGGTCCCGAACTGTGCGTCTAAGGCGGATGGTAACAGGAGATAGGGGACACAATGTTTACCCAGGTTCGGGCCCTCTCGATGGAGGTAATACCCTACTTCCTGCTTGATTGATCTTGATGATATGAGTATTACAAGAGTTGATCTACCACGAGATCGTAGAGGCTAAACCCTAGAAGCTAGCCTATGGTATGATTGTTGTTGTCCTACGGACTAAACCCTCCGGTTTATATAGACACCGGAGGGGGCTAGGGTTACACAGAGTTGGTTACAAGGGAGGAGATCTACATATCCGTATTGCCAAGCTTGCCTTCCACGCCAAGGAGAGTCCCATCCGGACACGTGACGAAGTCTTCAATCTTGTATCTTCATAGTCCAACAGTCCGGCTGTCCGAGGACCCCCTAATCCAGGACTCCCTCATTAGCCCCCGAACCAGGCTTCAATGGCGATGAGTCCGGCACGTAGATTGTCTTAGGCATTGCAAGGCGGGTTCTTCTCCAAATTCTGAATACTTGTTTGAGTAGTGTCCGGCTTCCCATAAATGTTGCACTCCTTGGCTTCCTCACCTAATAATGGATATTCTCCACGCGTCGAGCGAATGCGAGAAGTCGGGGCATTTTTACAATTGCCACCCTAGCCATGTGGGTAAATCGTCTATTAAAGAGACGGGGATTCTCAGATCCAGATCACACCATCCTCTCACAGCGAGTATCCATCGGAGCGCGCCCGGAAAAAAATCCATTCCAACATGGCCGGTCGTCGCAGCTCCTCCTCTCGCTCCCGTAGCCCTAAGCCCGGCAATTGGAGTATGTGTTTCGTCCCCCACAGCCAATTAGTAGAGTTGCAGACCCAGGGATTTCTCCCTCCAGCGTATATGGTCCCCGTTCGAGCTGGGCTCACCACCTATAACGGCGGGGAGCAAGCGGAGATCTTTCCCAGCCCATCCATGGGGGAGCGGGTATGCCTCGTCCCTTACTTATTAAGAGGGCTTGGATTTCCAATTCATACCACCTATAACGGCGGGGAGCAAGCGGAGATCTTTCCCAGCCCATCCATGGGGGAGCGGGTATGCCTCGTCCCTTACTTATTAAGAGGGCTTGGATTTCCAATTCATCCGTTCCTCTGCGGGCTCCTGGAGTTCTATGGCCTCCAGCTGCATAATTTCACTCCCGCCTCCATATTACACATTGCTGGCTATGTCGCCCTTTGCGAGCTGTTTCTGGGCTGCGAAGCTCATTTCGAGCTATGGAAGAGGCTATTCTGCCTCGTACCCCGTACACAGGAGGGGTCACTGTATCAAGTCGGCGGAGCCGAAATATGGCGCATTGCCGGGACCGGATACCTGTCCGGTACTCCGAAGAAAACATTCGAGGACTGGCCTTCGGAGTGGTTTTATATGGAGGACGTCCCCCTTCCGGACCCTATTCGGATGGGCCTCCCTGAGTTCGACAACGCTCCCCTGAAGAAACATCGCAGCTGGCGCCCTCGGGAGGAAGATAACGGAGAAGTCCTTTACCTGATGTGCCGGATAAAAATGCTGGCTCAATCAGGACTGACAATAATCGAGGTTATGTCAATATGTATAATGCGGGGAGTACAGCCACTTCAATACCGAGGGCACCCCATGTGGCACTTTAACAGGGAAGATGATGCCACCCGCTGCGGGCGTAAGGGACCGGACTCAGTTGCTGCTCTAGCAAAAATTCTGTCCGATTTGTACAAGGGAGAGGAAGAGGAGTTCATCCGCATTAAGCCACGGGATGGATTCTCCATGTACAACCCTGCAAGCTGGGTGAGCTGTCACTTTTTACTCCCAGCCTTCCCGCATTCTTCGTCATAAGTACTTACCTTGCCGTTTCATGGCAGGAACTGCGAAAAGCTGTAAGGAAGGTCAACAGCCCGCCTCCACAACCGGAGGACCCTGACCGGGCCCTCGATCCCAGACTCGAAGAGGATCCAGACATATTTGTGGAGCTGATCGACAGGACATTCTATCAATTGAGCTGCGATGATGCCATGGTGGCCATCATAGCCGACTATCCTGGGCTACTCCCTGCATCGCATGTAAGTAAAACCGGAGTCCCAACTTCCGAGAAGGATCCCCTTTTTTGCACTTCACCTACCGTACACATATGGTATATTACAGGGAAGGCCCTCGGGACGCCATGCCGAACCCGCAGTGACTTGCCAACAAGGGGCACCGAAGCCGGGTAGGCTAAAAAGGAAGGCGGTCAGGACTAAGACGCCATCGCAGAGGTATGATATAGAACCTCGCTCCGTGGTTGTCGTCTTTTAAAATATAATAACGTCCATGTTTCCTAGTAGGAAAAACGCTCGCCGGACTATGTCCGAAGAGGTTGCCGATCACCCCTCCACCAGTCGGGCTCCAGGGCCGGACATAGAGGCAGAAGCTAACACAGGGCGAATGCCAGATGCTCCTCCTACAGAGGATGCGGATAGATTATCTGCTACAAATTCTGAAGTGGAGAGCGCCATGAATCACAGGCGTCGCCGGGCCGTACTCCATGACGCTTGTTTCTCCCAAGAGGCGTTTGATGCCTTCAACTCAGGAGACGCATACATCCGTGCCGCTCAAAATTGTCTTGCCAGAGCCACAGGCCAGTATGTAAAGGATATACGGGTAAGAAAATCTAATGATTATATATATCAGTAGCCCCTGAGACTTGAAACAGTTGACACAACTGATTTAAGGATCATTATTTTTGCAGGTTCTTACAGAGAAGAATACCCAATTGTTTCAAGAGCTGAAAGAGTGCAAAGCCCAGCTACGGGCCGCAGTTGCCGCGTTGAAGGAGTCTGAGAAGGCCCCCTCTGGTAACACTTGTTTCCATTGCAAAGAATGACAGGTACCAGATAGTATGCGGCATGCACGCAAATCTAACAATAGATGTTGCAGATGACTCCGGAGGCCGTGCCGGGGGATGCGCAACGTGCTAATCGACAGCTAAATGCTGGCGAGCGTGTGCTTACGCGGTTTAGGCAGGAGAAAAATGATCTCCAAGACGCCAATATCCAGCTGGGCGTGGAACTGAAAGATGTTCGAGCCCAGCTTGCGGACTCCGTGAAGGAGAATAAGCGGCTTCGATGCGGCATTTTCAGTAAGTGCTTGAACGAACTTTTGAAAGAGTTTGGCGAAGAAGCCGGCTAACAGAGTTATGTCTGCAGGTATGCTGACGGGTCGTCCCACGGAGGAGATGCCTGGGTCTGCGGGTGATCTTCTACCAGAGCTCTCACAACTACACGAACAAGTTGAGCAGGTGATGCAGGGTATTATCGAAGCCTTGTGGCCATCCGCTTCCCCGCCAGGAGGCATGGGGGAGCTTATAGAGAAGCTCAAGGGAGAGCGGCGGCGCTTCCGATTATGGAAGATATCAGCCTGCCAACAAGGTGCAAGGGAAGCCTGGGCCATGGTGAAGACACGATATACCAAAGCTGACCCAAACCACATGGCCGAGGTCGGACCTGTGGGGCCTGATGGGAAAGAGATCCCCGTCAGTTTTGTGTATGACCAAGTAGAATTAGCCGCAAAGTATTCCCAACAGGATTGTAGGCTAGATAGCCTGTTGGATGGTATAGAAGAAGAATTTAGTCAGTCTAAGTGACTGTGTACTTCAAGTGACATATATTGTCCCTAGCCGGATTGTAAATCATTTTTCATGGCGGACCTTTTCGCTTCAACCTCCGGACCCGATAGTCCGGAGTGTATCCGAATACCCGCTCAGTTATGTAAAAACCGGGGTACGCGTGGAAACCAGGCGTAGGGGTTATAAGTGCTTGAACAGACAAGTACCCAACTAGCTATGTTATATTACATGGATAGTAAGAAACATCTTCCAAGGAGAATAGTTCCGTTAAGGGTTCCTTTCCCTGGGTACGCATGCCCTAATGTGCATGTCCGAACTGCGAAAAGAGACGCAGGCTATAAACATCTGGGGGCATGTATTAAAATAAATAAAAGTCATCTTTTGTTCACCGACCGAGTATTCCCTTAAGAACGCTAGCTTTCGGCTTCACCCAGTCTGAGGTACACATCCGGCTGACCCAGCAGTAACAATCGCAGAGGTGCTCCCATTATGCCCTAGCCGAATTAACGGGAACGTAGGGCATAAACACAAGAGCCAGGTAACCCAGCTTGGCCAAAACTTAAGTCATACCGATGCATATAATGGCGAAAAAAGGTACATGTGGAAGAATAACACATGTGTGGGGCATAAAGCCCGGAAAATAGTTATATTAAGCTTCTGTATAAGAAGCCCCCATGTATAATGAGCGCGGCTAGCGCGTCAAGATTGTGTAGTCAAGACACAATTTAGCCTTTTAAGGCCTTGAAGAAAAGGAAAAAAGAAGAGAGAAAGAGAGAAAAGACAGATAACGGATATGTAAAAAATTGACGGAGGCAAGGAGACGAACATAGAGTCCGGCACTAGGCGTAGAACCTTCGGAGTCTGGCTGCGTTCCATGGGTTTGGCTCGAGTCGATTATCCGATGCATCCCGCAGACGGTACGCTCCACCGGTCAGAACCTGGTCAATAATGAAGGGACCTTCCCATTTGGGCTTGAGCTTGTTCTTTTTCTTCTCCGGTAGGCGTAGAACGAGTTCGCCAATGTTATAAGCTTTGGCCCGTACTTCTCTGCTTTGATACCTTCGAGGCTGTTGCTGATAGAATGCGGAACGGGCTTTTTCCACGTCACGCTCCTCCTCCAGGGCGTCCAAACTATCCCGCCGATCGAGCTCGGCCTCTTTTTCTTCATACATGCGCACTCGAGGTGAGTCATGAATTATGTCACAGGGCAGTACCGCCTCTGCGCCGTACACCATAAAGAACGTGTGTATCCGGTAGTGCGATTCGGCATGGTCCGCAGCCCCCCTAGTACGGAGTCGAGCTCCTCTACCCAGTGTGTGTTTGATTCCTTTAAGGACCGCACTAATCTGGGTTTAATGCCGCTCATGATAAGACCATTTGCTCGCTCAACTTGACCGTTAGTTTGCGGGTGATAGACAGAAGCATAATCAAGCTTGATGCCCATGTTGCTGCACCAAAGTTTTACCTCGTCGGCTGTAAAGTTCGAGCCGTTGTCGATGATGATGCTGTGGGGGATGCCATAACGGTGTACAACCCCAGATATGAAGTCTATCACCTGTCCGGATTCAGCCATTTTGACTGGTTTGGCTTCTATCCATTTGGTGAATTTGTCCACCATGACCAATAGGTATTTTTTCTTATGGGTTCCCCCTTTGAGGGGTCCGACCATATCTAGCCCCCAAACCGCAAAGGGCCAAGTAATGGGGATTGTTTGGAGAGCGGTAGGCGGCATATGGCTTTGGTTTGCAAAAAGCTGGCAACCGACGCAACGTTGAACAAGGTCCTGTGCGTGTGCTCGGGCCGTCGGCCAATAGAAACCTGTACGGAAGGCCTTGCTTACAAGGGCCCGGGCTGCGGCGTGGTGGCCGCCAAGTCTAGCATGTATTTCTGCCAAAAGCTTCCGCCCTTCCTCTTCAGAGATGCACCTTTGAAGGACTCCGGTAGCGCTTTTCTTATAAAGCTCTCCCTCGTGGACCTTGTAGGCTTTAGACCGCCGCACTATGCAGCGTGCCTCATTTTGGTCCTCGGGTAGTTCCTGCCTGGTTAGGTAGGCCAGGAATGGTTCTGTCCACGGGACGATGACGGCCATTATCACGTGGGCTGAAGGTGTTATTTCGGTGGCAGAGCCTCCGATTGTGTCGGAGTGTTCGGTATCTGGTGTTGTGGCCGGGTCCGGACTATTGTTACCGGTGTCCCCTTCCCATACCACAGATGGCTTAAACATCGCGCTTAGCGCCGATACGGGCGAGGATATCCGCCGCCTGATTGTTTTCCTGAGCCACATGGTGGAATTCAAGCCCCTCGAACCGAGCTAACATTTTGAGGACGGCATTGCGATAAGCCGCCATTTTCGGATCCTTGGCGTCGAAGTCTCCATTTATTTGAGATATTGTGAGGTTTGAGTCCCCACGCACCTCCAGGCGTTGAATGCCCATGGAAACTGCCATCCAGAGACCATGTAACATGGCCTCGTATTTGGCTGCGTTGTTGGAGTATGTGTATAGTATTTGGAGTACGTATTGGACTGTATCTCTGGTGGGGAACGTCAGGACGACGCCAGCCCCCAGACCAGCCAACATTTTAGAGCCGTCGAAGTGCATGATCCAATTGGAGTATGTGCTGAAGGAAATATGCCCTAGAGGCAATAATAAAGTTATTATTTATTTCCTTATATCATGATAAATGTTTATTATTCATGCTAGAATTGTATTAACCGGAAACATAATACTTGTGTGAATACAAAGACAAACAGAGTGTCACTAGTATGCCTCTACTTGACTAGCTCGTTGATCAAAGATGGTTATGTTTCCTAGCCATAGACATGAGTTGTCATTTGATTAACGGGATGACATCATTAGAAGAATGATGTGATTGACTTGACCCATTCCATTAGCTTAGCACTCAATCGTTTAGTATGTTGCTATTGCTTTCTTCATGACTTATACATGTTCCTATGACAATGAGATTATGCAACTCCCGTTTACCGGAGGAACACTTTGTGTGCTACCAAACGTCACAACGTAACTGGGTGATTATAAAGGTGCTCTACAGGTGTCTCCAAAGGTACTTGTTGGGTTGGCGTATTTCGAGATTAGGATTTGTCACTCCGATTGTCGGAGAGGTATCTCTGGGCCCACTCAGTAATACACATCACTATAAGCCTTGCAAGCATCGTAACTAATGAGTTAGTTGCGGGATGATGTATTACAGAACGAGTAAAGAGACTTGCCGGTAACGAGATTGAACTAGGTATCGAGATACCGACGATCGAATCTCGGGCAAGTAACATACCGATGACAAAGGGAACAACATATGTTGTTATGCGGTCTGACCGATAAAGATCTTCGTAGAATATGTGGGAGCCAATATGAGGATCCAGGTTCCGCTATTGGTTATTGACCGGAGAGGTGTCTCGGTCATGTCTACATAGTTCTCGAACCCGTAGGGTCCGCACGCTTAACATTACGATGACAATTATATTATGAGTTTATATGTTTTGATGTACCGAAGATTGTTCGGAGTCCCGGATGTGATCACCGACATAACGAGGAGTCTCGAAATGGTCGAGACATAAAGATTGATATATTGGAAGCCTATGTTTGGATATCGGAAGTGTTCCGGGTGAAATCGGGTTTTTTCCGGAGTACCGGAAGGTTACCGGAACCCCCCGGTAACTTAATGGGCCTTAGTGGGCCTAGGTGGAAGAGAGGAGAGGAGGCCAGGGCAGGGCTGCATGCCCCTACCCCCCAGTCCGAATAGGACAAGGGGAGGGGGGCGGCTGTTGGGGAATGTAGTAATTTCAAAAAATTTCCTACGCACACGCAAGATCATGGTGATGCATAGCAACGAGAGGGGAGAGTGTTGTCCACGTACCCTCGTAGACCGAAAGCGGAAGCGTTATAACAACGCGGTTGATGTAGTCGTACGTCTTCACGATCTAACCGATCAAGTACCGAACGCACGGCACCTCCGAGTTCTACACACGTTCAGCTCGATGACGTCCCTCGAACTCCGATCCAGCCGAGTGTTGAGGGAGAGTTTCGTCAGCACGACGGCGTGGTGACGATGATGATGTTCCACTGACGCAGGGCTTCGCCTAAGCTCCGCAACGGTATTATCGAGGTGTAATATGGTGGAGGGGGGCACCGCACACGGCTAAGAGATCTCAAGGATCAATTGTTCTGTCTATGGGGTGCCCCCTGCCCCCGTATATAAAGGAGCAAGGGAGGAGGAGGCCGGCCCTAGGAGGGGGCGCACCAAGTGTGGAGTCCTACTAGGACTCCCTAGCCCTAGTAGGATTCCACCTCCCATATGGAATAGGAAAAGAGGAAGGGAAAAAGAGAAGGAAGGAAGGGGGCGCCCCCCTTCCCTAGTCCAATTCGGACCAGACCAAGGGGAGGGGTGCGGCCACCCTTGAGGCCCTTTTTCTTCTTTCCCGTATGGCCCAATAAGGCCCAATACGTATTCCCGTAACTCTCCAGTACTCCGAAAAATACCCGAATCACTCGGAACCTTTCCGAAGTCCGAATATAGTCGTCCAATATATCGATCTTTACGTCTCGACCATTTCGAGACTCCTCGTCATGTCCCCGATCTCATCCGGGACTCCGAACTCCTTCGGTACATCAACATACATAAACTCATAATAAAACTGTCATCGTAACTTTAAGCGTGCGGACCCTACGGGTTCGAGAACTATGTAGACATGACCGAGACACGTCTCCGGTCAATAACCAATAGCGGGACCTGGATGCCCATATTGGCTCCCACATATTCTACGAAGATCTTTATCGGTCAGACCGCATAACAACATACGTTGTTCCCTTTGTCATCAGTATGTTACTTGCCCGAGATTCGATCGTCGGTATCTCGATACCTAGTTCAATCTCGTTACCGGCAAGTCTCTTTACTCGTTCCGTATCACATCATCCCGCAACTAACTTATTAGTCACAATGCTTGCAAGGCTTATAGTGATGTGCATTACCGAGTGGGCCCAGAGATACCTCTCCAACAATCGGAGTGACAAATCCTAATCTCGAAATACGCCAACCCAACAAGTACCTTTGGAGACACCTGTAGAGCACCTTTATAATCACCCATTTACGTTGTGACGTTTGGTAGCACACAAAGTGTTCCTCCGGTAAACGGGAGTTGCATAATCTCATAGTCAGAGGAACATGTATAAGTCATGAAGAAAGCAATAGCAACATACTAAACGATCGGGTGCTAAGCTAACGGAATGGGTCAAGTCAATCACGTCATTCTCCTAATGAGGTGATCTCGTTAATCAAATGACAACTTATGTCTATGGCTAGGAAACATAACCATCTTTGATTAACGAGCTAGTCAAGTAGAGGCATACTAGTGACACTGTTTGTCTATGTATTCACACATGTATTATGTTTCCGGTTAATACAATTCTAGCATGAATAATAAACATTTATCATGATATAAGGAAATAAATAATAACTTTATTATTGCCTCTAGGGCATATTTCCTTCAGTCTCCCACTTGCACTAGAGTCAATAATCTTGTTCACATCGCCATGTGATTTAACATGAATAGTTCACATCACCATGTGATTAACACCCATGGTTCACATCGTCATATGACCATCACCCAAAGGGTTTACTAGAGTCAGTAATCTAGTTCACATCGCTATGTGATTAACACCCAAAGAGTACTAAGGTGTGATCATGTTTTGCTTGTGAGATAATTTTAGTCAACGGGTCTGTCACATTCAGATCCGTAAGTATTTTGCAAATTTCTACGTCTACAATGCTCTGCATGGAGCTACTCTAGCTAATTGCTCCCACTTTCAATATGTATCTAGACCGAGACTTAGAGTCATCTAGATTAGTGTCAAAACTTGCATCGACGTAACCTTTTACGACGAGCCTTTTGTCACTTCCATAATCGAGAAACATATCCTTATTCCAGCAAGGATAATTTTGACCGCTGTCCAGTGATCTACTCCTAGATCACTATTGTATTCCCTTGCCAAAATTAGTGTAGGGTATACAATAGATCTGGTACACAGCATGGCATACTTTATAGAACCTATGGCCAAGGCATAGGGAATGACTTTCATTCTCTTTCTATCTTTTGCCGTGGTCGGGCTTTGAGTCTTTACTCAATTTCACACCTTGTAACACAGGCAAGAACTCTTTTCTTTGACTGTTCTATTTTGAACTACTTCAAAATCTTGTTAAGGTATGTACTCATTGAAAAACTTATCAAGCGTCTTCATCTATCTCTATAGATCTTGATGCTCAATATGTAAGCAGCTTCACCGAGGTCTATCTTTGAAAAACTCCTTTCAA
Organism: Aegilops tauschii subsp. strangulata; assembly: GCF_002575655.3. Classification (NCBI taxonomy): domain Eukaryota; kingdom Viridiplantae; phylum Streptophyta; class Magnoliopsida; order Poales; family Poaceae; genus Aegilops; species Aegilops tauschii. The sequence goes on along the minus strand of NC_053038.3, from coordinate 279,728,357 downwards.
ACACTCCTTTATGCTTTGCAGAATAATTCTACATTATTTCCGATCAACAATATGTCATTCACATATACTTATCAGAAATGCTGTAGTGCTCCCACTCACTTTCTTGTAAATACAGGCTTCACCGCAAGTCTGTATACAACTATATGCTTTGATCAACTTATCGAAGCGTATATTCCAACTCCGAGATGCTTGCACCAGTCCATTGATGGATCGCTGGAGCTTGCATATTTTGTTAGCACCTTTAGGATTGACAAAACCTTCTGGTTGTATCATATACAACTCTTCTTTAATAAATCCATCAAGGAATGCAGTTTTGTTTATCCCTTTGCCAGATTTCATAAAATGCGGCAATTGCTAACATGATTCGGACAGACTTAAGCATAGATACGAGTGAGAAACTCTCATCGTAGTCAACATCTTGAACTTGTCGAAAACCTTTTTGCGACAATTCTAGCTTTGTAGATAGTGATACTACTATCAGCGTCCGTCTTCCTCTTGACAATCCATTTATTCTCAATTGCTTGACGATCATCGGGCAAGTCAACCAAAGTCCACACTTTGTTCTCATACATGGATCTCATCTCAGATTTCATGGCCTCAAGCCATTTTGCGGAATCTGGGCTCACCATCGCTTCTTCATAGTTCGTAGGTTCGTCATGGTCTAGTAACATAACCTCCAGAACAGGATTACCGTACCACTCTGGTGCGGATCTTACTCTGGTTTACCTACGAGGTTTGGTAGTAACTTGATCTGTAGTTACATGATCATCATCATTAACTTCCTCACTAATTGGTGTAGAAGTCACAGGAACAGATTTCTGTGATCCAATAAGGGAGCAGGTACAGTTACCTCACCAAGTTCTACTTTCCTCCCACTCACATCTTTCGAGAGAAACTCCTTCTCTAGAAAGGATCCATACTTAGCAACAAATGTCTTGCCTTCGGATTTGTGATAGAAGGTGTACCCAACTGTCTCCTTTGGGTATCCTATGAAGACACATTTCTCCGATTTGGGTTTGAGCTTATCAGGATGAAATTTTTTCACATAAGCATCGCAACCCCAAAATTTTAAGAAACGACAACTTTGATTTCTTGCCAAACCACAGTTCATAAGGCGTCGTCTCAACGGATTTTGATGGTGCCCTATTTAACGTGAATGTAGCTATCTCTAATGCATAACCCAAAACGATAGTGGTAAATTGGTAAGAGACATCATAGATTGCACTATATCCAATAAAGTACGGTTATGACGTTCGGACACACCATTACACTGTGGTGTTCCAGGTGGCGTGAGTAGTGAAACTATTTCACATTGTTTTAACTGAAGGCCAAACTCGTAACTCAAATATTTTACCTCTGCGATCATATCGTAGAAACTTTTATTTTCTTGTTACGATGATTCTCCACTTCACTCTGAAATTCTTTGAACTTTTCAAATGTTTCAGACTTTGTGTTTCATCAAGTAGATATACCCATATCTGCTCAAATCATCTGTGAAGGTCAGAAAATAATGATACCTGCTACGAGCCTCAATATTCATCGGACCACATACACCTGTATGTATGATTTCCAACACATCTGTTGCTCTCTCCATAGTTCCGGAGAATAGCGTTTTAGTCATCTTGCCCATGAGGCACGGTTCGCAAGCATCAAGTGATTCATAATCAAGTGATTCCAAAATCCCATCAGTATGGAGTTTCTTCATGCGCTTTACACCAATATGACCTAAACGGCAGTACCACAAATAAGTTGCACTATCATTATTAACTTTGCATCTTTTGGCTTCAATATTATGAATATGTGTATCACTACGATCGAGATCCAACAAACCATTTTTGTTGGTGTGTATGACCATAAAGGTTTTATTCATGTAAACAGAACAACAATTGTTCTCTAACTTAAATGAATAACTGTATTGCAATAAACATGATCAGATCATATTCATGCTCAACGCAAACACCAAATAACACTTATTTAGTTTCAACACTAATCCCGAAAGTACAGGGAGTGTGCGATGATGATCATATCAATCTTGGAACTACTTCCAACACACATCGTCACCTCGCCTTTTACTAGTCTGTGTTTATTCTTCAACTCCCGTTTTCGAGTTACTACTCTTTAGCAATTGAACCAGTATCAATTACCGAGGGGTTGCTATAAACACTAGTAAAGTACACATCAATAATCTGTATATCCAATATACCTTTGTTCACTTTGCCATCTTTCTTATCCACCAAATACTTGGGGTAGTTCCGCTTCCAGTGACCAGTCCCTTTGCAGTAGAAGCACTTAGTCTCAGGCTTAGGTACAGACTTGGGCTTCTTCACTTGAGTAGCAACTTGCTTGCCGTTCTTTTTGAAGTTCCCCTTCTATCCCTTTGCCCTTTTCTTGAAACTAGTGGTCTCGTCAACCATCAACACTTGAAGTGGTCTTGTCAACCATCAACACTTGATGTTTTTCTTGATTTCTACCTTCGTCGATTTCAGCATCACGAAGAGCTCGGGAATTACTTTCGTCATCCTTTGCATACTATAGTTCATCACGAAGTTCTACTAACTTGGTGATGGTGACTAGAGAATTCCGTCAATCACTATTTTATCTGGAAGATAAACTCCCACTTGATTCAAGCGATTGTAGTACCCAGACAATCTGAGCACATGCTCACTAGTTGAGCGATTCTCCTCCATCTTTTTGCTATAGAACTTGTTGGAGATTTCATATCTCTCAACTCGGGTATTTGCTTGAAATATTAACTTCAACTCCTGGAACATCTCATATGGTCCATGACGTTCAAAACGTCTTTGAAGTCCCGATTCTAAGCCGTTAAGCATGGTGCACTAAACTATCAAGTAGTCATCATATTGAGCTAGCCAAACGTTCATAACGTCTGCATCTGCTCCTGCAATAAGTCTGTCACCTAGCGGTGCATCAAGGACATAATTTTTCTGTGCAGCAATGAGGATAATCCTCAGATCACGGATCCAATCCGCATCATTGCTACTAACATCTTTCAACATAATTTTTCTCTAGGAATATATCAAAAATAAACAGGGAAGCAACAACGCGAGCTATTGATCTACAACATAATTTGCAAAATACTATCAGGACTAAGTTCATGATAAATTTAAGTTCAATTAATCATATTACTTAAGAACTCCCACTTAGATAGACATCTCTCTAATCATCTAAGTGATTACGTGATCCAAAGCAACTAAACCATGTCCGATTAACACGTGAGATGGAGTAGTTTCAATGGTGAACATCACTATGTTGATCATATCTACTATATGATTCACGCTCGACCTTTCGGTCTCTGTGTTCCGAGGCCATATCTGTATATGCTAGGCTCGTCAAGTTTAACCTGAGTATTCCGCGTGTGCAACTGTTTTGCACCCGTTGTATTTGAACTAGAGCCTATCACACCCGATTAACACGTGGTGTCTCGGCACGAAGAACTTTTGCAACGGTGCATACTCAGGGAGAACACTTTTAGCTTGAAATTTTAGTGAGAGATCATCTTATAATGCTACCGTCAATCAAAGCAAGATAAGATGCATAAAGGATTAACATCACATGCAATCAATATAAGTGATATGATATGGCCATCATCATCTTGTGCTTGTGATCTCCATCTCCGAAGCACCGTGCTTGTGATCTCCATCTCCGAAGCACCGTCATGATCACCATCGTCACCGGCGCGACACCTTGATCTCCATCGTAGCATCGTTGTCGTCTCGCCAACTTATTGCTTTTACGACTATCGCTACCGCTTAGTGACAAAGTAAAACTATTACATGGCGATTGCATCTCATACAATAAAGCGACAACCATATGGCTCCTGCCAGTTGCCGATAACTCGGTTACAAAACATGATCATCTCATACAACACATTATATCACATCATGTCTTGACCATATCACATCACAACATGCCCTGCAAAAACAAGTTAGACGTCCTCTACTTTGTTGTTGCATGTTTTACGTGGCTGCTACGGGCTTAGCAAGAACCGTTCTTACCTACGCATCAAAACCACAACGATAGTTTGTCAAGTTGGTGCTGTTTTAACCTTCGCAAGGACCGGGCGTAGCCACACTCGGTTCAACTAAAGTGAGAGAGACAGACACCCGCCAGTCATCTTTAAGCAACGAGTGCTCCGAACGGTGAAACCAGTCTCGCGTAAGCGTACGCGTAATGTCGGTCCGGGCCGCTTCATCTCACAATACCGGTGAACCAAAGTATGACATGTTGGTAAGCAGTATGACTTATATCGCCCACAACTCACTTCTGTTCTACTCGTGCATAGCATCAACGCATAAAACCAGGCTCTGATACCACTGTTGGGGAACGTAGTAATTTCCAAAAATTTCCTACGCACACGCAAGATCATGGTGATGCATAGCAACGAGAGGGGAGAGTGTTGTCCACGTACCCTCGTAGACCGAAAGCGGAAGCATTATAACAACGCGGTTGATGTAGTCGTACGTCTTCACGATCCGACCGATCAAGTACCGAACGCACGGCACCTCCGAGTTCTACACACGTTCAGCTCGATGACGTCCCTCGAACTCCGATCCAGCCGAGTGTTGAGGCAGAGTTTCGTCAGCACGACGGCGTGGTGACGATGATGATGTTCCACCGACGCAGGGCTTCGCCTAAGCTCCGCAACGGTATTATCGAGGTGTAATATGGTGGAGGGGGGCACCGCACACGGCTAAGAGATCTCAAGGATCAATTGTTCTGTCTATGGGGTGCCCCTGCCCCCGTATATAAAGGAGCAAGGGAGGAGGAGGCTGGCCCTAGGAGGGGGCGCACCAAGTGTGGAGTCCTACTAGGACTCCGTAGTCCTAGTAGGATTCCACCTCCCATATGGAATAGGAAAAGAGGAAGGGAAAAAGAGAAGGAAGGAAGGGGGCGCCCCCCTTCGCTAGTCCAATTCGGACCAGACCAAGGGGAGGGGTGCGGCCACCCTTGAGGCCCTTTTTCTTCTTTCCCGTATGGCCCAATAAGGCCCAATACGTATTCCCGTAACTCTCCAGTACTCCGAAAAATACCCGAATCACTCGGAACCTTTCCGAAGTCCGAATATAGTCGTCCAATATATCGATCTTTACGTCTCGACCATTTCAAGACTCCTCGTCATGTCCCCGATCTCATCTTGGACTCCGAACTCCTTCGGTACATCAAGATACATAAACTCATAATAAAACTGTCATCGTAACTTTAAGCGTGCGGACCCTACGGGTTCGAGAACTATGTAGACATGACCGAGACACGTCTCCGGTCAATAACCAATAGCGGGACCTGGATGCCCATATTGGCTCCCACATATTCTACTAAGATCTTTATCGGTCAGACCGCATAACAACATACGTTGTTCCCTTTGTCATCAGTATGTTACTTGCCCGAGATTCGATCGTCGGTATCTCGATACCTAGTTCAATCTCGTTACCGGCAAGTCTCTTTACTCGTTACATAACACATCATCCCGCAACTAACTTATTAGTCACAATGCTTGCAAGGCTTATAGTGATGTGCATTACCGAGTGGGCCCAGAGATACCTCTCCGACAATCGGAGTGACAAATCCTAATCTCGAAATACGCCAACCCAACAAGTACCTTTGGAGACACCTGTAGAGCACCTTTATAATCACCCATTTACGTTGTGACGTTTGGTAGCACACAAAGTGTTCCTCCGGTAAACGGGAGTTGCATAATCTCATAGTCAGAGGAACATGTATAAGTCATGAAGAAAGCAATAGCAACATACTAAACGATCGGGTGCTAAGCTAACGGAATGGGTCAAGTCAATCACGTCATTCTCCTAATGAGTTGATCTCGTTAATCAAATGACAACTTATGTCTATGGCTAGGAAACATAACCATCTTTGATTAACGAGCTAGTCAAGTAGAGGCATACTAGTGACACTGTTTGTCTATGTATTCACACATGTATTATGTTTCCGGTTAATACAATTCTAGCATGAATAATAAACATTTATCATGATATAAGGAAATAAATAATAACTTTATTATTGCCTCTAGGGCATATTTCCTTCAGTGGCGCCCCCCTTTCCTTCCTCCCCTCCACCTCTTCCCCCCTCTCTCTTAGTCCAACATGGAAAAGGGGGGGAGTCCTACTCCCGGTAGGAGTAGGACTCCTCCTGGCGCGCCTCTCCCCTTTGGCCGGCCGAACCCCCCTTGCACCTTTATATACGGGGGCAGGGGGGCACCTCTAAACACACAATTGATCATTGATCTCTTAGCCGTGTGCGGTGCCCCCCTCCACCATATTACACCTCGATAATATCATAGCGGTGCTTAGGCGAAGCCCTGCGTCGGTAGAACATCATCATTGTCACCACGCCGTCGTGCTGACGAAACTCTGCCTCAACACTCGGCTGGATCGGAGTTCGAGGGACGTCATCGAGCTGAATGTGTGCTGAACTCAGAGGTGCCGTGCGTTCGGTACTTGATCGGTCGGACCGTGAAGACGCACGACTACATCAACCGCCTTGTGTTAACGCTTCCGCTTTTGGTCTACGAGGGTACGTGGACAACACTCTCCCCTCTCGTTGCTATGCATCACCATGATCTTGCGTGTGCGTAGGATTTTTTTTTGAAATTACTACGTTCCCCAACAGTGGCATCCAAGCCAGGTTTTATGCGTTGATGTTATATGCACGAGTAGAACACAAGTGAGTTGTGGGCGATATAAGTCATACTGCTTACCAGCATGTCATATTTTGGTTCGGCGGTATTGTGAGATGAAGCGGCCTGGACCGACATTACGCGTACGCTTACGCGAGACTGGTTTCACCGTTGCGAGCACTCGTTGCTTAAAGGTGACTGGCAAGTGTCTGTCTCTCTCACTTTAGTTGAACCGAGTGTGGCTACGCCCGGTCCTTGCGAAGGTTAAAACAGCACCAACTTGACAAACTGTCGTTGTGGTTTTGATGCGTAGGTAAGAAGGGTTCTTGCTAAGCCCGTAGCAGCCATGTAAAACTTGCAACAACAAAGTAGAGGACGTCTAACTTGTTTTTGCAGGGCATGTTGTGATGTGATATGGTCAACACATGATGCTGAATTTTATTGTATGAGATGATCATGTTTTGTAACCGAGTTATCGGCAACTGGCAGGAGCCATATGGTTGTCGCTTTATTGTATGCAATGCAATCGCCATGTAATTGTTTTAGTTTATCACTAAGCGGTAGCGATAGTCGTAGAAGCAATAGTTGGCGAGACGACAACGATGCTACGATGGAGATCAAGGTGTCGCGCCGGTGACGATGGTGATCATGACGGTGCTTCGGAGATGGAGATCACAAGCACAAGATGATGATGGCCATATCATATCACTTATATTGATTGCATGTGATGTTTATCTTTTATGCATCTTATCTTTCTTTGATTGACGGTAGCATTATAAGATGATCTCTCACTAAATTTCAAGATAAAAGTGTTCTCCCTGAGTATGCACCATTGCCAAAGTTCGTCGTGCCCAGACACCATGTGATGATCGGGTGTGATAAGCTCTACGTCCATCTACAACGGGTGCAAGCCAGTTTTGCACACGCAGAATACTCAGGTTAAACTTGACGAGCCTAGCATATGCAGATATGGCCTCGGAACACTGAGACCGAAAGGTCGAGCGTGAATCATATAGTAGATATGATCAACATAGTGATGTTTACCATTGAAAACTACTCCATTTCACGTGATGATCGGTTATGGTTTAGTTGATTTGGATCACGTAATCACTTAGATGATTAGAGGGATGTCTATCTAAGTGGGAGTTCTTAAGTAATATGATTAATAGAACTTAAATTTATCATGAACTTAGTACCTGATAGTATCTTGCTTGTCTATGTTAATTGTAGATAGATGGCCCGTGCTGTTGTTCCGTTGAATTTTAATGCGTTCCTTGAGAAAGAAAAGTTGAAAGATGACGGTAGCAATTACACGGACTGGGTCCGTAACTTGAGGATTATCCTCATTGCTGCACAGAAGAATTACGTCCTGGAAGCACCGCTGGGTGCCAGGCCTGCTGCAAGAGCAACACCAGAGGTTATGAACGTCTGGCAGAGCAAAGCTGATGACTACTCGATAGTTCAGTGTGCCATGCTTTACCGCTTAGAACCGGGTCTTCAACGCCGTTTTGAACGTCATGGAGCATATGAGATGTTCCAGGAGTTGAAGTTAGTATTTCAAGCAAATGCCCGGATTGAGAGATATGAAGTCTCCAATAAGTTCTACAGCTGCAAGATGGAAGAGAATAGTTCTATCAGTGAGCATATACTCAAAATGTCTGGGTATAACAATCACTTGATTCAACTAGGAGTTAATCTTCCGGATGATAGCATCATTGACAGAATTCTTCAATCACTGCCACCAAGCTACAAGAGCTTCTTGATGAACTATAACATGCAAGGGATGAATAAGACAATTCCCGAGCTCTTCGCAATGCTAAAGGCAGCGGAGGTAGAAATCAAAAAGGAGCATCAAGTGTTGATGGTCAATAAGACCACTAGTTTCAAGAAAAAGGGCAAAGGGAAGAAGAAGGGGAACTTCAAGAAGAACAGCAAGCAAGTTGCTGTTTGGGAGAAGAAACCCAAATCTGGACCTAAGCCTGAGACTGAGTGCTTCTACTGCAAGCAGACTGGTCACTGGAAGTGGAACTGCCCCAAGTATTTGGCGGATAAGAAGGATGGCAAGGTGAACAAAGGTATATGTGGTATACATGGTATTGATGTGTACCTTACCAGAGCTCGCAGTAGCACCTGGGTATTTGATACTGGTTCTGTTGCTAATATTTGCAACTCGAAACAGGGACTACAGATTAAGCGAACACTGGCCAAGGACGAGGTGACGATGCGCGTGGGAAACGGTTCCAAAGTCGATGTGATCGCTGTCGGCACGCTACCTCTACATCTACCTTCGGGATTAGTATTGGACCTAAATAATTGTTATTTGGTGCCAGCGTTGAGCATGATAATTACATCTGGATCTTGTTTGATGCGAGACGGTTATTCATTTAAATCAGAGAATAATGGTTGTTCTATTTATATGAGTAATATCTTTTATGGTCATGCACCCTTGAAGAGTGGTCTATTTTTAATGAATCTCGGTAGTAGTGACACACATATTCATAATGTCGAAGCCAAAAGATGCAGAGTTGATAATGATAGTGCAACTTATTTGTGGCACTGCCGTTTAGGTCATATCGGTGTAAAGCGCATGAAGAAACTCCATAATGATGGACTTTTGGAATCACTTGATTATGAATCACTTGGTGCTTGCGAACCGTGTCTCATGGGCAAGATGACTAAAACACCGTTCTCCGGAACTATGGAGAGAGCAACTAATTTGTTGGAAATCATACATACAAATGTATGTAGTCCGATGAATATTGAGGCTCGTGGCGGATATCGTTATTTTCTCACCTTCACAGATGATTTGAGCAGATATGGGTATATCTACTTAATGAAATATAAGTCTGAAACATTTGAAAAGTTCAAAGAATTTTAGAGCGAAGTTGAAAATCATCGTAACAAGAAAATAAAGTTTCTACGATCAGATCGTGGAGGAGAATATTTGAGTTACGAGTTTGGCCTACATTTGAAACAATGCGGAATAGTTTCGCAACTCACGCCACCCGGAACACCACAACGTAATGGTGTGTCTGAACGTCGTAATCATACTTTACTAGATATGGTGTGATCTATGATGTCTGTTACTGATTTACCGCTATCGTTTTGGGGTTATGCTTTAGAGACGGCTGCATTCACTCTAAAGAGGGCACCATCGAAATCCGTTGAGACGACGCCTTATGAACTATGGTTTGGCAAGAAACCAAAGTTGTCGTTTCTTAAAGTTTGGGGTTGCGATGCTTATGTGAAGAAACTTCAACCTGATAAGCTCGAACCTAAATCGGAGAAATGTGTCTTCATAGGATACCCAAAGGAGACTGTTGGGTACACCTTCTATCACAGATCCGAAGGCAAGACATTCATTGCTAAGAATGGATCCTTTCTGGAGAAGGAGTTTCTCTTGAAAGAAGTGAGTGGGAGGAAAGTAGAACTTGATGAGGTAACTATACCTGCTCCCTTATTGGAAAGTAGATCATCACAGAAACCAGTTTCTGCGACACCTACACCAATTAGTGAGGAAGTTAATGATAATGATCATGAAACTTCAGATCAAGTTATTACCGAACCCCGTAGGTCAACCAGATTAAGATCCGCACCAGAGTGGTACGGTAATCCTGTTCTGGAGGTTATGTTACTAGACCATGACGAACCTATGAACTATGAAGAAGCGATGGTGAGCCCAGATTCTGCAAAATGGCTTGAGGCCATGAAATCCGAGATGGGATCCATGTATGAGAACAAAGTATGGACTTTGGTTGACTTGCTCGATGATCGGCAAGCCATTGAAAATAAATGGATCTTCAAGAAGAAGACTGACGCTGACGGTAATGTTACTGTCTATAAAGCTCGACTTGTTGCGAAAGGTTTTCGACAAGTTCAAGGGATTGACTACGATGAGACCTTCTCACCCGTAGCGATGCTCAAGTCTGTCCAAATCATGTTAGCAATTGCCGCATTTTATGATTATGAAATTTGGCAAATGGATGTCAAAACTGCATTCCTGAATGGATTTCTGGAAGAATAGTTGTATATGATGCAACCGGAAGGTTTTGTCGATCCAAAGGGAGCTAACAAAGTGTGCTAGCTCCAGCGATCCATTTATGGACTGGTGCAAGCCTCTCGGAGTTGGAATAAACGCTTTGATAGTGTGATCAAAGCATTTGGTTTTATACAGACTTTTGGAGAAGCCTGTATTTACAAGAAAGTGAGTGGGAGCTTAGTAGCATTTCTGATATTATATGTGGATGACATATTACTAATTGGAAATGATATAGAATTTCTGGATAGCATAAAGGGATACTTGAATAAGAGTTTTTCAATGAAAGACCTCGGTGAAGCTGCATATATATTGGGCATCAAGATCTATAGAGATAGATCAAGACGCTTAATTGGACTTTCACAAAGCACATACCTTGACAAAGTTTTGAAGAAGTTCAAAATGGATCAAGCAAAGAAAGGGTTCTTGCCTGTATTACAAGGTGTGAAATTGAGTAAGACTCAATGCCCGACCACTGCAGAAGATAGAGAGAAGATGAAAGATGTTCCCTATGCTTCAGCCATAGGCTCTATCATGTATGCAATGCTGTGTACCAGACCTGATGTGTGCCTTGCTATAAGTTTAGCAGGGAGGTACCAAAGTAATCCAGGAGTGGATCACTGGACAGCGGTCAAGAACATCCTGAAATACCTGAAAAGGACTAAGGATATGTTTCTCGTTTATGGAGGTGACAAAGAGCTCATCGTAAATGGTTACGTTGATGCAAGCTTTGACACTGATCCGGACGATTCTAAATCGCAAACCGGATACGTGTTTACATTGAACAGTGGAGCTGTCAGTTGGTGCAGTTCTAAGCAAAGTGCCGTGGCGGGATCTACGTGTTAAGCGGAGTACATAGCTGCTTCGGAAGCAGCAAATGAAGGAGTCTAGATGAAGGAGTTCATATCCGATCTAGGTGTCATACCTAGTGCATCGGGTCCAATGAAAATCTTTTGTGACAATACTGGTGCAATTGCCTTAGCAAAGGAATCCAGATTTCACAAGAGAACCAAGCACATCAAAAGACGCTTCAATTCCATCCGGGATTTAGTCCAGGTGGGAGACATAGAAATTTGCAAGATACATACGGATCTGAATGTTGCAGACCCGTTGACTAAGCCTCTTCCACAAGCAAAACATGATCAGCACCAAGACTCCATGGGTGTAAGAATCATTACTGTGTAATCTAGATTATTGACTCTAGTGCAAGTGGGAGACTCAAGGAAATATGCCCTAGAGGCAATAATAAAGTTATTATTTATTTCCTTATATCATGATAAATGTTTATTATTCATGCTAGAATTGTATTAACCGGAAACATAATACTTGTGTGAATACATAGACAAACAGAGTGTCACTAGTATGCCTCTACTTGACTAGCTCGTTGATCAAAGATGGTTATGTTTCCTAGCCATAGACATGAGTTGTCATTTGATTAACGTGATCACACCATTAGAAGAATGATGTGATTGACTTGACCCATTGCGTTAGCTTAGCACTCGATCGTTTAGTATGTTGCTATTGATTTCTTCATGACTTATACATGTTCCTATGACTATGAGATTATGCAACTCCCATTTACCGGAGGAACACTTTGTGTGCTACCAAACGTCACAACGTAACTGGGTGATTATAAAGGTGCTCTACAGGTGTCTCCAAAGGTACTTGTTGGGTTGGCGTATTTCGAGATTAGGATTTGTCACTCCGATTGTCGGAGAGGTATCTCTGGGCCCACTCAGTAATACACATCACTATAAGCCTTGCAAGCATTGTAACTAATGAGTTAGTTGCGGGATGATGTATTACAGAATGAGTAAAGAGACTTGCTGGTAACGAGATTGAACTAGGTATCGAGATACCGACAATCGAATCACGGGCAAGTAACATACCGATGACAAAGGGAACAACGTATGTTGTTATGCGGTCTGACCGATAAAGATCTTCGTAGAATATGTGGTAGCCAATATGAGCATCCAGGTTCCGCTATTGGTTATTGACCGGATAGGTGTCTCGGTCATGTCTACATAGTTCTCGAACCCGTAGGGTCCGCACGCTTAACGTTACGATGACAGTTATATTATGAGTTTATATGTTTTGATGTACCGAAGGTTGTTCGGAGTCCCGGATGTGATCACGGACATAACGAGGAGTCTCGAAATGGTCGAGACATAAAGATTGATATATTGGAAGCCTATGTTTGGATATCGGAAGTGTTCCGGGTGAAATCGGGTTTTTTCCGGAGCACCGGAAGGTTACTGGAACCCCCCGGTAACTTAATGGGCGTTAGTGGGCCTAGGTGGAAGAGAGGAGAGGAGGCTAGGGCAGGGCCGCACGCCCCTCCCCCCTAGTCCGAATAGGACAAGGAGAGGGGGGCGGCGCCCCCCTTTCCTTCCTCCCCTCCACCTCTTCCCCCCTCTCTCCTAGTCCAACATGGAAAAGGGGGGGAGTCCTACTCCCGGTAGGAGTAGGACTCCTCCTGGTGCGCCTCTCCCCTTTGGCCGGCCGAACCCCCTTGCTCCTTTATATACGGGGGCAGGGGGCACCTCTAAACACACAATTGATCATTGATCTCTTAGCCGTGTGCGGTGCCCCCCTCCACCATATTACACCTCGATAATATCGTAGCGGTGCTTAGGCGAAGCCCTGCGTCGGTAGAACATCATCATTGTCACCACGCCGTCGTGCTGACGAAACTCTGCCTCAACACTCGGCTGGATCGGAGTTCGAGGGACGTCATCGAGCTGAACGTGTGCTGAACTCGGAGGTGCCGTGCGTTCGGTACTTGATCGGTCGGATTGTGAAGATGTACGACTACATCAACCGCGTTGTGTTAACGCTTCCGCTTTCGGTCTACGAGGGTACGTGGACAACACTCTCCCCTCTCGTTGCTATGCATCACCATGATCTTGCGTGTGCGTAGGATTTTTTTTGAAATTACTACTTTCCCCAACACGTGCCGTATTTTCTTTAGGGAGTTCGACTTCTGTCCACTCGGCGACAAAATCGGCCAGTACTTGCGACTTAATGGCTCGCCGTGGTCTATATGTTATGTCGAACGGGAGGAGCTCGATAGCCCATTTGGCAATCCGGCCCGTGGCATCGCGGTTGTTTATTATGTCGTTGAGTGGTACTTCTGAGGCCACCGTAATTGAACACTCTTGAAAGTAGTGTCATAATTTCCAGGATGCCATAAATACCGCGTATGCTATCTTTTGATAATGTGGGTACCGTGATTTGCATGGAGTGAGGACAGTGGATACATAATATACCGGCTTTTGAAGTGGGAATTTATGTCTGTTCGTCTCTCGTTCGACGACGAGCACTGCGCTTACAACTTGGTGAGTTGCCGCTATATATAACAGCATTGGTTCGCCGACATTTGGCGCGACCAAGATTGGGTTGGTGGCCAGGATGGCTTATATTTCTTCCAATCCGGCCGTGGCCGCGTCCGTCCACTCGAAGTGTTCGGTGCACCGAAGAAGGCGATAAAGGGGTAGTGCCTTTTCTCCTAATCGGGAGATATAGCGGCTTAAGGCCGCCACACATCCAGTTAACTTCTGGATTTGCTTGAGGTCAGTTGGGATAGCCAACTGTGACAGAGCTCGGATTTTAGCCGGATTTGCTTCAATTCCTCTACTGGAGACGGTGAAGCCCAGGAGCTTTCCGGCGGGCACGCCGAAAACGCATTTTCCGGATTGAGCTTGATGTCGTATGTTCGGAGATTGTCGAACGTGAGCCTCAAGTCATCTATTAAGGATTCGACGTGTCTGGTTTTAATGACCACATCGTCTACGTATGCCTCCATTGTTTTCCCGATCTGTTTTTTCAGACATGTCTGAATCATGCGTTGATACGTTGCACCGACGTTTTTGAGCCCGAAGGGCATTGTGTTAAAACAGAAGGGTCTGTATGGAGTGATAAATGCCGTTGCGGCTTGATCGGACTCTGCCATCTTAATTTGGTGGTAACTGGAGTATGCGTCGAGGAAGCACAATGAGTCGTGTCCTGCGGTAGCGTCGATAATTTGATCGACGCGAAGGAGGGGGAAGGGATCCTTTGGGCAAGCCTTATTAAGGTCCTTGAAGTCGACGCATAGGCGCCAGGATTTGTCCTTCTTTGGTACCATCACCAGGTTTGCTAGCCAGTCCGGATGTTTTATTTCTCTAATGAATCCGGCCTCCAGTAACTTGGCTAGCTCCTCTCCCATGGCTTGTCGCTTAGGTTCAGAGAAACGCTGAAGAGTCTGCTTGACTGGCTTGAATCCCTTTAGAATGTTAAGGCTATGCTCGGCCATCCTGCGTGGGATTCCTGGCATGTCTGAAGGATGCCAGGCGAATATGTCCCAATTCTCGCGCAGGAACTCCTGTAGTGCGGCGTCTACATCGGGGTTTAACTGTGCCCCGATGGATGCTGTTTTTGTAGGGTCCGTTGGGTGGACTTGGAATTTGACAATTTCATCCGCTGGTTTAAAAGAGGTGGACTTGGATCTTTTGTCGAGTATCACGTCGTCCCTGTCCACTGTGGAGCGCAGTGCAGTTAATTCCTTGGCCGCGAGGGCTTCGGATAATGCCTCGAGGGACAGTGCGGCTGTTTTGTTTTCGGCGCGGAGTGCTATGTCCGGATCACTAGCTAGAGTGATGATTCCATTGGGCCCGGGCATTTTGAGCTTCATGTACCCGTAATGGGGTATGGCTTGGAAGATCGTGAATGCCTCCCGCCCTAGAAGGGCGTGGTATCCGCTACTGAACGAGGCCACTTGGAATGTAATTTCTTCAGACCTATAATTCTCTGGCGTGCCGAATACCACATCTAGTGTGATTTGCCCAGCGCATCGTGCCTCCCGACTAGGGATGATTCCTCTAAAGATCGTGCTGCTTTGCTCAATGCGGTTTCTGTCTATTTCCATTTTTGAAGAGTCTCCTCATAAATGAGGTTTAATCCGCTGCCGCCGTCCATGAGCACCTTAGTAAGCCGAAAGCCGTCCACAATTGGACTAAGGACCAAGGTGGCTGGTGCTCGGGCTGTTCGGAATTTAGGTTCGTCACTGGCATTGAAGGTGATAGCCGTGTCGCTCCATGGATTTATTGCTACCACATGGCAGACTTCGGCAAGGCTGCGGAGTGCTCGCTTATGCCTATTATTTGAGGCGAAGGTCTCGAAGACTGTCAATACTGTATTGTTGTTATCCACGGGGTGGTGCTCTGCGGTATTTTTAATGAGGAGATCCTCACCGCTCTTGGCCACCTGCCGGAGTACCCAACATGCTCTAAGGCTGTGTGTTGGTATGGTATCCGCTGTACTGTGAATTTTGCATGGTCCATTAAGCCATCCCTCCAATACAGTTCCACGCCCTGTAGTGGGCTTTTGCTTCTTTGTAATTGAGTCGGGCGACTTATGAGAGTGCACCCTTTTAGTTCGGACTGGGGGTTTTGTCAGAGCCGGATTATCCCAAAATTTTGTTTGGGTTTTCCAGGCGCTTTCCATCGCACAGTACTTCCGTAGTATGGCCGCCAAGTCAGCGAAGTGTGCTATGTCACGGAGAATTATGGCATTGAGGATTCCCTTGTCTGTGCAATTATTGCAAAAGAATGAAATTGCTTCTTCCTGGCGACAGTCCTTGACCTTGTTCATTACAAGGAGGAATCTGGCCGAATAGTGATGTACTGTCTCCTGGGGCTCTTGCCTAATGTGGGAAAGATCATTTATATCTGGGTGGGTGGGTGGATTTAAGTCTGAACCTTGACCCGATCTGAGACCCGGAGGCGGAGGAGTTTCCGATCTTGGAAGTTCGGGCTCCGGGATGTTGCCCAGTGGGTCTGGCCCGCTGCCTGATGCTAGGTTCAGGGTTTGGGCGATGTCCTCCCATAGACGGGTATCCGGCTCGGAGAGCTCGGGAATCCGGACATATTTTGTCCTCAAGATAGAGGAAGAATGGCCGCATTGCTCCTCCACCACCGCTATCTGATGGGTGACCGGCGGAGAGTTAATCTCCCTTTGGTCAGGTTTAAGCCCAATCCGATCATAGTCCGTAGCGACTCCCAAAGCAGCGATGCGATCCAAGAGCTCGTTCAAAGAGGAGAGCTCCATTGGATTCATCCGCTCGGTAAGTTCTGAGCCGATGTGGAGGCTGTTTTCGATGACCCGAGAAGTCATCGTCGGCGCAGCGGCCGAACGGGCGGTCATGACGAAGCCGCCTAGTCCGAGAGTTTGGCCTACAGTCAGGGCTCCCCCAGAGGTGATGTTGTCCCTGACAACGAGACGAGCCATCCTTCCTTATGATGACGGCACAGTGGAACTCTCAATGAAAGCACCAATGTCGGTGTCAAAACCGGCGGATCTCGGGTAGGGGGTTCCGAACTGTGTGTCTAAGGCAGATGGTAACAGGAGATAGGGGACACAATGTTTATCCAGGTTCGTGCCCTCTCGATGGAGGTAATACCCTACTTCCTGCTTGATTGATCTTGATGATATGAGTATTACAAGAGTTGATCTACCACGAGATCGTAGAGGCTAAACCCTAGAAGCTAGCCTATGGTATGATTGTTGTTGTCCTACGGACTAAACCCTCCCGTTTATATAGACACCGGAGGGGCTAGGGTTACACAGAGTCGGTTACAAGGGAGGAGATCTACATATCCGTATTGACAAGCTTGCCTTCCACGCCAAGGAGAGTCCCATTCAGACACGGGACGAAGTCTTCAATCGTGTATCTTCATAGTCCAACAGTCAGGCAAAAGGATATAGTCCGGCTGTCCGAGGACCCCCTAATCCAGGACTCCCTCACTCCCCGCCGTTGCTGCCATAGCGAACTCACCGCCGAACTAGGGTATGAGTTTGATCTTTTGTGCTAATTCCTCACTCCGATTCTTAGCACAATGCAATGCCATGTTCTTCACCACGTATGAAATCAATCTATCCAGAGAAAACATCCTTTAGGTTAGGTTTGATTCGAAAATTTAGGGTTAGGTTTCCGCCGAACTCATCTCAGACCGACTGAGTTGTGGAAATCGGTCTCACCGATTTGGCTTAGGCCATTGCACTTGCACTTTTCGGTCTGACCGAAAGTTGCAAATCGGTGCGACCGAGTTCAACTCGCTGTGAAACCCTAGCAATCTCGGAGCCACCAAACTGTGTCTCGGTCCGACCGAGTTCACTAGTTTATACTCCAAAAGTTGCTTCGGTGTCACCGAGTTTAACAAATTGGTAGCTCCGAAATGCTTTCCGTGGAAAACTAAAACTAAGTTTTTGACTCATCTGTTTTGCAAAAACTGTGCACTTCATGATGCTCATCCACTCTACCTCATCTATATCTATTCACAGGGTCTGTTGTCAGTTTGCCTTGCCATTATGTCTGACCAGAGTGATAGCCAGAACAAATTAGAAGAGCAACTGCACATGAGTGAGGGCACTAGTCCCTCTAGCAGCTATGATGAGGGCAGCAGGAGCACTCCAAGCAATTTGCCCAAGGCAACCACTAGATCAAGAAAGAAGAGAACCTCAGACTCAGAGGATGAGGACTATGTGGCTACTGAGGAGGAAGTGAGCTCCAAGAAGAAAGTCCTGAAGAAGGAATATGGTACTGCTGCTGCAACAAAGCCTGGATTGCACAAGAAGGCACCTGCCAAAAGGATTCCAATGTCAAAAGCCAGAGCCTCCACTTAGGAAACCATGGTGTTCACACTTGAACCAAAGGAGGCTGGTGAAGGCAAGAGGAGAATGGAGAGGGTCAAGAAGACCACTGCCGGAGTCATTGGGAGATCATCTATGTTCAAAGATCCAGCAGAAGATGAAGAAGAGGAAGAGGATGCTGCACCAGCACCCAAGTCCCAAAAGCTAATGGGGGATGCAATTAAGTCTGGGGCTGCTCCTTCAAAGCCCAAGACTGCCCCCAAAGCTGCTGCTCAAGCTCAGAAGACTTCAAAGCCCAAGAGAAGCACTAGGAACATTCTAGTTGTAGAGAAGAACAAGGCCCCAATGCCTAAGATGGAAGAAGAAGACGCTGAAGCCCAAGTGCCAAGGGAACTTAAACCAAAGATTCCAGATCATGATGACAACCATCCAGTGGCAGAGGATATGAGCATCAGGAAGGATGTAGGTCTGAGACTTTGGAGACAAAGTGACCCTTATGCTGTGAGGAGTAATACTGCAGTGGACTACATGTTCCACACCAAAGAACAACAAGATTTCTATGAAACCATTCTGCTTGACAAGAAGCCTATAGTTTGTGATATGAAGTGGGCTGACTAGGATTACATTGATGAGAATGAAGATCATTTTCCAGGTGTGCGTGAGAGCTTTAGAGCATGTGGTGTTGACAAGTTTGTGGGACAGAAGCTGACAAAATGGAATGATGAACTCATCATGCAATTCTACTCCACTGCTCATTTTTATCCAGATGGTAGAATTGTATGGATGTCTGAGGGTACAAGGTACCAGTCAACTATTGATGAGTGGGCAAAGCTGATAAATGCCCCTGCAGAACATGAAGATGACTTGGATGTCTATGCCAAGAAGAAGAATGACCACAACTCTATGGCAAATATGTACAAAGAGATCCCAGACAAAGCATTGGACACACATAGGTTTGGATCTGTACATTACTTGTTGTCTGGTCTAGCTACAATCAACACTATATTGAGGCATACATTGTTGCCCAAATATGGAGATCACAAGATGATTAGAGGCCATTCAATCAACTTGCTGCATATATTTGATGTGCCTCAGAAATTCAAGGTTATGAGCCTGATTGTGGAAACAATCAAGAGGACAGCTACAGATCAGAAGAGATCTTGTGGGTATGCTCCACATATTCAGGTGCTCATCAACTCCAAGATGGGCACATGCACTTATTTGTTGGACAAGGAGCATTTACCTTTGAGACTAGAATTTGAGGAAAACACTGTTGTGATGAATGAGGATGATCCCACATCTGTGCAAGCACAAAAAAAGAGAGAGAAGGCAAAGGCTGAGAAGGCTGCAAAGATGCCAAGTGTTGAGGAGGCATCTCAAGTGTTTCTAAAGTCAAAACAAGATCAGCTTGCTTATCTGATTCAAGCAACTCTGAGGATTGAGAAGGGCTTTGCCACCCTAACTCAGAATCAGGAGAGCTTGGAGAGGATCATTGATACCAAATTCTATGATCTTAATCTTAAAGTGACAGAGATGCAGACATCTGTTGAGCAGCTCCAGGAGGAAGCAGAGGAGAAGAAAGGGCAGGCTACCACAAATGCCTTTCAGAGAGTGCCTAGAGGTCAGAGATCAGCTGCAGTGCCCATGGTGGACACTAGAGATATCACTTCAGCACCAGCAACTACAGCTTCAGCGCCACGTCTAGTTGCCACTTCACCAGCTCCAACAACGTCTACAGATGCTTTCGTCCTTGGAGTCCTCTCAACACCACCTCCCGAAGACCAAGCCTAGAGAGACGCATAAAACTATGTATTTTCAAACTTTTTGGTAACTTGTTGCCAAAGGGGGAGAAATGTATAGATCATAGGCTTCAAGAGAGAGTGTTTTGCTTCTTTGTCTCTCTTGCTATTTGCTTGATACTTTTGTGTGTGCTCGTTTAATAATCTTTATGTCTATGTATGAGATACTTGTATGATCATGTGTTTGATCATATTCTACTTTAATGTTTGCTTGGATGATATGATCATTCACCTTGCTTGGTGATGAGTGCATGTTTTTAATTTCTATCATTTTGAGCGCTCCACCAAGATGTATGTGACATGGAAGAGTAACCCATGATCCTAATCGATTGTGCATTTGCATTCAAAAGCAAATTTCAATAATGCACAAATTTATGGGGAGCTCTTACTTATCACATACTTCTCAAAGCGACGATGTATTTCAATCTTATTATCATTTGTCGAAGCTTTGATCTATATGTTGTCATCAATCACCAAAAAGGGGGAGATTGAAAGTGCAACTATCCCTGGGTGGTTTTGGTAATTACTAACAACATATAGCTCATCGAACTAATGCTATTTCAAGATGATCATTTCAGAAAGTTCAATGAGTGGCATGGCATGGATTAGGAATGTGGACCCCTCAAAATGCTAAGGACTCATATTGGCTCAAGCTCAAGACTCCACATTTTCATTTTAGTGATCCAAGATCACATTGAGTCCATAGGAAAAGCCAATACTATTAAAAGGGGATGAGGTGTTGCTTAATGGCTTGCTTGCTCAAAATTCCTAGTGATATGCTCCAAAAGCCCTCAACCACTTTCTCTTATCCACATATGTCCCAAACCAAAAGTCAAACTCGGCCCTACCGATTTGATCTATCCAGCGCCACCGAGTTCATTTGACATAGCCACTGCCAGAAACCCTAGTCATTTCGGTCTCATGGATAGGGATCTTGGTCTCACCGAGATGGGATTGCAAACTATCTGTTTCCCTTTGTAACGTTTCGGTCCAACCGCGATGAGCGATCAGTCCCACCGAGTTCGTATTGCAAACTCTCTGTTTCCCTTTCGTAATGTTTTGGTCTCACCGAAATGAGCGATTCGGTCCCACCGAGTTTGCCTGACCAACTCTCCGTTTGCCTATTAAAAAAATCGGTCCTACCGAGTTTATGTGATCGGTCTCACCGAGATTACATTATGCTCTAACCCTAATGAAATCGGTCTCACCGAGTTGACATGTCGGTCCCACCGAAAAACCTAACGTTCACATTTTGAACTAAATCGGTCTGACCGAGTTTCATGATTCGGTCCCACCGAGTTTGGTCAATTTTGTGTAACGGTTAGATTTTGTGTGGAGGCTATAAATACCCCTCCACACACTCTTCACTCGTGCAGAGAGCCACCAGAATGTGCCTACACTTCCAGCATACATTTTTTGAGAGAGAACCACCTACTCATGTGTTGAGACCAAGATATTCCATTCCAACCACATAAGTCTTGATCTCTAGCCTTCCCCAAGTTGCTTTCCACTCAAATCTGCTTTCCACCAAATCCAAATGCATGAGAGAGAGAGTTGAGTGTTGGGAGACTATCATTTGAAGCACAAGAGCAAGGAGTTCATCATCAACACACCATCTATTACCTTTTGGAGAGTGGTGTCTCCTAGATTGGTTAGGTGTCACTTGGGAGCCTCCCACAAGATTGTGGAGTTGAACCAAGGAGTTTGTACGGGCAAGGAGATCGCCTACTTCGTGAAGATGTACCCTAGTGAGGAAAGTCCTTCGTGGGCGATGGCCATGATGGGATAGACAAGGTTGCTTCTTCGTGGACCCTTCGTGGGTGGAGCCCTCCGTGGACTCGCGCAGCCGTTACCCTCCGTGGGTTGAAGTCTCCATCTACGTAGATGTACGATAGCACCACCTATTAGAACCACGCCAAAAATCTCTGTGTCTACATTGCGTTTGCTCCCTCCAAACTCCTCCCTTTACCTTCATATGCAAATGTTTTACATTCCGCTGCTATACTCTTAGACTTGCATGTGTAGGTTGATTGCTTGACTTGTGCTATGTTGCTGAAATCTGCCAAGACTTTAAATTGGGAAAAGGCTAGATTTTTATTTGGTCAAGTAGTCTAATCACCCCCCTTCTAGACATACTTTAGATCCTACACTCCACCACACACCAAGCTTGATCCTTAATAAATTGGGGAAAACCCCTGTGCATCACTTGTCAATTCTAAGAATTGAACTCGTTGATGTAGCATGACACCAAGTATTTCCCTCAGTTAGAGAACCAACGTTGTAATCTAGTAGGAGCTCTCCCAGTGAATAAAGTAATCAATACCTGCACACAAAACTTCTTTCTCCCGCATGAGTTGTTGGGATTCCCCCAAGTGTAAGCATGAAATAGAATGGTAGCAAATATTTCCTTCAGTTAGAGGACCAAGTTAATCCAGTAGGAGTCCCCCAAGCTAACAAAGTGAACAACACATGCGCACAAAACATAAACACACTCGTCCCCAAGCTGGCAAGTGGGCTGTCACAATCCTTGTCTTGCTAGTTACAAGAGTGAACTACAAGTGATAGAGATAATTGATAGTAATGTAACAGAAGTAGCAATTTTGTAGAAGAATTCAGTAATGCAGAATCGACCTAGGGGCATAGGTTTATTAGTGGCATCTCTCTCGAAATCAAGCAAATGGATAGTAAACAAATTATAGTTGAGCCGTGATTAAATTGCAATATTTGTATTTGTGACTAATTATTGATTGTATAATCTCATATAGGCATTACACCAGTGATAAGTAGACCGCTAATCCAACTGCATCTACTACTAATACTCCACCCCAAAACCACTATTCAGCATGCATCTCGAAGTATTAAGTTTGCAAGAAACAAAACATCGCAATAAGTTAGATGGCATAATGTAGACAGGAAAACATCAATCAATATGACGAGACCCTGTCATTTTATCCTTAGTGGAAACAATACAATATGTTTCTTTTCCCTTATTGTCACTAGTTAGAGCACCGCAAGATTAAACCCACTACAAAGCACCACTCCCTCCGAAGAAAAACCCATTGAACTTGTGAAAGTGCAACTAATCCCAGGTGGTTCTTGTAATTCATAACAACATATAGCTCATTGAACTAATATCCATTCAAGATAAATATTTTAGGAAGTTCAATGAATGGCATGGCATGGGCTAGAGATGTGGACCCCTCAAAATGCTAAGGACAAACATTGGCAAAAGCTCAAGACTCTTCATCTTTTATTTTAGTGATCCAAGATCACATTTGCGTCCATAGGAAAGCCAATACTATTAAAAGGGGATGAGGTGTTGCTTAATGGCTTGCTTGCTCAAATGCTTAGTGATATTGCTCCAAAACCCTCAGCCATTTTCTCCATCCAAATATGTCAAAACCCAAAACTCCAACTCGGCCCCACCGCTTCTTTCTACCCAGAGCCACCGAGTTCATATGACATAGCCACAACCAGAAACCCTAACAGTTCAGTCTCACCGGTATGGGTCTCGATCTCACCGAGATGGCCTTGCCAACACTCTGTGACTTGGTGCATTTATTTCGGTCTCACCGAGTTATGTGATCGGTGTCATCGAGTTGGCTTGACAGATTCTGTGTTGCCTTATTGCTTCACATCGGTCTCACTGAGTTGATGCAATCGGCGCCACCGAGATGATGTTTGCCCTAAGCCCTAGAACATCGGTCCTAGCGAGTTGTTCCTGTCGGTCCCACTGAGATTCCTAACGTTCACATTTTTGAACAGATTGGTGCCACGGAGTTTATCCCTTCGGTCCCACCGAGATGAGTCAAATGTGTGTAATGATTGGATTTTGTGTGGAGGCTATATATACCCCTCCACCCCTTCTCATTTGAGAGAGAGCCATCAGAACATGCCTACACTTCCACCATACATTTTCTGAGAGAGAACCACCTACACATGTGTTGAGATCAAGATATTCCATTCCTACCATTTGAACCTTGATTTCTAGCCCTCCCCAAGTTGCTTTCCACTCAAATCATCTTTCCACCATAGCCAAATCTGAAAGTGAGAGAGTTCAGTGTTGGGGAGACTATCATGTGAAGCACAAGAGCATGGAGTTCATCATCAACACACCATCTATTACCTTTTGGAGAGTGTTGTCTCCTAGATTGGTTAGGTGTCGCTTGGGAGCCTTCGTCAAGATGTGGAGTTGAACCAAGAAGTTTATAAGGGCAAGGAGATCGCCTACTTCGTGAAGATCTACCCGAGTGAGGCAAGTCCTTCGTGGGCGATGTCCATGGTCGGATAGACAAGGTTGCTTCTTCATGGACCCTTCGTGGTTGGAGCCCTCTGTGGACTTGCGCAGCCATTACCCTTCGTGGGTTGAAGTCTCCATCAATGTGGACATACGATAGCACCACCTATCGGAACCATGCCAAAAATCTCCGTGTCTCCATTGCGTTTGCCTTCTCCAAACCCTTCCCTTTACCTTCATATGCGATGTTTTGCTTTCCGCTGCTGTACTCTTGGAATTTCATGCGTAGGATGATTCTAATTTCTAAAATCTGCCCACAACTAAAATTGGGAAAAAGATAGATTTTTATTTGGTCAAGTAGTCTAATCCCCCCCTCTAGACATACTTTTGATCCTACAAGTGGTATCAAAGCTTTGGTCTCCATTTGCCTTGATTTTCATAGATTTGGTGATCATAGCCTAGGTTTCACAACCTAGGAGAGTATGGCGTCTAGCAAGGGAAATTACCACTGTAGAGGTCCTTACTTTGATGGTACAAATTTTGCTAGTTGGAAGCAGAAGATGAAAATGCATATTCTTGGTCATAACCCCGCCGTTTGGGTTGTTGTGCGTATTGGCTTGCAAGGTGATTTCTTCAAGGATGGAAAAGAACCGGATCGTGAAGCAACAACGAAAGAAATGAAGATGTTGCAATACAATGATAAAGCTTGTGATATTCTCTTCAATGGATTGTGCCCCGAAGAATTCAACAAAATTAGCCACCTTGAGAATTCAAAGAAATTTGGGATACTTTGGTTGATATGCATGAAGGTACCGAGTCCTTCAAGGAATCCAAGTTGGATGTGCTTTAAAGTCAACTTGACAAGTTAAAGATGAAGGATGGTGAAGGAGTCGCCAAAATGTACTGTAGGCTTGCTCTCATCACAAATGATATTACCGGCTTAGGAAGTGAAGAGATGAACGACAAATTTATCTACAAGAAGATCCTATGAGCCTTGGATGGAAAATACGACACCGTGTGTGTTGGGAAACATAGCATGCAATTTCAAAAAAATTGCTACGCTCATGCAAGATCTATCTAGGAGATGCATAGCAACGAGAGGGGGAGAGTGTGTCTACGTACCCTCGTAGACCGAAAGCGGAAGCGTTTGACAACGCGGTTGATGTAGTCAAACTTCTTCTTATTCCAACCGATAAAGCATCAAACGTACGACACCTCCGAGTTCTGCACACGTTCAGCTCGATGACGTCCCTCGAACTCTTGATCCAGCAAAGTGTCGAGGGAGAGTTCCGTCAGCACGACAGCGTGGTTATGGTGATGGTGAAGTGATCCGCGCAGGGCTTCGCCTAAGCACTACGAAGATATGACCGGAGGCGTAAACTATGGAGGGGGGCGCCACACACGGCTAACAATTGTTGGTGTGTGTTCTAGGCGCCCCTCCCCACATATATATAGGTTGGAGGGGGAGGGGGACAGCCAAGGGGCGCCCCAAGTAGGAGGAATCCTACTTGGGGGCCTTGTCCAATTCGCCCCCCCCTTACCAGATCCACCGAAGGGGGAAGGAAAGAGGAGGGAGGAGGAAAGGAAGGGAGAGGCCGAATCCCCCCTCCTTCTCTCCTCCCCTCATTCCCTTTCCCTTGGGTGTGGCCCATATGGAAGCGCAGCAGCCCCTGTTGGCTACTGCGTTTTCCCTCTTGGCCCATTAGGCCCATATAGTTTGCCGGGGGGGGGGGGTGCCTGAAACCCCTTCAAGTGACCCGATATGTACCCGGTACCCCCGGAACACTTCCGGTGTCTGAATATCATCATCCTATATATGAAACTTTACCTCTCGACCATTTTGAGACTCCTTGTCATGTCCGTGATCTCATCCGGGACTCCGAACAACATTCGGTCACCAAATCACATAACTCATATAATACAAAATCGTCATCGAACGCTAAGCGTGCGGACCCTACGGGTTCAAGAACTATGTAGACATGACCGAGACACCTCTCCGGTCAATAACCAATAGCAGAACCTGGATGCTCATTTTGGTTCCTACATATTCTACGAAGATCTTTATCGGTCAAACCATGACAACATACATCATTCCCTTTGTCATCGGTATGTTACTTGCCCGAGATTCGATCTTCGGTATCTTCATACCTAGTTCAATCTCGTTACCGGCAAGTCTCTTTACTCGTTCCGTAATGCATCATCTAGCAACTAACTCATTAGTCACATTGCTTGCAAGGCTTCTTATGATGTGTATTACCGAGAGGGCCCAGAGATACCTCTCTGATACTCGGAGTGATAGTCACTAATCTCGATCTATGCCAACCCAACAAACACCTTCGGAGATACCTGTAGAGCATCTTTATGATCACCCAGTTACGTTGTGAAGATTGATAGCACACAAGGTATTCCTTCGGTATCCAGGAGTTGCATAATCTCATAGTCAAAGGAATATGTATATGCCATGAAGAAAGCTATAGCAATAAAACTGAACGATCAATTGAAGGAAATATGCCCTAGAGGCAATAATAAAGTTGTTATTTATATTTCCTTATATCATGATAAATGTTTATTATCCATGCTAGAATTGTATTGATCGGAGATGAGTCTCGGTCATGTCTACATAGTTCTCGAACCCGTAGGGTCCGCACGCTTAACATTCGATGACGATCGGTATTATGAGTTTCTGTGTTTTGATGTACCGAAGGTAGTTCGGAGTCCCGGATGAGATCACGGACATGACGAGGTGTAACGCCCACGATGCGGCTATATCTCCCACTTGTCGAGGCACGACTTAGAGGCATAACCGCATTGTGGTTTTGTCGCAAGAAGGGTCATCTTCACACAATACCATGTAATGAACAAGAATGGGATAAAGAGTTGGCTTACAATCGCCACTTCACACAATACATAAATAAAACATACATCATTCAGAGTACACACATAGGTCCGACTATGGAACCAAAATAAAAGAAAACAACCCAACTTCTAGATCCTCGATCATCCCAACTGGGCTCCACTACTGATCAACATGATAAGAAACAACACAACGAACAAGATCTTCATCGAGCTCCCACTGGAGCTCGGTTGCGTCACCTGCACTGGTATCATCGGCACCTGCAACTGTTTTGGAAGTATCTGTGAGTCACGAGGACTCAGCAATCTCACACCCGCGAGATCAAGACTATTTAAGCTTATAGGAAAGTATGGGGTAGTGAGGTGGAGCTGCAGCAAGCACTAGCATATATGGTGGCTAACATACGCAAATGAGAGCAAGAAGAGAAGCAACGGAACGGTCGTCATCTAGAAATGACCAAGAAGTGATCCAGAACTCCTACTTACGTCATTCATAACTCAAACCGTGTTCACTTCCCGGACTCCGCCGAGAAGAGACCATCACGGCTACACACACAGTTGATGCGTTTAACTGGGTCAAGTGACAAGTTCTCTACAACCGGATATTAACAAATTCCCATATGCCACATAACCGTGGGCACGACTTTCGAAAGATAATACCCTGCAGGGGTGTCCCAACTTAGCCCATTATAAGCTCTCACGGTCAACGAAGGATATTCCTTCTCCCAGGAAGACCCGATCAGTCTCGGAATCCCGGTTTACAAGACATTTCGACAATGGTAAAACAAGACCAGCAAAGCCGCCCGATGTGCCGACAAATCCCGATAGGAGCTGCACATATCTCGTTCTCAGGGCACACCGGATAAGTCAAGCTACGAGTAAAACCAGACCTCGAGTTTCCCCGAGGTGGCCCCGCAGGCTGCTCGGTTCGGACCAACACTCGAAGGAGCACTGGCCCCGGGGGTCTAAAATAAAGATGACCCTTGAGTCTGCAGAACCCAAGGGAAAAGGGGATAGGTGGTAGCAAATGGTAAAACCAAGGTTGGGCCTTGCTGGAGGAGTTTTATTCAAAGCGAACTGTCAAGGGGGTCCCATAAATCACCCAACTGCATAAGGAACGCAAAAATCAAGGAACATAACACCGGTGTGACGGAAACTAGGGTGGCAAGAGTGGAACAAAACACGAGGCATAAGGCCGAGCCTTCCACCCTTTACCAAGTATATAGATGCATTAATAATATAAGAGATATTGTGATATCCCAACATAAACATAATCCAACATGGAGCAATCTTCATCATCACCTGCAACTAGCAACGCTATAAGAAGGGGCTGAGCAAAGCGGTAACATAGCCAAACAACGGTTTTCTAGGAAGGGTGACAAAGGTTAGAGGTTCATGGCAATTTGGGAGGCTTGATAAGCAAGTGGTAGGTAGTGCGGCATAGCAATAGAGCGAACAACTAGCAAGCAAAGATAGAAGTGATTTCGAGGGGTGGTCATCTTGCTTGAGATCCCGCAAGGAAGAAGAACGACTCCAAGAAGAAGACAAACGGATGTAGTCGAACGAATCCTCACAACTCCGGAACGAAACCGAAGCTAACGGGAGAAGCAAACCGGAAAGAAACAAACAACATGGTAAATAACCATCACATTCACATGGCATGATGCACAAACAAGTATGATGCATGTCCGGTTTAAATATGCATGGCAAAGTGCAATAAACAATACTACAAATTAAGTGGAGTTCAATATGCAACGAGTTGCATATTGACGAAACACCACATACGATTATTTAGTTCTCTCTCGGTTATGTACCCAACAATATTAAATGTTGATTACCATGGCAAGAGGTGAAGCATAATAAACTATCTATTTAAGCAAGTTAAATGAGGCCGGAAATAATAAACAACAATTCCGGAAAATCCCCATATGTCATCTAGCAATTTTAATGCAAACATCAATTTTAGACATTTTAAATGTTGTTATCATGATGCGGATGACATATGCAAGGTATATGCAATTTTATGAAAGTGTTGGTATAAAATGATACGAGGCATTTGTTACCGTGGTGGAAGAAAGGGGGTGCCAGGGCAACGAATCCGAAAACGATGCCACGGCTACATAAAGGTGATCCGACAACTCGTCGAGATGTCGGTGCAAAAGAAACTGTGGATGAACGGAACATGCAAACGATGGTGGGGTGATCCCGGTTACCGGGTTCCCACATGACGGTGGCAAGGAAACGAGGAACGTGCAAGGACCAATTCGGACATGGTGCAAACATACGGTGCATCTCATACAACACGCATGCATTCGTCCACGGGTCATCGCCTCGAGGTTATACCTTCGAAGCGTGCATTATCGAAGCGGATCGAGTTTGCAGTGGAAGTAGACGTTCTCGCGATGTAGTGGAAGTAGTGGTTCACGTTTCGTAGTCGTACGCACTCCGTAAATGTTCAGGGTCACGGCGAGGAACTTGATGTCCACGGAGTCTTCGAAGGTTGACGGTAGTGGTACACACGCTGTCGGGGTACTTGTCCGTCCGGTCTTGGTGTAGATGTACATGGAAAACATAGTGGTACTATGCATCGGTCATCGGTGAACTTGCCGAAATCCACAGAGCTGGTGTGCTTGTCCGGGCGTCGGTCTTGCCGATGGGGTACTTGGCGAATCCACGTAGTCGTACACGGGTCGAAGTGGTACTTGGCAAATTCCACGGGGCGATGCTTGACGGTCCGGGTACGGGTCTTGGCGTCTCATCCTTGCTGATCCAAAACAACGCGAGACAAAAGGCCTCTGGTGGCAGCAGCAAGGCTGGGTGGTGCGCGAGCAGCGATAAGAAGTGGGCACGGGGCTCAAGGTGACAACGATGACGAATAGGGGCGCGGCCCCGTGGCGGGGAGGCGGCGTGTCTCCGGCGATTGAGGCCGAATGGAGGGAGGAGGCAGAGGTTGCGGCAGCCGGAGGCGCGCTTGCTGGACGGAGCAGTGGCGGCGGAGCGGAGCAGAGCAGCAGCGGACGAGGGACTTGGCGCACAGAGGAGGGAATCGGGACGAGGGCGCATCGCGAGGGTGCAGCAGCAACTGCTGCTGCCCGCGGTGAGGTCGAGGCGGGTTGGTGGCGACGAGGAGAAGCAGGAGGAGAGGCGGCACGGGAGGAAGCTCGCAAGGGCCATGGGGAGGAGCGGTCTTGGCGCGGGGCTCCGACGACGAGGTCGCCGGCCGACGGCAGGGTCGACGGAGACGCCCGGGCACGAGGGACTCCGATCTCGTGGAGAAGGCGCACGGACACGAGGGGAAGGCAGTGGCGACGAGCTCCTGCGGGGGTTTCGTCCGGCAACGGAGGTGCTCCGGCGAGCTTGGGGACAAGGCGCCGAGGACGAGGCAGGAAGGGAAGAAGAGGCGCAAGGGGATCGGGGCGAGGCGCTGCTGTTCGCTCTATCTCTCTCTGGCGGCGCTGGAGGGAGAGATCGGACGAGGGGAGAGGGAGGTGGATCGGGCAAGGGAGCGCAGGGAGTGCGGGCTAGGGTTAAGGGAGGAAGGATGGGCCTTAGAGGCCGGCCCAGTAGAGAGGGAAGTGGCCAGAGGCCTGGCGGCTGGGCTCTCTCCCCTTCTTCCTTCTTTTCTCCCAGAAATGAAAAATATGAAAGAAGAAAAGGGGAAGAAAGGAAGTGTTAGGGATAGAATTTGCGCGGGAGGTTAATTTTTCCGGACTCATAAAAATGAGCTTGAACCAGAAAAAAAATAGAAGTGGCCTGAACGAAGTTTAAATTCAAACTCTTTGAATTTAATTCAAATGGTTTGAACTAGAACAAGGTTTTAGAAGTGTCCAAAAATGTTGAACATTTAGGAAGGGCCTCAATAAGAGGGAAAAGAATTGTTGGCCAAGCTTGGAGGTGAAACTTGAAGTGGAAAAAGGCATGGGAATTATTTTGCAAGTGTGTTCCGGTTAATTCCAAACTAATGGAATATTTATAATAGCTCCATAAATATTAGGAGGATATGTTATAAAGAGAAATCACCATGTGAATTCCCTCGATTTAAATGGATCGAAGAACCATGCAATTTATTTAGTTGGGTTTTTATGCAAAGATTTAATGACATGATGGCATGATGACATGATGCAATGCAAAAATAAAAGAGCAAGCACCGAAAGAAACACGCGGTGATCACGAAAATAAGGAAGTCTTCTGAAGCGTCGGTCTCGGGGCGTTACAACACTCCACCACTACAAGAGGATCTCGTCCCGAGATCTAGGATGGCACCGGAGAGAACCGCGGAAGAGGAAGAGGTAAAACAAAGTTGCTTCTTTGACAAAAGAGTGAAACCAAAGAACCTTGAGAGGTCGCAAAGCTTGAGGAAATGACACAACGGAGATAAGCGAATTGAGAGAACTCCGTAGTAAACGGAAGCAAAGAACACCATGAGAACCTTGAGGTTAAGTGACACGATAGATATTTAAACCACTCCGGTTAAAAGAAGATAGGAAGGAAGAAGAATGATATAATTTGGGCAGCACTCCGACTGTAAATGGAAGGAATTGAACATGATCTTGACAAGATGAGAGGATACTCGATGAAATTAACAACACATTGCCTCCGGTACTAATGAAAGAATGGCACAAGGGGTAAGAAAGATTTCAGACAGCACTCCGGTTGAGGGAGGAGACAAAACTTGATAAGAAGAGAGAACTCGAATGAAAACACGACACTCCAGCTAAACGGATAAGAAAGGAAAAATTACATGATCTTGACAAAACAAGATGAATGGTCGAAGAGAGCAACATCACAATGCCTCCGGGACGAACGAATAGAAGATAGATCGTCGGAATAAGATAACGGAGAAGAAAATGACAACTTCTGCCACAAATGAGCTTGGAAAGCATCCTTCCAAGAAGGTTATAACGGAGTTGTTGGAAAAAAACCAACAACAAAAGGATATGATCCTCGTGGGCTTATGGAGACATCTCAAACATGAGGTGAAAATTTTGCCACTAACGAAAAACCATAGATTGGATTGATATCAACAAGGAGACGAGAAACTTATTTCACCGGGAGGACAATTGAAGAACTTGGGTCATTTATAAGCACCATAATAGCAACATTCCTTAGGGAAGGCTTTAGGTGAAACATGACACAAGATAAATCCAACGAAGAGATTGGTGGATTTAAAATATCTCATTCTTGACAACATGTGAAACATGAAACGCGAACTCAAATTGTCAAGAATGACATAACACCACCTCAAATGATAAGGTAGAACGAATTGCACTTTAGAATGCAAGATGAAGAATCCTTGAACTCCTCAAAACAAAACATGTGTTGAAAACCATGTTTATATTAAAGTATAGCTTGGCGGATCTTAACTCCGAGAGAAATCTTGAAGAACAATTGAAGAATGAAACGAATCCTTGATGAGCCACCATGTAGAGCCTCCATGAAGAACTCCGGTAATAAAAGAATGATCAAACAAAAGGGAAAGTTGAAAAGAACTCCGGGAGAAGCCTTGCAATGATTAGATGAAGCTTTGAAATGATATAATTGAAATAACTTGAAGCCCTCCCCCTCCTCCACTCCTTTATATACGGGTAGGGGGGCACCCCATAGACACACAAGTTGATCTTAGCCGTGTGCGGTGCCCCCCTCCACATATTTCCACCTCGGTCATATTCTCGTAGTGCTTAGGTGAAGCCCTGCGTCGGTAACTTCATCATCACCGTCAACACACCGTCGTGCTGACGAAACTCTCCCTCGAGCTCAGCTGGATCTAGAAGTTCGAGGGACGTCACCGAGCTGAACGTGTGCAGATCACGGAGGTGCCGTGCGTTTGGTACTTGATCGGTTGGATCGCGAAGACGTTCGACTACATCAACCGCGTTACTTTATGCTTCCGCTTTCGGTCTACGAGGGTAAGTGGACACACTCTCCCCGCTCGTTGCTATGATTCTCCTAGATAGATCTTCCGTGATCGTAGGAATATTTTTGAAATACTACGTTCCCCAACAGTGGCATCTGAGCCAGGTCTATGCATAGATGATATATGCACGAGTAGAACACAAAGAGTTGTGGGGAATAATAGGCATACTGCTTACCAGCATGTCATACTTTTATTCGGCGGTATTGTTGGATGAAGCGGCCCAGACCGACATTACATGACCGCGTTCATGAGACTAGTTCTACCGCCGTTCTTCACACACAGGTGGCTAGTGGGTGTCTGTTTCTCCTACTTTAGTTGAATCGAGTGTGACTACGCCCGGTCCTTGTTGAAGGTTAAAACAGCACACTTGACAAAAAATCGTTGTGGTTATTGATGCGTAGGTAAGAACGGTTCTTGCTAAGCCCGTAGCTGCCACATAAAAATTGCAACAAAAAAGTAGAGGACGTCTAACTTGTTTTTGCAGGGCATGTTCTGATGTGATATGGTCAAGACGTGATTATATAATTGTTGTATGAGATGATCATGTTTTGTAACATAGTTATCGACAACTGGCAGGGGCCATATGGTTGTCGCTTTATTGTATGAAATGTAATCGCCATGTAATTGCTTTACTTTATCACTAAGCGGTAGCGATAGTCGTGGAAGCAATAGTTTGCGAGACGACAACGACGCTACGATGGAGATCAAGGTGTCAAGCTGGTGACAATGGTGATCATGACGGTGCTTTGGAGATGGAGATCAAAGGCACAAGATGATGATGGCCATATCATATCACTTATATTGATTTCATGTGATGTTTATCCTTTATGCATCTTATTTTGCTTAGTACGGCGGTAGCATTATAAGATGATCTCTCACTAAATTTCAAGGTATAAGTGTTCTCCCTGAGTATGCACCGTTGCTACAGTTCATCGTGCCGAGACACCACATGATGATCGGGTGTGATAAGCTCTACGTTCACATACAACGGGTGCAAGCCAGTTTTGCACACGCAGAATACTCGGGTTAAAGTTGACGAGCCTAGCGTATGCAGATATGGCCTCGGAACACTGAGATAGAAAGGTCGAGCGTGAATCATATAGTAGATATGATCAACATAGTGATGTTCACCATTGAAAACTACTCCATCTCACGTGATGATCGGACATGGTTTAGTCGATATGGATCACGTGATCACTTAGATGATTAGAGGGATGTCTATCTAAGTGGGAGTTCTTAAGTAATATGATTAATTGAACTTTAAATTTATCATGAACTTAGTACCTGATAGTATTTTGCATGTCTATGTTGTTGTAGATAAATGGCCCGTGTTGTTGTTCCGTTGAATTTTAATGCGTTCCTAGAGAATGCCAAGTTGAAAGATGATGGTAGCAACTACACGGACTGGGTCCATAACTTGAGGATTATCCTCATTGCTGCATAGAAGAATTACATCCTGGAAGCACCGCTAGGTGCCAAACCCGCTGCAGGAGCAACACCGGATGTTATGAACACCTGGCAGAGCAAACTAATGGCTACTCGATAGTTCAGTGTGCCATGCTTTACGGCTTAGAACCGGGACTTCAACGACGTTTTGAACGTCATGGAGCATATGAGATGTTCTAGGAGTTGAAGTTAATATTTCAAGCAAATGCCCGGATTGAGAGATATGAAGTCTCCAATAAGTTCTACAGCTGCAAAATGAAGGAGAATAGTTCTGTCAGTGAGCATATACTCAGAATGTCTGGGTACCACAATCACTTGACTCAGCTGGGAGTTAATCTTCTGGTTGATAGTGTCATTGACAGAGTTCTTCAATCTCTGCCACCAAGCTACAAGAGCTTCATGATGAACTATAATATGCAAGGGATGGATAAGACAATTCCCGAGCTCTTCGCAATGCTAAAGGTTGCGGAGGTAGAAATCAAGAAGGAGCATCAAGTGTTGATGGTCAATAAGACCACTAGTTTCAAGAAGAAGGGCAAAGGGAAGAATGGGAACTTCAAGAAGAACGACAAACAAGTTGTTGCTCAAGTGAAGAAACCCAAGTCTGGACCTAAGCCTGAGACTAAGTGCTTCTACTGCAAAGGGACTGGTCACTGGAAGCGGAACTGCCCCAAGTATTTGGCGGAAAAGAAGGATGGCAAAGTGAAAGGTATATTTGATATACATGTTATTGATGTGTACCTTACTAATGCTCGCAGTAGCGCCTGGGTATTTGATACTGGTTCTGTTGCTAGTATTTGCAACTCAAAACAGGGGCTACAGATTAAGCGGAGATTGGCTAAGGACGAGGTGACGATGCGCGTGGGAAATTGTTCCAAAGTCGATGTGATCGCCGTCGGCACGCTACCTCTACATCTACTTTCGGGATTAGTTTTAGACCTGAATAATTGTTATTTGGTGCCAGCGTTAAGCACGAACATTATATCTGGATCTTGTTTGATGCGAGACGGTTATTCATTTAAATCAGAGAATAATGGCTGTTCTATTTATATGAGTAATATCTTTTATGGTCACGCAGCCTTGATGAGTGGTCTATTTTTACTAAACCTTGATAGTAGTGATACACATATTCATTGTATTGAAGCCAAAAGATATAAGTTTAATAATGATGGTGCAACTTATTTGTGGCACTGCCGTTTAGGTCATATTGGTGTAGAGTGCAGGAAGAAACTCCATGCTGATGGGCTTTTGGAATCACTTGATGCTTGTGAACCATGCCTCATGGCAGTACAAAAAAATACACTTCCGTGATGATACGTGTTTGTCATAGTAGGTCACGTTTTCTGTCATGCATGTACATTCATGACAAATTTATGACAGAATCAAGATAGTCATACCTGTGCTGTCGTAGAACTGTTCCATGACATTACCAAAATTATCATCACAGAAATGTCCACTTCCATGACGATAAATCGCGTGTCACAGAAGTGCTTTCGTCAAGGGTGACCGACACGTGGCATCCACCGTAACGGAACGCTGTTAAGCTATCGGGTCCGGTTTTGGATCCGATAACCCGTTAACAGCCCCGACCAATGGGGATTTTTCACGTGTAAAATCATCATTGGCTGGAGGAAACATGTGTCGGCTCACCGTTGGGACAGATGTCATCCACTCATTGGACCCAAAGCGCCTATGATACGTCGACACGTGGCATGACCCAACAGAGGCCCATTCCTGTGAAAAGGCCGCCCATTTGACTTGGTCAAAAGGTGGCGGGCCGGCCCATGGCAAGCCTGTTAACGGCCTGTTCGCATACAGCCCGCTGTCCCAGGTCCCGTTTACGGCCTATCCGAATTAGGCCCAGTAGCGTCATCTGGGCCGTCCGATATAATTCCAGCCCGTTTTAACTTCCGGCCCATGTATGGCCCATGACGTCTTTCGGCCCATATGAGGCCCTTAGTAACCCTCGGCCCCTTAACGGCCCGTGGTAATACTGGCCCGTAATGAACAGTGTATCACTTTATACCCATTAACGGCCCATTATTCCGTTGGGCCGTTTCCAGCCCATGTTATCTTTCGGCCTTCTCAGGGCCCATTTATTCTTGGGCTCATTTTCAGCATTCGGTTACTTACGGCCCATTACTGTCATTTTCTGCTTGTGGGCCAAATTCAGCCCGTGGTTACAGTCGGCCCGTTTGTGGCCCGTTAATACGTTGGCCCGTTTTCATGTCAAAAAAAACCCATTGGGCTGTTTTCATAGAGTTATCAAATACGGCCTATTAACGGCCCGTTATTGTCCACGAATAGTACGGCCCATGATTGGCGAAATGATGATACGCCCCGTAGAAGGCCCATGGATCGTACGGCCCATAAAAGCCCCATGGATCGTACGGCCTGTAGAAGGCCCATGGATCCTACGGCCCGTATAGAAGGCCAATGGATCCTACGGCCCGTAGAAGGCCCATGGATCATACGGCCTGAAGGAGGCTCATGGTTACAACAGTCCGTGTGTTGCCATGATTATTTTGGCCTAGTTTCCAAAAATAGGTTATTGTGGCCACTAGAAAAACACAAAAAAAGAACTGCAGTGACTACAAGCAAACAACTAAACAAGACAATAAGGAAATAAATAAGCAAGCAATTAACGCTAGCCTATTACCTCTATTACACATATTACATCCACTGGGCATCAAAGTTCGCCACCAGTGCAAATATAGGGAACAAAGCAGCATATTGCATACACTGGCGAACCCCAACTCCACCAGTTAGTACGCCTATTTCGGAAGTGACCTGTGGGCCTACTAAGTTGACGCGTACCAAGGGCTTTGTCAACTTAGTCAATATGAACGATTCTAGCTGCAGTGATCGTACGATGTCCATCCAACGGCCGTAGTGCTTCTTCAACCTCTGGTGTTCTTGCTCCAGCCGCCGAAAGCAGTGCCGGTCGTGCCACCTACTCCGGCCTCCCGAGGCCGGCTGTGCTGCCGCGGAGGCCTCACCGCCCCCTACAAGTTATTTTGCGGTACATCCACTCCCACCGCTGGCCAAGCTATCCATCCACTCACCCACACCCCCTGTTATTTTGCGGCGACGGCAGCCTCACACCGCAGCCGAACCAGTGAACCCTCGTACTCATCTCCGCACGGGCTTCCACTGCCGCGTCTTCCCTGGCTCCGTGTCGTCCCCTTCCTAGGCCTCGCCGCTCGCCATCGTCCACCGCCCTGGTGCTCTCGGCGCGGCGTGGTCAACGTGGTCAAGGGACGACTTCCATCGGAAGAGTACTGTATGTGGAGAGGCTGACAGCTGAGTCCACGCAGCTGCAAGGAAGTGCCTCCTTATTACGCGGAAAATAATTATTCCTCCACCTGACAGCAGGGACCCACCAGACGGGCCACCATATTTGGTGAAAAAATGTTTCCCCCTGACTGCTGGGACCCACCGGACGACCCACCGTATTTCGCGAAAAAAACGTTCCCCCCGCTGTCAGCTCGCACCCACCGGAAGTGCCTCCTTATTACGCACAAAAAAATGAATACTCCCCCTGCAGGTTGGGACCCACCTTGGTGGGAGGCTGACATGCGGGCCTACTAAGTTGATGGGGACGGAGTGCTTTGTCAACTTAGTCAATATGAACGGCTCTAGCTCCCGTGACCGTACGATGTCCATCCAACGGCCGTAGTGCTTCTTCAACCTCTGGTCTTCTTGCTCCAGTCGCCCAAAGCAGCGCCGGTCGTGCCGCATGCTCCTGCCTCCCGTGGCCGGCTGTGCTGCCGCGGAGGCCTCACCGCCCCCTACTATTCCCACCGCTGGCCAGGCCCTGCGGCGACAGCAGCCTCACACGACAGCCGAACCAGTGAACCCTCGTACTCCTCTCCACGCGGGCTTCCATTGCCGCGTCTTCCCCGGCTCCACGTCGTCCCCTTCCTAGGCCTCGCCGCTCGCCGTCGTCCACCGCCATGGTGCTCTCGGCGCGGCGTGGTCAACGTGGTCAAGGAATGACTTCCATCGAAAGAGTGTTGTACGTGGAGAGGCTGACAGCTGGGTCCACGGCGGCCGTAAGGAAGTGCCTCCTTATCACGCGCAAAATAATTATTCCTCGACCTGACAATAGGGACCCATCGGACGGGCCACCGCATTTCGCGAAAAAAAATGTTTCCCGCTGACACCTGGGACCCACCAGCTACATCTTCGCACGCAAGGAAGTGCGTCCGGTCAAAAAAAAAATGGTTCGCCCCCCTGACTGCTGGGACCCACCAGCTACATCTTCGCAGGCAAGGAAGTGCCTGACAGTCGGGACCCACCTGGTCGAAGCGTACATAGCGTTATCATTCTGGTCGCGAACGTGTAGGTACATACTGGTCGATGTAGAGGCGCACACGTGTCATAGTAGAGGCGCGCACGTAGCATGTACACGTACGTACAACGGCCAGTGTGCAAGAAAGAAAATACGGCCACGTACGTACATCCGGGCAGGTCTCGAACGCCTACTCGCGCATATGTACGGCCAGGGCTCATGTACATGGCTGGGTCAGAACGGAGAAACTGCGTCGTCGTCATGTTCATGGGGAGCCAACCGGCTGGGTAGGAACGGAATGCGCTGTCGTGTTCATCGGGAGGGCTTGGACGGAACAGCCGATGGAAACGAGGCCTGGCGGACCGCAGAACGGAGGAAACGGCCTTGTGTTCGACCGGCCACGGTTGAAACGGGATCCTATTCATCGGGAGTGGTCTGGCGTACCGCAAAACGGAGGAAACGGACCTCCTACGGTCGAAACGGGGGTCCTGTTGATTGGGAGGGGTGTGGTGAACTGCAAAACAGAGGAAACGGACTGGTGTTGGAGCGCTACGGTCGAAACGGGGGTCCTGTTCATCTGGAGGGGTGTGGTGTACCGCAAAACAGGACTCCACGGGATACTGTTCATCTCCACCGTCGACCCCCTCCAGCCTCCACGGGCTACTATTCATCCACCGTCGACCTCCTCCAGCCTCCACCTGCGACTGTTCATCGACGGGCTCATGTAAATCCAGCCCCCACCGCGCGCTACTCTACCGGCTACTATTCAACCAGCCCTCTCCACGGGCTCCTGTTCAACCACCCCTCCACGGGCTACTGTTCATCCAGCCCTCCACCATCTACTGTTCATCCAGCCCTCCACGGGGTGGTCCTGTTCATCCAGCCCTCCACGGGGTCCCGTTCATCCAGCCCCAACCAGCTCGATCGATCGGGGTCTTGTTCATCCAGAGGCAACACCATGGGATCCTGTTCATCCACCCCCACCGGGAACTGTTCATCCAAACCCCCCAGCAACGCTCACTGTTCATCCAGAGGCAGCATCGATCGGCTTTAGTTAGAAGCTGTAGCGAAGGAATCGCTCGATCAGGTTTAGTTAACAGCCATCGATCGATCGCTCGGGTTCAGTAACGCGTAGCCTGCAGTGCAATCGCTCGGGTTCAGTTAGAGCCCAACGCCTCACTCGGGTTCAGTTAGATCCCAACGCCTCGCACCCACGCGCGTGCGTGTACGAGAGAAACACGCATCGCTCGGCCCCGACCACCCACCGTAACCGGGAACACCCCGATATTTTCCTCGCCCTCGCTTCTACCATGTTTTTTTCCATCATGGATGGCCCAAAGAATGTCATGCAACCGCGTCTCCGGCCCGCCCAGGACGAAAAGCCCATTTTCTATCATAGAAGTAGGACCCCACCACATCTATGATGATACCGGGTTTTGTCACAATTATTGTCATAGTAGTGTCATAAGTATGACAGAATTTTTTTTCGTTCGGCCTAAAATGTCACGGATGTGTCTTTCTTTTTGTAGTGTGGGCAAGATGACTAAGACTTCGTTCTCCGGAACAGTGGAGCGTGCAACAGACTTGTTGGAAATAATACATACTGATGTATGCAGTCCGATGAGTGTTGATGCTCGCGGCGGGTATCGTTATTTTCTGACCTTCATAGATGATTTGAGCAGATATGGGTATATCTACTT
Source organism: Aegilops tauschii subsp. strangulata (assembly GCF_002575655.3). Lineage (NCBI taxonomy): Eukaryota > Viridiplantae > Streptophyta > Magnoliopsida > Poales > Poaceae > Aegilops > Aegilops tauschii. Next base: position 279,687,800 of record NC_053038.3, on the reverse strand, counting down.
GATGAAACATAAGTGAAACATTTGAAAAGTTCAAAGAATTTCAGAGTGAAGTGGAAAATCATCGTAACAAGATAATAAAATTTCTACGATCTGATCGTGGAGGAGAATATATGAGTTACGAGTTTGGTCTTCATTTGAAACAATGCGGAATAGTTTCGCAACTCACGCCACCCAGAACACCACAGCATAATGGTGTGTCCGAATGTCGTAACCGCACTTTATTAGATATGGTGCGATCTATGATGTCTCTTACTGATTTACCGCTATCATTTTTGGGTTATGCTTTAGACACGGCTGCATTCATGTTAAATAGGGCACCATCTAAATCCGTTGAAATGACACCATATGAACTGTGGTTTGGCAAGAAACCCAAGTTGCCGTTTCTTAAAGTTTGGGGCTGCGATGATTATGTGAAAAAAGTTCAGCCTGATAAGCTCGAACCGAAATCGGACAAATGTGTCTTCATAGGATACCCAAAGGAGACTGTTGGGTACACCTTCTATCACAGATCTGAAGGCAAGATATTCGTTGCTAAGAATGGATCCTTTCTAGAGAAGGAGTTTCTCTCGAAAGAAGTGGGTGGGAGGAAAGTAGAACTTGATGAGGTAATTGTACCTACTCCCTTATTGGGAAGTAGTTCATCACAGAAATTAGTTCCAGTGATTCCTACACCAATTTGTGAGGAAGCTAATGATGATGATCATGAAACTTCTGATCAAGTTACTACCGAACCTCATAGGTCAACCAGAGTAAGATCCGCACTAGAGTGGTATGGTAATCATATTCTGGAGGTCATGTTACTTGACGATGACGAACCTACGAACTATGAGGAAGAGATGATGAGCCTAGATTCCGCGAAATGGCTTGAGGCCATGAAATCTGAGATGGGATCCATGAATTGGGACAAAGTGTGGACTTTGGTTGACTTGCCCGATGATCGGCAAGTGATACGTCTCCAACGTATCTATAATTTTTTTATTCCATGCTATATTGTATTCTGTTTTGGACATTATTTGGCTTTATTATACACTTTTATATTATTTTTGGGACTAACCTATTAACTGTAGGCCCAGCCCAGAATTGCTGTTTTTTGCCTATTTCAGAGTTTCGCAGAAAAAGAATATCAAACGGAGTCCAAACGGAATGAAACCTTCGGGAACATGATTTTCGGAACGAACGTGATCCAGAGGACTTGGACCCTACGTCAAGACTTCAACCAGGAAGCCATGAGGTAGGGGGGCGCGCCTACCCCCCCCCCCAGGAGTGCCCTCCACCCTCGTGGGCCCCATGTTGCTCCACCGACATACTCCTTCCTCCTATATATACCTACGTACCCCCAAACTACCAGATACGGAGCCAAAAACTTAATTCCACCGCCGCAACCTTCTGTACCCATGAGATCCCATCTTGGGGCCTGTTCCGGAGTTCCGCCGGAGGGGGCATCGATCACGGAGGGCTTCTACATCAACACCATAGCCTCTTCGATGAAGTGTGAGTAGTTTACCTCAGACCTTCGGGTCCATAGTTATTAGCAAGATGGCTTCTTCTCTCTTTTTGGATCTCAATACAATGTTCTCCCCCTCCCTTGTGGAGATCTATTCGATGTAATCTTCTTTTGCGGTGTGTTTGTTGAGACCGATGAATTGTGGGTTTATGATCAAGTTTATCTATGAACAATATTTGAATCTTCTGAATTCTTCTATGTATGATTGGTTATCTTTGGAAGTCTCTTCGAATTACCAGTTTGGTTTGGCCTACTACATTGATCTTTCTTGCAATGCGAGAAGTGCTTAGCTTTGGGGTCAATCCTGCGGTGTCCTTTCCCAATGACAGTAGGGGCAGTAAGGCACGTATTGTATTGTTGCCATCGAGGATAACAAGATGGGGTTTATATCATATTGCATGAGTTTATCCCTCTACATCATGTCATCTTGCTTAAAGCGTTACTCTGTTCTTATGAACTTAATACTCTAGATGCATGCTGGATAGCGGTCGATGTGTGGATTAACAGTAGTAGATGCAGACAGGAGTCGGTCTACTTGTCTCGGATGTGATGCCTATATACATGATCATACCTAGATATTCTCATAACTATACTCAATTCTGTCAATTGCTCAACAGTAATTTGTTCACCCACCGTAAATACTTATGCTCTTGAGAGAAGCCACTAGTGAGACCTATGGCCCCCGGGTCTATTTTCCATCACCAGCTATTTTTGGCGCCGTTTTTATTTTACTTTCTTTACTTTGCATCTTTATCATAAAAATACCAAAAATATTATCCTATCATATCTATCAGATCTCACTCTCGTAAGTGACCGTGTAGGGATTGACAACCCCTTATCGCGTTGGTTGCGAGGATTTATTTGTTTGTGTAGGTGCGAGGGACTCGTGCGTGGCCTCCTACTGCATTGATACCTTGGTTCTCATAAACTGAAGGAAATACTTACGCTACTTTGCTGCATCACCCTTTCCTCTTCAAGGGAAAACAAACACAGTGCTCAAGATGTAGCAAGAAGGATCTCTGGCGCCGTTGCCGAGGAGTCTACGCAAAATTCAACATACCAAGTACCCATCACAAACCCTTATCTCCCGTATTACATTATCTGCCATTTGCCTCTCGTTTTCCTCTCCCCCACTTCACCCTTGCGTTTTATTCGCCCTCTCTTTTCCGTTTGCCTCTTTTCCGTTTCCTTGTCATTTTGGCTTGTCCTCTATCTTCTCCGTTGTCTCCCGAGAATGAAGTTCTAAATTTTAAGCAAAGGGAGGGAGAAAATCTGAAAGATGCTTGGTATAGAATTTGCAATGCTCAAAATAGATCTACCAAGAAGCTATCTACTTTTGTTCTTCTCCGCAATTTTTATGTAGGCGCTACTCCTTGGTACAGATATATCCTTGATACCATTACCGGAGGGAATTTATTGGGTAGCCATACTTTTGATTCTTATAATGCTATGATAGATTTGTTTGGCTCACCACCTCTTTTGGTTAATGGAACTATGTTAACTTTGGAGCATGTAATGCAAAGACTTGAAATTATTGAAAATAAAGTTGCTACCGTAGAGTTAATCGAAAATTGGGATAAAAAGATCCACAACCAAATTACCCAATATGGATCTAAAGTAGGAGTCACTTTGAAAAATATTAAGGAGAAGGAACCCATAGTTAATGAAATAATAAATCAGGATTCCACTAGAATCGATAAACTTGAGGGTATCATTACCAACTTGGGAACCACTTTTTCTTCCATAAAGAATACTCCAAGTCCTCTAACTAAAATGGCCAAGCTTATGTATGTTCCTATAAATAAGGGTGAATCCTCTAGTAAGGAAACTGCGGATCTCAAATCTATAAGTATTCATCCCAATCTTTTCGCTATCATTAAGGAACCATTTGCTAATGAATTTTTCAGTTATGTGCCTAGAAGTTATATGATTAATAAAAAGAAAGAAACTCCTAAGGATGATAGATGTCTCATTGAATAATTTCCCACCAAAGATGGCAATACCTAGATCTATCCTTGCTTTTATGCCTAGGTAGGGGCGTTAAACGATAGCGCTTGTTGGGAGGCAACCCAATTTTATTTTTAGTTTTTTGCTTTTTTCTTCTGTTTAGGAATAAATTTTTGATCTAGCCTCTGGTTAGATGTGTTTTTATGTTTTACTTAGTGTTTGTGCCAAGTTTAACCTATAGGATCTTCTTGGATGATAGTTATTTGATCTTGCAGAAAATTCCAGAAACTTTCTGTTCACGAAAATAATTGTTAAAAATAACCCGAACGTGATAAAATATTGATTCCAATTGCTGCTGATCAATAAACAAATTTTCTAGGTCTTCCTATTTTGTCTGAATATTTGGAGTTCCATAAGTTTGCGTTAGTTACAGATTACTACAGACTGTTCTGTTTTTGACAGATTCTGTTTTTCGTGTGTTGTTTGCTTATTTTGATGAATCTATGGCTAGTAAAATAGTTTATAAACCATAGAGAAGTTCTAATACTGTAAGTTTAACACCAATATAAATAAAGAATGAGTTCATTACAGTACCTTGAAGTGGTCTTTTGTTTTCTTTCGCTAATGGAGATTACGAGATTTTCTGCTGAGTTTTGTGTTGTGAAGTTTTCAAGTTTTGGGTGAAAGATTTGATGGATTATGGAACAAGGAGTGGCAAGAGCCTAAGCTTAGGGATGCCCATGGCACCCCCAAGATAATCTAAGGACACCTAAAAGCCAATGCTTGGGGATGCCCCGGAAGGCATCCCCTCTTTCGTCTACTTCCATCGGTAACTTTACTTGGAGCTATATTTTTATTCACCACATGATATGTGTTTTGCTTGGAGCGTCTTGTATGATTTGAGTCTTTGCTTTTTAGCTTACCACAATCATCCTTGCTGTACACACCTTTTGAGAGAGACACACATGATTCGGAAATTATTAGAATACTCTATGTGCTTCACTTATATCTTTTGAGTTATATAGTTTTTGCTCTAGTACTTCACTTATATCCTTTTAGAGCACTGTGGTAACTTTTGTTTTATGGAAACTATTGATCTCTCATGCTTCACTTAGATTATTTTGAGAGTCTTAAATATCATGGTAATTTGCTTAAATAATCCTAATATGCTAGGTATTCAAGACTAGTAAAAACTTTCTTATGAGTGTATTGAATACTAAGAGAAGTTTGATGCTTCATGATTGTTTCGAGACATGGAGGTAGTGATATCAAAGTTTTTCTAGTTGAGTAGTTGTGAATTTGAGAAATACTTGTGTTGAAGTTTGAAAGTCCTGTAGCATGCACGTATGGTAAACGTTATGTAACAAATTTGAAACATGAGGTGTTCTTTGATTGTCCTCCTGATGAGTGGCGGCCGGGGACGAGCGATGGTCTTTTCCTACCAATCTATCCCCCTAGGAGCATGCGCGTAGTGCTTGGTTTTTGATGACTTGTAGATTTTTGCAATAAGTATGTGAGTTCTTTATGACTAATGTTGAGTCAATGGATTATACGCACTCTCACCCTTCCATCATTGCTAGCCTCTTCGGTACGGTGCATTGCCCTTTCTCACATTGAGAGTTGGTGCAAACTTCGCCGGTGCATCCAAAACCCGTGATATGATACGCTCTTTCACACATAAACCTCCTTATATTTTCCTCTAAACAGCCACCATACCTAGCTGTTATGGCATTTCCATAGCCATTCCGAGATATATTGCCATGCAACTTTCCACCGTTCCGTTTATCATGACACGTTCATCATTGTCATATTGCTTAGCATGATCATGTAGTTGACATAGTATTTGTGGCAAAGCCACCATTCATAATTCTTTCATACATGTCACTCTTGGTTCATTGCATATCCCGGTACACCGCCGGAGGCATTCATATAGAGTCATACCTTGTTCTAGTATTGAGTTGTAATCATTGAGTTGTAAATAAATAGAAGTGTGATGATCATCATTTTATATAGCATTGCCCCAAGTGAGGAAAATAAATAAAAAAGAGAGAGAAAGGCCATAAAAAAGGCCCAAACAAATGAGAGAAAAAGAGAGAAGGGACAATGCTACTATCCATTTTCCACACTTGTGCTTCAAAGTAGCACCATAATCTTCATGATAGAGAGTCTCTTGTTTTTTCACTTTCATATACTAGTGGGAACTTTTCATTATAGAACTTGGCTTGTATATTCCAACAATGGGCCTCCTCAAGTGCCCTAGGTCTTCGTGAGCAAGCAAGTTGGATGCACACCCACTTAGTTTCTTTTGTTGAGCTTTCATATATTTATAGCTCTAGTCCATCCGTTGCATGGCAATCCCTACTCCTTGCATTAACATCAATCGATGGGCATCTCCATAGCTCATTGATTAGCCTCGTTGATGTGAGACTTTCTCCCTTTTTGTCTTCTCCACATAACGCCCATCATTATATTCTATTCCACCCATAGTGCTATATCCATGGCTCACGCTCATGTATTGCGTGAAGGTTGAAAAAGTTTGAGATTACTAAAGTATGAACCAATTGCTTGGCTTGTCATCGGGGTTGTGCATGATGAGAGCATTCTTGTGTGATGAGAATGGAGCATGACTAAACTATACGATTTTGTAGGGAGGAACTTTCTTTGGCCATGTTATTTTGAGAGGACATAATTGCTTAGTTAGTATGCTTGAAGTATTATTATTTTTATGTCAATATTGAACTTTTATCTTGAATCTTTCAGATCTGAATATTCATACCACAATTAAGAAGAATTACATTGAAATTATGCCTAGTAGCATTCCACATCAAAATTTTTGTTTTTATCATTTACCTACTCGAGGACGAGCAGGAATTAAGCTTGGGATGCTTGATACGTCTCCAACGTATCTATAATTTCTGATTGTTCCATGCTATATTATATTCTTTTTTGGACATTATTGGGCTTTATTATACACTTCTATATTATTTTTGGGACTAACCTATTAAATGGAGGCCCAACCCAGAATTGCTGTTTTTGCCTATTTCAGAGTTTTGCAGAAAAAGAATATCAAACGGAGTCCAAACGGAATGAAACCTTCGGGAACGTGATTTTCGGAACGAACGTGATCCAGAGGACTTGGACCCTATGTCATGACTTCAACCAGGAAGCCACGAGGTAGGGGGCGCGCCTACCCCCCCGCCCAAGGCGCGCCCTCCACCCTCGTGGGCCGCACGTTGCTCCACCGACGTACTCCTTCCTCCTATATATACCTACGTACCCCCAAACTACCAGATATGGAGCCAAAAACTTAATTCCACCGCCGCAACCTTCTGTTCCCATGAGATCCCATCTTGGGGCCTGTTCCGGAGCTCCACCGGAGGGGGCATCGATCACGGAGGGCTTCTACATCAACACCATAGCCTCTCCGATGAAGTGTGAGTAGTTTACCTCAAACCTTCGGGTCCATAGTTATTTGCTAGATGGCTTCTTCTCTCTTTTTGGATCTCAATACAATGTTCTCCCCCTCCCTTGTGGAGATCTATTCGATGTAATCTTCTTTTGCGGTGTGTTTGTTGAGACCGATGAATTGTGGGTTTATGATCAAGTTTATCTATGAACAATTTTTGAATCTTCTGAATTCTTTAATGTATGTTTGGTTATCTTTGCAAGTCTCTTCAAATTATCAGTTTGGTTTGGCCTACTAGATTGATCTTTCTTGCAATGGGAGAAGTGCTTAGCTTTGGGTTCAATCTTGCGGTGTCCTTTCCCAGTGACAGTAGGGGCAGCAAGGCACGTATTGTATTGTTGCCATCAAGGATAACGATATGGGGTTTGTATCATATTGCATGAGTTTATCCTCTACATCATGTCATCTTGCTTAAAGCGTTACTCTGTTCTTATGAACTTAATACTCTAGATGCATGCTGGATAGCGGTCGATGTGTGGAGTAATAGTAGTAGATGCAGGCAGGAGTCGGTCTACTTGTCTCGGACGTGATGCCTATATACATGATCATACCTAGATATTCTCATAACTATGTTCAATTCTGTCAATTGCTCAACAGTAATTTGTTCACCCACCGTAAATACTTATGCTCTTGAGAGAAGCCACTAGTGAAACCTATGGCCCCCGGGTCTATTTTGCATCATATTAATCTTCCGGCAACAAGCTATTTCTGGCATCGTTTTTATTTTACTTTCTTTACTTTGAATCTCTATCATAAAAATACCAAAAATATTATCCTATCATATCTATCAGATCTCACTCTCGTAAGTGACCGTGTAGGGATTGACAACCCCTTATCGCGTTGGTTGCGAGGATTTATTTGTTTGTGTAGGTGCGAGGGACTTGTGCGTGGCCTCCTACTGGATTGATACCTTGGTTCTCAAAAATTGAGGGAAATACTTACGCTACTTTGCTGCATCACCCTTTCCTCTTCAAGGGAAAACCAACGCAGTGCTCAAGAGGTAGCACAAGCTTATTAGCTTTGTCCTGTTTGGCGCTAAAATCCTCCAACGCTTGCTGTTGTACTAGAAAGTATGTATCTGAATGCTCCAGGGACTTCCGTAGTCCTTCTGCTTTTTGTCGCAACATAGTTGATCGATGTCTTTCAGCTTGTAGTTGAGACTCAGGAAACCAAAATGATTCAGACAGTGAGTTTGAATAGCTTGTGCAAGCGGTAGTGGCCAGTAAGTCGAACACTAAACCAACACAGGACTTTGGGGTTGTCTCACTGTCTTCAAGATAGTCTTCCTTAGCTATTTTATCAGCTTTGTTGGAGACCAACAAGGATATCTCACTATCCTGAACCTTATCTTCTACTTCCTTCACCATTGCTTAATAAGGCACTCTTCCCCAATATTCTGTCAGCATTCTAAAAGAAGAAACAAGCAGACACATAACAGGTTTAGCATGTACTAGTATATGAAACTCATTTTGGTGAACTAGTCGATTAGTAAGGTGGACAGGATTAAACTACCAAGTCTTCTATTGCCAAGTACTAGTACATAATAAAAGCATCAAACAAACATATACCTATGTCCTCTGGTCACTGCACTGTCTCGCCAAATCAAAATAGAGACACGGTTCAAATCATACCAGTTCAAGACAAAGCAGCAGTGAAAGAATACAAAGCGTGGGAAACTACACGTCACAACAAGATTTCAGATGGGTACGACGGGTCTACATGTACAACAACACTATTGGCTCTGTTGTGATGCTAGTAATGTGCATGATATGAGAAGTCAACTATATACACAATTGAAATTGAAATCAACAAAGCTATTGATAAGAGCAAACCTGTTAAAGAAACATGCGTGAACATACCTGTTGTGCCATTGGAGTTTCGATTAGATCCTTCAATTTAAAAATAAGTTTGTATGAGTAAATACAGTGATACAAGAGCAAAGCAGTATGCACGATAGCAACAAAATCTTAAATTAGAACAGTTGTTCTTCAGGTTTAAGCACTTTTTCTACATGAATAGAGTACAATAAGACACAAGAATACAATACTTAAAAAAATGAGCTCATAGACCTTACCACATTCTTGGTTCGGGACCAGTACAGAACAAGGCGTTCCCAGTCATCGTACACTAAATGTGTCTCAGGAGAACGTAATGGAATTTGATGAGTTTCTTTGCCCGTGAAGTACGTTTTCTTCAGGTAATTCCGATACTGCCACCAAGCATTCTTGAAGATAGCATAGGTATTAGCACAGGTTACCTCATCCCGAGTTTCCAAATCGGTCCTTCTCTAAAAAAGGGAAAATGTGTTGTATTATAACCATCATGGAGGTAGAATGTACGGTACAAAGCAAAGTAATTGCCATGAATAACATTACTTACACATAACTCCTGGACAAACACCTGCAACTGGCATTTTCCTTCATCTTCAGTATAATATTTCCAAGATAGGAAGATACACACATAGGATTTAACAACATAAAATGCGATAGATGCTAATCTACGACTGGCTGGTTGTGCTTCCTCCACAGGAATAGGCGTACTAACTGGTGGAGTTGGGGTTTGCCGTGGTAGCACTGGCCCTTTGGGCACTGGAGCTGCCTTACTAACTGCTCTTGTTTGGGAGCTTTGTGGTGGAGATGGTGTTGTGTCAACAGGAACTGGGTTACTATCTGCTGGAGTTGGGGTTAGATTGGGTGAAGTTGGTTCTTGGTCCATCGCAGTAGGGGTACAACCTGCGTGGGTTTGGGTTATGTGTGGTAGGGCTGGTTCTCGTGCATGTACAACCGGGGTGCTATCTCCACCAAGAGGTAGCACTGTTTTATTTGAAGACCGTGTTTTTAGTCCGCTAGATGCTGGCATCACCCGCTCCAATTCAAATGGCTGATAAACAGGAAACATAGTTGAATGTACAGACATTGTATGAGAGACAGATGCAATAGATAATGTGGAAAAAAGAGGACATCAAATAGTTGACATGTATATTGTTTAACTAAAATGGATAGCATGAGATAATTTCACATATATGATGTCTATCTAAACTGGATAGCATAGCATAACATAATTCAAAGATATGATGAATAACTAAAACGCCGTGCCAAGTTAGAGCATACACCTCGGCGGGGGAATAGGACTGGTCATCTGTCTCTGAATCCATCTCTGAGGAGCTATCGGGACCCAACAAGAGATCTGCTTCGACAGGTAGCACTGTTTGCTCTGAAGGCCTTGTTTTCACTCCAGATTTTTCAATCTCCCACCCAAATGGCTGATTCACAAGAAGAGTAGTTTAATGTACAAACATTGTCGACAAATGGAAATGTAATGATGAAAAGGATGGGCAAGATATCATTCAAACATATGATGCCTGGTTAAACAGGATGGCATTGCACATTTCACATATATTATGGCTGGCTAAAAGACATGAGACTGCATAATTCCCATATATGATATAGAAACTAAACAGGTGGCGACAGAACATGTCTAAACTAAGCAGATGACATATATGATGTCAAAAGTAGGCACTGCAAGGCAACATATGCATGATATGACTAACATCATCATGCCAAGGTAGAGCAAACACCTTGGGGGGTAAATAGGAGTGGTCAGCGGCGTCGGAATCCGCCTCAGAACAGATATCTTCCTCTGGATTACAATCTGGAGAGGGGTGGGGAGGGTTTGCCATTGAACCCACGATGGAGTGATGTCTGCATGACATTGTATTGTCGCGCAAAACTCTTCTCTTTTTCTCTACATGTTCAGCATGACCGTGTACAATATCTGACATGCATACGAAAAAACTATGGTGAGATTATGTAAGGAGAGCATGCAGAAATTTAGAGTGATGGTAACAACCAGTGGATGGATCCAAAAATAATGATAGCAGGCTGATGATTGCTTTAATTTAATAAAAACACAGATGATGATTGCTTTACTATTTGTTTCCCACCCAAGATGAACAACATAGGCATACCCTAGGTGAACTAGATACTAGACAGAGATACTATTCATTGCTTCCATGATATGTGCCCCACAACTAATTTAGAACTCAAGTTTGAACATTAATTTGGACCTGACTTGGAGTCCAAGAGGTGAACAGGACGATAAAGTAGCAGGTAATTTTAAGCAATGCATAACATAAGTAGAATCAAAAGAGTGCGACCTCTCTTGTGGACCCGTGTACTCCTCAGGTTCATCTGCTGAGTCGATGATGGTGATGCCGTTGCAGTGGGTGCCGGCGGCAGGGAAGGAGATCTGAGGCGGCGAAAGACGGTCAGGAGTCGTGATGTCTGGTTTGGTGGATGTTTCTGTCAATGGAGCAGCTCAGGTGAGGTGGACGAAATCGCGGCAGGAGCAGGACAAACGACACAAAGATCCCTTCGACACCTACCTATAATTGAAGTAATTCTGTTAGGGCTCATTTGGCTTGCATGATTCTAAAAACGCAGGGATAGGAAAAACACCGGAATAGGATAGGAATGCACATGGTAAACAGAGCATTTGTAAACACAGGATTTCTGTCAACTTGGGTGTTTGGTTTACATGAATTGGAAGAGCAGAGGAATGCAAAGAAACATGGCCAAAATAAAGTGAAACCATATGAAAGCGTGTACAGTTAGAATGTTATTCTGCCACTAATGCACTTGGTCTTGTTTTCATGCATAGGATTTTGAAAAGTAGGTCCAGGTGGAAGTTTTGCTTCATTCTTTTCAACAAAATGCATGAATAATTGAATAGTAGAGTGCCATTGGAAAATTCCCTATTGCTATGTTTTTCCGTCGAACCAAAATAGCCCTAATGGATCGACATGAATGTATAGTAATAAGTGATGCAACAAGTGTACAACCTCTTTGCCGTAGCCGTGTCGACCTCAACATCATTGGGATGGTCGCTGAAGCAGTTGAGGCAGAGGTGGCTGTCAGAGGTGTGAAGGAAGATCTGAGGAATCTGTAGACGGCGTCCAGGGCACTGCTCTGTTGTGATGGATCGTTCTGTCGTTGGAGCAGTTCCGGTGAGCCGTAAGACGTCAAGGCTGAAGCAGCACAAGACAAACATCATCAATATCAAGTGGGATTCTAATAGCATCTCCAATAGATGATGTAAAATAGATGTAAAATTTACATCAACAAAAACCACCTGACTACAACAGATGAGGTAAAAACTGTTGACTCTGAACTTAACAGTCGAAACTAAAATTTACTGTGGAATTTGAATGTTACTGTCGAAACTGAACGCAATGGTAGCAGAGAGGCACTTGACATGTAGTTTAGGGAGGGCCTGCAGTTCATCTTCAACCTGCAACCCCCTGAGCCGCCAGGCACCATCGGCCGAACCACCGGCCCTAGCGCCGCCTCGCTGCCCCAAAACAACTCCCCACCGCCGGTCCGCTGCTGCCCCGGCCAGCCCTATAGCCCCCGCCCCCACCCTAAACCCTAAGATAGATAGTGGGCTACCTCTCCGGCAAGCCCGCGTTCCCGCTGCGGGTGGTTCTTCCTTAACTCCGGCGAGCCCCCCCACCCCCTGAAAATCGACTGACCCAAAAGTCGATTCAGTCGACTGAAGTGTAGCTAAATCGGAGTAGAGCAGCAGCACGAGCAAGGGGGAGAGCAGCAGCAGCAGATCCGGCTGGTATGGACGCCGCCGCCGAAGGGGCCTCGCATTGGGGGAGAGCCGCTGTGGAGATGTCGCCCGCGGCGCCGTCTTCAAGGTAGCCGCTCCATGGGGGTGCGGGATGGAGCACCGTCGGCGCCGGGAGGTCGAGCTAAGGAGAAGGTACGATGCGATGAGTGTACAACCTCTTTGGTGGCACCGAGTAGGCCTCGGCTTCGTCCGAGGAGTCGGTGAGGATGCTGCGGTTCCGGTGGAGCAGGTTAAGGTGGCGCCGTGGGGATGGAGCAGCCGCGATAGACGAGGTGATCGTCGGAGCAGCTTCTTGGAGGTGGAGGACGGGGCGGCTGAACCAGCGGGACGACGAGATGGACGACGGATCCTCATCCGGGGAGGTGAATGAGGGACGTTGAGCTATTGCGGTGGACGACGTCGTCGAGGAAGATGCTGGGCAGCGGTAAGGTGGCGGACGGAGGAGGGTGGGGTTTCGCGGCTGGAGCGGAGAGGTTATGGCAGCCTAGGATTTCGAATGGCAAAAAGGAGGCGATGGGAGGGGGTGAAGCATGACTTAGGGACGCGCTTGTCCAAAATGTAGGGTGTGTTAGAAAAGTACCCCCACCGATTTGAACTAGCGGCCCTTTCGACCCAGGGTTAGAAGGGGGATTTCGCGTGTCGGGATTTGGCAGCTGGAGGGAGTTTTCGCGCGCGTTGTAATTTCGGGATAGCAAGGCGCGGGTTGTGAAGGCGCCAGGTTTGGGAGCACGATATCTGAATTTTTGGGATATAACAAGGCGCGGGTTGAATTTTAGGGACAAGCCTAACGTGTAATATTGTACTTGTACGTACCAAATCAATTCGCACTTCCCTCAACCAAAAAGAAAAGGAAAAAAATAAAACTATTCACACCACACAAAGAGAGAGTCTTGCGCCGTTATACTATAAGAATGCTATTCAAAGCTACTCCCTCCTTCAATCTATATAGGGCCTAATGCGTTTTTCGATGCTAACTTTGACCAGATATTAGAGCAATAATATATGACATGCAACTTACATAAAGCACACCGTTAAATTCGTCTGTGAAAGGTTCTTTCAATGATATAATTTTCACATTGTGCATGTCATGTACTATTAATCTTGTCAATAGTCAAAGGCGGTCTTAAAAAACAGATTACGCCCTATATAGATGGAAGGAGGGAGTATGAAGCCATGTTATGTCCAATTAATTTTTTTTCTTGCCGTATAATGCATGTAACCTACTCATACCAACATTTTAGTGCAATCCAAATGTCTATACTACCGCTGCAATTCGAACTGAATTTGAATTCGTTTCTCTATTTCAATAAGAATCTACAATCTTGATTGTTGCCAACTTCAACCATCATTCGTGTATTACCTTAATAACACACCACATGATTACTATAGAGATAGATATGAACTATGTGTACTACATGAACTCGAATTCTATTTTTTGAATACACTTGATGTTGATTCCAAATAATAGTACATTTGATGTACTAACTATATATTCATAATCTAAACCATGTTCCATACGTGTACACCGTGTTTATCACACATAGTATAGTGCCCCGCCCCCTACATTATGACAAGTATTTAGACAGCTGCAAAAGCCACACATTAGCCCAAATTATGATCAATGTTCTATATATTATACGTAGTACTAGCAAGATGCCCATGCGTTCCACAGAGCATCAACATGATCAAGGGGAGGCCTAATTTGCAAATATGGAGAGGGGTGTGGGTATCGTTTTTCAAAATTGCCATAGTTTCCTTCCTATCCGTCAGATATAAATCGGACGGCCTATATTGCAGGATGGTAGGCACACCATCATCAGCAACTCCGTTTTTTATAAGAGTAGAGATAAAATATATTATATGTAGTATAACATGTTCATAACCACACCATGTGTATCACCGTTATATATATTCACACATGCATCGGTTTAAAACACTATGATAAATTCTTCAAATATCTGAATTCGCTTTTTATAATGAAGTATGATCTCTATTCGTCTTTTACACCCACACAATCCTCTTATCTTTGTAGCTAGCGCTAACTTTCTCTCGTGCATGCACAAGCCCGCATCCCTCTCACCCTCCCTCAGCATTCTCTAGCTCCATCGTGCAAATTCGTCTTTTCACTTTAGGTCGTTCACCCACGATGTGTGTAGGCCCCCCAGCTCCTTCTTTACGGCACACATCGATCGATATGCCTCTCTAGCCAGGTGTGCCTAGCACAAACACAAGCTTCGCCTCTTCTCTTATCACCGTCCATGCCTCACTCCCACCACTCTTTTCATCGATCTCGTACTCGCACACTCCTTCCCCCTTGATATAGTATGACTCTCGCACCACCTCCTAGATGCATCCCACTCTCTCTATCCTTCTCCCCGTGCCGCATTTGCTTCTAACACACACATGCATGTATACCGATCGATCTCCCAACATATACCTAGGTCGACTTTAACTATTCCCCCCCCATATGTCTAGCAAGCCTATCCCACCATTTGTTAGAAGCAACTCCACTACCACCCCCTCCAACACTCTAGCTCTGTCTCTCTCCCAACCTTATTCCTCTCCTACACATATGCATGGATGCCGATCGATCTCCCTTAATACATGAGGTAGATCGATCTCCCTTAATACATGAGGTAGGCCTCTCTCCTCCTCCACACATATACCAGCCATTGTACCTCTATAGTTAATTAGGCCGCCCTCCCCCCACCACACACCGATAGTCGAGCGCTGTAGGTAGGTATCCATGCCATAGAGACAAACTGCACCTGTCCCCTCTCACGTTCCAGTAGGCCAGCCACTCTATATTTTTGACGTGGGCACACACAAATTCGATGGCACTCTTTATCGATCGCGCGCGCACACACACACACACACATCATCCGCCTCTTCGATTCTATGGACACCTCAAGCCAATGATACCTCCACTCTCTTCTCGTGGATCGCCCCCTCTATATCTATGATATATCTAGGACTCTATTTCACACACATTGCATATGTTACATTTTTTGATTGACCCCCCCAAAAAACTCTCATGAATCCACACACTATATCTCTCTACGTTTGTATCTCTCTCACACGACCCCACGTAGGTGGTGTACGTATACACGAAGAGAATAGGTGCACCCTGCACGTACTCACGCTTCATGCCCAGCCACACCCGCGCGGGTACACGGTGGAGCTCATTTCTGTATGAAATGGCAGCCCACGTACTAATTTAAATGCGTGTAGCGGTTGCTTACCTACGGAGGTCGTGTACCACGCGTGCACGAAACAAAGTTCGACTTGATGCGTTGGCGCGTTATTTTTAAATAAAGTTATATCGCTCAATGGCACGTACACAGAATATAAAATGATTTTTATGGAGAAATAGGTAGTCCGCTCCACTATATACAATGGAGCCTGCATGCCTGGTTTGTCTCTCTTCAGAATATCTCACACAAGGTTGCGGTGGCATCTCTCTCTCTCTCTCACCGTTGGTCACTGATCCGGCCGCATCTCGTCCGTCGGTGGAAAGGGAGGACGTGCATCATTTCTCCGTATGACGGCACCGAGGTAGCACGTCCTGATCGGCGGTACACGCCGTTCTCTCTAACCAAGCTCCGGCGCGGTAGGGCCTACGCCACCTGCTCGCTGCCGCAGTATGGGCAGATTCCGCCCGCCGCCGCTCACCTAGTTAGATCCCGACGACCTCCAGGTATGCCCTCTGGCCTTGCTCCACTGCCCATCTTCCCACGTCGCTGCACGTGGATCTTCCATAGTTCTTTGCCCAAAACGTAGCTTGTCCGGCGTACTTTCCTTATTGCAATCTAATCCTCACACTGTTTTAGACAAACACAACCGTGTTGTTATCTTCCCTTAGGACAAGGAATATGATTCTTTTTTGTCATCGCATGTGTCGTCAACTGTTATTGGCCAGTAATTGTTTCCTTTCTACCTCTTTTTTGCAAACAGGGCTATCCATTTCACCTCGTTGCTATTGCGACCTTTTGGTGAACTGCACAAATCATTTTTTTTTCTTAAGAGTATTTTGTGCAGTTCTACCAAAATGTCACACGGGTAATGTCTCTACATTTCAGTGCGACTGCACAAAGGGAGATTGGTTTTGCTCTATCCTCCTCGTCCAACTCCGAGCCTAATCTTATCCAACTAGTTAGTCTTAAGAGAGACTGCAAAGGTGACCAGCTTCTATTTGTGTGTTTATTGTTTCATCAGCAGTCCTCTATTATCGTAATCACACTTAATATCTTTCGAACAGGGACGCTCAGCTCTATTTTAGTGGAACTGCACAAAATGATTGGAATGTCGCATGCTCGAGACAGCTACTTTTTTCCCAGCATGCCTTGTTGATTTAGACAGAGCTGGGGGGACGTTGCTGCCAATGAAAGCATGGATCAATTTTAGTTTAACACCTTCTCACAACTTTGTCTTTAGTTGTGATGTAAATATTAGCTCTGATTAGCAATGAAGTTAGTTTTTTATTGTTTCCGAAAGAGCATAAATGGCAAGACACACGAAACAAAAGCTGAAAGCTCACACCATTGTACAATTTCATGTCGCTGGAAAATTATTTGTATAGTACGTCAATTATGTAAACAAATGCTGGAAGCTTGATAGCATTGCCAGAAGCCACTTTGGCATCCGGGTCCATGTGCCATGCACAAAATTATACTCCTTTGTTCCTAAATATTTTTCTTTTTACAAATTTCAAATGGGCATATTATAGAGTGTAGATTCACTCATTTTGCTTCGTATGTGTACTCCCTCTGTTCCTAAATATTTGTCTTTCTTTAGATTTCAACAAGTGACTACATACGGAGCAAAATGAGTGAATCTAGACTCTAAAATATGTCTATATACATCCGTATGTCGTAGTCCATTTGAATCTCTAAAAAGACAAATATTTGAGTAGTCACTCGTTGAAATTTCTAGAAAGACAAATACTCCGGAGTATATTTAAGAACCGAGGGGGTAGCGCACAGCCGCATAGGAGACTCAGACCGGTCTTTGCGCCGCATTAATAGTGAGAAATGAGCAGTCAAATCATAAGCCCCACCTTTCCCACTGTAAGTTTCTCGGAAGAAGCAACCATCAATACGCTCTTCTTTGGCCCTGTTTGGATACTCTAACTTAGTTAGAGGTTAGAGTTAGATTCTAACTCTGATCTAACCCTGAACTAACTCTAACCAAAGAGGTGTTTGGATGGCAGGGTTAGATTGACAATAAATGCTCTTTCTCAATCATTTGGCTGAGAGTTGCGCTGACCGTGGAAGACCGGGACGCACCCGGCAAGGAGCCCGCCGGCCGAATCTTCCATCCCTGCGCAAGGAGCCGCGCTGGCTGAGGCCGATGGGGACCGGGCATGCAAGGAGCCGTGACTGCTTACCGGCGGGCGGACGGGCCGTTGGGAGACGATTGGGTTGGAATGGGAGGATAGGAGGGGGCTGCTGCAGGGAGAGTGAGAGAAAAATGTATTTTTTTAATTGTCCCCAGGAGAACTAACCCAAATAAGCACCTCTTGGATGGGTTAGTTTTTTTGGATGGGGTAGATGCATCTAACCCAAACTAACCCTCCCTGTTTGGATATTTTTGGGTTAGTTGAGTCCAAACTAACCCAAACTAACTCTAACCTATGGATCCAAACAGGGCCTTTGTCAGGACCCCGATCCTAAGTCACACCGATCTAGCATGT
Organism: Aegilops tauschii subsp. strangulata; assembly: GCF_002575655.3. Classification (NCBI taxonomy): domain Eukaryota; kingdom Viridiplantae; phylum Streptophyta; class Magnoliopsida; order Poales; family Poaceae; genus Aegilops; species Aegilops tauschii. Next base: position 279,669,557 of record NC_053038.3, on the reverse strand, counting down.
AACACATCATATCACTTTGCGGCCTCATGCACGGTATTCCCACGGGTGCCACCTTACCTCGCCCGGGACTGTTTGCGCCTTTTGGCTTAGGTATATGATACTTTCGCTAGCATCCATATGACAAAGAACCCGGGCCGACATGACTAGTCATGAACCCAAAGTGGCACTAACTTACGGGGACAGGCATACATGAACCAGCATCGAACGTGTCGGTCATCAGCGTGTGAATCTGGGTTGTAGCAATGGGGCTAACAGGACTCCAGGAACTCGAGCTGTAGCAGGCTAGCAGGACTCCGGAAGTCACCGCGTGACATTTCCCCGAAGGGACAGACATAGGAACGAAGTGGATCACATGCCGGCTAGTCTAGGTGTTCCAGAGCAGTAGTAACTGGGCTAATAGGACTCTGGTAAACCAGGCTATAGCAGACTACCATGGCTCAGTGGAAGCACCAGACTACATTTCCCCATAAGAGAGGCTACCAAGGATAGACAACCAGGTTGTCGGATCCCACACATACCAAGCATTTCAATCCTACACACAATATGCTCGATATGTGTAAATATAACATGGCATCACAAAAAAACTCTACGACTCAAAGTATTTATTCATTAGGCTTCGAGGAGCCTAGTATTACAATCATGGGTCTCAGGAACCAACATTCAAGTCATACAAGCAATGTGCACAAGCGGAAGCTTAACTTGTCTGAGTACAGACAACTACAAAAGAAAAAGCTGAGAAGCCTGACTATCTACAAGACCCTGCCGAGGGCACAAGATCGTAGCTGAGGTAACAAGCTAAACGTCGAAGTCCACGCGGAACTACTAGCGAGACTGAAGTCTCTCTGCAAAAACATAAATTAAGCAAATGTGAGTACAAATGTACCCAGCAAGACTTACATCAGAACTAACTACATATGCATCGGTATCAACAAAGGGGGGTGGTGGATTTTAACTGCAGCAAGCCAGCTTTGACTCGGTGGCTATCATAAACTACGACTGCAAGTAACTCTTTTGAGGTGGCACACACGAGTCCACATATTCACCATATCAATACACCACTATGGATCCGCTCCCGTCTACCAACGAGAACGCCATCCATAGCACTCACGCTTATCATGCAAGTTTTAGAGTATCCACTTCAAGTTATCTATGAACTGTATAGGCAACCCAGAGGTCCTTTACCGTGGACGCGGCTATTCGAATAGATCAGTTATAACCCTGCAGGGGTGTACTTCTTCACACATGTTTCCACCACTTAGCGTCTGCACACGACATGTGCTCGGCAGACTTCAAGCGAAAGCCGACATGGGTGTAGACCACGACCTGACTAACCACACAAGTCTCTAGTCTAGGTTTATCGCCTATTCGGGTTCCATCCGCGAGGAGATCCGACCGGGGTTTCGCTCACAGCCCCAAACGATGTGTGCAGGGTTCCCGAGACACCAAACGGGCGCCCGGTACACTGTACCATGGTGTATCTACGCATCATAGCCCACCCCTAGGGTCAGCGCTACACACGGCCTCCAACACATATCCTACAAACACCAGAAACTAGTTGCAACTCCTGGACAGAGGACAGGGGCGGTTAATAAGTCGAGCAGGGTCATATTTCAGGGCCCAATGTGTGGTAGTAGCTGTTCATGGATCACAAACACAGAACTCAGTTCCCGAGGACGGTTTCAATGAGACAACACACCATGTACTCCTACATGGCCTCTCACCGCTACCTTTACCAAATCGTGTTCACACACTTAGCTCACACAGAGTAGGACATGTTCATCACCATTCCAATTCATCCCCGATGAATCAGACCTGACTCAACTCTAAGCAGTAGGAGGCATGACAAACAAGCATTAATGAGTAGGCACATCAGGGCTCAAACAACTCCTACTCATGCTAGTGGGTTTCATTTATTTACTGTGGCAATGACAGGTCATGCAGAGGAAAAGGGGTTCAACTACCGCATCATGTAACAGTTGAATCGTTGTTGTCCTAATGCAGTAAAAGAGAGCAGGAGCGAGAGAGTGGGATTGTATCGGAATGAACAAGGGGGTTTTTCTTGCCTGGCACTTCTGAAGATAGCATTGAGTCATCATTAGTGTCAACAATCACAGCATCGGAACAACGTCTACCGAGGGGGAACAACACCAACAAATAGAGAAGAAACACGATCAATGCAATGCACAATATGGTGCATGATCATGACATGGCAATATGCTGTGATTTGAGCTAATGCAGCTAGTAACAGAAGGGTTTGACTTGATTTGAACCAAGGGTTCAAATTCAAACTCAAGTTATAAATTTATAAAGTGCATTATCATGTTTTGATATGAACAGCAAGGTTAAGTTTCTTTATCATGCATGAAACCAGTACCAAAGGATAGATTGGATTTTCTGATCATTTTTCATATATATATATATCTTTTCATTTGGAGTTACGGTTGATTTTCTATGATTTTTAGAAGTTTAGGCAATTTTTTGGATTTTCTAATTATTTAGAATTAAACTAATTCCAAAAATGCACTACTGCGCCAGCACTATGTCAGCATGACGTAAGCGTGTCAACGGAGGACGGTCCAGGTCAAACCTGATGTGTGGGGTCCACGTCCACCAATCAGTGACCTAGTGCTGGTTAGTGTCGCTGACAGGTGGAGTCAGGTCAATAGCCACGTCAGCAAGTCAGCACTGACGTGTGGGCTCGGTCAACGAGTGACATGGCCAGGTCAGACTGACCTATGGGGCCCGTGTGGTTAGTTTAGTCTAAACAAGAGCTAACCAGGGTTAATTAGGCAGCGGGGCCCAGTAGTCAGTGAGAGAGGGGTTAGCTAGCAGGGTCATTAGTGGCTAATGACAGCGCCACGTCGGCTTCGCCAGAGTTCCGCCGGCGGCGACCAAAACGCGGCGGAGGGCATCGAGATTTTGCTACGAGGTCCGGTTTCGCGCGCGCGGAGCATCTTCGGGGAGCTGGCGGAGTGGCACATCTAGTGGTGGAGGCGGCTGGAGCTGGGGTGGCCTGCAGAGGCACCGACGATGAGCTTTGCATCGGCCGGAGCTCGGGAGCGTGCGGGGATGGCGTTGGGTTGGGTAAACGAGCTAGGCGAATAGCTAGCGGGGCGCTACGCGTTGCGGGGAGCGAGTTGGTCACGCTAGGGTGACCGTTTGGTCACCGGAGTTGCGTCAGCAACGAGCTCAGGCGGCAGCGGCTACGGTGGGCAGTGGGGCGGCATCTACGGCTCGAAATCGAAGGGGAGGAAGGAGGGAAAAGACACGTGTGCTCACGGCGTGTGCAGGGGGCGTCGAAGCGGGCTCGAGGATGGCTTGGGGTAGATGGGGCGGCGAACGCGATCTCCGGCGTGCGAGCTTGAAGGTGACGATGATGAGGACTTTGCAGCGCGTCCGGCGGCATGCGGTTCGTCGAGGAGGTCGAGAGAGTCGCGGCGGAGGTAATGGACAACACAAGGAGGCAAGGGGAGCACGGTGGCTGCGTCTACGGTTAGCGGCGGCGATGGGCACACTTGGGTGCGTGCGAGAGAGAGAACAGAGGAGGGTGATGAGCTCGAGGGAGTGAGCGAGAGGGACATGGGGCGTCGGGGGCGTCTCCAGGCGCTCAGTCGAGGGCGGGGGAGGAAGTAGGAGGTGGAAGCAGGAGGTGGCGTCCGGTGCGCGGGCGGGCGACGCAAGGCAGAGGTGGGAGACGACTGGCAGTTGCCAGTGGGCTGGGCTGGCTGGAGGAGCTGGGCCAGGTGGGCTGCCAGGTAAGTCAGGTGGGTCTCGCTCTCTTCTTTTTTTTTTTTCTGTTTTCTATTAATCTGTAACTTTAGGGCTTTATTAAAAATACCAACACTACTAGGAAAAGGCCTACTAGTGGCGCACCAGTTTTGCCTACTAATAGCGCACTACTGGTGCGCCACTAGTACCACGCCACTAGTATTAAATACTAATGGCGCACCACTGGTGCGCCATTATTATCTGGTATACTAATGGCGCATCACGCCGTGCGCCATTAGTATAGACCAACATGCGGCATTAGTGTGCCTCCCAGGGGGCGATATTTACACATGTGCTTTGCCATACTAATGGCGCACTGTGGGGTGATGCGCCATTAGTATCCTTTGGCATACTAATGGCGCACATTGGGGTGATGCGCCATTAGTATGAATATTAGGGATTTTTTTTCTTTTCTGATATTTGCACAGGTTACAAAATATATTATTGGACAGAATATAGACAGCACCACACAGCAACAGCAGATTCATCGAATACAATAGAAGATTAGTCTCTGAATACAATTCATCATATTAGTCTCCGAATTCAAAAGACCGAACAAAGATAAAACATTACAAGTCTCGAGACCGCGAGTAGCAAGTTTGTCTACACATTACAAGTCGATATCGATCATCTAAACTACCATCACATAGAAGAGAGCTGCGGTCATCACGATGAGCATCATCGCGATGAAACTGGTCTTCATCCGGTTCCTCCAACGCTCCGTCCTCTCTCCCGCTAGATAGCGCGCGTATCTAGATTCCGCCTCCGCCCTAGTGGTGTACCCTTTGTAACTGTTACCGCTGAAACGGTGAACCTGTCTCCGACACTCCTCCTAGTAGTCGTAGACTCCGGGAACCTTACCCTTGTACACGACATACGACGGCATCTCTATGCACTAGCCAAACAACAGACAATACATAAGCAATATATAAGTATGCAACAAAAGGATCGGAAGAGAAAAGCAAGACATTAATAGCACGATTCATGGTCCTACTTATAAATAGCATCGATTACATCTAAGTTGAACGACTTTCTAAACCAAAGAGACATACAAGTTCATTAAAGTTTAATTACAACATGAGCTAATCGATGTTTCAGAACTACACATAGCATCACTACTTTCGACTCGACTCATGGGACCGGAGCGTGGATGAAGCCGCCGTCTTTCGTGATGGTCATGAAGTCGCGGGCGTTGGCAGCCTGCATTTGTAGCGTGGTGTCTCTCTCACTTTTGAACGGTTGATATTTGAGGTAGAACTGCCCCGAGGTACGAAGGACATCTTGATGGATGATTTCTGCAAACTCCGACTAGATGCAAAAGAATTCTTGTCGGATGTCCGCGTCCTGGATTGCCGCCAGGCTTGCGGCCCAATCTTTGAGATTATTTGGTAGAAGAAGGTGATTATGGTCCCGTACGATCGCCCGCATGTGATGGAGGGCGTAGTAGGCATCCTTCTGACCGCCAGGCGGCTGCTTGACGCAGGGGAACATCGTATTGTGGGTGAACACGTGCCTGCTGTACCTACGAACTGGCCTCTTAAAGGTACCTCCAAATGCGGCGTAGCCAGGGAGAGCATCATCAAGAACTTTCTTGATATTTGTGTAGTCTATCTTGGAGTCACGGTCCAGGTCGAAATACGTGGCCATGGAATATTTCGGGCTTAAGAGGATGAGTGTGCAATGTGTGTCACTGCACAGAACACGGAATGTTAGAAAAAAAGAACGATCGAAATCTAAGAAATCATATGTTACGGGGACGGTTATGGGATGACTTACTCGGGAAAGTAAGGCACGAGGAAGTTATCCTTATCTGGGTTTGCCAGAATCACGCCTTCGAGGTGTGAACTCGCGACTTGCCGGTCCCCAGCGCTGCCCAAGATCTTGGCACGCATGTAGAAGGGGTCGACTATCACAATGTCCGGGGTCTTGTCTCTAATGATCCGCATCTCCATACTCAGCGAAAACAGCCGAACGAAGGTGTAGTGCAGCGGATGAAGGTTAAACATAGCAAAGATGTCATCAAACTGCAGGACGATCGTACCCCCGACGGCGCTATCCACAAGGCCCTTGCCCTCTGGCACCTTGGCCACGAAAACCGGGTATGCCACATCATTCTCTCTGAAACGCCGCTTCTCCAAAGAAAGAACACTGACATGCAGACTCCGCATAGCACCGGTTGCAGCATTGAGCATATTTGTCGGTAGCATCGCCCTACCCGCCACATGCACCCTCCTCGAGATATCCTTAGGTGAAGGTGGCCCATCCTGAGCACGGATCGTACTCGGTGCCGGCTGGCTCGCACCGGCCCTTGTTAGTCTTTTGTTTCCATCCCTTCTTCTTGACCTCCTGTAATGGGATCGAGTTCTGCTCACAGACCGCCTTCTTGAGCGTGTTGGGGCTGATAATATTTCGCACCTCAGCTATCTGAGGCTCGGTGAAGGCGGCAGCTGGAGGCGTCTCCTGAGAACTGAACGCCAGACGACGCCTGTTGCAATTGGGTTTCTCTGCCGTACCAGCTAGATCGCGGTCGTCTTTTTCAGGGTTGGGTTCTTGAGAAGGAGGCCCGCAGAACTCGTCACCGTACCCATGTTCGGCAAAGTACTTATCGACGTTGGCAAATGTACCGTCGTTGTTGTCGTCATCGTCCGGATCCTCTGCCATATGCATGTCCGGATCCTGTGCCATAGGGATGTCCGGCATGTCCGGTAGCGTTGCGGCGTTCTTGCCATGGCTTGGCGCGGGCACGACTGGCGGTCTTGTCTGTGGGGTGGTGTCCCCCGCCCCCAAACGAATCTGGCTCTTCGGCCAAAGCAGGGGCCAGCTTACGCAGGCGCTAAGGGTCATCACATCATCTTCGTCGGCTCCAGCGGGTCGAATCGGAGGTAACAACTCGTCGCAGCCTGGCAGCACCCGAACCAGTTCAACCCTATACAAGGTGGGTGGCATCGGATTACCGTGGAACATGCGGTTGCCCGGTTGAACGATTCTGCCCTTGGCGACATCGACCAATTCGCCGCCCACTAAGTGCAGGAGAGTGCAAGGAACGTCGGCGGCGCCCTGCGAAAACATGTAGGGCGTCAGGGATGCCCAGTCAAAGGCAAGGAGATGAAGTCAACGGCCGAGAGGCTTAGTTACCGTGATGCCGTCGAGCTCGGCTAATGTCGAGGCACCGCCAACGGCGGGCGTGCAACTGACGGAGGGGCCGCTTGCTGGCGAGGTGCCAGCCGGCGTACACCTGGGTGCATTAAGCTCCATCGCCCGTGCTGGCGCCGGAGACACGAATACCGCCTCCGCCGGAGATACCAATGGCGCCGCCTACGCGTTGTGCGAGTTGCTGGCCGTGAAGCTGGGAACCGGGGGAGGCCACTGTTGGCCGCCCGCAATCCACGTCGTCAGCCCCTGAATCAAGGTAGGCACCATGGCGGTGAGCGTCGTTCCCAGTTGTTGTTCCACTTGCTCTTGGACAATCTCCGGAATCCGTGCCACTTGTGCCTTGAGTTCTTGAACCTCGCGCGACTGGCTTTCCGAGCTGGTCTTTTTCTCCTTTCGCCCACCAGCGGTATAGTATGACGACCATTTTGTGGACAAGCCTTTGCCGGCCACACGACCAGCTGACGACGACTTACTGAGCTTATCCTTGTTTTTCATTACGTTCAACGCCCTATTTAAAGGGGTGTCAAAAGGGGAGCTCTGAGACGACCCCGCACTACTGCTTTCAGCCTCCTGCGGAAGGAATGTGAGCCATTTAGAAATTTGGCTTCATTAATTAGAATGCAAGCATATGGAGCTAATTACGTGGGGGTGTATTCCTTACCAGAACAAGCTCAAGCGCCCTGGTCTTCGGATCGGTGGTAAGCTCCTTTGTTACCGGGTCCTCCTTGTACCGGGCCCTGACAAAGTTCTTGGTCTGCTTGTCACGGTATTTCTCGAAGCGGGGCGGTAGGCCTTGCTCGGCACGCTCCGCGTCCTCCTTGTCCCATATAGGCTCCGCCACTCTGTAACCCCTGGGACCGAGTTGGTGGACCCCTAAGTTCAACTGTCGCATGTCTTTCCCCCACTGACTTGATTCGGAGGTTGCGCTGCTCTCGCACTTGATCTTGAACTCCTTCTAGTCATCTTCGCTGATCAAAGGATATTTCACCTTGATCTTCTCATAACTATCACCTTTTTCAATCATTGCCTTCACCGTGCTTCTCCAAGTAGACAGGGCCGTGCTCATCCTCATGAGGGCGGCACTGTTCTCTTTATTCCCTGTGAGGCGTTTGTTTGCAAAGTCAGCGGGGAACTTGTATCGTTCGTGCAGCTTCGTGAAGAGGAGGCTGCGCAAATTCCCTCGGTCCTTATGCCTTAGGTTCTCGGTGTTGATCGAGACGGTGCTCCGGAGAATGCACCCGAGCTGAAACGAGTACCCCTTGACTAATTCTTTGGGCGCCGTTGGATGCCGGTCGGAGTTCACTTCAGTAAATTCCTCCTTGACGGTGCCGAGCACGCTCGGGCGCCGGTCCTTCCGTTGCCTCTTCGGTTGGCTGCCATCTGTGCATGCCCCGCCATCATCAGTGGTGGCATCCTCGGCGGCACCATCAGTGGTGTCATCCCCGATGCCACTAGGGGTTGTGTAGTCAGGATCGGTGTCTTTCGCGGCGTCCTCATAGCAGTGAGGTTCTTCCTCTAGCTCTTGGGACAGCTCCCAGAATTGCTTGCCGCCCGAACCGCCGGCCTCATCGTTGTGGGCCATGTTTCGCTCTAAATAGGAAAAAAGTTTGGTCAAAAAGTTGGTTATTGTCAAGGAACAAGATCATGGTCTCATCATTTAGGGTTTGCCGACACCGAGGCATCCTAAAAGCTAAGCTTTTATCATTTAGGGTTTGTCGACGCCGAGGCACCCTAAAATCCTAAGCGTACATCATTTAGGTTCTCATCGACACCGAGGCACCCTAAAAGCCAAGGTTTTATCATTTAGGGTTTGTCGACGCCGAGGGACCCTAAATGCTAAGTTAAGTTTTCATCATTTAGGGTTTATCGATGCCGAGGCACCCTAGGTTGACTGATATATATGGGTATCTTCTAATAATATGCCCTACTTAATTAAGGACAAACACCAAGAGACAGTAAACATATCACACTTCTATATGTATAACACAAGAGGCAGTAGATCCTACTTAATTAAGTACTAAGATACCCCGACCCATGCATTAGTCGCAAGTACCGCATATCTCCTATTTTTAGCAAAGTCATGCTAAAATTCACGGAAAATTTCAGCATGACCTTTGCTGAAAATAGGACATATGGAGTACCCGAATTTGCCGGAACGGAAGTTAATCGACATTCCGGCAAACTCAAGGGCCTCTCGGGGTACCTGCAAAATCATCACGACACGATGGTCGGAGACAAAACCTAGCAAACTAGCAATTGATGGATCAACACGTAAAACATGTCCAATAAGAGCATATAATTCAACAACTCCACTGAAAATGAGAGCTGAAAGATGCAGGGAGCACAAACAGCTCAGAAAAATCAATCCATCTAGCATTTCAGGTTTTGCTAGAAATACCTTTAACATCAGTATCAGTATGATTATAGAGTCAACATCAGTATGATTTATAGAATCAAATACCTTCAACGAGGGATATGAATAATTTTCATTTTTATATTTTAAGAACTATAAATAAACCATCCAGTAAGTATAATCAAGGTAATCAACCATTCCCATAAAACAAGACAAGTTTTATTCAGTACTGCTAATATGGTTGGGGATTACTATGAACATGTGGCAAGACTACTTTGATAACAAGGGCCACTAGTTGGCCAGTAGTTGAACTAGCAGCTTGGCCATCACTGATGCCACGCACTGCTGTGACAGCTCTCAGCAGTAACCTCCAAGGCTCCGACAACCGACACAGATAACCTGTCTCAAAGATGAGCCTCAAGACAAGCTTCGCATTCTACTTTATGCTTCATTGAAGTTCAGAGAACTCTCCAAAAGAAAGGTTCAGGTGCCAATTGGTATCAGTTAAAGCCAGCAATGTAAAATGATCTACAACCTTATGTAAAGTGCCAACTCCAAAGATTTCTTTTTCACAGCTTTTATATTATTTCTAGAAGCAACACAGCAGGGTTAAACACCAGAATCTTGAGTTTAATTTTTTCCAGAATTTTAGAGGCCCCACAAATTCAGTTCAGGTATTTTATACCATGTTAAAGACAGTAAAGTACAGAGGTTTAGCCCTGGTCCTTAGATTCAGTTTCCTAATCTTTTTGTTTTCTACAAAGATATTCCCAACCTTCATGATGCTGGTAAGAAAAGAGCTACTCTCTGAATCTTTTATCTATTAATACCTGTAAATTAGCACTCTGATGCTGGCCTTGACAAATGATCCCACCATGTTATTTGCTGGAATCTGCAAAATGATCCCACTATGTTGACAAATGATCCCACTATGTTGTTATACTTGAGAACACTGTAACAAAATCAAAACCACAATAAACAGTGGTCAGATATAACAGTTACAATTACACAAAGCATCTGCATAAACACATACTTCATCTATCAAGTATAACTCTGTCAAGCCAAGAAGTTATGAGCTGTTCATGGAAGCCTTTGATCATAATATCTAAAGGCATAGACAAAATCTACAAGCAGTCAACAAAAAGGTCACACGCACCCACTCAGAGGAACATCGTATTTAAATCTAGAAAATGAAGATGATCCATTTCTACATGGAATCAATCAAGTACAGAGCTATGCCACATACTAGGGATATCACCCACACACAAAAAATCAGTGCTTTAGGGATATGAAACAGTTATCTGGTGGGAAGACTGTTGCTGCACTGGCATTGCTGTTTGCCATTCACAATTTTAGGCAATCGCCATTCTACATAATGGATGAAGTCGATGCAGCTATCATACAGGCACGGTGGCAACTGGTCTATGATGCTGGTCTGAGGGCAACAGCAGCAGAGTTGCAGTGGCAGCAACAACAGCGGGATGAGGCTATGGTGCACAGCAGGGGCGCGCGCGACAGGACCAATAGTGGGACGCAGACACGCATGGGTGGCCGGGCGGCTGCGGGCACGGAGAGCGCGTTCCAGGGGCGAGGTAGGGCGTGGCCCAGGAAGGCACGGGCGCGCGGGGGGGGGGGGGTGCCGTAGGGGTGCGGACGGATGCGGCCAGGGCCCGTGGGAGCGCAGCCAGGAAAGTGGAGAGCGAAGCTCTGCCGCGACGGCCTAGCCCGTGGGACTTCTACGCCGAGGGATTCGAAGGGGAAAGGCGGGGCATCGGCAGAGGGGCTCACCGCAGAGGCACACAGAGGCACGGGAGTGACTAGGAGCAGTAGGGGATGCCCAAATCGAGGAAGATCGCCGGCGACCGAAGGTTGAAGACGATCCCGATCCGGTCGACGCAGAGGCGCCTAACTCTAACGGTCGAAGCAGAGGCGCCTAGCTCAGCGTCGCGTGGCCTGGCAGAGCTGAGGTAGAGGCGATCGTCGTCTCCTCCTCCTCCTCGTCCTCCTCCTGGTCCTCCTCCTTCGGCTCGGGGCGCGGGGGCGGCGGCGGTGGAGTCCGGCGGGGGTCGGGGCGGCGGCGTCGTGGGTCGGGGCAGCGCGCGAGTGGATCTGGCGAGGGAGAGGGATGAAGGGGATCTGGCGAGGGAGAGGGAGGAATTAGCTAGGGGGAAGCTTACTAATGGCGCACCGCAGCGGTGCGCCATTAGTATGTTTTTTTAGATAGCAATGGCGCACCCACGATCGGTGCGCCATTAGTAATCTTTTTTTATATAGCAATGGCGCACCAGCCAGAGGTGCGCCATTAGTAATCTTTTTTTTATATAGCAATGGCGCACCAGCCAAAGGTGCGCCATAATTAATTTTTTTATTATTATTTTTGTTGCATCTAATAATTTTTTAGAAAATGAATATGAATATGAAACAGTAATAATTTTTTATAAAAACAGTAATAATTTTTTTAAAATATCATCAAATTTGTTATTTGAAAATATTTATGAATATGAAAAAATATCATCAAATTTATTATTTGAAAATATCATCAAATTTGTTATTTGAAAATATAATCAAATTTGTTTTTTTTGCAATTTTAGTTGCATTCATTTGTGATGGTGGAGCGGGCCGGGGAGGGTGCGGGGAAGGGGTGCGGTGGGTCGTCGGCGGCGGTGGAGCGGGGGAGGGTGCGGTGGGTCGTCGGCAGCGGTGGAGCGGGGGAGGGTGCGGGGGGTCGGCGGCGGCGGCCGGTGGAGCGGGGGAGAGGGTGCGGGGGGTGCTCGGCGGCGAGGGGAACCGGATCTGGCGAGGTGGGATAGCGATCGAGATGGAGGGGGATCGAGATCGAGTGTCCATGAAATTTAAAAATATTCATGAGTTCAAAAAGTGCCCATGAAATACAATCGAGAAATGAAGGCTACAATTTAAATACGATCGATCTTAGATAGCTATCTGTTCACAATTTTCTTGCCCTTATTTTTCTTAAATGGAGTTCTTCTCTTGAACGAACGTCCTTTAGGTAGGGTGGTCCTGCTTCTTCTTGTGGTGTATGCTGATACTTCATCGTCGTCGTCATGTTCCATCTTCGGGTCGCCGTACTTGTCGAAGTCTTGCTCATTGGCGACTCCATCCATTCTGATGATCTTCTTTTTGCATCTCCTCACGACAACACGACTGGGCTTTGACGGGTCGGTAATGGAGAAGCATTGGTCCACTTGGGAAGCCAGTACCCATGGCTCATTTTTGGCGGTGACGTTCGCGCCTACGGTCTTGGATTTGGCTTCGGGTATAACCATGGTGGTGAAATACTGGCCTTCTTTTATGACGCTCTTGGCCCATCTGACACGGAACATCGGGACCTTCTCTCCAGCGTAGCTCAGCTCCCAGATCTCGTCGATCCTTCCGTAGTATCTGTCCTTGTCGTTACCGGTGTAGCATAACATCGTTACCCCAGAGTTCTGATAACCATCGCTCTTCATGTCATTGTCCTCGGTGTAGAATGTGTAGCCGTTGATATCGTACGCCTCATACGTCATCAGGTTGTGATCGGCGCCCTGTGACAAGGCGAATATGAGTTGTTCTTCCGCGGAAGAATCCTCATGTAAAGGGTACGACAGAAGCTTCTGCTTGAACCAACGCGTGAAACATGAGTTGTGCTCTTTGATTATATCTCCGTCCGTCCTCTGTTGGCCTTGGTCATTGTACGTCTTCTCAATAAAGGTTTTGTGCTCTACCACCCAAGGATTGACCACGTCTATCTGTTGTAGCGCGACTAGGTTTGCTCTTTCAAAGTCGGCGAGTCGACCCTCGAAGTCGACATGCATTTCGCGGCGACCCTCACGTCAGGCTCTGATACCAAAGCTGTCAGGACCCCGATCCTAAGTCACACCGATCTAGCATGTAACACATCATATCACTTTGCGGCCTCACGCACGGTATTCCCATGGGTGCCACCATACCTGGCCCGGGACCGTTTGTGCCTTTTGGCTCACGTATATGATACTGTCGCTAGCACCCATATGACAGAGAACCCGGGCCGACATGCCTAGTCATGAACCCAAAGTGGCACTAACTTACGGGGACATGCATACATGAACCAGCATCGAACATGTCGGTCATCAGCGTGTGAATCCGGACTGTAGCAACTGGGCTAACAGGACTCCGGGAACCCGGGCTGTAGCAGGCTAGCAGGACTCGGAAGTCACCGCATGACATTTCCCCGAAGGGACAGACACAGGAATGAAGTGGATCACATGCCGGCCAGTCTAGGTGTTCCGGAGCAGTAGTAACTGGGCTAGCAGGACTCCGGTAAACCGGGCTGTAGTAGACTACCATGGCTAGTTGGAAGCACTAGACTACATTTCCCCGTAAGAGAGGCTACCAAGGATAGACAACTAGGTTGTCGGATCCCACACATACCAAGCATTTCAATCATACACACAATATGCTCGATATGTGTAAATATAACATGGCATCACAACAAAACTCTACGACTCAAAGTATTTATTCATTAGGCTCCGAGGAGCCAAGTATTACAATCATGGGTCTCATGACCCAACATTCAAGTCATACTAGCAATGTGCACAAGCGGAAGCTTAACTTGTCTGAGTACAGAAAACTACAAAAGAAAAAACTGAGAAGCCTGGCTATCTACAAGACCGTGCCGAGGGCACAAGATCGTAGCTGAGGTAACAAGCTAAATGTCGAAGTCCACGCGGAACTACTAGAAAAACTGAAGTCTCTCTGCAAAAACATAAATTAAGCAAACGTGAGTACAAATGTACCCAACAAGACTTACATCAGAACTAACTACATATGCATCGGTATCAACAAAGGGGGTGGTGGAGTTTAACTACAACAAGTGGAGCGGGGTCATATTTCAGGGCCCAACATGTGGTAGTAGCTTTTCATGGATCACAAACACAGAGCTCAGTTCCTGAGGACGGTTTCAATGAGACAACCCACCATGTACTCCTACATGGCCTCTCACCGCTATCTTTACCAAATCGTGTTCACACACTTAGCTCACACACAGTAGGACATGTTCATCACCATTCCAATTCATCCCCGATGAATCAGACCTGACTCAACTCTAAGCAGTAGCAGGCATGACAAACAAGCATGAATGGGTAGGCACATCAGGGCTCAAACAACTCCAACTCATTCTAGTGGGTTTCATCTATTTACTGTGGCAATGACAGGTCATGCAGAGGAAAAGGGGTTCAACTACCATACCATGTAACAGTTGAATCGTTGTTGTCCTAATGCAGTAAAAGAGACCAGGAGCGAGAGAGTGGGATTGTATCGGAATGGACAAGGGGGATTTGCTTGCCTGGCACTTCTGCAGATAGCATTGAGTCTTCATTAGTGTCAACGATCACATTGTCGGAACAACGTCTACCGAGGGGGAACAACACCGGCAAACAGAGAAGAAACACGATCAATGCAATGCACAATATGATGCATGATCATGACATGGCAGTATGCTGTGATTTGAGCTAATGCAGCTAGCAACAGAAGGGTTTGAGTTGATTTGAACCAAGGGTTCAAATTCAAACTCAAGTTATGAATTTATAAAGTGCATTATCATGTTTTGATATGAACAACATGGTTAAATTGCTTTATCATGCATGAAACTAGTACCAAAGGATAGATTGGATTTTTCTGATCATTTTTCATATATAAATCTTTTCATTTGGAGTTACGGTTGATTTTCTATCATTTTTAGAAGTTTAGGAAATTTTCTGGATTTTCTAATTATTTAGAATTAAACTAATTCCACAAAATGCATTAATGCATCAGCACTACGTCAGCATGACATAAGCGAGTCAATGGAGGACGGTCCAGGTCAAACCTGATGTGTGGGGTCCACCAGTCAGTGACCTAGTGCTGGTTAGTGTCGCTGACAGGTGGGGTCGGGTCAATAGCCACGTCAGCAAGTCAGCACTTACGTGTGGGGTCGGTCAACGAGTTCTGCCGGCGGCGACCAAAACGCGGTGGAGGGCATCGGGATTTTGCTACGGGGTCCGGTTTGGTGCGCGGGGAGCATCTACGAGGAGCTGGCGGAGTGGCACATCCAGTGGTGGAGGCGGCTGGAGCTGGGGTGGCCTGCAGAGGCACCGACGAGGAGCTTTGCGGCGGCCGGAGCTCGGGAACGTGCGGGGATGGCGTTGCGGTGGGTAAAGGAGCTAGGCGAAAAGCTAGCAGGGCGTTACGCGTTGCGCGGAGCGAGTTGGGCATGCCAGGGTGACCGTTTGGTCACCGGAGTTGCATCAGGAACGAGCTCAGGCGGCAGCGGCTATGGTCGGCAGTGGGGCGGCGTCTACGGCTCGAAATCGAAGGGAAGGAAGGAGGGAAAAGACGCGTGTGCTCACGGCGCGTGCAGGGGGCGTTGAAGCGGGCTCGAGGACGGCTTGGGATAGACGGGGCGGCGAACGCGATCTCCGGCGTCCGAGCTTGAAGGCGACGATGATGAGGATGTTGCGGCGCGTCCGGTGGCGTGCAGTTCTTTGAGGAGGTCGAGAGAGTCGCGGCAGAGGTAATGGACAACACGGGGAGGCGAGGGGAGCACGGTGGCTATGTCTACGGCGAGCGGCGGCGACGGGCGCACTCGGGTGCGTGCGAGAGAGAGAACAGAGGAGGGGGATGAGCTTGAGGGAGTGAGCAAGAGGGACCAGGGGGTCGGGGGCGTCTCCAGGCGCTCGGTCGAGGGCGGGGGAGGAAGCATGATGTGGAGGTAGGAGGTGGCGTCCGGTGCGCGCGCGGGCGACACGCCTCTGCCTTCTGGCAGAGGTGGGAGACGACGGCCGACTGGAGGAGCTGGGCCAGGTGGGCTGCCAGGTAAGTCAGGTGGGTCTGTCTCTCTTCTTTTATTTGTTTTTGTTTTCTATTAATCTGTAACTTTAGGGCTTTATTAAAAATACCAAAACAAACTCAAAATTCATGAAACTGCTCAAGGCTACTGTTTGGAATAATTCCAACAGTAAACAATGTAGTTCATGAATATTTTGACATTTAAAATAAAATATAGCATTTAAATGTCCAAATGCAAATAACAATGATTTAATCCAGTGACCTTATGATGTCCTAGAAAAGTGTGCACCATTTTTGTCAGAGGATCTAGACCAAGGCAAAGATGATGAACATTTTTGAAGGGCATTTCAGGTTCATTGGAAAAGTATTTTAGTAAACCCTAGTTGGATTAAGAGGGTGCTGGGGGTTCTGTCATCACCATTTATAGTTTCTGAGTGAAAGTAAACATGATGCATGGAGATTATTCAATGAGAGGAAAGACTAAGCTAGGGTTGTGACGGCCTTTGAATCCGCTCATACTACTCCATCCATCACTGTTTATAGAGCGCGCTTCAGAAAAAGAGAGCATCTCTGGGACCAAGGCGACTAGCGATCGGCCTGAAAAATAGCATTGGTAGTTATAGCACGGCGTCTATTACTAGAGGAAATAATGCGTACACAAATGCATGCAGTGCTTCCACCCCGGGTACACACATGCATGCACTTACTCCACTCCGTAGTACTACATCGAGAGAAAATTGCGGTTACCATGCCCTAATTAATTGAGCATTAAACCAAATGCGTCTAAAGTCTCTCTGGTGGTCGAAATGCATTGAGAGAAATGCATCATAATGAAGCGCGCCATGTAACTGTGATGGAGGGACGAATAGTATGAAGGTGCAAAACCAAGTACGCGTATGGCCAGTCGGTCAACGCACCTCCACTTGGCGTATCACTGACATGTGGGACCGGAGTGTGAGCAAACCTATTGAGGGAGTCCTAGACTAAGGGGTCCTCGGACGTCCGGCCTGTTATCCATGGGTTGGACTGGTGGGCTGTGAAGACACGAAGGCCGAAGACTGTACCCGTGTCCGGATTGGACTCTCCTTGGCATGGAAGGCAAGCTTGGCGATCAACTATGAAGATTCCTTCCTATGTAACCGACTCTATGTAACCCTAGATCCCCCCGCTGTCTATATAAATTGGAGGGTGTAGTCCGGAAAGCATATACTCATTACCATAGTCATATAGGCTAGACTTCTAGGGTTTAGCCATTACGATCTCGTGGTAGATCAACTCTTGTAATACTCATATTCATCAAGATCAATCAAGCAGGAAGTAGGTTATTACCTCCATAGAGAGGGCCCGAACCTGGGTAAACATCGTGTCCCCTATCTCCTATAACCATCGACCCTAGACGCACAGTTTGGGACCCTCTACCCGAGATCCGCTGGTTTTGACACCGACATTGGTGCTTTCATTGAGAGTTCCACTGTGCCGTCGATGAAAGGTTCGATGGCCGCTTCGATCATCTATAGTGACGCTGTCCAAGGAGAAACCTTCCTCCCCGGACAGATTTTCGTATTTGGCGGCTTCGTACTGCAGGCCAACTCGCTTGGCCACCTGGAGCAGATCGATAGCTACACCCCTGGCCACCAGGTCAGATTTGGAAGCTTGAACTACGTTGCGGATATTCATGGAGACCTGATCTTTAATGGATTTGAGACCGCGGCAATCGCTCCCCCTCGCTCCGATGAACACGACTTAAATTTGTCATCAGACCATATTCAGGAGATGGTTCCTATAACTGCTACGGCCTTAGATCCGGAGCAGATTGCGCCATCCGAAACCGCAGAATCCGCGACGTTGGAGCCGCACATGGACTCAACACCTTGCAATGTCTGCGTCAACGGAATTCCGGACTCGTCTCCGGCTATAAGTTCCGAACCACGCACGCCTGCGGGCGCAGAGCTGGATCGGTTATCGATCTTCGAGTTCAGCGCTGCAGATATCTTCCAACACACACCCTTGGGTGATGTTCTAAATTCATTAAAATACATGTCCTTGGCGGGGGACTCACAGCCGAACTATGTCCGGTTCTAGCTAGAGGCTGATAATGGAGAATTTTGCTTCCCACCCGCCACCCACTTCATAGCCACTGTCGAGGACTTAACCAACATGCTTGATTATGGCTCCGAAGACATCGATAGTATAGACGACGACACCGATAAGGAGCAAGGCCAAGACCCGCCATTCATGGGATGTGGAATGGCCACCTCTTCGTACGACGTGTACATGGTTGATACACCTAAAAAAGATAGCGAAGATGACAAAGAAGACCCCGTTGAGAATAAACCTCCTGAGACACAGTCTAAGTACCGGCGCCTTAAACGCCGCTGTTAGTCACATCGCAGCAACGCTGGCACCGGAGAAAATAGTACCCCGGACGACGCCGAAAACAATGAAGACCCTGTTGGAGCAAGATCCGAACAGGAGGAAAAGGAAAACGGGCAAGCTAGCCCTGATGAACAGGCCTTGCCCAGCGACAATTCGAAGGACGACAACTACCTTCCGCTCACCGAAGATGAGGTAAGCCTCGGCGACGAAGACTTCATCGTACCCGAAGAGCCCCTCGAGCAGGAGCGCTTCAAGCGCAAGCTAATAGCTACTGCAAGGAGCCTGAAAAAGAAGCAGTAGCAGCTTCAAGCTGACCAAGACCTACTCAACGATAGATGGACCGAAGTCCTGGCCGCCGAAGAATACGGCCTTAGTGGCCTAGCCAAAAGCTACCCGAAGCATAGATTGCTACATCAGTTCGATGACGAGGCGTTGGAGCCCGTACCATCATCACACAATGTGGCAGGTCGTCGACAACTCTGTCCGGATAAAGAGGCAACTCAAGCCGAACACCAGACCGCCCCACCTCGCCGTAAAGGTAAGAATAACGCAGTTCACGGTTGTCCAGACGACCTTCAGCGGGACTTGGACAGTAGAGCAGGACATGCAAAATCGATATACGGACCACGAGGGCACTCCCAGACACGCGACGATGGTTACCTATCCGGACGTGACAAACCCAGACACGCCCGAGCCGAAAATAGCAAATGGAATCCTTCGGAGTTACGTCGCAGTGTGGCACAACATAGAGACGCCGCACACCCTCTCTGCTTTACAGATGAAGTAATGGACCATGAATTCCCCGAGGGATTCAAGCCCGTCAATATTGAATCATATGACGGAACAACCGATCCCTCAGTATGGATCGAGGATTTTATTCTCCACATCCATATGGCTCATGGAGACGACCTCCACGCCATTAAATATCTCCCACTAAAGCTAAAAGGGCCAGCTCGGCACTGGTTAAATAGCCTGCCTGAAAATTCCATAAGCAGCTGGGAGGACTTGGAAGAGGCCTTCCTCGACAACTTCCGAGGAACATATGTCCGGCCACCAGATGCCGATGACGTAAGTCACATTGTCAAGCAGCCCAGAGAGTCAGCCAGGAAGCTCTGGACTCGGTTCTTAGTCAAAAAGAACCAAATCGTCGACTGTCCGGACGCGGAAGCCCTTGCGGCTTTCAGACACAGTGTCCGAGACGAATGGCTTGCACGCCACCTCGGTCAAGAAGGACCTAAATCCATGCCAACCCTCACTGCTCTGATGACCCGCTTTTGCGTGGGAGAAGACAGCTGGCTCGCTCGTAGAAGCAACAGCGCCAGCGACCCGGGCACTTCCGAAATCCGAGACGGCAACTGCAAGCCACGACGAAGCAAATACAACAGTGGCAATGATAATGAAAGATCACGCGACACAGCGGTCAACGCCGGATTCAGCAATCCCAAGCCCGGTCAATGGAAGAAGCCATTCAAGGCGAACCGAGACGAACCATCCAACCTAGACAGGATATTTGACCGACCTTGCCAGATTCACGGCCACCCCGATAAACCAGCTAATCATACTAACATAAACTGTTGGGTCTTTAAGCAGGCTGGCAAGCTCAACGCCGAACACAAGGGGAGGAGGCCGCCAGGCAACAGGGATGACGGAGAGGTTCACCAACGAAATACCGGGGGTCAGAAGCAATTTCCACCCGAGGATCAACTACTCCTGGAGCGAAAATAGCAGTACGGCTTCCGCCGCCCACCTCGTACACCTACAAAATTTGTGCCGCGCATACATCACTACTCACTCAAGATACCATGGGCATTGGCGGAAGCACACTACGGACAAGCCTGCAAGCATCCCCGTAACATTTTTTATCCATTTTCTT
Organism: Aegilops tauschii subsp. strangulata; assembly: GCF_002575655.3. Taxonomy (NCBI): domain Eukaryota; kingdom Viridiplantae; phylum Streptophyta; class Magnoliopsida; order Poales; family Poaceae; genus Aegilops; species Aegilops tauschii. Next base: position 279,649,230 of record NC_053038.3, on the reverse strand, counting down.
TTTATTTCTCCCTTCACTATCTCTTAAAAACAGGTGACGAACAGGACAAACATCTAAATCTGACTCTATCGGAGTTCGGATCCCTGCACTGACCAAGGGGGTTACTTCCATCAAGAATTCCCCTCGCCGAGGACAGGCGGCGCAGACGTGCGACAAGAGGTCCAAATTAACTTTTTGTAGACCGCATGTAACACCCACGATGCGGCTATATCTCCCACGTGTCGAGGCACGACTTAGAGGCATAACCGCATGGTGGTTTTGTCGCAAGAAGGGTCATCTTCACACAATCCCATGTAATGAACAAGAATGGGATAAAGAGTTGGCTTACAATCGCCACTTCACACAATACATAAATAAAATCATACATCATTCAAGATACACACATAGACCGATTACGGTCAAAACCGAATACAAAGAAGACAACCCCAAATGCTAGATCCCCGATCGTCCCAACTGGGCTCCACTACTGATCAACAGGAAAAGAAACATAGTAACGACCAAGGTCCTCGTCGAACTCCCTCTTGAGTTCGGTAGCATCGCCTGCACTGGTATCATCGGCACCTGCAACTGTTTTGGAAGTATCTGTGAGTCACGAGGACTCAGCAATCTCACACCCACGAGATCAAGACTATTTAAGCTTATGGGTAGGAAAAGGTAAGGTGATGAAGCTGCAGCAAGCACTAGCATGTAAGGTGGCTAACATACGCAAATGAGAGCGAGAAGAGAAGCAACGGAACGGTCGTGAAGTAGCAATGATCAAGAAGTGGTCCTGAACTCCTACTTACGTCAAACATAACCCAGAAACCGTGTTCACCTCCCGGACTCCGCCGGAAAGAGACCATCACGGCTACACACGCGGTTGATGCTTTTTAATTAGGGTCAAGTGTCAAGTTCTCTACAACCGGATATTAACAAATTCCCATCTGCCACATAACCGCGGGCACGGCTCTCGAAAGTTTATACCCTGCAAGGGTGTCCCAACTTAGCCCATTATAAGCTCTCACGGTCAACGAAGGATAAATCTTCTCCCGGAAAGACACGATCTGTCTCGGAATTCCGGTTTACAAGACATTTCGACAATGGTAAAACAAGACCAGCAAAGCCACCCGAATGTGCCGACAAATCCCCATAGGAGCTGCACATATCTCGTTCTCAGGGCACACCGGATAAGTCAAGCTACGAGTAAAACCAGACCTCGAGTTTCCCCGAGGTGGCCCCGCAGGCTGCTCGGTTCGGACCAACACTCGAAGGAGCACTGGCCCGGGGGGGTCTAAAATAAAGATGACCCTTGAGTCTGCAGAACCCAAGGGAAAAGGGGATAGGTGGTAGCAAATGGTAAAACCAAGGTTGGGCCTTGCTGGAGGAGTTTTATTCAAAGCGAACTGTCAAGGGGGTCCCATAAATCACCCAACCGCGTAAGGAACGCAAAATCAAGGAACATAACACCGGTATGACGGAAACTAGGGCGGCAAGAGGGGAACAAAACACCAGGCATAAGGCCGAGCCTTCCACCCTTTACCAAGTATATAGATGCATTAATTATATAAGAGATATTGTGATATCCCAACATAAACATAATCCAACATGGAGCAATCTTCATCTTCACCTGCAACTAGCAACGCTATAAGAGGGGCTGAGCAAAAGCGGAAACATAGCCAAACAACAGTTTGCTAGGAAGGGTGACAAAGGTTAGAGGTTCATGGCAATTTGGGAGGCTTGATAAGCAAGTGGTAGGTAGCGCGACATAGCAATATAGCGAAACAACTAGCAAGCAAAGATAGAAGTGATTTCGAGGGTATGGTCATCTTGCCTGAGATCCCGCTAGGAAGAAGAACGATTCCAAGAAGAAGACAAATGGACGAAGTCGAACGAATCCTCACAACTCCGGAACGAAACCGAAGCTAACGAGAGAAGCAAACCGGAAAGAAACAAACAACATAGTAAACAACCAACACATACACATGGCATGATGCAAAAACAAACATGATGCATGTTCGGTTTAAAGAGGCATGGCATGGCAAAATGCAACAAACAATACTACAAATTAAGTGGAGCTCAATATGCAACGAGTTGCATATTGACGAAACACCACATTTAATTATTTAGTTCTCTCTTGTTTATGTGCCCAGCAATATTAAATGTTATTAAACATGGCAAGGGGTGAAGCATAATTAAACAACCTATCTAGGCAAGTTTAAATGAGGCCGGAAATAACAAACGACAATTCCGGAAAATCCTCATGTTCATATTTTGGAATTGGTACTGTTCTGCCATAAACACAATTTTAATGTTGTTAAACAGCAAAATGAAGTGCACCATGTTAATCTATGCATTTTTCTACCCCATTTACATATAAAGTTTATTAAATTCCGAGTTACGGTTAATTAGTTATGAAATAAATCATTTTAACATGGCATTTAAGCAAATTAAAAAAACAACACTTTAAACATATTAAACATGGATGCAAGCAGCATATTATTAAACTACACAAATTTCTGAGCATTTTACATATTTAGATTATTTTAATCCGATGCACGGTTGTGAAGTTATTATATGCATGAAGTTCAAGGGTTTTTCTGCAAATCTATTTTCTCAGCATTAATAGGCAAAAATCACAGACAGAGAAAAAAAACAACACTGGGCCGAAACTGACTAGCCCGATCGTGCACTGGAGAGGATGGGGGCTGCTCACCCTGGGCCAAGGCCCGACTAGAGAGGAGGACGCCAGGCAGGCCGTGGCAAGGGAGCTGGGCCAGCTGTGGGTTGTGGCCCGTGAGGAAGCAAGCCGCGAGGCCGGGCTCGGCGACGGGTCAACGCGGGGGCGGTAGCGTGCGCTCGTTCTCTGCTCGTTTACAACATAAGCAACAGCAGAACACGACGACGCAGAAGACGGCGCCGGGGAGGGACTGGCGAAGGGGCGCTGGATCCGGGCGACGGCAGGAGGTGAAGGGCGGCAGGAGGCGGTGGATCCGGGCGGCGGCTGCGACGCGCTCCTGCAGGACACGGGCGCGAGAAAGGGGTCAGGGAGGAAGAGGGGAAAAGCGAAGGAGGAGCAGGGGCACACGGCGACCTGCGGGTCTTCATCGGCGACTGGGCTCGCCGGCTGAGCGACCAAAGGCGGGCAAGGCGTTGAGGACGACTCGCAGCGGCGGTTGGTGCGGGACTCCGACGAGAAGAAGGTCGAGGTGGCGGAGCTTGGCGAGCTCGGCATCGAGGAAGGAGCAGAGACGCAGAGGCGGGGCGAGGGACTTGGCGCAGCGACGGGAATCGAGCGCGGAGGAGCCGGGGATGGCGGATCCAGGCGCGCACGGCAACAGCTTGGCGATGGGCGTACCTGGGAGAGAGAGAGAGCATGAGAGGGAAAGGCAACAGGAGAAGAAAGGGAAAGGAAGGAGAGGCGCGAGCGTGGCTGTCCTGCTGGTGGTGCTAGCAGAACTGCTCGCCGGGGACGACGGCAGGGAGCTAGAGGAGAGGCCCAGGACTTGGAGAAGGGGCACGGCATGGAGGAACTCGGGAGGGTGCTGCTCTCCCTGGATCAGACGCGGGAGGCTGCAGGGGCGCTCTGAGTCGAGGGGAAGGATTGGTCCGGTGGGGAAAACGAGGGAAGGAGAGAGGGTGGCTGCGGGCTTGGATCCCGAGGAAGATGGTGGCGGCGGAGTGGGAAGGATGGGACAAGCTTCCTAAAGTTTATGGTTGGACTATTTATATAGGTAGGGGATTAGGGTAGGGGTTTAACACGATCCGTCCGATCGTAATCGGGCGGTCGATAATGAGTAGGCTAGAGCGTCCAACAAAGAAAACGGAGATGTTTTGTAGATGTTAGGGGATGATCCGGACCCAACGGTGACGATAGTCCGGTTCGGGTTCGGGACAATTTCGGACGCGCACGCGAGGGGTCTATGCACTGTGGAGAAAGATTAAGCGGCCAGACGATAGGGACTCGAAAAACCCGGTTGGTCTCGGAACGATCAACGAAGGCAAGGGGTTTGATGAGCTCAGAAAAGAGAGAGAAGAGAGCGGTCCGGTTGATCAGAGACAAGGTCAACCGAGAAACGAAAGAAGCGGCAACTACGAGCGGATGCAGTTTTTAAAAACAATGACGGCAACGAGTGCCGATGCAATGGGGATGATGCCATGATGAGATGCAACAAACAAATAAAAACACTACCGACTCGCAAAACAATGTAGGCATCTGGAGCGTCGGTCTCGGGGCGTTACAACACTCCACCACTAGAAGAGGATCTCATCCCGAGATCTAGGATGGCACCGGAGAAAAACGGAAGAGGAAGAGAAGAGGTAAAACTAATTGCTTCTTAGACAAATGAGTGAAACCAAAGAACCTTGCGGGGTTGAACAAATCGAAAGAAATGACACAACGTAGATAAGCGAATTGAGATCACTCCGTAGTAAACGGAAAACAAGGAACACCATGAGAACCTTGAGGTTAAGTGGCACGATAGATATTTAAACCACTCCAGTAAAAACAAGATAGGGAAGGAATAAGAATGATATAATTTGGGCAGCACTCCGACTGTAAATGGAAGGAATTGAACATGATCTTGACAAGATGAGAGGAAAACTCGATGAATTTAACAACACACTGCCTCCGTAACTAACGAAAGAATGGCCTAGGGGTAAGAAAGATTTCAGACAGCACTCCGGTTGAGAAGGGAGGCAAAACTTGACAGAATGGGAATAACTTGAAAAGAGGGCATGACACTCCGGTTGGAAATGGCTAAGAACGAAAAGAACACGGTCCTCACAAACCGAGAAGATGAGTGAAGAGAGCAACATCACGATGCCTCCAAAAGGAATAAATAATAGAAGATAGATCCTTGAAATAAGAATGGAGAAGAAAATGACAACTTCCGCCACAAATGAGCTTGGAAAGCATCCTTCCAAGAAGGTTATAACGGAGTTGTTGGGAAATCAACAACAAAAGGAACAAGCTTGTTGTGGGCTTATGGAACACATCTCAAAAACTTGAGGTGAAATTCTGCCACTAACGGAAAACAATAGATTGGATTGATATGAACAAGGAGACGAGAAACTTTTTTCGCTGGGAGGATAATTGAAGAACTTGGGTCATTTATGAGCACCATAAATAGCAAAATCCTTAGGGAAAGCTTTAGGTGAAACATGACACAAGATAAATCCAACAAAGAGATTGATTGGTTGAAAAGACCTCTTGAACGAACAGAAAATGATGGATTTAATTATCTCATTCCTGACAACTTGTGAATCATGAAACATGAAGGAAATTGTCAAAAATGACATAACACCATCCCAAAGATAAGGTAGAGATAATTGCACTTCGGAATGCAAGATGAAGAATGCTTGAACTCCTCAACACAAAACATGTGTTGAGCACCATGTTTATTTAAGAGTATAGCTCGGCGGATCTTAACTTCAAGAGAAATCTTGAAGACAATTGAAGAATAAAAAGAATCTTTGATGAACCACCATGTAGAGACTCCATGAAGAACTCCGGTAATAAAAGGATGATAAAAAGAAAGAGAAGTTGACAACACAAGGTGAAGCCTTGCAATGATTAGATGAAGGTTTGAAATGATATAATTGAAATAACTTGGAGCTCCGGAAAGAAAAGATGAACAACTTGGAACCTAGAATTTGATGTCATGAACGAACTCCGGAAGAAGGAATTAATCACTTGGAGGAAACAAGAATAAGAATTATGTTATGCATATCCTTCACCAATTAAATTGATGACAAGCAATGGATTTGGCATACTACTTATGCTCGTAGACAAGATTAAGATAGATATTGCGCAAACTTGTGAAGGTCTTCATCGAACCACCGGTAGGATTGAAACAACGAATAAATTGGTATGATAACGAAGGAAGAGAAAATCTTGAACGAACCACCGCGAGAATTGAAAACGAACGAAGTAAAGGGATGAATCACCGGTAAGAATTTGAAAAAAAACGAAGATACTTGGGGAACTTTAGATACACGAGAACGAATAGATCACGAGCTGACTAGAGGATACTTGAACGATGCACCAGGAGAATATGGAGATGAACGAAGAGACATCAATTTAGAATAATTGGAGAACGAAGCTGAAAACTTAGAATGAAGAAATCTCCTGAAATGATGGCCTTTGGATGATCAAGAAATGAAAACAACTCTGAAATGCTCCAGATGGGTAAGAAAAGAATTCTCACAATCGAAAACAATTATGAGAGGATGGCATAAGCTAGAACCATGAATCCTCAAGAGAATGGACAAGGTTTAAGGGAAACTCTTCTTCGGTCTTCAAATGTTGAGAATGATGATGAGAAACACCACCATGAATTTTTGAGATACTTCGGGATGAAAATTAGAAAGGTTGAACCAACAATGAAAAGAATTTGAAAAATCTTGGAGAAAGACATTTGACTGATGATAATTCATTCTTACGTCAAACTTTGCAATGAATTTGAGAATAACTCCGGAAAGAATTATAAGAGTCAGGTAAGATCCTGGGAAAAGACCTGTGGGTTAGGGCCCACTCAAAAGAAACACCGTTGAAAAGATTACTTGAAAAGGAGATAGCACCGGTTGAATTAAATGGCTTGAATGAGGTAACAACCTCGAAATAGTTAGAATTGATGCGGAGTGGAAATGCGACTCTTCTGAGATATCTTCAACACTCCGGAACACATGGAAAGCGAGAGGTGAATGATTAAGAGATCCACCGACATGAGAAAACATTTGAAACAAGGAAAAGAATACGATCAACACTGAAATCTTGACTTGAGTCCACCGGAGAAGAAAAAGAATGAAGAATGATAAACTTGAAGAACATCTTCCTGAGAATCACCGGATAAGAACATTGACGGAAAAGGATGGAGAGGCTTCCCATCAATAAAATGATACTTGATTAAGAAATCTGAATCCTTGAATAAAAGGGTGGGAGGGTGGGAAAACAAAGGCAACTTGGGTCGGATGAAACGAACACCGTTGAGAAAAGCTTAGAATCGATCTTGCGAATGTTGGAATGATTGGATCCACTTGAAGAGAAGCACGCCGATTGGAAAGAATTAACATGACGACCTCGAGATCAAGAAGGATTAGTATCCATATAGAAATATGAGAACACCGTTTAGGAAAAGTATGGATTTAACATTTGACTTCGAAGCAACTCGAATACCACAAAACAAAACAAAGGATTGGCTTGCAGAATAAGCCGGAACAAACATATGATAGAGATTTCGTCCGAACTTTTCGTGGTGGGGCCCACATGGGCTCGATCGTACAGCACCATCATGTACAAGGCAGTGCACATGACATACGAAGCATCCCCGAGTCGGCATAGCCAAGGACTCTTTAAGACACTACGATACCACTGTAAAACCAACCGTGGAAAGGCGGACCACTAGACGTCGAACCCCAATCTCATATCATGCATCTGTCGGAAAGATATCCTAGGAGCTACTTGAATTCCCACTTATAAACTCCCGAAACTTTCTGGTTATGCAATCTGGTGTTGGGGATACAGGGGACACAATATATATCACCCAAACTAGCAATCCCTAGATCTAGCTGTATCCATCCGTCAACACGTAACCAAGAAAACTCCAGAAATCGTTTACCTCAACCTTCGAAAAGCATCCGTTATACGAGTTATGGCAATACTCCCGAACTCCCGCCCCAGTACTGGGTGGCGTCGAGGTGATCTCACCAACAACTGCATAAAAGAGATTTTCGATGTAGGCGAAACTCAGGTATCCCAGAACTGCAACGATAAAATTGTGACGACAACACCTCGGAGCTCAACTCCCCGGGACAATGCCACAACCCCTAAATGTCAGGAGGCACCAAGAACAATGTTCTCGTCACAAAACCATCAGAACGATTGCAAGATACCCGCGTGATCCTAAATTTTTTTTAGTGAAATTTGACGAGAGAAAATTCAAAACTTCTACGTCAAGAGGCCTCACCAGAGCGACGAAGGGACTGAGGAGTAAAAACAATCCTACTCTCCGATATGTATAATCCTAAGACTCAAAACATTTTTGTTCTAGACTCAACAACGTGAGCGATTCGATCAAGCAGGGGGCTCCTAAGTCGGGGATGGCTCTGATTACCAACTTGTAACACCCACGATGCGGCTATATCTCCCACGTGTCGAGGCACGACTTAGAGGCATAACCGCATGGTGGTTTGTCGCAAGAAGGGTCATCTTCACACAATCCCATGTAATGAACAAGAATGGGATAAAGAGTTGGCTTACAATCGCCACTTCACACAATACATAAATAAAATCATAAATCATTCAAGATACACACATAGACCGATTACGGTCAAAACCAAATACAAAGAAGACAACCCCAAATGCTAGATCCCCGATCGTCCCAACTGGGCTCCACTACTGATCAACAGGAAAAGAAACATAGTAACGACCAAGGTCCTCGTCGAACTCCCACTTGAGTTCGGTAGCATCGCCTGCACTGGTATCATCGGCACCTGCAACTGTTTTGGAAGTATCCGTGAGTCACGAGGACTCAGCAATCTCACACCCGCGAGATCAAGACTATTTAAGCTTATGGGTAGGAAAAGGTAAGGTGATGAAGCTGCAGCAAGCACTAGCATGTAAGGTGGCTAACATACGCAAATGAGAGCGAGAAGAGAAGCAACGGAACGGTCGTGAACTAGCAATGATCAAGAAGTGATCCTGAACTCCTACTTACGTCAAACCTAACCCAGAAACTGTGTTCACCTCCCGGACTCCGCCGGAAAGAGACCATCACGGCTACACACGCGGTTGATGCGTTTTAATTATGGTCAAGCGTCAAGTTCTCTACAATCGGATATTAACAAATTCCCATCTGCCACATAACCGCGGGCTCGGCTCTCAAAAGTTTATACCCTGCAGGGGTGTCCCAATTAGCCCATTATAAGCTCTCACGGTCATCGAAGGATAAACCTTCTCCCAGAAAGACCCGATCTGTCTCGGAATTCTGGTTTACAAGACATTTCGACAATGGTAAAACAAGACCAGCAAAGCCACCCGAATGTGCCGACAAATCCCGATAGGAGCTGCACATATCTCGTTCTCAGGGCACACCGGATAAGTCAAGCTACGAGTAAAACCAGACCTCGAGTTTCCCCGAGGTGGCCCCGCAGGCTGCTCAGTTCGGACCAACACTCGATGGAGCACTGGCCCGGGGGGGTCTAAAATAAACATGACCCTTGAGTCTACAGAACCCAAGGGAAAAGGGGATAGGTGGTAGCAAATGGTAAAACCAAGGTTGGGCCTTGCTGGAGGAGTTTTATTCAAAGCGAACTGTCAAGGGGGTCCCATAAATCACCCAACCGCGTAAGGAACGCAAAATCAAGGAACATAACACCGGTATGACGGAAACTAGGGCGGCAAGAGGGGAACAAAACACCAGGCATAAGGCCGAGCCTTCCACCCTTTACCAAGTATATAGATGCATTAATTATATAAGAGATATTGTGATATCCCAACATAAACATAATCCAACATGGAGCAATCTTCATCTTCACCTGCAACTAGCAACGCTATAAGAGGGGCTGAGCAAAAGCGGAAACATAGCCAAACAACAGTTTGCTAGGAAGGGTGACAAAGGTTAGAGGTTCATGGCAATTTGGGAGGCTTGATAAGCAAGTGGTAGGTAGCGCGACATAGCAATATAGCGAAACAACTAGCAAGCAAAGATAGAAGTGATTTCGAGGGTATGGTCATCTTGCCTGAGATCCCGCTAGGAAGAAGAACGATTCCAAGAAGAAGACAAATGGACGAAGTCGAACGAATCCTCACAACTCCGGAACGAAACCGAAGCTAACGAGAGAAGCAAACCGGAAAGAAACAAACAACATAGTAAACAACCAACACATACACCTGGCATGATGCAAAAACAAACATGATGCATGTCCGGTTTAAAGAGGCATGGCATGGCAAAATGCAACAAACAATACTACAAATTAAGTGGAGCTCAATATGCAACGAGTTGCATATTGACGAAACACCACATTTAATTATTTAGTTCTCTCTCGTTTATGTGCCCAACAATATTAAATGTTATTAAACATGGCAAGGGTTGAAGCATAATTAAACAACCTATCTAGGCAAGTTTAAATGAGGCCGGAAATAACAAACGACGATTCCGAAAAATCCTCATGTTCATATTTTGGAATTCGTACTGTTCTGCCATAAACACAATTTTAATGTTGTTAAACAGCAAAATGAAGTGCACCATGTTAATCTATGCATTTTTCTACCCCATTTACATATAAAGTTTATTAAATTCCGAGTTACGGTTAATTAGTTATGAAATAAATCAGCTTAACATGGCATTTAAGCAAATGAAATAAACAGCACTTTAAACATATTAAACATGGATGCAAGCAGCATATTATTAAACTACACAAATTTCTGAGCATTTTACATATTTAGATTATTTTAATCCGATGCACGGTTGTGAAGTTATTATATGCATGAAGTTCAAGGGTTTTTCTGCAAATCTGTTTTCTCAGCATTAATGGGCAAAAATCGCAGACAGAGAAAAAAAACAACACTGGGCCGAAACTGACTAGCCCGATCGTGCACTGGAGAGGCTTGGGGCTGCTCACCCTGGGGCAAGGCCCGGCTGGAGAGGAGGACGCCAGGCAGGCCGCGGCAAGGGAGCTGGGCCGGCTGTGGCTTGTGGCCCGCGAGGAAGCAAGCCGCGAGGCTGGGCTCGGCGACGGGTCAACGCGGGGGCGGCAGCGTGCGCTCGTTCTCTGCTCGTTTCCAACAGAAGCAGCAGCAGAACACGGCGACGCAGAAGACGGCGCCCGGGAGGGACTGGCGAAGGGGCGCTGGATCCGGGCGACGGCAGGAGGTGAAGGCCGGCTGCGACGCGCTCCCGCAGGGCACGGGCGCAAGAAAGGGGTCAGGGAGGAAGAGGGGAAAAGCGAAGGAGGAGCAGGGGCACACGGCGACCTGCGGGGCTTCACCGGTGACTGGGCTCGCCGGCTGAGCGACCGGAGGCGGGCAAGGCGTTGAGGACGACTCGCAGCCGCGGTTGGTGCGGGACTCCGGCGAGAAGAAGGTCGAGGCGGCGGAGCTTGGCGAGCTCGGCGTCGAGGAAGGAGCAGAGACGCAGAGGCGGGGCGAGGGACTTGGCGCCGCAACGGGAATCGAGCGTGGAGGAGCCGGGGATGGCGGATCCAGGCACACGGCAAGAGCTTGGCGATGGCGGCTTCCTCCTTGTGGATCCTGCATGTGCGTACCTGGGAGATAGAGAGCATGAGAGGGAAAGGCAACAGGAGAAGAAAGGGAAAGGAAGGAGAGGCCCGAGCGTGGCTGTCCTGCTGGTGGCTGCTAGCAGAACTACTCGCCGGGGACGATGGAAGGAGCTAGAGGAGAGGCGCAGGACTTGGAGAAGGGGCACGGCATGGAGGAGCTCAGGAGGGTGCTGCTCTCCCTGGATCAGACGCGGGAGGCTTCAGGGGCGCTCGGAGTCGAGGGGAAGGATTGGTCCGGTGGGGAAAACGAGGGAAGGAGAGAGGGTGGCTGCGGGCTTGGATCCCGAGGAAGATGGTGGCGGAGTGGGAAGGATGGGACAAGCTTCCTAAAGTTTAGGGTTGGACTATTTATATAGTTAGGGGACTAGGGTAGGGGTTTAATGCGATCCGTCCGATCGTAATTGGGCGGTCGATAATGAGTAGGCTAGAGCGTCCAACAAAGAAAACGGAGATGTTTTGTAGATGTTAGGGGATGATCCGGACCCAACGGTGACGATAGTCCGGTTCGGGTTCGGGACAATTTCGGACGCGCACGCGAGGGGTCTATGCACTGTGGAGAAAGATTAAGCGGCCAGACGAGAGGGACTCAAAAAACCCAGTTGGTCTCGGAAGGATCAACGATGGCAAGGGGTTTGATGAGCTCAGAAAAGAGAGAGAAGAGAGCGGTCCGGTTGATCAGAGAGAAGGTCAACCGAGAAATGGAAGAAGCGGCAACTACGAGCGGATGCAGTTTTTAAAAACAATGACGACAACGAGTGCCGATGCAATGCGAATGATGCCATGATGAGATGCAACAAACTAATAAAAACACTACCGACTCGCAAAACAATGTAGGCATCTGGAGCGTCGGTCTCGGGGCGTTACACTGCACTCTTTATTTTGATCCTGTACTATGCCTCTTCCTCCGCCTTCAACCCCGAGCATGTCAAATAGCCGGGGTTGTGGTCTTTATATTTATATAAAGTAGTCATCGGCATATCACTCAGGTCCCAGTAAAACAGTATCCAAATTAATCATCCGTGTTGGTTCGTCAATGAATATGGCTCCCATGGTTATTCCACAGATACACCTTGGCATAACCCGCCAGGGGCTCGGTACGGGAACAAATGAGTTGCCAACAAAAGTCCGAACAACTCTATACCATACTTCGGCGTCGCAAGTTTGGCCTTATATGCATCAACTCCGAATCATTGCCTTGGGTAAATAGTTGGGTTGCCTGGCTCCTGTGCTTGCTACCCTACGTTCTGCTCCATCGGCTAGGGTAGTAAAGGGAGAACTACTGCGATTGTGCTTCCGATTCATCTAGTCAACTACCTCAGTAGAGAAAGCCAAAAACTGACTGTCATGATGCAGCGAGAGCTGGTCAACCACTTGACAACTTCTTGGAATCTTTAGCGATTCTCCGTGTCACACGAGGGATCTTTTTTAGATCAAATATGTAAGGCGCCATATTATAATACGTCGCATACATACCAGGGGCTATTTCGTAGCCCCACCATAAAACTCCTATGGCTAAGTGAAAGTGTTAACGCCCTATAGTTCGATTGCCTGGTTCGCCGCACTATCACCTCCTTCATGGACCAAGACATTGGATAAAGAGTGATTAAATGCTTTTCCGAACACCCCCGTACTTCCTACGAGGGGGCTGAAGCCGACGACTGGAAAACTTTCAGATTATATTAGAACGGCCGCACAGGAGGAATACAATCTTTCGAGCAAAACATTAAAATAGATCAACTATAAAATTGTCTTTTACAATTCTCATACACCTCACTCGAACATTATGTCTTTCGAGCACTGACCCTCTATCAAGCGGGCGGCCTCTAGGATGTCTTCAAAATAATGCTCCAGTTCAGGACGGTCCTTGCCCTTGGGTGGACTCTTCGCCGCAATACCGATGGCCTTCATCTTCCCCCAGAATGTCTTGACTCGGGCAAAAGCCATCCGTGCACCCTCAATGCACGTCGACTGCTTCACAGCGTCGATACGCGGCACCGCGTCAACAAGCCTTTGCACTAAACCGAAGTAGCTATTCGGAACAGGCTCGGTTGGCCACAACTAGATTATGACGTTCTTCATGGCAGCGCCGGATATCCTATGAAGCTCAACCCATTGGGACATCTATTCATTCAGCAACAGATGGCGCTTTGATGCGCCAAACTGTGACTAGAAAAGCTTCTCCGTTGCATACCCATCTCGCGCTTGGTAATACTGCGCCGCATCGGAAGAACTCTTCGGCAAGTCTAAGAACTCGTCTGGAGAACTCCACACTTGGTTAAGCTGAGCATAGTTCGGATCACCGAACTTAGTTTGCAGCAGAAAGGGCTTACTAGCCGCAATCTCCCTAGCTTGCCGGATCTCCTCACGGCCTGCTCTAGATTCCGACCGTGCTTCTCTCGCCTCTTGTAAGGCCTTGTCCAGTTCAGCCGTTAAGGCTTTATTCTCCTTCTCCAGAAATTCACAGCGGCCAGTAGCATTTTCCAGTTCGAGTGCCATCGTGGATATCTTCTCCTCGTCTTCGCGTCATGCAGCTTGTTCGGCTTTTAACTCAGCCGATGCCTTTTCGGCGGCAACATTGCTACACCGGGCCTGCTCCTTGGCCCGTGCCAGCTCCGCTCGAAGACCTTCAACGGCGGCAGCACCATCTGTAGCCATGCATATTCCAGCATCAAAATTTCAGCATCATTCTTATACCAAAAAAATGTATGGGGATTGCCCCGAATACATACCTTGCGACTCGTCAAGACGCATATTGATTAACGCAAGTTCATCCCCTACAATATCAAGCTTCTGCTGCAGCTCGACAATTTCCATAGTCCGGGAAGTGGCCAAGGGGGAAGCAGCTTGTGTTCAAGTTCATCAGGTTAGTCCTCAAATGATCCTTTTCGATCCTCCGTTTGCTTCCCAGTGGAAGCCAACCCGAGTTTCAGGGGCTACTACCTATACACAGGCGCATCTTTGCCAATAAAACATAGCTGAAAACATTATATCACAAACCTCGAAGCCCTTCAGCAGGCTCATGAAGGCTTCATTTAATCCGCTCCTCGCGGACAAAATCTTCTCAACCACTGTACCCATCAAGGTACGCTGTTCCCTAGAGACAGATGCATTTCACAACATGTCCCGTAATATGTCCGGAGTCGTTGGGTCTCCGGAAGCCGCTCTAGGAGCATAGTCATCCTTTGAAGGAATTTGCTCACCCGTCTCCGGAATCATCGTCGGCTGGAAGCCAGACAGTCTGGGGCCTTTATTATTGGCCCCAGAATCCCGGACGGTCGGAGATCCAGCTTCGGGTACAACCTCTTTCATCCCCTGCATAGCTTGTTGAGCAAGATAAACCCTCCGCGATGACACTTCGGAGTCGTCTGCCTTATTGGGCGATGAGGTCGGGGGAGGCGCCTTGCTTTCCATCATCTCTGGGAGGAGACCTCCCGAAGAAGAGGATTGCCCCGAAAAACTCTGTGCTAACCTGTAAAAATGCACGGACACATTACGTATATCTTCGGTAACGGTAAAGGAGCGGGACGCTATCAAAGTACCCCGGATTCACTTACGGTTTGGTCGAGGGCTTGTCCCCATGTTGTAGTTGTTCAACGGCGTCGCTTTCCAAACCCAAGCTGCTCGACGGTGGCATCTTGCCCCTCTTGGGAGACCGCCCCTCCCAACCTTCGGAGGCAGCCCTTTTCCTCCTGCTCGGAGAAGGGATGCTGGGTCCTCTTTCACCTCTGTCTTCAGGCGAGGAAAGGTCGATTTCTCCAGACTCTATCCGACTTACCTCCGGAACAAAGGTCATCTCGGATCTTCTCACTCTCCTCTTTACCCTCCCTTGCCGGCGTCTGGTATGGTGCTGAGGCCAGCATCCTTGTTAACATAGGACTAGCTGAGTCTTCCGGAAGGGGAGCCAGCCACCTAATCCGTTCCACTTTCTTTATCCAGCCCTGAAAAAGGATGATTCGGTAAGTGTTTTACCACTTGGTGTCTGATTATGAGGCGCTCGGCGAACGGGTACTTACCGGGGTGTCCGGATGGTTACAGTCCAGGCCGATATCTACGGTGGTGTCCGACCATTGCTTTCGTTTCCCGAGAAATAATCTCCACATTCCTTCGTGCGTAGTGCCGAAGAAGTGCTGAAGAGTCAGCGGCCCTTCTGGATTGAACTCCCACATGCAGAGAGGCCGTCGCTGGCACGGCAGGGTCCGGCGGACTAGCATTACTTGAAAAACGTTGATGATATTGATGTCCCTCTCAATGAGGCATCGGATGCGACTTTGCAAAGCCCACACCTCGTCCGTTGATCCCCAGTCCAATCCCTTATTGATCCACGATGCAAGCTGAATTGGGGGGCTGGATCGAAACGCCGGCGGAACTGCCCATTTGGAGCCACGGGGCTCGGTGATATAGATCCACCCCTGCTGCCATAAATCGGAAGATTTGGCAAAGGATCCTTTCAGCCAAACAGCGTTAGCAAGCTTGCTCACTATGGCACCGCCGCACTCCGCCTGCTCCCCCTCTATCACTTGCGACTTCACATCAAAGGTCTTGAACCACAAGCCGAAGTGCGGAGGGGTTCGGAGGAAGGCTTCGCACGTGACGATAAATGCCGAGATAAGAAAAATAGAGTCCGGGGCTAGATCGTGAAAATCTATCCCATAATAGAACATGAGCCCTCGGACGAAGGGATTAAGTGCAAACCCTAACCCGCGGAGGAAGTGGGACACGAACACGACCCTCTCGCCGGATCTGGGGGTGGGAATAACCTGCCCCTCGGCAGGAAGCCGATGAAGGATTTCTGTGGTCAGATACCTCGCCGCCCGAAGCTTTGCAATGTCTCCCTCCATGACAGAAGAAGCCACCCACCGGCCTTGACGGCTGGATCCAGACATGATTGGAGCTTGTGGCGATTGAAACCCGGGTGTTGGAACTTGGGGTAGCAAGGTTTGAGGAAGAAGCAAGCGTGAAAGAAAAAGACGGGTCTGTACACCTATATAAAGGCCGCAAATATCGAACATCTCGTCCTGGGCCTCAAAACCTGCCTATTCCCCAGGAGTTGTACCCAAGCGACGGTTGGGTTACCCACATCCGGGTTGATAAGAATCCCTTAAGAGAGGGGAGACACGCTCTCCGCTTGGATAAGACATGCCAATAAAACCACGTCTCGAAACGTGGGACGAGGGGTTAACGGTTCGAAAATAATGGCCGAGCAGGCGTGATGCCATATTACCAAAAAGTTGTCAGCGAATTGGACTCATGAAATATTATATCCTCTGCAGTCGTGTATACAAGTTCGGATACAATCATTACATCTGAAGACTATCTTGGAGTGCGGTAGGGGAACCCGCCTTGCAATGCCGAAGACAATCTGCGTGCCGGACTCCTCGTCATTGAAGCCAGGTTCATGGGCTACTGAGGGAGTCCTGGACTAAGGGGTCCTCGGACGTCCGGCCTGTTATCCATGGGCCGGACTGGTGGGCTGTGAACACACGAAGGCCGAAGACTGTACCCGTGTCCGGATTGGACTCTCCTTGGCGTGGAAGGCAAGCTTGGCGATCAACTATGAAGACTCCTTCCTATGTAACCGACTCTATTTAACCCTAGATCCCCCCGGTGTCTATATAAACCGGAGGGTGTAGTCCGGAAAGCATATACTCATTACCATAGTCATATAGGCTAGACTTCTAGGGTTTAGTCATTACGATCTCGTGGTAGATCAACTCTTGTAATACTCATATTCATCAAGATCAATCAAGTAGGAAGTAGGGTATTACCGCCATAGAGAGGGCCCGAACCTGGGTAAACATCGTGTCCCCTGTCTCCTGTAACCATCGACCCTAGACGCATAGTTCGGGACCCCCTACCCGAGATCCGCCGGTTTTGACACCGACACCGATCTCAATTGATGGCAAAATGGCCAACCCGCCGTTCCTTGAGAGAGACGAGGAGCGAGAACACACAGACGGGCTCGCACGGAGGCCAAGATATATTCGAGCATGGTTGATCGATATCATCATTACATGTTGGGCTACCGTTTTCCGCCCTTCTCTGGAATAAATGTGTACTTTATCAGAGATTAAAAAATAAGAGTACAGAGGCTCCACCATGCGGTTCTAGTAGTAGTACTACTCGTACTACTAAACCTTGTGCTTGGCTCTTCGCCTCTTCGTGAAGTCGAACAATGATGGTATTCCGCATGTTCGGTATTACAGTGTATGCCTCTGGCAATCTGACACCGAATGAACTGATGCATGTCCACCGCCTAGGCGAGGGTACGTTGCATTAGTCAAAAGGCGTATGCGAGCTTCACGTTGTCCTGCAAGCTTCTCCTTGGTCTGCGAGTTGACGGGACACACCAACAAGTAGTGCTAGTCCATACTCCCTCCTTTCCGGTTAATATGGCTTAATCTTTTTTGCGGGTAAATGAGAGAGCTTTATTCATATATAAGCATTCTTAGGACGATCAGCCAAGACACTGGTCACTAGGAAGCGAGGTACCCCACAAAAAAAGAAGTAGGAAGCAAGGTGTTTCATCAAGCCAGCTCTCGGCCACATTCAAAGTGCAGCAATCACGGTTCGCACAAAGATGCGCCGCAAGGTTTGCTGACCTGTTTACGTGCTGAATAACAAAAAAAGAGGAAATATTATCGAGCGCTCCTATTTGTAACAGGATATGAGCCAGAATTAAGCGAGAATTGTGGCGAGTGTTTCATGCAATCAACTTCCATTATCACATGCGAGAACCCTCCAAGAGAACCAAATGTGTTGAAGATTGCTTTATCACATTTTAAAAATATAATAAGAGTGTAGACGCTCCTCCATCCGGTTCCTAGTACTCCCTCCGGTCCTCATTAGTTTGCGTTCTAGAAAAATACCTCTATAGACTATAGTAGTAGTAGTAGTACTAGTAAACTTTGCACTTGGCTGTTCGCCTCTTCGGGAAGTGCAACAATAATAGTACTAGTATAGTGTATGCTTCTGGCAATTTGACACCGAATTAACTGTTGCACGTCCACCGCCTGAGCGAAGGAGAGCTTGCATTAGTCAAAAGTTTCTCCTTGTCTTGCGAGCCACCGCGCGCAAGCTTCTCTCGTCCTGCAAGCTTCTCCTCGTTCGGCAAGTTGACGGGACACAGCAAAATAATGCTAGTCCATACTGCCTCCTCTCCGCTTAATATGGCTTAATTTCAAACGAGATAAATACACTGCCTGTCACTGTATATTTGTAAAAATATAGTCTGTGGACTTCATAATATGCTCATTGCGCTCAATATATACATTTTTCGGTGTTTATACGGTCACTAGCTCCCCTGGCTGAGTATGTGTGTGCATGCACATGTAGGTTGAGCACTTGAGCGTGACCGTGTGTGTTCCGTCGTGTGCACATGCATGTGTTAGGGTGTCGCGCGCATTTTTGCGTCCATGTGTACATGTGACTATTGCATACATGTAGGGGGAGTACGTGTAGGGGCCACTAAAGGAGCAGTCATATCACACAGTAAGTTAGTCGGAAGAAGCAACCATCATTTCACTCTTAAATGACACGTACGCAATATAAAATGGTTGATATGGAGAGAAAAAGAAAACCACTATATATACACTAGCAGGATCCTAAGCTGCAAGCTTGCTTGCTTGGGTTGGTCTCTTCACAATCATAGAACGACGGTGGCACACCGCTGGTCACATATCTGGCCTGATCCCGCAGCTGGGGGAAGGGAACATTGTTCTGCGTAGACACGGTCGACATCGGCGAGGGAGAAAATCCACAGTCGGTGCGTCCCAATCGGGGTCACCGCGGTATGGGCCGATGCCGCGTCCCAACCGCCCTTCTAGCTACAGCCCGACGTCCCAGGTAGTCCATCTTCCTTTTGGAGCCGGCTTGCTCCACTGCCGCAGCTTCCCACGTAGCTCCATCTCCATGTCGATCTTTCTCTACTTCTACCGGCTTCTACTTGTGATGAGTTTATGTCTCATGAACTAGTGCCAGTACTATTGTTCTAATCAAACTTCCTCAATATCTTTGCCATCAGGGATGCTCAGCTCGATTTTAGTGGAACTGCACAAAAGCATCGTATGATCCCAGGGTGCCAGCCGTCTTTCCTTCGACAGGTTCTACCTGGCCAGGAAATTAAATCCTGTTTATGGTTCAGGGTTTAAGTCTTAGTGACCCCATCAGTAGTTTTTCTTTCGTACACGCTCTCACAACTTTTGTCTTTAGTTGTGAAGTAAACATTGGCTATGATCTGTGAATCATTGAGATGCATCAGCATGCGTGTTAGTTTTCCTTTGTATTTGATGGAATGTTGTAACTGGACAACCTTGGAGTAGGAATGAAAATGGAGTGGAAACTTTCCGTTTTTCCGGAGAAAAAATGGAAACGGAGAGAAACCAACGTTTCGTTTCGTTGGATTGTGCCATCGAGCAACCAACGTTTAAATCACGTCTGTCACGTTCGTGTCTCACCCTCCTCCATGGCTCGACCCCACACGGTCGCTCGGCATGCCACTCACCGCAAACCGAGTATACGATAACTTTCCCGCCTGCTTGTCGATGGATCGCGCCATGGATTACTAGTACTACTGGAAGAGATTGACGAGTTGGGGGAGGACAACTAGCTGTAGCACGGACTCCCAAGATCTTTTTACATGCATGTTGTGGCCCGCTATTGCGACCTCTGAACGCGGAGTAGTCGCGTGCACCAGGAAGCGGCGCGGGCGACGGTCTCTCGGCCGGCGCGCCGCTTCAATGTCGGCGCCAGTGAGAGGTCGCGTCCGCTCTGGCCGGGCATGAATGCGGCACTGACCGTTTCGGGCGGGAAGCACGCGCGGGTGATGAAGAGGGTTCGGGTTGGTCAGGAGTGGCCGTGGCAGCGGTCCGAACACCCGCAAACAAGAGATGATGTACGTTAATATTGCCGTGTATATAATTAACAACGTAAATAATGTGCCAGTTGGACAAATATGATTGGAGATGGGGATGGAAATGGAATTTTACGTAAACACGGATATGCATGTCTATGTCTATGTGCGTGTGCGCGACGACCCTCTCGACCTGGAAGCGGGGGCGTGTTTTTGATTGAGTTTTCTTTCTTGGTACGTTAAAAAATTGTCCTCCAGTTTTCGTTTCTTTTTTCCGGGAACGCGCGTATTCTATTTAAAACCACTGTTATGGAGAGATTGTTTTACTCCATTATAGCCTCTTGTTTGATAGAGTTTCTCGCGTCTCGCTCTCTCACCCTCTCCATACCAAAACAAGATGACAGTGTCCACACTATCTCTCTCCTCACCGGTGGTCACAGATCCGGCCGAATCCTGTCCGCTGTGGGAGGTGAGGAGGTGCAGCGTTGACGTTGTCTCCGTCGGTGATGTAGGAAGCCGATGCGCACCGTCCTCTCGGAGCCGGCGCTGGTGCGGACGAAGGTCCTCCGCACCCTTGTTCGCTGCCGTCGTGTGGGCAGATCCCGCCCGCCCGCCTAAGTGACATCTCGCCCACCTAAGGTATAACTTGTACTGATCCAGCTCCCCTGGTCGCTGCATGCGGGTTTTCTTCTATGCGACTACTCCCCAGCTCCCCATGTATAGTAGCTAGGGTTCGTCGGCCGGTCCAACATCACCTACTATTATAGAGGAAACACCACTCGAAAAGTTGTCCTGATTTTAAATAGAATACACCCGTTGTGGTATTATAGGTGGAGGTATACATGTTGTTTTGACAAAAAGTACATGGTGGTTGTGCGGTCATTGTCCATATGCTCCTATTGCTGCTGCTAATCTAATACTATCACTTGTTAAATGAATAAATGCTTTTTTCTCGGGTATCCTTGTTTAGTTCCCATCAAGATAATCCTGATGCTTCTGTTTGTTGGTGTACTTTTCATAATTCTTATTGACAATTGAGATGTCATTGTTAATCTTGTAAAACAAAGTAACAACACTATATCCCTTTTATATATTTTTGGAAACAACGATGCGTATCTCCATACCCGGGCATGTCTTCCTCAATTTTAGTGGAACTGCACAAAATTGGATGGCCATTGTTTTTCTGCCTCACTGTCCTCTTCCACATGGTTCTTCCTTCCACGAGCTTGACTACTGAGAAGAAACAGACCACAGTGAGGATTTGTCGAACTTCATAGGTGCCTCACCCAAACTTGATGCCAAATGGATGATGCATCACCACGATGACCTATCGATGCTCATGGTTGCGCCTCATGGTTGCGTCGGCTGGTGAAGCTGATCGATTTTCAATGAAAAACAAGCTGTCTTCCATCAGTGCTCTTTGCTTGTTACCCACAAAGATGATATCCTTCGTCAGTTCACCTTGGTTGCGTTGGAGACGCACTCGTCTTTCACGCTGGTGCAATTTTATCGCACAATTGGCTATTAACCAAATGTTTCCTCGAAGAAGGATCGACGTTGGTACTAAGAGCATAAGTTTTGTATTGATTTCTAAGCCTTCTCACAACTTTGTCTCCAGCTCCCCAGTAATTTTATTTATCCAGCTATTAACTTCGATTAAAAAAATGGTGTGGACTAAAAACCCGGATGAACGTAGTAGCCCTCCATTTTTATTTACTCCGCACATTAGATTTGACTGAAGTCACACTTTGTAAAGTTTAACCAAGTTTAGGCCGAACACAACAAACCATAATTATTAGAGAGGGCAAACTGTACATACTCTCAAACCTTTCCAATAATTGAAATTAAAATTCTTTATTTGTACACACTCTCACACGTTTCTGATAATTTGGCGCATGTGTGGTTGTTCACTTAAGGGAGGGTAGTGTACCGCACGTGAAGGACAGGAAGTGCGACCAGGACGCGTGGATCGTTAGTTCATCAGAAGTAATCCCTCCGTTCCTAAATATTTGTCTTTCAAGTGGTTTGCAATGGACTACCACATACGGATGTATATAGACATTTTTTACAGTGTAGATTCACTCATTTTGCTCCGCATGTAGTCATTTGTTGAAATCTCTAGAAAGACAAATATTTAGGAACAGAGGGAGTAGTAGTTTTCTTCACTGGTACGTTAAATAAAGAGTTTCGTTTCGTACTTACACAATTTAAAACGATTGTTATGGAGAGAATAAGAAAACCACTCCACTATATATTAGTCGTATACACGAGTACTATATGGACGCAGCTTCATTGACTTTAGTGCACATGCCTTTGGGTTTATGACAGGTGGGCCCAAAATGTGGCTGGCCCACCTATCATACATCCAAAAGCAGGTGCAGTTAAGGTACCGGAGCTCAGTCCATACTACAGTATATATATAAGCTGGAGCCTCAGCGCTTGTTTGCTAGGGTTTGCACTCTCCACACTCTCGCCGCACTACATATATATATACACGCTGGAGGCTCAGCGTTCCTTTGCTAGGGTTTGCTATATTCACTATCTCTCACCCTCTTCACCAGATCTAAACAAGACTGCGTTGTGGCCTCTGTCTCTCTCACCCCCTCACAGCTGGCGAAGGAGGCGTCCGGATCCCGTCGCACTGGGAAGGGGAGGAGGTGCAGCGTTCACTCTATTGCCTTGGGCGAGGGAGGCAATCCACTGCCGGCTGCGCTTTTCTCTTTGTCGGTGTGGAACGACACCTATGGGATCACAACAATCCCTACTACGGTTGCCGGGGTGCAGGGTTGCGAGAAGAGCAAGATCAGTAGTCGGCACAAGGATCGTTTACCCAGGTTCAGGCCGCGAGGATGCGTAAAACCCTAGTCCAGCTTTGGTGGGTGTATTTCAGAGAGTTCTTGAGCTCTCAAACTAGCTATGGTGAGTGCATGGTTCAAAAGAGCCGAATCCTTTCCCAGTATGCCATGGGCCTCCTTTTATAGGCGAAAGGGGCTGCCACAGTGGCATACAGGAGGTGGAAAGCCGTATAGTATTGCGAGCTTATCGCTCGCATTACAGGACAAGTTGCATTTAATGCGCCTCTGAGGTGTCCCCTAGCTTTATCGGGGACGGGGGTGAGGCCCGTCCCGTCTGTCGCCGCTCCTCCTCGCTTCGACACGCGCCCTGCCAGCGATGCGTGCGGCGCCATGTAGGCAGGCAGGCAGCTGAGGTGGCACGGTGGTAGGGCCTTCACGAAGATCTGCATGCCGCCACGCAGGCGCCTGCTGAATTGGCCTGGAAGCTGCATGTTGCCACGCAGGTGCCTGCCCAGCTGGTTTGGGCTGGTAGCTGCATGAGAACGGCAGTGGAGACTTGGCTGGTGCGGGCCTGGTAGTGGTCCTGCTGGCGTCTTCGGCGAGAGCCTTGCCGGGGGGGGCCGGCAAGGGTCTTGCCGTGGCGCGCTGTCATCCTCGGCAAGACTCGTGGCTCTCCTCGGCAAGGATCTTGTCGAGGGTCATTGTGTTCTGATCCTCATCCGATCTTGAATATGTCTTCACAAAGATGTGCATGCCACCACGGAGGTGCCTCCTGAGCCCTGGCCCCACGTGGCTTATGGTGTTGGGGACGTGGGCTCAAGGGTGGCTCGCCCTGTTGGTGTTTGGGCGTGCTGCCCCGGCAAGAGTCTTGCCGGGGGAAACTGCTCCGCCCCTCTGCTTCTTTGCGTTCTTTGTCTGGGCGTTTCTCTGGCTGTCTTGGGCTTCGGTTTTGTCTTGGTTTACCTCCCCTGTTCTGCTTGGTGTGACCGCGGGCGCGGCTCCGACTGCCCGTGCATAGGTAAAGGGGTACAAAGGTGCGCCCCTTCTTTTGTACACCGAGAGGAGCCCCCGGGCCTGGGCCACACATAAGCGCGACGTGTTGTTGGGCCGGACCCAAAATGGTGCGCGGGCAGGCGGGGCGGTTTTTTTACCGTGGTAAAACTTTTCGCGTGCTTCGCTTCCCACGACCCGCGTGCAGCGTGGCGCGGCGTGGAGGGGTGCGCATGACGTGGGAGGCATGCGTGGGCCGATTCCCGCATGCATGCGTCACATCGTGGTAAAGAGGCGGCCCGCGCCTTCCCCATAAAAAGAGGGAGGCGTGGAGGCGCGGCTCATTTACCGCGCGGGGCCGGGTCGCGTTCTTCAAGGCATCCACACCCCATGATCACGGGGTGGGGAGAGCTCGCCTCACCTGCCCCCTCGATTCTGCACGTTCACCACGGGGTGGCAAGCGGTGGAGGCGGGAAACTGGGTCGTCGCTGGTTGGGGCAGCGGGTCGGTCCCGATTCCCTGCGCCTCTGGTGGCTGGATTGGCCGAGCGAGGTGGCCGAGCCCCGACCCCGCCCCTTTATAAGGAGGGGGAAGGTGGGATGGCGTACCGCACTCTTCTGTCATCCATCTCCTCTCGCTTCTGCTTCTTCCTTTCACTCGCCATGGAGAAAGGGAATCCTGGTCCCTCAACAGTGGCGGCGAGGGTCGCCGCTCGACAGCGTGTCCCTCCCCCTCCTGAGCACGAGGTGGTGGAGCCGGCCGCGAGGGGAGGGGGCGAGGCCGTGGGCGAGGCCGGGGCAGAGGTCGTAGTGCTCGGGGAAGAGGAGGGCGGGGCGGCGCACCGGCTTCGCCCCCACCAATGATGCCTTTTCCGATGGAAGGCCATGTTGGAGACCAGCCCCGCGAATTCTTCATCAGGCTGCGCCGGCCTCCGCGTCGCTGTCTTCGTCTTCCCGCCCCGTTTGCTCGGGAGATGGAGCGTGACCCGCCCCGATCCCTCGGATTGCACATGAGGGGTTGTGGGAATGGGGGCACGCGGGTCGACGTTGACTTCCCGGCCCCTCGGGTCATGTACCTCCATTGTGGGTGGAAGACGTTCGCTCGCATCCACAGCCTGACGGTGGGGCCCGTCCTCTACTTCAAATTAATGGAAGACGGCCTACTCTCCGTCAAGGTCTTCGGAGACTTCGGGACTCGCCTGAAGTACTGCGTGGAGAGCTCCTCCGACGGAGATTCTGGTGATGGAAACTCTTCCTCAAGCGAAAGTGATGAGGAGGACAGCGGGGCAGATGACAGGGATAAGTCTGACTAGGCGTCGGACACCCCGCGCCTGGGTGGGTGCGGCAGCAGCAGCATCTGCACTTGGCCGCTCCTCCGGCAGAGTTTTGTCAGGGGTGGGGCCAGCTCCTTGAACTTCTCGGGGCCGTCTCCTTGGGCGGCTGGCGTCGGGAGGCTGCGGAAGAGGAAGAGGGCGGGCGGCAAGGCCGTCAACCCGGAGTACGCGGGCATCGACGCCTTCATCGCGTATTGCCGGTCCTGGCGCCTCGTCTTCCAGCTCCTTTCCCGGCACTGTCATCACCGGCCCACCCGTAGGCGGCCACCGAGGTGTTCTCTTGGTGCTTTCTGCTGCTCGTAGCTCGCCTAGGCGCCCCTTTTACCCTTTCGCCTCCTTGACCTGCCTCCTGAGGAGAGGGACAAGAAAGGGTTTACGGGCATCTCATCTCTTTTTTAACCTGTAAGCCTTCGGGCCTTCTTAAATTTAAAGCTTGTAATCCCCCTTGTTCATGTTTTTCATTCCGTACGGACTGTACCTGTGTGGGATGTATTTAATAAAAAAGGGATGTTTGCCGGGTTTTTCGTTCGTGGGTAGACCCCGCGACAAGGAGCGAATCCTTGTTACAATTTAAGATTAACGTTTTCCGCCCGGCAACAGGCCTTGCCGTCTCCCCACTTCGCTCGACCATTCTCACGCCCTTGGCGGAGGGAGGGATGAAGCGGGCTTAGGCTCCTCGTTCTACTTCCTTGCCACCGCGACTACAACCAAATCCGGGCCCAGGAGATAATCCTTGGGTATAGAAAAGGGGAGCACGGTGGCCTAGAAATAAAACGAGGTTTCACATATCCCAGCTCCGTTCCGAAATGCATGATAGAGGATGAAAGACTTATCTGGATCTGCAGCCCCCGGGAACCTTGTCTTGCCGCGGTTGGATCCTTGTGCTTGCAGCCCCCGGCAACTCTAGTTTGCCGGGGTCGGGACGCCGGTCCGTTTCCTTTCTTCCAAGTAGCTCAGCAGAAGTGCTCATGTGCCCTGCGAACCAAAGGAGGACAGAAAAGAAATAGATAGACGCGCACTCAACCTCTAGGCTAGGGGTTAGTCGCCGCTAAGCACTAGCAACCCTAACCAAGGAAGAGACTCGACCTAGCATGCATGCTATAACTTAGGGCGCCAGCACTTCATTTATTTATGCTCAGGGTCAGCGCCTGGCTTTGTACAAAGGGTTACATGCCTTGCCGGCAAAGCTTGTACAAAAGGTGGCTTGCCGGGAGGCCCGGCAAGCCGCACCTTATGGGTAAAACTTGCGAAGATGCTCGATGTTCCAGGAGTTGCTCACTGGGACAGCATTTCGGTCTCCAGGCGGACTGCGCCGGGCCTGGTGACTCGTATTACCCGATAAGGGCCTTTGCACTTTGTCGTCAACTTGTTGGAATTCTTGGCCGACTGAGCGCGCCGAAGAACAAGGTCGCCTTCCTCAAAGCTTCGGGCATGAACCTTGCCGCTATGGTAGCGGCGCAAGGCTTGCTGGTAGCGTGCTGCTCTCACAGCCGCTCGAAGATGATCTTCCTCAAGGAGCATTGCGTCATCTTGCCGCAACTGCTCTTGCTCAAGCTCATCACAAGCGAGCACTCGAGGTGACCCGTATATGAGTTCCGTGGGGAGAACTGCCACCGCCCCATATACTAGGGCAAAGGGTGTCTGACCGGTGGCTCGATTTGGCGTCGTCCTGATCGACCAAAGAACCGTCGGCAACTCATCAATCCAGCGCCTTCCACTCTTGTGCAGCTTGTCAAAGGTCTTCGTCCTTAGGCCTCGCAACACTTCAGCATTTTCCCCCTCCGCTTGGCCGTTGCTCCGTGGGTGTGCCACAGAAGAAAAACACACCTTGCTACCGAGGTCTTGAATGTATTGCATGAAGGTGTGGCTTGTGAACTGCGTGCCGTTGCCGGTGATGACTCTGTTTGGCACACCAAAACGGCAGACCAGTCCCTTGAAGTACTTGACAGCTGACTGAGCAGTCACCTTTCTCACTGCTTCCACCTCCGGCCACTTTGTGAACTTGTCGATTGCAACGTACAAGTACTCAAAGCCCCCGACAGCGCGGGGGAAAGGGCCCAGTATATCGAGCCCCCAGGCCGAGAATGGCCAGGAGAGCGGGATTGTTTGAAGGGCTTGAGCTGGTTGATGAAGCTTCTTTGAATGGAACTGACACGCTTCACACTTGGTTACTAGTGCCGTCGCATCCTGGAGGGCGGTGGGCCAGAAGAAACCTTGCCGGAAAGGCGGCCAGAAGAAACCTTGCCGGAACGCCTTTCCGGCAAGGGCCCTCGACCCTATGTGGGAGCCACATATGCCTCCATGTATTTCTGCCAACAGCTCCAGTCCTTCCTCCCGGAGGATGCACTTCAATTTCACACTGTTCGGCCTTCTCCTGTACAGGACGTCGTCGACGAACAGCTACAGGGCGGACCGGCGGGCTACTTTTTCCGCTTCCTCCTGCTCCTCAGGAAGTTCCCCTGTTTGGAGGAATCGGACAGTATGTTGTGCCCATGCCAGAGCCTGGGGCTCAACGGCAAGGACCAAAGGCATTTCCTCAGCCATGGGCGCGGCTGTTTCCATGGCCATGGCTTGACGCCCTGCCGGAGCCAGTTGCCCTTTGGCAGGCTCAGTGTCTGCGGCAACACCCTTGCCGGCAGCCCTAGGGGGCTCGGTAGGAAAGTACTTGCCCGGACCTGACTTCCTCCACTTGTTCTGCCCCGTTGACGGTTCGACGGATGGTTGAGTTAACCGGAGCAAAAAGGTACCTGGTTCCATAGGTAGCTTGAATGCAGCACGCTTCGACAGGTAATCGGCAATGTCGTTCTACATTCGGGGGACGTGCTCCGCTTGGATACCGTCAAAGCGTTCCTCCAGCTTCCTCACCTCATCTACATAAGCCTCCATCAATGGGCTCTGGTAATCCTTGTTGGCCTGCCTAACAACAAGCTGCGAGTCACCCCTGACGATGAGCTTCTTAACCCCGAGGTCTGCCGCGATCCTGAGACCGGCGAGCAATCCCTCGTACTCAGCAGTGTTGTTGGTGGACATCTCCCTGGGAAAGTGCATCTGGAACACGTACTTGAGGTGCTCTCCGGTGGGTGCGACAAGCAGCACACCGGCACTGGCGGCTTGCAGCGAGAAAGCCCCATCAAAGTACATGATCCAGTTGCGGTCTGCCTCCTTGCTGGGGAGAGTGCTCTCCTGGGTTTCTTCGTCAGGCGTTGAGGTCCATTCTGCAATGAACTCCGCCAAGACTCTGCTCTGGAATGTCGAGGTACTTTCAAACTTCAATCCGAAACTTGATAACTCCAAGGCCCATTCCGTAATCCTTCCTGTTGCATCTGGGTTATGCAGTATCCGTTGCAACGGGAGGCGGGTGAGACAGTGATCTCGTGGGCTTGGAAGTAATGACGCAGCTTACTCGAGGCCATAAGGAGGCCGAAGAGCAATTTCTGCACACCGGAGTACCTCGACCTAGCTCCCTGCAAGAGGGAGCTGACAAAGTAAACCAGGTGCTGCATCATCATCTTCTTCCGCACCACCTCACTCGACTGCGCGGGCAGTTCCTTGGTGGCATCAGACTCTATCGGGGGCCTCGCCTTGCCGGCACCAGGCCCTGCCGGGGGAATCTTTGGCTTGCCATCCGCTAGGTCTGCCGCCGTCACTGCCTCCTCGTCGACCTTCCTCTCTGCCACCAGTGTGGCGCTGACCACTTGATTCGTCGCCGCCAGATACAGCAGCAACGGCTCTTGTGGTTCAGGCGCAACCAGTATTGGAGTGGAGGAAAGGTATTTCTTCAGATCCTGCAATGTTGCCTCGGCTTCTGGGGTCCACTCCATTGGGCCTACCTTCTTCAAGATTTTGAAGAAAGGAAGGGCGCGCTCGGCGGACTTGGAGATGAATCGGCTCATGGCGGCGACGCAGCCGGTGAGTCGGCGCACATCCTTGATCCGCTTGGGCGCCTCAATCTGCTCAATAGCCTTGATTTTATCTAGGTTTGCCTCGATCTCGCGCCGCGACACAAAGAACCCGAGAAGCTTGCCTGACGGAACGCCGAAGACACACTTCTCAGGGTTCCGCTTGAGGTTGATCTTGCGCAGGTTGGCAAATGTCTCTTCTAGATCTTGCACAAGAGTTGCCTCGTCTTTGGTTTTGACCACTATGTCATCCATGTATGCTTCCATATTTCTATGGAGCTGGGGTTCAAAACCGATTTGGACTGCTCTTGCAAACGTCGAGCCAGCAATCTTCAACCCGAAAGGCATCCGTAAAAAGCAATACGTACCACATGGGGTGATGAATGCTGTCTTCTCTTCATCTTCTCTTGTCATGAAGATTTGGTTGTAGCCCGAGTAGGCGTCGAGGAATGACAACAGATCACACCCGGCCGTGGAGTCGAGAATCTGGTCGATGCGCGGCAACGGGAAGGGGTCCTTGGGACAAGCTTTATTGATATCTGTGTAGTCAATACACAGCCTCCCTTCCCATTTGCCTTGCGCACCACTACCGGATTGGCCAACCACGTCGGGTGAAGCACTCCTCACACCAAACCTGCCGCTTCCAACTTCCTGATCTCCTCTGTGATGAACTCCTGCCTCTCCAGAGCCTGCTTTCGGACCTTTTGCTTGACAGGCCGCGCATGAGGAAAGACAGCTAGGTGGTGCTCAATCACCTCCCTGGGAACACCGGGGATGTCGGATGCTTGCCACGCAAACACGTCGACATTCGACCGCAGGAAGGTGACGAGCGCGCCCTCCTATTTTCTATCAAGGGTGGAGCCTATGGAGAAGGCCCCTCCCGTGCCATCCTCCCGGACACCTTCTTGGTCTGCGGCGGCTCAGCTCTGGATTTCTTGCTCTTGCCGGTAGAGCTCTCTTGCACGTCCTCGACGGTAGCACAACACTTCGAGGAGGTGCGAGAGGGAGTCCTGGATTAGGGGGTCCTCGGACAGCCGGACTGTATACTTTAGCTGGACTGTTGGACTATGAAGATACAATATGGAAGACTTCGTCCCATGTCCGGATGGGACTCTCCTTGGCGTGGAAGGCAAGCTTGGCGATACGGATATGTAGATCTCCTCCCTTGTAACCGACTCTGTGTAACCCTAGCCCCCTCCGGTGTCTATATAAATCGGAGGGTTTAGTCCGTAGGACAACAACAATCATACTATAGGCTAGCTTCTAGGGTTTAGCCTCTACGATCTCGTGGTAGATCAACTCTTGTAATACTCATATCATCAAGATCAATCAAGCAGGAAGTAGGGTATTACCTCCATCGAGAGGGCCCGAACCTGGGTAAACATCGTGTGCCCCGCCTCCTGTTACCATCCGCCTTAGACGCACAGTTTGGGACCCCCTACCCGAGATCCACCGGTTTTGACACTGACATTGGTGCTTTCATTGAGAGTTCCACTGTGTCGTCACCGTAAGGCTTGATGGCTCCTTCGATCATCGGCAACGATGCAATCCAGGGTGAGGTTTTCCTCCCCGGACATATCTTCGTATTCAGCGGCTTCGTACTGCGGGCCAGCTCGCTTGGCCGTCTGGAGCAGATCGAGAGCTACGCCCCTGGCCATCAGGTCAGGTTTGGAAACTTGAACTATACTGCCGACATCCGTGGAGACTTGATCTTCGACGGATTCGATCCCATGTCAGGTGCACTGCACAATCACGACGAGCATGACTTAACTCTGCCGTCGGACAGTGTTCGGGAGATCACACCTGCAACCACTCGGCCCTCAACCCGGAACAAATTGCGCCATCTGAGGACGGGTGGATGGACCCCGCCACGGAGGCCGCATACTCAGTGGCTATAGAGCCGAATACTGACTTCACCTCCTACGAGACCCGTGTTGCCGAACCATTGGATTCGCCCCCGGCCATGGGCTCCGAGCCGCCTGCGTCCGTGCCTATCGAATCGGATTGGGCACCGATCATGGAGTTTACCTCCGCGGATATCTTTTAGCACTCGCCCTTCGGCGACGTGCTAAACTCGTAGAGGTCTCTCTCTCTCTGTTAGGAGACCCTTGGCCGAACTATGTCCGGCTAGAATGGGATGCGGACGACGAAGAAATTCGCTCCCCACCCACCACCCACTTAGTAGCCACTGTTGACGATTTAACTGACATGCTCGACTTCGGCTCCGAAGACATCGATGGTATGGACGACGATGCAGGAGACGAACAAGAACCACCGCCCACAGGGCGCTGGACTTCCACCTCATCATATGCCATATACATGGTGGACACCCCCAAAGAAGGCGATGGCGATAAGGCAGCGGAGGATAATCCCTCCAAGAAGCAATCCAAGCACCGACGTCAGCGGCGCCGCTCTAAGTCCCCCCATATCAAAAGCAGCAATACCAGCACAAGAGACAATAACGCTCCGGATAGTGCCGAAGACAACGACAATCCCCTCCAGCCAGACCTCGAGCGGGAGGATGAATAAGCTAGCCCTCCGGAACAGGCAGCAGATGGAGAATCAGAGGATGACAATTACATGCCTCTCTCCGAAGACGAGCTGAGCCTCAACGATGAAGAATTTATCGTGCCTGAGGATCCCGTCGAGCAGGAGCACTTCAAGCGCCGGCTTATAGCCACAGCAACTAGCCTGAAGAAAAAGCAACAACAACTTCGAGCTGATCAAGATCTGCTAGCGGATAGATGGACTGAAGTCCTTGCGGCCGAGGAATACGAACTTGAACGCCCAACCAAGAGTTACCCAAAGCGCAGGTTGCTACCCCAACTCGAGGAGGAAGCATTAAAACCTACATCACCAGCATATGATGTGGCGGATCGGCCACCTCGTGGCCGAGACAAAGGGGCATATCAGCCCGAAGTCCAGCCCGCACCCCGTCGCCAGACAACCAAAAACACCAAGGCCCGGGGCAACACGCAGGACCTGCGAGACGTATTGGAAAACAAAGCAGGGCATACAAGATTGATCTACGGATCACGGGGTCGTGCCCCAACGCGTGAGATGATCGTCACGCTGGATACACTAAAAGCAAATCCGGCCGGGCCGAATACAGTAGACAAGACTCATATGAACTGCGTCGTGACATAGCCCGGCACAGAGGCGCCGCACACCCCCTATGCTTCATCAATGAAGTAATGGATCATGAATTCCCAGATGTATTCAAACCCGTGAACATTGATTCATACGATGGCACAACAGACCCCGCGGTATGGATCGTGGATTTCCTCCTCCACATCCACATGGCCCGCGGTGATGATCTACATGCCATCAAGTACCTCCCACTAAAACTCAAAGGACCAGCTCGGCATTGGCTGAATAGCCTGCCAGCAAACTCCATTGGCAGTTGGGAGAATTTGGAAGATGCATTCCTTGACAACTTCCAGGGCACTTATGTGCGAACACCAGATGCTGATGACTTGAGCCACATAACCCAACAGCCTGGGGAATCGGCCAGGAAATTCTGGACTCGGTTCCTAACTAAAAAGAACCAAATCTCGACTGTCCAGATGCCAAGGCCTTAGCGGCATTTAAGCATAACATCCGGGATGAGTGGCTCGCCCGACACCTCGGCCAAGAGAAGCCGAAGTCCATGGCAGCCCTCCGAACACTCATGACCCGCTTTTGCGCGGACGAGGATAGCTGGCTGGCTCACAGCAACAACACATCAAGGAATCCTGGCACTTCAGATGCCAAAGATACTAACGGCAGACCACGTCGTAACAGACACAAGCGCCGCAACAACGGCGATAACGCCGAAGACACGGCAGTCAATGCCGGATTCAGTGGCTCTAAATCCGGTCAGCGGAAAAAGCCGTTCAAAAGAAGCAATCCGGGCCCGTCCAGTTTGGACCGTATCTCGATCGCTCGTGTCAAACTCACGGGACCCCCGATAAGCCAGCCAATCACACCAACAGAGAATGCTGGGTGTTCAAGCAGGCCGGCAAGTTGAATGCCGAAAACAAGGACAAGGGGCTGCATAGCGACGACGAGGAGGAGCCTCGGCCGCTGAACACAGGAGGACAGAAGAGGTTCCCTCCACAAGTAAACACAGTGAAAATGATATACGCAACCCACATTCCCAAGAGGGAACGGAAGCGTGCACTAAGGGACGTCTATGCGATGGAGCCAGTCGCCCCAAAGTTCAACCCATGGTCCTCTTGTCCGATCACCGTCGATCGCAGGGACCACCCAAAAAGTATCCGTCATGGCGGATCTGCCGCATTGGTCCTTGACCCATCATTGACGGATTTCACCTCACTCGAGTCCTTATGGACGGCGGAAGCAGCCTGAACCTGCTCTATCAGGATACTGTGCGCAAAATGGGCATAGACCCCTCGAGGATCAAACCCACCAAAAGCACCTTTAAAGGTGTAATCCCAGGTGTAGAGGCCTGTTGCACGGGCTCAATCACACTGGAAGTGGTTTTCGGGTGTCCGGACAACTTTCGAAGCGAGGAGTTAATCTCGTTATCGTCCCCTTTAGCAGCGGCTATCACGCACTGCTCGGACGAACCGCATTTGCCAGATTCAATGCGGTACCGCATTATGCATACCTCAAACTCAAAATGCCAGGACCATGCGGGGTTATAACAGTTAATGGAAACACAAAGCGCTCGCTCCGCGCGGAGGAGCACACTACGGCCGTCGCAGCAGAAGCGCAAAGCAACCTTATTAGGCAAACCGCCAATTCGGCGAAAAAGACCCCGGACACCTTCAAGCGAGTCCGGAGTACCCCGCAGGAGGATCGGCAGGCACATTTTGGGCTCGACTAGCAATTCGGCCTCCGTCCTAGTCCCTGTCAAGTGGCGAAATTTGCGCCGCGCATACATAACTACACACTCAAGATACCATGGGCATAGGCGGAGGCACCACTACGGCAGGTCCCACAATACGGCTCGACTGCCCCAGGGGCTGTATACCTTTATCATTTTTCTCTTTCAGGACCTTACTCCCTGGAAGCCCTTTCCGGCAGTCTAATTGTTGGACTCATCGCGGTAAGGAAATACCAAGGAAGCAAGACGGTCTGAATTACAAGGGAATCCCCAGGTGGTCTCTGATAATGATCAAAATACCTGTTTTACATACCTGTACGCAACTTGCCCTTGGATAGGACATGTCAAATGGTCCTATTTTTTTTCTGATTGCACTACTTGTATCCGTACGCTTTGACGTATTATTTAATAACAATGCATAGCGTTAGCCTATTATTGCATTCCCCTTTCTTTTTTTTCCTTGTCTGCCTATTTACGACAACTTGCACCCATACATTCTGGTACGACCAGTGCGCCAGGGGCTTCAGTATACCCCATAACACGACGTGAGAAGTCCGAACACTTTCGACAGTGTGGCACCCCGAACTTATAGCATTATATGCATCAACTCCGAATCATGTCTTGGGTCAATAGTTGGGTTTGCCCGGCTCCCATCGGCTCCCATGTTTTGGTACCTTACGTTCCGCAAAATCGGCTAAGGTAGCACTGGGAGAACTACTGGGATTGTGTCCTGGTTCTTCCGGACGAGCACCTCAGTAGAGAAAGCTGAAAACTGACTGTCATGATGAGGCGAGAGCTGGTCGCTGTTCGAGAGGTCTCAAGTCCTTAAAGACTTTTTCCGCTTCGGGCGAGGAGTCGGCCTTGCCCGACTTAGGCATGTATAGCGCCCCAAATTCGGCCTTCCAAATACTAGGGGTTCGCCAAAATTTAAAATTGTAGACTTCTATGGCTAAGTGAGAGTGATAAAGCTTTATAGTTCGATTACCTGGTTCGCTGTGCTGAACACCTCCTTCGAAGGACCGAAAATTGGGATAAAGAGTGCTCAGGTTTATCCCGAACACCTCAGTACTAGTTACATGGGGGCAGAAGCCGACGACTGGCCAACTCTCAGATTTCATAAATGGCCGCACAGAAGGTAATATTTTAAATTAACAAGCGTTGCATAGTGCAAATGAACTCGTTTCATATTACATGATCACATGAGTACATTCATTCGAATATTACATCCTTAGCACATTCCTCCGCCACAAGGCGAGAACCCTTCGGGACACTGTCATAATACTTTTCGGGGTAGCGATGCTCCTTGCCTTCCGGCGGCCCCTCCTTCACCAGCTTTTCAGCGTCCAGCTTCGCCCAGTGCACCTTCGCCTGGGAAAAAGCCCTGCGCGCACCCTCGATGCAGACGGACCGCTTTATGACTTCAAGCCGTGGGCAGGCATTCACAAGCCGCCTCACCAGACCGAACTAGCTATCAGGTAGGGGCTCGGCAGGCCATATCCAGACTATAAGACCCTTCATAGCCTGTTCGGCCGCCTTGTGGAGCTCGACCAGTTGCTTCAGCTGGTCGCTCAAGGGCATTGGGTGTTCGGTCCCAGTATACTGAGACCAGAACAACTTCTCCATCGAGCTCCCCTCCTCAGCCCGGTAGAACTCCGCGGCATCGGACACACTGCGGGGTAGATCTGCGAACGCTCCTGGAGAGCTCCGAACTCGGGTAAGTAAAAATAAAGTTTCCTTCACATTCTTGCTTTGCATAATGAATGCCTTACCCGCCGCTATCTTCTTAACCGCCTCAATATCCCGGAGGGCCTTTTGGGCTTCGGCCTTGCCATGATGTGCCCTTTCGAGGGCCTTCGCAAGCTCGGACCCTTGCATCTTAGAGTCAAGCTCCAAGGACTCGTGTTTTTTGGCGAGAGCCTGGAGCTCTTGCTGCACCTCGCCTACTCGGGCTTCTTGCTTTTCTCGCTCGATGCGCTCCTTGGCCGCTTTGTCTTCGGCCTCGGATAGCGCCTTCTGTAGGGCCGCCACTTCGGTCGTGGCCCCTAGAAAAATTCATGACGATCCTATTATTCTAAAAACCAAATTTTTTCTTTTATATAATGCACAGACGGGGTATCACTTACCTTTGTTCTCTTCAAGCTACCTCTTGATAAGGCCGAACTCTTCCTTGGACCGCTCAAGGTCCCGCTTCAGTGCGGCGACCTCCGCAGTACGTGCGGCAGCGGCTAGCAGTGAAGCCTGCATATGCACATAGACATATTCCGATTAGACTCCTGCGGTTATTATTTGATCCTCTATTCGGCATTTCTTCGCGAACGCCAAACAGAGCATCAGGGGCTACTGTCTATGCGGTAACATTCTCTTATAATCTGGTTACTTAGCTCAAAGCCTGTTAGGGACTGGCACAGGCTTCAGTCAGTCCGCTTTTGGCGGGCTGAACCTTCTTGACAACCGCACTCATAATGGTGCGGTGCTCTTCGTCAATGGAAGCGCCGCGAAGCACTTCCAGCAAGTTGTCCGATGCCTCTGGATGAATAGAGGCCATCGGCACAGACGGCTTGCCCCCCTTAGCGAGGGGTTGCCTGACAGAATCCGGAACCACTGGAGGTTCCGGCGCCGTATTCGGCTTGGGGCTAGACTTGCTGCCCCCAGCGTTAGGGCCCAGAGGAGTCTTGCCCCTCGTACGCCCAGTGCCTGGAGTGTTGCATTGAGGCGCCTCCGGACCTGTTCCCCCTTGGTTTAGTCCCCTTTGAGACAACACCTCGGCATCGTGCGTAGGGAGGGGGAGGAGGCAGTTGTGAGTGAATCACTGTTCATATCCGACGGGCCCAAAGAATCATCCGACGATGATACGTCGATGTGGGCTCGGGATGGGCTGCATAATCACGTGCAGCGTGATAAGAAATAGTACAATAAGACGTACCAATAATTATTATGGTATCCGGATACTCACGACTTCGCCAGGGGCTTGTCCCTGGGTAACCACTCCTCGTCGCTGAAGGCGACCGTCGTGGAGTAGTCCGGGAGGAGGGTCCTTCCTTTCTTGGACCCTTCGGCCTCCCCTGAGGGGGCGGCTTTCCTTTTCTTGTCCCCCTCTCGGCTGGGGGGAGAACTTTCCTCTTCTTCCTCCTCGTTTTCGTGGGAGGAGTGTGCCTCGGTGTTTTCGGACGATGAGTCCGATACAACCTTGCGCCGGAGACCCTTCCGGGTCCCCGTGGCCTTCTTCTTGGCCTTCTTCGCCGGCACCTCATAAGGCGCCGGAACCAGCATCTCCATTAGGAGAGCATCTGCTGGATCTTCGGGCAGGGGGGCTGGACAATCGATCTGCTCCGCTGTCGCTACCCAGTCCTGTTAAAAGGCGTGGAGGCTTAGATCCCGCGCATGGTTAAACTGGGGAAAATGAACATCTTATGAGGTATAGAAGACTTACCGGATTGGCAGGGCGCTTTGCGCAGAGGCCGCGATCCTCGGTAAGGGGAGGAGGTACTTCGGCGCCCTTGATCAGCACCTTCCAGACGTCCTTATGCGTCGTGTCGAAGAGCTCTCGCAGCGTCTGGTGCTCGGCTGGGTCGAACTCCCACAAATTGAATGCCCGTCTTTGACACGGGAGGATCCGACGGAAGAGCATGACTTGACCACATTGATGAGCTTAATTTTCTAGCTCATCATGTTTTTTACGCAGGTCTGGAGTCCGGTCAGCTCTACCGAGGAACCCCAGGATAAGCCGTTCTCTTTTCCAGGAGGTGAGTCGCATGGGGATTTCGGATCGGAATTCGGGGGCCGCCACCCAGTTGGTGTCGCGCGGCTCGGTGATGTAGAACCACCCTGATTGCCACCCCTTTATGGTCTCCACGTAGGAGCCTTCGAGCCAGATGACGTTGGGCATTTTGCCCACCATGGCGCCTCCGCACTCCGCTTGCTGGCCGACCACCACCTTCGGTTTAACGTTGAAGGTCTTTAGCCACAGGCCGAAGTGGGGCTTGATGCGGAGGAAGGCCTCAGACACGACGATAAACGCCGAGATGTTGAGGATGAAATTGGGGGCCAGATCGTGGAAGTCCAGCAGGCAGTAGAACATGAGCCCGCAGACAAATGGGTGGAGGGGAAATCACAGTCCGCGGACGAAGTGGGTAAGAAAAAACACCCTCTCATGGGGTTCTGGAGTAGGGACGATCTGCCCCGCATCTGGCAACCGGTCTGCGATATCCGCGGCCAGATATCCGGCTCTCCGTAACTTTGTGATGTCCTCCTCCGTAACGGAGGAGACCATCCACTTGCCTCCTGCTCCGGACATGCTTGGAGTGGTTTGAGGAGAAGATGCGAACTTGGGTGCTGGGGATCGAGTTCGCAAGAATGGATGAGCAAGGAGGAAGAGGGCGTGGGTGAAAAAGAGGAATCCTTTTCCCTTTATAAGGGTGGAAGAAACTATACGCCTCCCCACCTGCCTGGTAAACTCGCTTATTCCCCAAGCGCCGTAATTAATGGTGTGGTTGGGTTACCCACACCCGTATTGATGAGAATCCCGTGATAAGGGGACACGATCTCTGCTTCGACCAGATGTGCCAAGGAAACCGCCTCCCAATATGTGCAGTAGCTGGTAGAGAAAAACGGTTCAAATAATTACCCGGCCGTGGTGTGATGTCGTGCTGCCAAATGTGTCAGCAGATTAGATCTGTGGAAATATTATTCTCTCTATGGTGGTATGTGGAATTTGTTTTGCAGAGCCGGACACTATCCTTGTGTTCGAAATCTTCCCTGGAGTATTCGGAGGAGGAACCCACCTTGCAATGCCGAAGACAATCTGCGCGCCAGACTCATCGTCATTGAAGCCTGGTTCAGGGGATACTGAGCGACTCCTGGATTAGGGGGTCCTCAGACAGCCGGACTGT
The DNA here is from genome assembly GCF_002575655.3 of Aegilops tauschii subsp. strangulata. NCBI lineage: Eukaryota > Viridiplantae > Streptophyta > Magnoliopsida > Poales > Poaceae > Aegilops > Aegilops tauschii. The sequence goes on along the minus strand of NC_053038.3, from coordinate 279,610,389 downwards.
ATACTTTAGCCGGACTGTTGGACTATGAAGATACAAGATGGAATACTTCGTCCCGTGTCTGGATGGGACTCTCCTTGGCATGGAAGGCAAGCTTGGCGATACGGATATGTAGATCTCCTCCCTTGTAACCAACTCTGTGTAACCCTAGCCCCCTCCGGTGTCTATATAAACCGGAGGGTTTAGTCCGTAGGACAACAACAGTCATACCATAGGCTAGCTTCTAGGGTTTAGCCTCTACGATCTCGTGGTAGATCAACTGTTGTAATACTCATATCATCAAGATCAATCAAGTAGGAGGTAGGGTATTACCTCCATCGAGAGGGCCCGAACCTGGGTAAACATCGTGTCCCCCGCCTCCTGTTACCATCCGCCTTAGACGCACAATTCGGGACCCCCTACCCGAGATCCTCTGGTTTTGACACCGACAGTACGCTTGCCGGAGTGGGTGCAAGAGGTCTTGCCGGGCTTCTTCTTCCCTCCCGGGCCTTCAGCGGCAGGAGCAGGTGCCTTGACGGTAGCTGCTGCAATTGCTTCCCGATAGAGTTGGTCCGCGCAAATCAGCGCGTCCTTCTTTGGAGGGGACGGAGATGATGGTCAACAGCCCGGGCATCTTTAGCATGTTGTAGGCGTAGTGTGATGCCGCAGTGAACGTGGCTAGTGCCGGGCGGCCGAGGATCCCGTTGTAGGGCAAGTGGATCTCTGCCATGTCGAAGATGATCCTCTGCGTCATGTAGTTCAACTCTCCTCCAAACGTCATGGGCAGTGTGACCTTTCCCTTCGGCTGGCTCCTCACCGGATTGACCCCTAGAAACGTGCCCGTTTCCTCGAGGTCTTCAGCAGGAATTTGCAGCCTTTTGATCACGACGGGCGAGATCAAGTTCAGGCCGGCCCCGCCGTCAACCAACATCTTGTTCACCTTGAGGTTGTGTATCGTTGGTGAGACCAACAATGGAAAACACCCGACCGCGGTCGTGCGGTCAGGGTGGTCCTCGACATCAAAGATGAGGGACGTGCTGGACCACTTCAGCGGCTTCTGAGCGTCGAATGACGGCTCCGCCGCTGTAATCTCACGCGCCCACTGCTTGAGCTGGCGGTGAGAAGTATGCAGCGAGGCGCCACCATCGACGCACATGGCCTCCGTAGCCTTCTAGAACTCTTGCTCACCGGACTCGTCATCCTCATCGTGATCATCGTCTTCTTGTTTCTTGTCACGGCCCCGGGCGGGCCTCTCTTGCTGGTTGTCCTTGCTGGGGCGGCTTCCTTGGCCGCCACGCTTCTTGCCGGATCCCTCGGCACCGTCCTGACCTTTCTCCTTGTCCCGCCTTTCATACTCGGCCTTTTGCTTTTCAGCAAGCAGCTCGACTTGTCGACAGTTCTGGAGGTCGTGGCCCTTGGTGCGGTGGATCTTGAAGTACTGCTTGCCGGAGCCCCCTGGCTTGTCGGCAACTGCTAAGGCCCGGCATGCGGCGCACCCAGCAATCTCCTTGCCGGGCCGTCTGCCTTGACCTTCTTGGCAGCGCCGGTGTCGTCAGACCCCTCGACGGTAAGTACGGCCTTGCCCTTGCGTTTCTTGTTGTGATGCCGGCCCTTCTTCGTTGGTAGAGTTGGTTTCCGCATCGGTGTCTTCACCGGGGTACTTCCTTCCCTCTTCAGCCTGGGTGCATTTATCGGCCAGAACGTAGAGCTCGGCCACATCCTTAACCTTGGTCATCGCCAGCTCTTCGCGCATCTTGCGATTGCGCATGTTCTGGTGGAACACGCTGATCACAGCGGCGGGATGAACGTCAGGGATGTTGTAGTGCACCCGGCTGAATCTCTGGATGTACTTGCGCAGGGTTTCCCCTTCCTTCCGGGGAATGATATGCAGGTCACTGGCCTGGCCATGAGCTAGATGGCCTCCTATGAAGGCGCCAACGAACTCATGGCACAGATCTGACCAAGAAGAAATGGAATCCGCCGGCAAGTGCATCAACCAAGACATAACATTGGGCTTCAGTGCCGGCGGGAAATAATTGGCAAGCACCTTGTCGTCGCGAGCTCCGGCCGCCCGCATCGCGATGGTGTAGATGCTGAGGAACTCGGACAGATGGGTCTTGCCAGTGTACTTCTCGCCGACGTAGGGCTTGAATGTGCGGTGGGACGGCCACTAGAACTGCCGCAGCTCACGGGTAAAGGCCGGGCAGCCCACCTCGTAAGGTAGGCCGCCGGGGCCCCCCGGTGCTGGGTGGTCCATAGCGGGTCCCGCCCGCTTGTCCAACTGGTGGGGTGTATCACGCCGGCGCTCAATAGTGGTCCGAGCATCTTCATGAGCTCGTTCTCGAAGAACTTGGCGCTGGTCGCGGTGGGTTCAGGGGTCAGACGGCGCTATAGAGATGTTATCACAAGCGTCGTCACGACGAGCAGACGCCCGCGGCGGCTGGCGAGGAGGAGGAGAGTGCACCGTGGCCACAGCTCCCCGGACCTCCCAGCGCCAGCATGTGGTGGCTCGGTGGAGCACCGCCCCGAGGGCCACACCGGTCGCGGATCATCTTTGTTGGCGACGGCGACGAGGCTGCGGATGGTGGCCCTCCACTCGTCGAGCTTCTCTGCAGCAGGAGGTAAGTCGAGGAGCAGCTGCGCGCGTGCCAAAGCTTCTGCTGGCGTGGGTAGCGGCGATAGCTGCGTGGACCGTGGCGTGCTTTGACTTCTAACCATGTTAGAATGAGCTCCACCACGGCCCAGCGGCTGCGCGCCATTTTCGCCGGCACTTCGGCGGGCATGCTGAACTCCTTCATCCCGTGGATGGCGCACAGGGCTCTTCCCACCGCGGTGCCCAGGGTCGCCGGTGTGGGTGTCTTGGAGGTCGCTGCGCCGCCCGGAGGTGGCACAATGACACCGCTCGAGGGCCCCGCGCCGCCTGCGGGGGCCCCAGCTTTGTATTTGGATCTGGCGACGTGCGGCTGGTCGTCGGGCATGTGAATGACGCCGCTCGCCAGGCTCTGACTGCCAGGGTGATGCTGGGGCTCGCGGACCATGGCCCGGGTCCTGTCCGCGACCGGGCCGCTGCTCACCCGTAGTGGTACGGGCCGTTCGGCCCCCAACGAGCCGATCATCGTGGCCATCTTCTTCTTGGGAGCCATAGTGATGAAGAAACACTAGGCTAGCTACTAGACCAGATGCTCACAATTGCGCGCCCCCTACCTGGCGCGCCAAAGATGTAGGTGTGGAACGACACCTATGGGATCACAAGAATCCCTACTACGGTTGTCGGGGCGCAGGGTTGCGAGAAGAGCAGGATCAGTAGTCAGCACAAGGATCGTTTACCCAGGTTCGGGCCGCGAGGATGCGTAAAACCCTAGTCCTGCTTTGGTGGGTGTATTTCAGAGAGTTCTTGAGCTCCCGAAATAGCTATGGTGAGTGCGTGGTTCAAAAGAGCCGAATCCTTTCCCAGTATGCCAAGGGCCTCCTTTTATAGGCGAAAGGGGCTGCCAAAGTGGCATACAGGAGGTGGAAAGGCATATAGTATTGCGTGCTTATCGCTCGCATTACAAGACAAGTTGCATTTAATGCGCCGTTGAGGTGTCCCCTAGCTTTATCGGGGACGGGGGTGAGGCCCGTCCCGTCCGTCTCCGCTCCTCCTCACTTCGACATGCACCCTGGCCAGCGATGCGTGCGGTGCCATGTAGGCAGGCAGGCAGCTGAGGTGGCGCGGTGGTAGGGCCTTCACGAAGATCTGCATGCCGCCAGGCAGGCGCCTGCTGAGTTGCCCTGGAAGCTGCATGTTGCCACGCAGGTGCCTGCCCAGCTGGTTTGGGCTGGCAGCTGCATGTGAACGGCGGTGGAGACTTGGCTGGTGCGGGCCTGGCAGTGGTCCTGCTGGCGTCTTCGGCGAGAGCCTTGCCGAGGGGCACGGCAAGGGTCTTGCCGTGGCGCGCTGTCGTCCCCGGCAAGAATCTTGCCGGAGGGTCTCGTGGCTCTCCTCGGCAAGGATCTTGTCGAGGGTCGTTGTCTTCTGATCCTCATCTGATCTTGAATATGTCTTCACAAAGATCTGCATGCCACCACGGAGTTGCCTCCCGAGCCCTGGCCCCACGTGGTTGATGGTGTTCAGGACGTGGGCTCAAGGGTGGCTCGCCCTGTTTGTGTTTGGGTGTGCTGCCCCGGCAAGAGTCTTGCCGTGGCTGCTGAGGCAGTCCCGAGCAAGGGTCTTGCCGGGGGAAACTGCTCCGCCCCTCTACTTCTTTGCGTTCTTGGTCTTGGCGTTGCTCTGGCTGTCTTGGGCTTCGATTTTGCCTGGGTTTACCTCCCCTGTTCTGCTTGGTGTGACCGCGGGCACGGCTCCGACTACCCGTGCATAGGTAAAGGGGTACAAAGGTGCGCCCCTTCTTTTGTACACCGACACTCTTTTACCCAGCGCCTGTGCGGGAGGGCCACCCATCCCTTCTTCCTTGCCGCCGTACGTAGTGTGGGCAGATCCGACCTCCTGCCGCACGCTTTGCCACATCCCGACGACCCTAAGGTATAAGTTTCTTTGAAACCGTCATTGGTCTAGCTGCATGCTGATTTTTTCGATTCTGTGGTCGAATCTAGATCTTGGTTCAAAGAGGAAAGAAGGGTGCAGTGGGGTGGAGCATGAATCTAGGATGTGGTTCAATGAGGAAAGGAGGGAGGGAAAGTAGTATAGACTAGCTATGTAGCCGCTTTGTTGGTCGAAAAGGCAAAAAGGGGGTAACCCAGTACACACATCTGTAAGGAACCGAACTCTTTGTTGAAAAGGGAAAGAAACTGGGGGGTCGGGTAGTTTGTGCAGGACTAGATTTGCTGCCCTCACATTGGGAAAAGTTTCAAAGAGAACAAATATGGGACCAACGCAGAAATGCTGCTTGGCTACATGCTCTGCATCACCCATTTATACGTGTGGACGCACATGGTGCTGGCATGTCCCATGTCCCATCCACATGATCGTGCAGTGTGTTTTGAGATGTTGTGCTACTTGTATTGGTACTGTTTTAAATAAATGTTGAATTGAAGCTATTGTATTTTAAGCAATGCCACTCTTAGAATTAACTATTGAACTATTTTAAGAGAATTTCTCTGTTAATATGAATCAATGCAACCGTTTTAGAAATGCTACTGTCCTATACTTTGTTTTCCATCAAGATAAGGTAGATGCTTCTTTTTCTGGCTACATGTTTCATCCTCCTTTATTGGCAGTAATTGTTTCCATTTTTGCCTCTATTAAATCAGGGATATCTATTCAGCTTGTTGCTATAGCAAACTTAAATGTCACACCGGCGACTTTACTTGATATCAGAGTAACTGCACAAAACGAGATAGGATTTCCTATTCGTGTTGGCAGATTCGTACGTGATCTTATGTGCGTCATGACAGGTTGGTACTTGCCTTCATCCACATGATCGTGCAGTGTGTTTTGAGATGCCGTGCTACTTGTATTGGTACTGTTTTAAATAAATGTTGAATTGAAGCTATTATATTGCTGTCTTTTCCCATTAAGTTGTGAACAAAAATGGGACCAACCCAGACATTATGCTTGTTGCTTTGTTACAACAAACTCTGCATCACCCCCTTTATAAGTAGATGGAAGCACATGTTGTTATTGCGCCCACTCTCTCCTGGAACTTTTTATGCTTTTTGTTAATCTAATGCCGCTGGTAAAATTAAGCAATGCCACTATCAGAATTAACTACTGAATCTTATTTCAAAACTGCAACACTTGTTAGGGATTGGCGGGATTACCATTTTTGTGGCCGCATGTTTCATCCTCCTCTGTTAAAATAGGGATATCAATTCAACTTGTTGCTATTGCGACATTTTGCTTCGCTTAATTTTGGTGGAACTGCACAAAATGAGACCGGATTTCCATATATGTGTTGAGATCTCTCTCAGGTCTTCCTCACGAGTTGTTTCAAATCTTGGTCTTGAAAGGTCAGTACCGACTTTCCTCAGTATTAACTACTGAATCTTAGTTCAAAACTGCAACACTTGTTAGGGATCGGCGGGAGTACCATTTCTGTTGGGCATCGGCCGGAGTACATGTTTAAGAAATGTATTGTTCAGATAATGTCTCTGTTATTATATATCAGTTATAGTGTTTTACAAATGGTACTATCCTGCTTTGTAGTTCTTTCTACATGTTTAACCAAGGTACTGTTAAGATAATGTCTCTGTTAAAATGAATCAGTCGCATTGTTTTAGGAATGATACTTTTCTGCTTTGTCGTTCTTTATACATGTTGAAACAAGGCATTGTTAAGATAATGTCTCAGTTAATATGAATGAATCACACTGATTGAGAATTTCTACTCTCCTGCTTCGTTTCCCATTAAGATAAGGTAGATCAGTAGATGTTTTTCTTCTGGCAGTACAAGTCATCAACCGTTATTTCTCAGTAATTGTTTCCCTTATACCTTTTGTTGCTTACAGGGATATCAAAATTAAAGCTCGGTTTTATTCCAACTTTGATTTTAGTTGAACTGCACAAAAGGAGCCAATGTGTCTAAGGCAAACTGCTGCATTAGTGGGTCCAGTTGGTCTTACCACTTTGCAGAAAGAAGTAGTCACTCTTTGCGCTACATTGCACAAGGAATGATCGAGAAGCTTCACAGAGTATTAGTAGACGCTGGTGACATGACTAGTCCGCAGAGAGCATAGGACACTCTACAACATGTGGAGTGCACTGGGCAAAAAGTGCCCAAACAAGTACATGAAGCCAGGACAGGACTCCAAATCTGTCAATGTCATTCTAAGCAACAATGATGGGGCATCTGGTATGGTAATCTGTTTACCGTACTTTCAACTTGTTAGTCCACCGATTGGTGGGTTGACACTGGGGCCAATATTCATGTGTGTGCTACAGTGTCTTTGTTTTCTTGCAGCATATAAATACGATATCCATAGGGATGCTCAGCTTGATTCTAGTGGAACTGCACAAAATGTCCAAATGGTTTGTGTCCTCCATAATACTTCATCATGCACAATACATCGAATGGTTCTCTAATCATTCGTCGTCACCTTGAGCCACCGGACTATATGTTTGAATGGTGCTGCCAGCGTCGGCCATTAAGAAGGGTAAGAAGAAAGACAAAAAGAGAGATGGCTGCTTTACTTGTGGTTCGGAGGAACACTGGGCAAACAAGTGCCCAAACAAGTACCAAAAAGCCAGGACAGGACTCCAAGTCTGTCAATGTCACTCTAAGCTACAATGATGGGGCATCTGGGTATGGTAATCTGTTTACCGTATTTTCAGTTTGTTAGTCCACCGATTGGTGGGTTGACACTGGGGCCAATATTCATGTGTGTGCTGATGTGCCTTTGTTTTCTGGCAGCATATAAATACGAAATCTACAGGGATGCTAAGCTTGATTTTAGTGGAACTACACAAAATGTTCAGATGGTTCGTGTCCTCCATAATACTTCATCATGCACAATACATCGAATGGTTCTCTAATCATTCATCGTCACCTTGAGCCACCGGACTATCAGATGACAAACCCTGCCCGTTCCACAATCATAGGCATTACATATTTTGAATGGGAAAAGCTTGTCAAAGTTGACATTAGTTTAATATATTGGAATTGGAAAACCTTGTCAATTTTTGCTCATTGATGTTAGCCAGAAGACATGCATTTGATATTTTTGAGTGGGACGCCCTTTGCTGTGAGCAACATCGATCGTTTTTTCCTATTCCTGTCTTCAGTTCAGAAGTAAATATTTACTCTGCTGAGATGCATAGTCACATGAATGTTGACTTATGTAAGATATTTTAAGAGTTTGTTCTGAATATTGTCTATGTAATGCCAGGCCTTGTGTTTGATTGCAAAGTTGAGCTTGGAATGTTCTGGCATGCGGCATCACGAGCTGTTCACCGTGCCTCCTGAGAATAATGCTTCGTATTGTTTTGCATGTCGATCTAATGCCAGTGATTTGCTTGTTAGGAAGATCATCCTCTTTTGTTGTTTCCGTGCTTAAGAAGTTCATCGTCTTATGTTTCATTCATAGCCTATACGACAAGTCGGGTAGGTTAGACGTGAAACCATATGATCTTCCGACCAACTCATCATCTTAGGCCATGGTTGGATCATCGTTTTCCAACCAAAACTGCTTGTAAAACTGTCGCTTGTAAATAAAAGCAGATGGTCTCGGGAGAAGCGCTTGGTTGGTCGATTTCGACTAGTAAATTATTCACCGGTCTCTCAAATTACACGTGTAACCTGCCAGTTTTACTTACAGACCTCGGGCCCTCCGTTTCATTACGCCTGTATTTTACGCATTGTTTCCGATGACGAGTAAATTACACTTGTATCTTAATAGAGGTGTGAAATAAACCTGAGCTCCCAAGCGCGGCCTCACCGTTTCATGTCATCTCAGTCTCTCAAAGGTGCTCATAGGTGTCCGATGATCCTGGCTTCCTGAATGAGCAGCGGGCGCTGTATCAGACCATCCGTAGGGCCCGCGAGGCCCTCTCCGTCGTCCTTCGAGTTGTTGCGCTCGCCGTGGCACCGAGCATTGTTAACATGGTCAATGAACATGAGGATTCAGTAGATGACTTTATTTTGACTGGATGACAGTAGGGACCCACTAGGGCCATAGCCGTACGTACGCAAGTGCCTCCTTATTATGTACAACTATTTTTTTTGCTTCCTCCTGGTTTCCTGACATCACGGTCCCACACCATTGTCAACCTATATAGTCAATATAAATGAGAGAATTGCACAAGGTGTGGCCGACAGCTGGGACCAAGCAGCTCGAGCAGTATTTGTGTTTTTGAGGCGTGAGCACTGCAGAGTTTTTCTTGGCGATGTTTTCGTTGTTGTTCAGAGGAGAGCAGGGTATTAATTGGGTGGGTTGTGGCCCATCTAGCCCAGGACAGATATCCAGCCTAGATATTAAATTTTTTCAAGATGAAAATGGTAGCCCGGCTATACGTTTTTTGAGGAATACCCAGGCAAGGTCAACTTGTTATTCTCCGCCCCGCAGGGCTGCAAATCTTTCCTAGGAGGGATGCATTAGACTTAACAGGAAAATGGGCTTTAAAAATAATAAATGGGATGTAATTATTAAAACTGGGCAGTAACTATAAAAAAATGCACCAAGCACGAAATTAGTTTATAAAATATTATTTATGGATTTCGAAAATCTTAATTTTTAATTGTTGCGCGCGCAATGTTTCGTTAGATTTTTACGTAATACAAATTTATATTTAATCTGACTAGAAATTTCGGGATAAAAATATTTTGGATCCCATCAAAATGTGGGAAATTTTATGAATTCTGTCTTGAATGGTTGGTTGAAATTATTAATCATTATCCTAGCTAGAAAATGGGATGTACTTTTAACAAACTGTAAATGGGCTGTAGTAAATTCCATTAGAATTCAAAAATGGGATGTACATTCTTACAAATCGCAAATGGGCTATAAGTTCTCTGTCACACACTTGTGGGCCTACTAAGTTGGCGCGTCCCCTAAAAAAAGAAGTTGATGCATGTGCAAGGCTTTGTCAACTTATAATAGTCAACACACGGTTCTAGCAGCAGTGGCCGTTGGATGTCCATCCAACGGATGCCGTGCTTCTTCTTCAATCTCGGATATTCTAGCTTCACCCGCCCAAAAAATGATTCCTCCCCCTGACATCTGGGGCGCACCATTTCGGAAGTGACCTGTGGGCCTACTAAGTTGACGCGTACCAAGGGCTTTGTCAACTTAGTCAATATGAACGATTCTAGCTGCAGTGATCGTACGATGTCCATCCAACGGCCGTAGTGCTTCTTCAACCTCTGGTGTTCTTGCTCCAGCCGCCGAAAGCAGTGCCGGTCGTGCCACCTACTCCGGCCTCCCGAGGCCGGCTGTGCTGCCGCAGAGGCCTCACCGCCCCTACAAGTTATTTTGCGGTACATCCACTCCCACCGCTGGCCAAGCTATCCATCCACTCACCCACACCCCCTGTTATTTTGCGGCGACGGCAGCCTCACACCGCAGCCGAACCAGTGAACCCTCGTACTCATCTCCGCACGGGCTTCCACTGCCGCGTCTTCCCTGGCTCCGTGTCATCCCCTTCCTAGGCCTCGCCGCTCGCCATCGTCCACCGCCCTGGTGCTCTCGGCGCGGCGTGGTCAACGTGGTCAAGGGACGACTTCCATCGGAAGAGTACTGTATGTGGAGAGGCTGACAGCTGAGTCCACGCAGCTGCAAGGAAGTGCCTCCTTATTACGCGGAAAATAATTATTCCTCCACCTGACAGCAGGGACCCACCAGACGGGCCACCATATTTGGTGAAAAAATGTTTCCCCCTGACTGCTGGGACCCACCGGACGGCCCACCGTATTTCGCGAAAAAAACGTTCCCCCCGCTGTCAGCTCGCACCCACCGGAAGTGCCTCCTTATTACGCACAAAAAAATGAATACTCCCCCTGCAGGTTGGGACCCACCTTGGTGGGAGGCTGACATGCGGGCCTACTAAGTTGATGGGGACGGAGTGCTTTGTCAACTTAGTCAATATGAACGGCTCTAGCTCCCGTGACCGTACGATGTCCATCCAACGGCCGTAGTGCTTCTTCAACCTTTGGTCTTCTTGCTCCAGTCGCCCAAAGCAGCGCCGGTCGTGCCGCATGCTCCTGCCTCCCGTGGCCGGCTGTGCTGCCGCGGAGGCCTCACCGCCCCCTACTATTCCCACCGCTGGCCAGGCCCTGCGGCGACAGCAGCCTCACACGACAGCCGAACCAGTGAACCCTCGTACTCCTCTCCACGCGGGCTTCCATTGCCGCGTCTTCCCCGGCTCCACGTCGTCCCCTTCCTAGGCCTCGCCGCTCGCCGTCGTCCACCGCCATGGTGCTCTCGGCGTGGCGTGGTCAACGTGGTCAAGGAATGACTTCCATCGAAAGAGTGTTGTACGTGGAGAGGCTGACAGCTGGGTCCACGGCGGCCGTAAGGAAGTGCCTCCTTATTACGCGCAAAATAATTATTCCTCGACCTGACAATAGGGACCCATCGGACGGGCCACCGCATTTCGCGAAAAAAAATGTTTCCCGCTGACACCTGGGACCCACCAGCTACATCTTCGCACGCAAGGAAGTGCGTCCGGTCAAAAAAAAATGGTTCGCCCCCCTGACTGCTGGGACCCACCAGCTACATCTTCGCAGGCAAGGAAGTGCCTGACAGTCGGGACCCACCTGGTCGAAGCGTACATAGCGTTATCATTCTGGTCGCGAACGTGTACGTACATACTGGTCGATGTAGAGGCGCACACGTGTCATAGTAGAGGCGCGCACGTAGCATGTACACGTACGTACAGCGGCCAGTGTGCAAGAAAGAAAATACGGCCACGTACGTACATCCGGGCAGGTCTCGAACGCCTACTCGCGCATATGTACGGCCAGGGCTCATGTACATGGCTGGGTCAGAACGGAGAAACTGCGTCGTCGTCATGTTCATGGGGAGCCAACCGGCTGGGTAGGAACGGAATGCGCTGTCGTGTTCATCGGGAGGGCTTGGACGGAACAGCCGATGGAAACGAGGCCTGGCGGACCGCAGAACGGAGGAAACGGCCTTGTGTTCGACCGGCCACAGTTGAAACGGGATCCTATTCATCGGGAGTGGTCTGGCGTACCGCAAAACGGAGGAAACGGACCTCCTACGGTCGAAACGGGGGTCCTGTTGATTGGGAGGGGTGTGGTGAACTGCAAAACAGAGGAAACGGACTGGTGTTGGAGCGCTACGGTCGAAACGGGGGTCCTGTTCATCTGGAGGGGTGTGGTGTACCGCAAAACAGGACTCCACGGCATACTGTTCATCTCCACCGTCGACCCCCTCCAGCCTCCACGGGCTACTATTCATCCACCGTCGACCTCCTCCAGCCTCCACCTGCGACTGTTCATCGACGGGCTCCTGTAAATCCAGCCCCCACCGCGCGCTACTCTACCGGCTACTATTCAACCAGCCCTCTCCACGGGCTCCTGTTCAACCACCCCTCCACGGGCTACTGTTCATCCAGCCCTCCACCATCTACTGTTCATCCAGCCCTCCACGGGGTGGTCCTGTTCATCCAGCCCTCCACGGGGTCCCGTTCATCCAGCCCCAACCAGCTCGATCGATCGGGGTCCTGTTCATCCAGAGGCAACACCATGGGATCCTGTTCATCCACCCCCACCGGGAACTGTTCATCCAAACCCCCCAGCAACGCTCACTGTTCATCCAGAGGCAGCATCGATCGGCTTTAGTTAGAAGCTGTAGCGAAGGAATCGCTCGATCGGGTTTAGTTAACAGCCATCGATCAATCGCTCGGGTTCAGTAACGCGTAGCCTGCAGTGCAATCGCTCGGGTTCAGTTAGAGCCCAACGCCTCACTCGGGTTCAGTTAGATCCCAACGCCTCGCACCCACGCGCGTGCGTGTACGAGAGAAACACGCATCGCTCGGCCCCGACCACCCACCGTAACCGGGAACACCCCGATATTTTCCTCGCCCTCGCTTCTACCATGTTTTTTTGCATCATGGATGGCCCAAAGAATGTCATGCAACCGCGTCTCCGGCCCGCCCAGGACGAAAAGCCCATTTTCTATCATAGAAGTAGGACCCCACCACATCTATGATGATACCGGGTTTTGTCACAATTATTGTCATAGTAGTGTCATAAGTATGACAGAATTTTTTTTCGTTCGGCCTAAAATGTCACGGATGTGTCTTTCTTTTTGTAGTGTGGGCAAGATGACTAAGACTTCGTTCTCCGGAACAGTGGAGCGTGCAACAGACTTGTTGGAAATAATACATACTGATGTATGCAGTCCGATGAGTGTTGATGCTCGCGGCGGGTATCGTTATTTTCTGACCTTCATAGATGATTTGAGCAGATATGGGTATATCTACTTGATGAAACATAAGTGAAACATTTGAAAAGTTCGAAGAATTTCAGAGTGAAGTGGAAAATCATCGTAACAAGATAATAAAATTTCTACGATCTGATCGTGGAGGAGAATATATGAGTTACGAGTTTGGTCTTCATTTGAAACAATGCGGAATAGTTTCGCAACTCACGCCACCCAGAACACCACAGCATAATGGTGTGTCCGAATGTCGTAACCGCACTTTATTAGATATGGTGCGATCTATGATGTCTCTTACTGATTTACCGCTATCATTTTTGGGTTATGCTTTAGACACGGCTGCATTCATGTTAAATAGGGCACCATCTAAATCCGTTGAAATGACACCATATGAACTGTGGTTTGGCAAGAAACCCAAGTTGCCGTTTCTTAAAGTTTGGGGCTGCGATGATTATGTGAAAAAAGTTCAGCCTGATAAGCTCGAACCGAAATCGGACAAATGTGTCTTCATAGGATACCCAAAGGAGACTGTTGGGTACACCTTCTATCACAGATCTGAAGGCAAGATATTCGTTGCTAAGAATGGATCCTTTCTAGAGAAGGAGTTTCTCTCGAAAGAAGTGGGTGGGAGGAAAGTAGAACTTGATGAGGTAATTGTACCTACTCCCTTATTGGGAAGTAGTTCATCACAGAAATCAGTTCCAGTGATTCCTACACCAATTTGTGAGGAAGCTAATGATGATGATCATGAAACTTCTGATCAAGTTACTACCGAACCTCATAGGTCAACCAGAGTAAGATCCGCACTAGAGTGGTATGGTAATCATATTCTGGAGGTCATGTTACTTGACCATGACGAACCTACGAACTATGAGGAAGAGATGATGAGCCTAGATTCCGCGAAATGGCTTGAGGCCATGAAATCTGAGATGGGATCCATGAATTGGGACAAAGTGTGGACTTTGGTTGACTTGCCCGATGATCGGCAAGTGATACGTCTCCAACGTATCTATAATTTTTTTATTCCATGCTATATTGTATTCTGTTTTGGACATTATTGGGCTTTATTATACACTTTTATATTATTTTTGGGACTAACCTATTAACTGTAGGCCCAGCCCAGAATTGCTGTTTTTTGCCTATTTCAGAGTTTCGCAGAAAAAGAATATCAAACGGAGTCCAAACGGAATGAAACCTTCGGGAACATGATTTTCGGAACGAACGTGATCCAGAGGACTTGGACCCTACGTCAAGACTTCAACCAGGAAGCCATGAGGTAGGGGGGCGCGCCTACCCCCCCCCCCCAGGAGCGCCCTCCACCCTCGTGGGCCCCATGTTGCTCCACCGACATACTCCTTCCTCCTATATATACCTACGTACCCCCAAACTACCAGATACGGAGCCAAAAACTTAATTCCACCGCCGCAACCTTCTGTACCCGTGAGATCCCATCTTGGGGCCTGTTCCGGAGTTCCGCCGGAGGGGGCATCGATCACGGAGGGCTTCTACATCAACACCATAGCCTCTTCGATGAAGTGTGAGTAGTTTACCTCAGACCTTCGGGTCCATAGTTATTAGCAAGATAGCTTCTTCTCTCTTTTTGGATCTCAATACAATGTTCTCCCCCTCCCTTGTGGAGATCTATTCGATGTAATCTTCTTTTGCGGTGTGTTTGTTGAGACCGATGAATTGTGGGTTTATGATCAAGTTTATCTATGAACAATATTTGAATCTTCTGAATTCTTCTATGTATGATTGGTTATCTTTGGAAGTCTCTTCGAATTACCAGTTTGGTTTGGCCTACTAGATTGATCTTTCTTGCAATGCGAGAAGTGCTTAGCTTTGGGGTCAATCCTGCGGTGTCCTTTCCCAGTGACAGTAGGGGCAGTAAGGCACGTATTGTATTGTTGCCATCGAGGATAACAAGATGGGGTTTATATCATATTGCATGAGTTTATCCCTCTACATCATGTCATCTTGCTTAAAGCGTTACTCTGTTCTTATGAACTTAATACTCTAGATGCATGCTGGATAGCGGTCGATGTGTGGATTAACAGTAGTAGATGCAGACAGGAGTCGGTCTACTTGTCTCGGATGTGATGCCTATATACATGATCATACCTAGATATTCTCATAACTATACTCAATTCTGTCAATTGCTCAACAGTAATTTGTTCACCCACCGTAAATACTTATGCTCTTGAGAGAAGCCACTAGTGAGACCTATGGCCCCCGGGTCTATTTTCCATCACCAGCTATTTTTGGCGCCGTTTTTATTTTACTTTCTTTACTTTGCATCTTTATCATAAAAATACCAAAAATATTATCCTATCATATCTATCAGATCTCACTCTCGTAAGTGACCGTGTAGGGATTGACAACCCCTTATCGCGTTGGTTGCGATGATTTATTTGTTTGTGTAGGTGCGAGGGACTCGTGCGTGGCCTCCTACTGCATTGATACCTTGGTTCTCAAAAACTGAAGGAAATACTTACGCTACTTTGCTGCATCACCCTTTCCTCTTCAAGGGAAAACAAACACAGTGCTCAAGATGTAGCAAGAAGGATCTCTGGCGCCGTTGCCGAGGAGTCTACGCAAAATTCAACATACCAAGTACCCATCACAAACCCTTATCTCCCGTATTACATTATCTGCCATTTGCCTCTCGTTTTCCTCTCCCCCACTTCACCCTTGCGTTTTATTCGCCCTCTCTTTTCCGTTTGCCTCTTTTCCGTTTCCTTGTCATTTTGGCTTGTCCTCTATCTTCTCCGTTGTCTCCCGAGAATGAAGTTCTAAATTTTAAGCAAAGGGAGGGAGAAAATCTGAAAGATGCTTGGTATAGAATTTGCAATGCTCAAAATAGATCTACCAAGAAGCTATCTACTTTTGTTCTTCTCCGCAATTTTTATGTAGGCGCTACTCCTTGGTACAGATATATCCTTGATACCATTACCGGAGGGAATTTATTGGGTAGCCATACTTTTGATTCTTATAATGCTATGATAGATTTGTTTGGCTCACCACCTCTTTTGGTTAATGGAACTATGTTAACTTTGGAGCATGTAATGCAAAGACTTGAAATTATTGAAAATAAAGTTGCTACCGTAGAGTTAATCGAAAATTGGGATAAAAAGATCCACAACCAAATTACCCAATATGGATCTAAAGTAGGAGTCACTTTGAAAAATATTAAGGAGAAGGAACCCATAGTTAATGAAATAATAAATCAGGATTCCACTAGAATCGATAAACTTGAGGGTATCATTACCAACTTGGGAACCACTTTTTCTTCCATAAAGAATACTCCAAGTCCTCTAACTAAAATGGCCAAGCTTATGTATGTTCCTATAAATAAGGGTGATTCCTCTAGTAAGGAAACTGCGGATCTCAAATCTATAAGTATTCATCCCAATCTTTTCGCTATCATTAAGGAACCATTTGCTAATGAATTTTTCAGTTATGTGCCTAGAAGTTATATGATTAATAAAAAGAAATAAACTCCTAAGGATGATAGATGTCTCATTGAATAATTTCCCACCAAAGATGGCAATACCTAG
Source organism: Aegilops tauschii subsp. strangulata (assembly GCF_002575655.3). Taxonomy (NCBI): domain Eukaryota; kingdom Viridiplantae; phylum Streptophyta; class Magnoliopsida; order Poales; family Poaceae; genus Aegilops; species Aegilops tauschii. The sequence continues at coordinate 279,594,020 of NC_053038.3, read as the reverse complement.
ATCTATCCTTGCTTTTATGCCTAGGTAGGGGCGTTAAACGATAGCGCTTGTTGGGAGGCAACCCAATTTTATTTTTAGTTTTTTGCTTTTTTCTTCTGTTTAGGAATAAATTTTTGATCTAGCCTCTGGTTAGATGTGTTTTTATGTTTTACTTAGTGTTTGTGCCAAGTTTAACCTATAGGATCTTCTTGGATGATAGTTATTTGATCTTGCAGAAAATTCCAGAAACTTTCTGTTCACGAAAATAATTGTTAAAAATAACCCGAACGTGATAAAATATTGATTCCAATTTCTGATGATCAATAAAAAATTTTTATAGGTCTTCCTATTTTGTCTGAATATTTGGAGTTCCATAAGTTTGCGTTAGTTACAGATTACTACAGACTGTTCTGTTTTTGACAGATTCTGTTTTTCGTGTGTTGTTTGCTTATTTTGATGAATCTATGGATAGTAAAATAGTTTATAAACCATAGAGAAGTTCTAATACTGTAAGTTTAACACCAATATAAATAAAGAATGAGTTCATTACAGTACCTTGAAGTGGTCTTTTGTTTTCTTTCGCTAATGGAGATTACGAGATTTTCTGCTGAGTTTTGTGTTGTGAAGTTTTCAAGTTTTGGGTGAAAGATTTGATGGATTATGGAACAAGGAGTGGCAAGAGCCTAAGCTTAGGGATGCCCATGGCACCCCCAAGATAATCTAAGGACACCTAAAAGCCAATGCTTGGGGATGCCCCGGAAGGCATCCCCTCTTTCGTCTACTTCCATCGGTAACTTTACTTGGAGCTATATTTTTATTCACCACATGATATGTGTTTTGCTTGGAGCGTCTTGTATGATTTGAGTCTTTGCTTTTTAGCTTACCACAATCATCCTTGCTGTACACACCTTTTGAGAGAGACACACATGATTCGGAAATTATTAGAATACTCTATGTGCTTCACTTATATCTTTTGAGTTATATAGTTTTTGCTCTAGTACTTCACTTATATCCTTTTAGAGCACTGTGGTAACTTTTGTTTTATGGAAACTATTGATCTCTCATGCTTCACTTAGATTATTTTGAGAGTCTTAAATATCATGGTAATTTGCTTAAATAATCCTAATATGCTAGGTATTCAAGACTAGTAAAAACTTTCTTATGAGTGTATTGAATACTAAGAGAAGTTTGATGCTTCATGATTGTTTTGAGACATGGAGGTAGTGATATCAAAGTTTTTCTAGTTGAGTAGTTGTGAATTTGAGAAATACTTGTGTTGAAGTTTGAAAGTCCTGTAGCATGCACGTATGGTAAACGTTATGTAACAAATTTGAAACATGAGGTGTTCTTTGATTGTCCTCCTGATGAGTGGCGGCCGGGGACGAGCGATGGTCTTTTCCTACCAATCTATCCCCCTAGGAGCATGCGCGTAGTGCTTGGTTTTTGATGACTTGTAGATTTTTGCAATAAGTATGTGAGTTCTTTATGACTAATGTTGAGTCAATGGATTATACGCACTCTCACCCTTCCATCATTGCTAGCCTCTTCGGTACGGTGCATTGCCCTTTCTCACATTGAGAGTTGGTGCAAACTTTGCCGGTGCATCCAAAACCCGTGATATGATACGCTCTTTCACACATAAACCTCCTTATATTTTCCTCTAAACAGCCACCATACCTAGCTGTTATGGCATTTCCATAGCCATTCCGAGATATATTGCCATGCAACTTTCCACCGTTCCGTTTATCATGACACGTTCATCATTGTCATATTGCTTAGCATGATCATGTAGTTGACATAGTATTTGTGGCAAAGCCACCATTCATAATTCTTTCATACATGTCACTCTTGGTTCATTGCATATCCCGGTACACCGCCGGAGGCATTCATATAGAGTCATACCTTGTTCTAGTATTGAGTTGTAATCATTGAGTTGTAAATAAATAGAAGTGTGATGATCATCATTTTATATAGCATTGCCCCAAGTGAGGAAAATAAATAAAAAAGAGAGAGAAAGGCCATAAAAAAGGCCCAAACAAATGAGAGAAAAAGAGAGAAGGGACAATGCTACTATCCATTTTCCACACTTGTGCTTCAAAGTAGCACCATAATCTTCATGATAGAGAGTCTCTTGTTTTTTCACTTTCATATACTAGTGGGAACTTTTCATTATAGAACTTGGCTTGTATATTCCAACAATGGGCCTCCTCAAGTGCCCTAGGTCTTCGTGAGCAAGCAAGTTGGATGCACACCCACTTAGTTTCTTTTGTTGAGCTTTCATATATTTATAGCTCTAGTCCATCCGTTGCATGGCAATCCCTACTCCTTGCATTAACATCAATCGATGGGCATCTCCATAGCTCATTGATTAGCCTCGTTGATGTGAGACTTTCTCCCTTTTTGTCTTCTCCACATAACGCCCATCATTATATTCTATTCCACCCATAGTGCTATATCCATGGCTCACGCTCATGTATTGCGTGAAGGTTGAAAAAGTTTGAGATTACTAAAGTATGAACCAATTGCTTGGCTTGTCATCGGGGTTGTGCATGATGAGAGCATTCTTGTGTGATGAGAATGGAGCATGACTAAACTATACGATTTTGTAGGGAGGAACTTTCTTTGGCCATGTTATTTTGAGAGGACATAATTGCTTAGTTAGTATGCTTGAAGTATTATTATTTTTATGTCAATATTGAACTTTTATCTTGAATCTTTCAGATCTGAATATTCATACCACAATTAAGAAGAATTACATTGAAATTATGCCTAGTAGCATTCCACATCAAAAATTTTGTTTTTATCATTTACCTACTCGAGGACGAGCAGGAATTAAGCTTGGGATGCTTGATACGTCTCCAACGTATCTATAATTTCTGATTGTTCCATGCTATATTATATTCTTTTTTGGACATTATTGGGCTTTATTATACACTTTTATATTATTTTTGGGACTAACCTATTAAATGGAGGCCCAACCCAGAATTGCTGTTTTTGCCTATTTCAGAGTTTTGCAGAAAAAGAATATCAAACGGAGTCCAAACGGAATGAAACCTTCGGGAACGTGATTTTCGGAACGAACGTGATCCAGAGGACTTGGACCCTATGTCATGACTTCAACCAGGAAGCCACGAGGTAGGGGGCGCGCCTACCCCCCCGCCCAAGGCGCGCCCTCCACCCTCGTGGGCCGCACGTTGCTCCACCGACGTACTCCTTCCTCCTATATATACCTACGTACCCCCAAACTACCAGATATGGAGCCAAAAACTTAATTCCACCGCCGCAACCTTCTGTTCCCATGAGATCCCATCTTGGGGCCTGTTCCGGAGCTCTGCCGGAGGGGGCATCGATCACGGAGGGCTTCTACATCAACACCATAGCCTCTCCGATGAAGTGTGAGTAGTTTACCTCAAACCTTCGGGTCCATAGTTATTTGCTAGATGGCTCCTTCTCTCTTTTTGGATCTCAATACAATGTTCTCCCCCTCCCTTGTGGAGATCTATTCGATGTAATCTTCTTTTGCGGTGTGTTTGTTGAGACCGATGAATTGTGGGTTTATGATCAAGTTTATCTATGAACAATTTTTGAATCTTCTGAATTCTTTAATGTATGTTTGGTTATCTTTGCAAGTCTCTTCAAATTATCAGTTTGGTTTGGCCTACTAGATTGATCTTTCTTGCAATGGGAGAAGTGCTTAGCTTTGGGTTCAATCTTGCGGTGTCCTTTCCCAGTGACAGTAGGGGCAGCAAGGCACGTATTGTATTGTTGCCATCAAGGATAACGATATGGGGTTTGTATCATATTGCATGAGTTTATCCTCTACATCATGTCATCTTGCTTAAAGCGTTACTCTGTTCTTATGAACTTAATACTCTAGATGCATGCTGGATAGCGGTCGATGTGTGGAGTAATAGTAGTAGATGCAGGCAGGAGTCGGTCTACTTGTCTCGGACGTGATGCCTATATACATGATCATACCTAGATATTCTCATAACTATGTTCAATTCTGTCAATTGCTCAACAGTAATTTGTTCACCCACCGTAAATACTTATGCTCTTGAGAGAAGCCACTAGTGAAACCTATGGCCCCCGGGTCTATTTTGCATCATATTAATCTTCCGGCAACAAGCTATTTCTGGCATCGTTTTTATTTTACTTTCTTTACTTTGAATCTCTATCATAAAAATACCAAAAATATTATCCTATCATATCTATCAGATCTCACTCTCGTAAGTGACCGTGTAGGGATTGACAACCCCTTATCGCGTTGGTTGCGAGGATTTATTTGTTTGTGTAGGTGTGAGGGACTCGTGCGTGGCCTCCTACTGGATTGATACCTTGGTTCTCAAAAATTGAGGGAAATACTTACGCTACTTTGCTGCATCACCCTTTCCTCTTCAAGGGAAAACCAACGCAGTGCTCAAGAGGTAGCACAAGCTTATTAGCTTTGTCCTGTTTGGCGCTAAAATCCTCCAACGCTTGCTGTTGTACTAGAAAGTATGTATCTGAATGCTCCAGGGACTTCCGTAGTCCTTCTGCTTTTTGTCGCAACATAGTTGATCGATGTCTTTCAGCTTGTAGTTGAGACTCAGGAAACCAAAATGATTCAGACAGTGAGTTTGAATAGCTTGTGCAAGCGGTAGTGGCCAGTAACTCGAACACTAAACCAACACAGGACTTTGGGGTTGTCTCACTGTCTTCAAGATAGTCTTCCTTAGCTATTTTATCAGCTTTGTTGGAGACCAACAAGGATATCTCACTATCCTGAACCTTATCTTCTACTTCCTTCACCATTGCTTAATAAGGCACTCTTCCCCAATATTCTGTCAGCATTCTAAAAGAAGAAACAAGCAGACACATAACAGGTTTAGCATGTACTAGTATATGAAACTCATTTCGGTGAACTAGTCGATTAGTAAGGTGGACAGGATTAAACTACCAAGTCTTCTATTGCCAAGTACTAGTACATAATAAAAGCATCAAACAAACATATACCTATGTCCTCTGGTCACTGCACTGTCTCGCCAAATCAAAATAGAGACACGGTTCAAATCATACCAGTTCAAGACAAAGCAGTAGTGAAAGAATACAAAGCGTGGGAAACTACACGTCACAACAAGATTTCAGATGGGTACGACGGGTCTACATGTACAACAACACTATTGGCTCTGTTGTGATGCTAGTAATGTGCATGATATGAGAAGTCAACTATATACACAATTGAAATTGAAATCAACAGAGCTATTGATAAGAGCAAACCTGTTAAAGAAACATGCGTGAACATACCTGTTGTGCCATTGGAGTTTCGATTAGATCCTTCAATTTAAAAATAAGTTTGTATGAGTAAATACAGTGATACAAGAGCAAAGCAGTATGCACGATAGCAACAAAATCTTAAATTAGAAAAGTTGTTCTTCAGGTTTAAGCACTTTTCTACATGAACAGAGTACAATAAGACACAAGAATACAATACTTAAAAAAATGAGCTCATAGACCTTACCACATTCTTGGTTCGGGACCAGTACAGAACAAGGCGTTCCCAGTCATCGTACACTAAATGTGTCTCAGGAGAACGTAATGGAATTTGATGAGTTTCTTTGCCCGTGAAGTACGTTTTCTTCAGGTAATTCCGATACTGCCACCAAGCATTCTTGAAGATAGCAGAGGTATTAGCACAGGTTACCTCATCCCGAGTTTCCAAATCGGTCCTTCTCTAAAAAAGGGAAAATGTGTTGTATTATAACCATCATGGAGGTAGAATGTACGGTACAAAGCAAAGTAATTGCCATGAATAACATTACTTACACATAACTCCTGGACAAACACCTGCAACTGGCATTTTCCTTCATCTTCAGTATAATATTTCCAAGATAGGAAGATACACACATAGGATTTAACAACATAAAATGCGATAGATGCTAATCTACGACTGGCTGGTTGTGCTTCCTCCACAGGAATAGGCGTACTAACTGGTGGAGTTGGGGTTTGCCGTGGTAGCACTGGCCCTTTGGGCACTGGAGCTGCCTTACTAACTGCTCTTGTTTGGGAGCTTTGTGGTGGAGATGGTGTTGTGTCAACAGGAACTGGGTTACTATCTGCTAGGGTTGGGGTTAGATTGGGTGAAGCTGGTTCTCTGACCATCGCAGTAGGGGTACAATCTGCGAGAGTCTGGGTTATGTGTGGTAGGGCTAGTTCTCGTGCATGTACAGCCGGGGTGCTATCTCCACCAAGACGTAGCACTGTTTTATTTGAAGACCATGTTTTTACTCCGCTAGATACTGGCATCACCCGCTCCAATTTCAAATGGCTGATAAACAGGAAACATAGTTGAATGTACATACATTGTATGAGAGACAGATGCAATAGATAGTGTGGAAAAAAGAGGGCATGAAATAGTTGACATGTATATTGTTTAACTAAAACGGATAACATGACAAAATTTCACATATATGATGTCTATCTAAACTGGATAGCATAGCATAACATAATTCAAAGATACGATGAATAACTAAACAGGATCACATGACATAATTCACATACAATATCAGCTCATGAAGCCACAAACACCTCGTTGCTTTCTCCGGTGACGGAGACGGCAGCCTCGCCGCCTCCGGCGATCCTTTTTGGTTCGTTTCAATCTTCCACAGAATCTCCAGTGTCTGTTGGCGGCAAGCCCGGATATCCCGCTGGTTTGAAATTTGTTGGACCAGATTTTGTCGATATCCCGGATTCTCCACCATCGGTTAGTCATGGGCCTGTCTCGGAGCCCGGTATCCTTTCTTCTTAGCCCATTGTATTTTCTGATGATGAGGAGGATAGCCCAGCCCATGGAGACTCTCCAGTTTTCGAGCAGCTCTCTCCATCGCCACAAGATATTGTCAGGGATTTGAAGAGCTTTGATGAGATGATTGAGAATTTGGCTGCCAAGTTTTGGGACTGCCAGAACTGTTTGGGTATGGGCCACCAGAGAGAGACCTGTTCAAACAGGACTCGCTGTAGGAATTGTTTCCGGTCTGGTCACATTAAACGGGATTGCACCGGCCAACCACCCGATTCCTCCTTCTGGGTGCCAAAAGTCCCATCCAAAGGCTTTGGAGCTTGCTCCAAGAAAGACAGCCCCTCAGCCTCTTCGGTTTCCCCAAACCAGACGCCTCCACCCCCCAAAAAACCCCAATCGCCTACCTCCCACCCATCGCGCCAAGCTTGCGATCGCCATCGGCCGCTCCCTATTTCTCAGTGCCAGCAGAAGCATCGCCACCATCCCCAATGGCAGTTTATGCGATTGACCCGCATCGGTTTGTCCCACCTGGCTACGACATCGTTGTCGGGGGGGGGGGAGATCGCCTCCCAAGGACCTTCTACACGCCGCCAATCCCACCCCCTCGCTCTCATGAGCAGTATATGGTGGCCATCGTCGAGCCTTTACCACCAGCTCATTTGGTTGCAATTCGTTAGCAGCAGGTTCTTGACTTTCTCCTCCAGACTATGCATATCCCGGTGCTATCGGCTCAGACCTGGTTTCAAGGGGTAGGGCTTTTTGAGATGGAAGATCCAGTAGTGTGAGGCTCTTTTACTCAGCATCCACCTTTTCCTCTTGGAGTGGATGAAGATGAGAAGGAGTTCTTTGTCAGGTTTATTCCGCATAACCAAGGAGAGGGTTTCAGAGCCATTCATGGCCATCACACTGGCTGGCTGATGCTTATTGGGGTACCTCTGGATTATCGCAATACTCAGTGTTTGGCAGATGTTGTTGGAACTTTTGGGCAGTTTCACTATTGGAATCAAACTGATCGACGCCTTGTTCGCTCTTTGGTCGGAGCATCTTTTCCTGATAATGCTCTGGTTCCGCGCTCTGTTGAATTTAGTGACTTTGCTACTTGGGGAGGAGCTGTTGTTTCTTGGACTGACGGTTGCTTCATTCTCACCGGAGAGTTTGCCGATGCTATGATACCTGTGGATGAGGATCCGCACCCTATGCCTGGAGTAAACCCCCCACAGCCCTTTTGGGCCATGCCACCATACCCAGCGCTCGGCTAGAATGCAGTGCCACCCAACCATAACCCAGTTAAACACGGCCAGAACGCTGGGGGCTGGGGTGCGAATGAGAACAATGACGCTGGATGGGGCCCTTGGGATGAGGAAATTCAGCAGCCACCACAGCAACACGTCAATGCACCTAAAAAGCAGCAGGATGAAGTTCAAGAGCAGAATTCGATGGTTCTTAATCCTACCCTGGACTCGTTTAATGACATGGATTTGGAGGAAGTTCAGCAGCCCATCAACCCACTTGTTGCACAGCACCCAGGGGCAAATTTGGACCCAATCCAACTTGGCATTGTCCAAGTGGTTTATGGCCCTGTGCTTCCTCCTCATCTCATCTGGGAGAGGTCGTTTCGATCCTTGATGCCGGAATTTATCATCAGAAATGTGCCAGCTCCTCTACCCGTGAATAAGCAGTGGTCGACTAGGCTCATTACTTGTGTCTGGCCCAAGCACTACGGGACCAAATTTGGTTATCTGATGCAGCTTGACAGTACACCCATGCCCTGCTCTTCGGTGGTTATTGACACTACAAAAAAAAGACACATCCGTGACATTTTGGGCCGAACAAAAATCTTTCCTGTCATACTTATGACACTTCTATGACGATAATTGTGACAAAACCCGATATCATCAGTCCATCATGACAGAAAATGAAGCTTCTACCACGGTTTTCCACGCCCTAGGTGCTGTGCAGCTGCGTATCCGGCCCGCAGCTGCGTATCCGGCCCGCCCAGGACGAAAAGCCCATTTTCTGTCATGATTTTTTGTCATAGAAATAGGACCCCACCACATCATGACAGAAAAATGGGCTTTTCGTCCTGGGCGGGCCGGATACGCAGCTGCATGACATTCTTTGGGCCATCCATGACGGAAAAAACCATGGTAGAAGCGAGGGCGTGGAAAATATCATGGAGTCCCCGATTACGATGGGTGGTCGGGGGCCGAGCGATGCGCGTTTCTCTCGTACGTACAACCGTGTGTGCGAGGCGTGGGGCTCTAACTGAACCCGAGCGAGGCGTTGGGCTCTAACTGAACCCGAGCGAGGCGTTGGGCTCTAACTGAACCCGAGCGATTGCACTGCAGGCTACGCATTACTGAACCCGAGCAATCGATCAATGGCTCTTAACCGAACCCGATACAGCGATTCCTTCGCTACTGCTGCTAACTGAAGCCGATCGATGCTGCCTCTGGATGAACAGTGAGCGTTGCAGGGGGTTTGGATGAATAGTTCCCGATGGGGGTGGATGAACAGGACCCCGTGGCGTTACCTTTGGATGAACAGTGAGCGTTGCTGGGGGGTTTGGATGAACAGTTCCCGGTGGGGGTGGATGAATAGGACCCCGATTGTTCGAGCCGGTTGGGGCTGGATGAACAGGACCCCATGGAGGGCAGGATGAACAGGACCACCCTGTGGAGGGCAGGATGAATAGTACATGGTGGAGGGCTGGATGAACAGTAGCCCGTGGAGGGGTGGTTGAACAGGAGCCCGTGGAGAGGGCTGTTGAACAGTAGCTGGTGGAGTAGCGCGCGGTGGAGGCTGGATGAACAGGAGCCCGTGGATGAACAGTCGCAGGTGGAGGCTGGAGGAGGTTGACGGTGGATGAACAGTAGCCCGTGGAGGCTGGAGGGGGTCGACGATGGAGATGAACAATATCTCGTGGAGTCCCGTTTTGCGGTACGCCACACCCCTCCCGATGAACAGGACTCCCGTTTCGAGCGTAGCGCTCAAACACAAGTCCGTTTCCTCCGTTTTGCGGTACGTCACACCTCTCCCGATCAATAGGACCCCTGTTTTGACCATAGGAGGTCCGTTTCCTCCGTTTTGCGGTACGCCAGACCCCTCCCGATGAACAGGATCCCGTTTCGAACGTGGTCGGTCAAACACAAGGCCGTTTCCTCCGCTCTGCGGTACGCCAGGCCTCATTTCCATCGGCTGTTCCGTCCAAGCCTTCCCGATGAACTGACGACGCATTCCGTTTCGACCCAGCCGGTTGGCTCCCCATGAACACGACGACGACGCTGTTTCTCCGTTCCGACCTAGCCATGTACATGAGCCCTAGCCGTACGTATGCGCGAGTAGGTGTTCGAGACCCTGCCCGTATGTACGTACGTGGCCGTATTTTCTTTCTTGCACACTGGCCACTGTACGTACATGTACATGCTACGTGCGCGCCTCTACTACGACACATGCGCGCCTCTACATCAACCAGTATTTACGTACACGTTCATGACCAGAATGACAATGCTGCGTACGCTTCGACCAGGTGTGTCCCGACTGTCAGGCACTTCCTTGAGTGCGAAGATGTAGCTGGTGGGTCCCAGCAGTCAGGGGGCGAATCATTTTTTTGCCCGGACGCACTTCCTTGCATGCGAAGATGTAGCTGGTAGGTCCCAGCAGTCTGGGGGAAACGTTTTTTTTCACGAAATACAGTTGCCCATCTGGTGGGTCCCTGCTGTCAGGTGGAGGAATAATTATTTTCTGCGTAGTAAGGAGGCACTTCCTTGCGGCTGCCGTGGACCCAGTTGTCAGCCTCTCCACAACAGTACACTTCCGATGGAATTCGTTCCTTGACCACGTTGACCACGCTGCGCCGAGAGCACTAGGGCGGTGGACGATGGCGAGGACTAGGAAGGGGACGACGCGGAGCCAGGGAAGACGTGGCAGTGGAAGCCCGCACGGAGAGGAGTACGAGGGTTCACTAGTTCAGCTGCGGTGTGAGGCTGCCGTCGCCACGGAATAACAGGGGGTGTGGGTGAGTAGAGGGATGGCCTGGCCAGCAGTGGGAGTAGTAGGGGGCGGTGAGGCCTCCGCGGCATAACAGCCAGCCACGGGAGGCAGGAGCACGCGGCACGACCGGCGCTACTTTGGGCAACTGGAGCAAGAAGATCAGAGGTTGAAGAAGCACTACGGCCGTTGGATGGACATCGTACGGTCACTGCAGCTAGAATCGTTTATATTGACTAGGTTGACAAAGCCCTTGGTACGCGTCAACTTAGTCGGCCCACAGGTCAGCCTCCGAAACGGTGCGCCCTAGATGTCAGTGGGAGCAATCATTTTTTGGGCGGCTGAAGCAAGAATATCCAAGATTGAAGAAAAAGCACGACATCTGTTGGATGGACATCCAACGGCCACAGCTGCCAGAACCATGTGCTGTTGACAAAGCCTTGCATACGCGTCAACTTAGTTTTTTTAGGGGACGCGTCAACTTAGAAGGCCCACAAGTGTGTGGCAGAGAACATATAGCCCATTTTCTATTTGTAAGAATGTACAGCCCATTTTTTAATTCTAATGGAATTTACTACAGCCCATTTACACTTTGTTAAAAGTACAGCCCATTTTCTAGCTAGGACAACGATTAATAATTTCAACCAACCGCTCAAAACAGAATTCAAAAAAATTCCCACATTTTTATGGGATCCCAAATATTTTTATCTGAAATTTCTAGTTAGATTAAATATAATTTCAAAATAAAGTTGTATTACGTTAAAATCGAACAAAATATTGCGCGCGCAACAAGTAATGAAATTAAAATTTTCAAATTTTGAAAATAATATATTTTTTAAACTAATTACGCGTTTGGTGTATCTATTTATAGTTACTGCCCAGTTATTATAATTACATCCCATTTATTATTTCTTAAAGTCCATTTTCTTGTTAAGCCTAATGCATACCTCCTAGGAAAGTTTGCAGCCCAGTGGGACAGAGAATAACAAGTTGACCCGGATATTGTGTACAACTGTCAGCCCAGTTGCATTGCTGATGTTAAAAAAAAGGCCTGTGTAGTACAGTAAAACCTAACATGGCTACTCAGCCCACATTCAGCGACGCCGGAAAGGCCCAAACAAGGCTTCTGTACAACTTTTTGAAGTCACTGAGCTCAATTAATAACTTAAGAAAAAAGTTAGATTACAGTGGAACCTAATTAGAAGCTGTCACGAGCAATGAAATAATTCAACGGGTCCCACTTGTGCGTGTGTGCGTGTGTGTGTGTGTGTGTGTGTGAGAGAGAGAGAGAGAGAGAGAGAGAGAGACTCATCGGTCGATGCTCGTAAATACATCTTTCAGCCATATGCATTGCTGATGCTCAGTAAAGACTTATATAGTTGACGCAATCATATAGAACATCATAGCGCACTTAACTTGCATACAAAAATTTCACGCAGGCGGCACAATCAGGATGGAAGCAGTGGATCGCTACGGGCAGGGCTATGTTGAAACCAACGAACGCGTACATAACGGTTCATCTTCTTAATCAATGACAGGGAAATATCTTGAATGTTGTGCAAAGAAAACAAACAGACAACACAATAAGTTCTGCTAGCACATTAAGTTGACGTACAACCCTTTCTATAAAAAGTTCAGGTACAAAATTAGAACAGGTCACAATCAATTGTACTGGCACATCAGTGCTTCACACCCATAGCTCAGATTTAACTAGTATCTGACAAGATTCAGTTGTTACGTCAAATTAGAGCACATCCAGGCAGCCAGGCTTGCCTCTACTCCCAAAGAAGTAGTGGCCTCCGCCGCGCGATGGAGTAGGCCTTGTGCCATCCATCGTCTCGAGCAACATGGGGAAAGTCTGACATTGACTCTTGTAATGGACGTCGTCGACAAACCCTGGCACCAGCGGCGGCGGCAGGACTTCGATTGATGGATTGACCACTTCTTCGACATGCACGAACACACGATACAGGTACATCCCTAACGTGGTCCGTGGCGGCCTTGGTGGCGACGAATAGTACAACCCCGGTTCCTGCACCGGTATCTCAACAACAATCACCCTCGGTATGGTGGACGGCTTCTTCATCCATGCCATAACCGTCAGAGCCTAGCTATCTAGAGGAACAAACATACTTACGAGCTCACCTCCAAGGTCGTTGATAAGCTCATTCATGGACTCGCTGTTCCAAGCACATCGAAGCATGCCGTGGAAGGTAAGCTTTGTTAAAAACTCAAGCTCAGAAGGCACCGAGCCCCATCCTGGGTGCCATCGATCAAAGCTCACCAGCCCGCCATCGCAGAACAAACGCTGGGAAGATTCGAACACACGACTGCAGTCGAAAGTTGTCCGGAACCTGACGAAGAAATCAGCTGGTGGCGGGCAGACTTCGATGAGCAAGTCACTTATTTGGATGCCGTGCGCAATGCTAAGAGCTTTGACAAGGTCGTCCGGCGAGTCGGCAGGCCGGTCGTCGTTGATGGTTACCATCAGCACTTTGCTGGCATACTGGTCGTCAAGCGCCGCCATGCCACTGTTGAGCGACAGCACGCAGCACCGAAGGCAGGAAAGACCTCAGGATCTCCGGCCTGGAGATCCGCGCTGACCGGCGACATGATAGTGAGCTTGAGTACAGGGAGTACAGGAGGGGGATTTGGGGGAACTGGAGTAGGAATCGAGATTCCAGAGGTGGGGGAGGGGCGGGAGATTGGGGATGAAAAAGTAGCTTGAATTTCGAACACGCGCCAATATGCTCTCGGTGCGCAAGCACATGAAAACACCGGTGGCACCCACATGTCGGCCTAAGAGTCCTTGTTCTTTCTTTTTTGGAGAGTCCGGCCTTTTTTAGGATCTTTGGAGAGCCCGGCCTGAGAGTCATAATTGACTTGTTTGGCTTGCGTTACTACTTGGCCCATATTCAATGACACCTCACTAGCCCAAACAAGTGTACATCATCGAAAAGACACTGAGCTCAAATTATATAACTTGAAAAAAGGAGATACACTCTGAACACTTGAGAATGGTGATGCCCTCATTTAGCCGACTAGTAGTTCGAGACAATAAACAGTTTGAAACAATGATATATACAACATTCAAACACTGACTAGTGACTACTACTGACATAAACAGCAAGACATGATAGTTCATAAGAAGTCTTGCTACACCACCAAAACGCACCCATCTGCGGCGCTCAGACTCTCGTGATCCAGACGAGAATGACATTCTAAATAGAGCCAACTATTACATAGTAAGAGTGACATAGACGAGGATGACCAAATGACAAGGAATATGCATAACAAAAGAAAGAACTACCCATCCAGAACAAGCAGCAAAGACAACAAAGTCATTCGAAGAGATGATCCAACACCATCATAATTTGCAGCCCCGCTTCAGCGACCAATGATCCGGAGACACCAGTACTCCACCCTTTCGACGCAACAACCCAATTACCTATCAACCTGAAGGCTTGAACCACATCACTGCCTGTCGTAATTGAGACATCCAAGGATCAAAGTTAATCCGGATGCCTTTGTCATTCTCACCTTCTTTTGGCTGTAGGCTGTATCGTTGACAATCAGGGGAGTTTGCTCCTGAACTCCTAGGGCTCGCCGTGTAGACACAGTTTTCCATAGCAAACAGAGCCTCTCTGCCATCAAGGTCCTTGCCAATGATGATCTCCTGGTTAATCGGATAATTAAGTCTGAGAAACAGAGAGTGTGAACCAAGGCTGTTTACCCGCCTCCAACTAAAAAATCCTGAAGGCCCCAACAAGCTCGTATCCTGCTCATAGACGTAACAGCCACTGTCCGGATACTCACGTATTTCACGGTGCTTGTATACAGTGGGGTTTTTGCAATATAACTTTTTCGGCTCATGTGTCCGAATGATCATTAGTATTTTGCTGTCGTCTGATCGAGCGAGGAACCAGTTGTGCTTCCCTGTTTTTGGCAAAGGTGGTGTAATTACAAAGGGTAGTAACTATAGGGACACTACATCATATCAAAAAGGACAGGCATTGTTAATGTAAGATCAGCATTGTTCAGACTACGAGTAGGATAATGCAAGAAACAACATTGATATGTCCCTTTTGGAACTGGGAGGAAAATACAGGGAAATGTATACTGGGTTCAAAAATATAGAAGTGCCACGCATGGTTATACTCATGTTATCTCGCAATCGATTCTTCACAGGAAACTACCATGTCATGCATGTTATGGAATCATGTTCTGTCCTCACAAACAAATTCTTCAAGGTAACTAATAAACCATGCATTGTTATATACTTGTGTTCTGTGGGCAAACTTTTTGTGAGGATATTATTCTAGCCATTGATTCCTGAAGGGCGAATATAGGTATGTACACATGGTAAGCATTACAGGATTTCACTACTTCCAAATATAGAGTTCTCCATATGCACATTTACTTCCCTAATGTATGGTTAGATGAAACCAACAGTGTGGTGCATGTTTCTACATAATAAAAATGAGGAAACTAACATGGCCATTGATACACACTCATATTTAGTAGTAGTATATAGATTACAGTAAAATAAGGAGAATATCCATATATTCCTAACCGTTTGATTATTTAGGAGTACAAATTGGCTGTAATGACATTATCACAATCGCATGAATTAACTCATTCCAAATATAGCTGATTTACGACGTCTCTAATACACTGCCATAGTTCTACTCAAATTCTGCTCAAATAGGGATATGCCAATCATCATAAAAAGTTCAAACAGTGTCCTGGCGTCATCATTAACATGAGATGGAAACAACTTACACGCGCCGTCCCAGCAATACGTGGTGCCATCTGCTTTGTCGATCGCGTAGATGATGCCATTGTGTTCAATAGCATCACAGAAGTGTGTATTAGCTTTGACGACGATCCACTGCGAGCTGAGTTGTCTCCATCTAAAGAAGGCACCGGCGTAAAGATAGGTGAGTCCCTTGTCGAACAAGGCAACTAGCTTGAAGTCTGCATAATCCGCATGTTGTGTGGGCACTTGGCAGATTACAATCTTCTGCAAAACAAGGTCCGTCCAACTGACGCGGTAATCTAGATGACTAGCACCGCGATGGTAATACTCTATATAATCCATCGGAGGAAGGATAATCTCATGGGAGGTCTGGAAGTTCACGAGCACCAACTTTTTACCGTCTTCTCTGACGGCAGCCATCCAATGGGAGTTCATGCCTACCTAGTACATACCTTCCAAGAAGTTTCGGGCGATGGTGATCGAATCGAAGTCGAGGGAAATGATGTACGACGACCCACTACATACCTGCAAAGAAGTTTGAGCTAATGGAGATCGGATTGAAGTCGAGGGGCATCATGTACGCCTCCATATCATGGTGAGCCAATCTCGCAAGACCAGATAGCAGCAAGCAGGGTGTCTTGAAAAGCTTAGGCCTTGCTTCAACGATGGTCGTGTGCATGCCCCTCGAGCATGCAGCCAGCCGCAGGGCGCTCAACATATCCATACACGAACAACAGAGGTCGATGACGTCACTAGGGAGATAGCTCCAATCATGGCTCATATGGATCCTGCGGGGTTCGCATTCGGCCATGGTGGAGTTTGGAAGGTGGGGTTTTGGGGGGCTTGATTTACGGGGGAGAAGGCTGTCGGTGCTGGAGCGGCTAGCGAGGGAATAGTGGTACTGGGGGAGGCGAGCGAGGAGAGGGTATGCGGGGGCACAGTGAGATAATGAAGTGTGACCTCAGGATCTCCGGTGAGACAGAGATGGAGATGGAGTGGTGCTAGGGGAGAGGGGGACGAGGCGAGGCATGTTATATAGCGGCGGTGACAGTGACTGCACGGTGCACAAGGTGAGGCTGACTTTGGTAACCCGGACACGCCGCCTGGACTGGTGTCACCTCGGGTGCAGGGTCTTGTCACTTCACTGTGAGGACCGGATGAATAATAATATTTTAACCATCAAGTGTACCACAGTTGTACTACTACTACTAGTAGGAGTAGTAGGGACATGAGTACACTCCCGTGCTAGCATGCCTCTGGGTTCACTTCATCCTCCAGCTATCATCCATATTGCGACCAGAACCAAATTCTCGTGCATGCGGAAGCGCGAAGAAGGACTTCTCTTTTTTTGAGGATAACCGCATATTCCTTAACCGTAGTAGGAACATGAGTAGTACTCCCTCCTATCCTCTTTTGTCAGCGCATAACTTTTTTCAGTATTTCTCTAATTAGTCTGCGTATATACCCTTTTGCATGCGCCCATTTCCCTCCATGCCCCGCATTCACATCATTAATTAGCGTACGCATGAGCAGCTACAGCCCGACTCCAGGCAATAAACTGCAGCATGCAAGTAGGCCACTCTGTGCGTGTGGGAGAGAGAAAAGGCAACCGAAGAGCCCTTCCAATCCATTGCATGCAGCAGTCAAACCACCGCACCTCTCCTCATGCATGCGCATAACTTCTCCCATTTACTTCTCCATCGGGAACTGATTTTCCTCGGCTTTTTCACTACTCGTTGATCTTCATTTGCATCCAAACCACACTACATTCACATTGTTTTAATCTCTTCACATCCTCCTGGAGTAATTCCGAAGCACCTATAAATAATCATCTTCTTCAGTTAGATTAGCCATCTAATCCTAATTCTCCAAACCATAGCCCTCCGGTCCAGCGGTTCCAAATGGCGAAAGAGATCGAGATGCAGGTTTTTAGCGTCCAACATGTCCTCGTCGAAGGCTCATTGAGCATAGTTGCCACAGTCACCGACCACCCAAGGGTTGTTCGGAAGTGGATCAACAATGTATCCAACTCCCTCCAAAAGGTGGAGATGAATGTCATCGGTCTCGACGCAGAGTACATGGAGCGTGCCACTGGGAAGATCCAACGCGCCGCTGTCCTTCAGCTATGCCTCGAAGATGATGTTTTGGTGTACCACATCATACACGCACCCTCCATACCAGGTGAGCTTCACGATTTCTTGTCTCGAGAGGACATATACTTCTGTGGGGCAGCCATCGCAGGGGACAAACAGAAGTTGGAGCCGTACAACCTTGACTTGAAAAGCATCGCTGACCTACAAACCAGAATAAAAATTCCTGTAGACGATTGTGATAAACCGACACCATCCCTATTCGACGTAGCAAATTTTGTGCTAGGAACAAATCTTCGGAAGGGTGACGAGACGCTAGCATTAAGGTCGTCTGGATGGGAGAATTATCCCTTGACGTACGAGCGGATAAAATATGCCACCCTCGATGCCCGTGTGAGTTTCGAGATAGCTGCAAGGTCCAGAGAGCTTGTTGCGAAGCCGTCTCCCACAGAAAATGAGAACAAGAAGAAGAAGAAGAAGAAGCTGCACCAGCAGCAAGGCATTATGGATGGATGAACTATTTCCTCTCTTGTAAAAAAAATATTTCCTCTATGTATATTGATATAGATGGACTATTTCGATGGTGTGCATGTATTTGGAACAAGTAGTAGCATGGGTCCGCTTGACTATAAGGAACTATTTATCCGCCTAGCTTTCTCTCTTACTCCTTCTAGTGATCGGTATGCAATGCATGTGTCCGTAGACATGACAGCTTGTCCATGGAAGTTCAACTACGGCGACCATCACGTTTCATCCACTGCCGCTCGCGATTCCCACGATGTGCGCCTCACCCCTCTCGGCCGCACCGCCCCTCTGCCTTTGTGTGCATGACATGTGGGCCACCTTAAATGCGGCGAGCATCAAGTTTCTACCACAGCCACACACGATTCCCATGACGCCGCACAAACCCATGACACCACACGTCCCGCACCATCGAATTTTCATCCAGCGGCTGTGACACATTTCGTCCCGGGCATCAATCCTCAGCTGGAGTACTTTTGTACTATAGGTAGTCGCCGGTGTGGCCATCTACGCCTCGTAACGCCCCGAGGCCCAGCTGTGGCACCCTCGCCACGGCCACGCCACTACCGGCCGGTTCATCTCGAACGAGTGAGTCGCGAACCACACCACCACCATGAGAATAACATGTGGACCAACCGCATTTAACGTGCGCATGTCATTGACTCAGAGCATGGTTAATAATATAGCCGGCTGGCGGCTATATGATGTTGCCATGTCACATATAGCCAAGCTTGTAGCTAGCAAGTACAATAGTTGAATATTAATATGTACTACTTTGTTTTTACATAACCCACCTTGCTCTCTCATAAAATGCCTAGGAGCACGTGCTGCAGCCGGCTGTTAACTAGTAGCCCGCTTCTCTTCTCTTTCATCTTCTCTCTCGTCCAACTAAGCAAAAATATAATATTTAATGTCTTACAGCCCGCCTACATCACCTTATTGTACTTGCTCTCATAGGCCGGGCACTAAGCCACTGAAGTTCGGTCCTGTGGGCCCCGAGATGGAAATGTAACTCCTGCGGCACGCCTTGTGGTGCTCCCGCAGTACGAGCTCGTGCCAAACCCGGAATTTGTTTCTTACTACTACCAACTACTAATAAGGTACACGTGCATTGCACGCATGAGATTCTGGTGGTTTGTGCATTATGCTTCTACATGTGGAGTCTTCTAGATTCTACATGTGGAAAAATCTAGTGGAATGTAGATGATATCCAACGACCAATAGTGCTCGGATTTGCCATCTTTGTACCGTCGGATTAGCTTCATCCAACGACCAACTTTCAAAGTTATGGTTTGGTTTGCAGCCTAAGGTTGCCACGCCTAAGCTTAGGCGTGCCGGCATGTGTTTGGTTCATTGATACACTTGTGGCTTGCCACACTTTTCTAGCTACATGGTCCACATGTCATAGACTCAACTTCTTGCCAAATCTTGCCACACTTGTGGTGGCCATTTTGTTAGCCACATTTTTTGTGGCAGACACACTTTGCCTAAGCTTAGTTGTGGAAAAGTTAGTCATGAATGAAGTTCAACCATGGAGTCTTCTAGATTCTACATGTGGCGGAATCTGGCGGAATGTAGATGATATCCAACGGCCAGTAGTGCTCGGATTTGCCATCTTTGTACCGTCGGATTGGCTTCAACCAATGACCAACTTTCAAAGTTATGGTTTGGTTTGCAGCCTAAGGTTGCCACGCCTAAGCTTAGGCGTGCCACAAGTGTGTTTGGTTGCGTTCTTGTCGCAGCATAGTTGTTCCCTCTTCTTGCATTCTCAACTCAACACCCCTCTTCATGTATGCTCTCTTCATTCATGCTTCTAGTGTATTTGTGCTAATCTAGTGTGGACTCATGCACCCTCCATGCACTCTACCAAACACTCAAAAATGGGTCGAGAAGGGAACTCTTGGGATCATGCACCCTTCATACACCCTACCAAACACACCAAGCATGTGTTTGGTTCATTGCTACACTTGTGGCTTGCCACACTTTTCTAGCTACATGGTCCACATGTCATAGATGTGACAGCCTGGATTTTGCCTTCTCTCTTTTTACCGGACATGCCTTCTCTCTCTTTCCGGACATGGTTTTCATCGTGGTTTTTGTTGGGGAACGTAGCAGAAATTCAAATTTTTCTACGCATCACCAAGATCAATCTATGGAGTTCACTAGCAACGAGAGGGAAGGAGTGCATCTACATACCCTTGTAGATCGCGAGCTGAAGCGTTCAAGAGAACGGGGTTGATGGAGTCGTACTCGTCGTGATCCAAATCACCGATGATCCTAGCGCCGAACGGACGGCACCTCCGCGTTCAACACACGTACGGAGCAGCGACGTCTCCTCCTTCTTGATCCAGCAAGGGGGAGGAGAGGTTGATGGAGATCCAGCAGCACGACGGCATGGTGGTGGAAGTAGCGGGATTCCAACAGGGCTTCGCCAAGCGCTGCGGGAGGAGGGAGGTGCGTCACGGGAGGGAGAGGGAGGTGCCAGGGCTTAGGTGTTGCTGCCCTCCCTTCCCCCCACTATATATAGGGCCAAGGGAGAGGGGGGGCGCAGCCTTGGCCCTTCCTCCAAGGAAGGGTGCGGCCAGGGAGGAGTCCTTCCCCCCCAAGGCACCTCGGAGGTGCCTTCCCCCTTTAGGACTCTCCCTTTTCCTTATCTCTTGGCGCATGGGCCTCTTGGGGCTGGTGTCCTTGGCCCATATAGGCCAAGACGCACCCCCTACAGCCCATGTGGCCCCCCGGGGCTGGTGGACCCCCTTGGTGGACCCCCGGACCCCTTTCGGCACTCCCGGTACAATACCGATAAAGTGCGAAACTTTTTCGGCGACCAAAATAAGACTTCCCATATATAAATCTTTACCTCCGGACCATTCCGGAACTCCTCGTGACGTCCGAGATCTCATCCGGGACTCCGAACAACTTTCGGGTTACCGCATACTAATATCTCTATAACCCTAGCGTCACCGAACCTTAAGTGTGTAGACCCTACGGGTTCGGGAGACATGCAGACATGACCAAGACGACTCTCCGGTCAATAACCAACAGCGGGATCTAGATACCCATGTTGGCTCCCACATGCTCCTCGATGATCTCATCGGATGAACCACGATGTCGAGGATTCAATCAATCCCGTATACAATTCCCTTTGTCTATCGGTATGGTACTTGCCCGAGATTCGATCGTCGGTATCCCGATACCTTGTTCAATCTCGTTACCGGCAAGTCTCTTTACTCGGTCCGTAACACATCATCCCGTGATCAACTCCTTGGTCACATTGTGCACATTATGATGATGTCCAACCGAGTGGGCCCAGAGATACCTCTCCGTTTACAAGGAGTGACAAATCCCAGTCTCGATTCATGCCAACCCAACAGACACTTTCGGAGATACCTGTAGTGCACCTTTATAGCCACCCAGTTACGTTGTGATGTTTGGTACACCCAAAGCATTCCTACTGTATCCGGGAGTTGCACAATCTCATGGTCTAAGGAAATGATACTTGACATTAGAAAAGCTCTGAGCAAACGAACTACACGATCTTGTGCTAGGCTTAGGATTGGGTCTTGTCCATCACATCATTCTCCTAATGATGTGATCCCGTTATCAACGACATCCAATGTCCATGGTTAGGAAACCGTAACCATCTATTGATCAACGAGCTAGTCAACTAGAGGCTTACTAGGGACAGGGTGTTGTCTATGTATCCACACATGTATCTGAGTTTCCTATCAATACAATTCTAGCATGGATAATAAACGATTATCATGAACAAGGAAATATAATAATAACCTATTTATTATTGCCTCTAGGGCATATTTCCAATAGTCTCCCACTTGCACTAGAGTCAATAATCTAGTCCACATCACCATGTGATTAACACTCATAGGTCACATCACCATGTGACCAACATCCAAAGAGTTTACTAGAGTCAACAATCTAGTTCACATCACTATGTGATTAACACTCAATGAGTTCTGGTTTGATCATGTTATGCTCGTGAGAGAGGTTATTAGTCAACGGGTCTAAACCTTTCAGATCCATGTGTGCTTTACGAATATCTATGTCATCTTGTGGATGCTGCCACGCGGTATTTGGAGCCATTTCAAATAATTGCTCTACTATACGAATCCGGTTTACTACTCAGAGTCATCCGGATTAGTGTCAAAGTTCGCATCGACGTAACCCTTTACGACAAACTCCTTTTCACCTCCATAATCGAGAAAATTCCTTAGTCCACTAGATACTAAGGATAAATTCGACCGCTGTCATGTGATCCATTCCCGGATCACTATTGTACCCCTTGACCAACTCATGGCAAGGCACACTCCATGTGCGGTACACAGCATAGCATACTGTAGAGCCTATGTCTGAAGCATAGGGGATGACCTTCGTCCTTTCTCTCTCTTCTGCTGTGGTCAGGTCTTGAGTCTTACTCAATACTCACACCTTGTAACACAGACAAGAACTCCTTCTTTGCTGATCTGTTTTTAACTCTTTCAAAATCATGTCAAGGTGTGCGTTCTTTGAAAGTATCATCGGGTGTCTTGATCTATCTCTATAGATCTTGATGCCCAATATGTAAGCAGCTTTTATCCAGGTCTTCCTTTGAAAAACTCCTTTCAAACAACCCTTTATGCTTTCCAGAAATTTTACATCATTTCGGATCAACAATATGTCATTCACATATACTTATCAGAAATGTTGTAGAGCTCCCACTCACTTTATTGTAAATACAAGTTTCTAACAAACTTTGTATAAACCCAAAAACTTTGATCACTCTATCAAAGCATATATTCTTACTCCGGGATGCTTGCTCTAATCCATGGAAGGATCGCTGGAGCTAGCATACCTTTTAGCATCCTTAGGATCGACAAAACCTTTCTGATTGTATCACATACAACCTTTCCTTACGAAAACTGGTAAGGAAACTTGTTTTGACATCCATCTGCCAGATTTCATAAATGCAGCTAATGCTAACATGATTCCGACGGACTTAAGCATCGCTACGGATGAGAAAATCTCATCATAGTCAACTCCTTGAACTTGTGAAAATACTCTTTTCCACAAGTCGAGCTTCATAGACGGTAACATTACCGTCCATGTCCGTCTTCTTCTTAAAGATCCATTTATCTCGGATTTCATGGCTTCTAACCATTTGTCGGAATATGGGCCCACCATCGCTTCTCCATAGCTCATAGGTTCATCGTTGTCCAACAACATGACTTCCAAGACAGGATCACGCATTACTCTGAAGTATTACACATCCTCGTTGTCCTACGAGGTTTGGTAATGACTTGATCCGAAGTTTCATGATCACTATCATAAGCTTCCACTTCAATTGGTGTAGGTGCCACAGGAACAACTTCCTGTGCCCTGCTACACACTAGTTGAAGTGATGGTTCAATAACCTTATCAAGTCTCCACCATCCTCCCACTCAATTCTTTCGAGAGAAACTTTTCCTCGAGAAAGGACCCGTTTCTAGAAGCAATTACTTTTGCTTCCAGATCTGAAATAGGAGGTACACCCAACTGTTTTGGGTATTCTATGAAGATGCATATATCCGCTTTGGGTTCGAGCTTATCAGCCTGAAACTTTTTCACATAAGCATCGCAGCCCCAAACTTTTAAGAAACGACAACTTAGGTTTCTCTAAATGGTGTCGTCTCAACGGAATTGCGTGGTGCCCCTTTTAAAGTGAATGCGGTTGTCTCTAATGCCTAACCCATAAACGATAGTGGTAATTTGATAAGAGACATCATTGTATGCACCATATCCAATAGGGTGCAGTTATGATGTTCGGACACACCATCACACTATGGTGTTCCAGGCGGTATTAATTGTGAAACACTTTCCACAATGTCTTAATTGTGTGCCAAACTCGTAACTCAGATACTCATCTCTATGATCATATCACAGACATTTTATCCTCTTGTCACAACGATCTTCAACTTCACTCTAAAATTAATTGAACCTTTCAATAATTCAGACTTGTGATTTATCAAGTAAATACACTCAACATCTACTCAAATCATCTGTGAAGTAAGAACATAACGATATCCACTGCATGCCTCAGCACTCATTGGACTGCATACATCAAAATGTATTACTTCCAATAAGTTGCTCTCTTGTTCCATCTTACTGAAAACGAGGCCTTTCAGTCATCTTGCCCATGTGGTATGATTTTCATGTCTCAAGTGATTCAAAATCAAGTGAGTCCAAACGATCCATCTGCATGGAGTTTCTTCATGCATATATACCAATAGACATGGTTCGCATGTCTCATTCTTTTCAAAACGAGTGAGTCCAAAGATCCATCTACATGGAGCTTCTTCATGCGTTCTATACCAATATGACTCAAGTGGCAGTGCCACAAGTATGTGGTACTATCATTACTATCTTATATCTTTTGGCATGAACATGTGTATCACTATGATCGAGATTCATTTTAGGTGCAAGACCATTGAAGGTATTATTCAAATAAACAGAGTAACCATTATTCTCCTTAAATGAATAACCGTATTGCGATAAACATAATCCAATCATGTTTGTGCTCAATGCAAACACCAATCTCGATGGTAGAGGGAGCATGCGATGCTTGATCACATCAACCTTGCAAACACTTCCAACACATATCGTCATCTCACCTTTAGCTAGTCTCTGTTTATTCCGCAACTTTCATTTCGAGTTACTAACACTTAGCAACCGAACCGGTATCTAATACCCTGGTGCTGCTAGGAGTACTAGTAAAGTACACATTCATATAGTGTATATCCAATATACTTCTGTCGACCTTGCCTGCCTTCTCATCTACCAAGTATCTAGGGTAGTACTGCTTCAGTGACCGTTCCTCTCATTACAGAAGCACTTAGTCTCGGGTTTGGGTTCAACCTTGGGATTCTTCACTAGAGCAGCAAACGACTTGCTGTTTCATGAAGTATCCCTTTTGCCCTTGCCCTTCTTAAACTAGTGGTTTTACTAACCATCAACAATTGATGCTCCTTCTTGATTTCTACTTTCGCGGTGTCAAACATCGCGAGTTGCTCAAGGATCATCATGTCTATCCCTGATATGTTATAGTTCATCACGAAGCTCTAATAGCTTGGTGGCAGTGATTATGGAGAGCCATCACTATCTCATCTGGAAGATTAACTCCCACTCGATTCAAGTGATTGTAGCACTCATACAATCTGAGCACATGCTCAACGATTGAGCTTTTCTCCCTTAGCTTGCAGGCTTAAGAAACTTGTCAGAGGTCTCATACCTCTTGACGTGGGCACTAGTCTGAAATCCCAATTTCAGTCTTCGGAGCATCTCATATGTTCTGTGACGTTTCAAAAAACCGTCTTTGGTGCCACAATTCTAAACCGTTTGCATTACTCACTGAACTATCACGTAGTCATCAAAACGTGTATGTCAGATCTTTCGCAACATCTACAGACGACGCTGAGGTTCAGCACACCGAGCGGTGCATTAAGGACATAAGCCTTCTGTGCAGCAATGAGGACAATCCTCAGTTTACGGACCCAGTCCGCATAATTGCTACTATCAACTTTCAACTAAATTTTCTCTAGGAACATATCTTAAACAGTAGAACTAAAGCGCAAGCTATGACATAATTTGCAAAGACCTTTTGACTATGTTCATGATAATGAAGTTCATCTGATTATATAATGAACTCCCACTCAGATAGACATCCCTCTAGTCATCTAAGTGATACATGATCCGAGTCAAACTAGGCCGTGTCCGATCATCACGTGAGACGGACTAGTCATCATCGGTGAACATCTCCATGTTGATCGTATCTACTATACGACTCATGTTCGACCTTTCGGTCTCTTGTGTTCCGAGGCCATGTCTGTACATGCTAGGCTCGTCAAGTCAACCTAAGTGTTTTGCATGTGTTCCGAGGCCATGTCTGTACATGCTAGGCTCGTCAACACCCGTTGTATTCGAACGTTAGAATCTATCACACCCGATCATCACGTGGTGCTTCGAAACAACGAACCTTCGCAACGGTGCACAGTTAGGGGGGAACACGTCTCTTGAAATTTTTAGTGAGGGATCATCTTATTTACTACCGTCTTACTAAGAAAATAAGATGCATAACATGATAAACATCACATGCAATCAAATAGTGACATGATATGGCCAATATCATTTTGCTCCTTTGATCTCCATCTTCGGGGCACCATGATCATCTTTGTCACCGGCATAACACCATGATCTCCATGATCTCCATCATTGTGTCTTCATGAAGTTGTCACGCCAACGATTACTTCTACTTCTATGGCTAACGCGCTTAGCAATAAAGTAAAGTAATTTACATGGCGTTATTCAATGACACGCAGGTCATACAAAAAATAAAGACAACTCCTATGGCTCCTGCCGGTTGTCATACTCATCGACATGCAAGTCGTGATTCCTATTACAAGAATATGATCAATCTCATACATCACATCTTCTGGCCATATCACATCACATAGCACATGCTGCAAAAACAAGTTAGACGTCCTCTAATTGTTGTTGCAAGTTTTTTACGTGGCTTGTATAGGTTTCTAGCAAGAACGTTTCTTACCTACGTAAAACCACAACGTGATTTGCCAATTTCTATTTACCCTTCATAAGGACCCTATTCATCGAATCCGTTCCGACTAAAGTGGGAGAGACAGACACCCGCTAGCCACCTTATGCAACTAGTGCATGTCAGTCGGTGGAACCTGTCTCACGTAAGCGTACGTGTAAGGTCGGTCCGGGCCGCTTCATCCCACAATGCCGCCGAAACAAGATAAGACTAGTTGCGGCAAGAAGAATTGGCAACATCTACGCCCACAACTTCTTTGTGTTCTACTCGTGCATAGAAACTACGCGTAGACCGAGCTCATGATGCCACTGTTGGGGAACGTAGCAGAAATTCAAAATTTTCTATGAATCACCAAGATCAATCTATGGAGTTCACTAGCAACAAGAGGGAAGGAGTGCATCTAAATACCCTTGTAGATCGCGAGCGGAAGCGTTCAAGAGAACGGGGTTGATGGAGTCGTACTCGTCGTGATCCAAATCACCGATGATCCTAGCGCCGAACGGACGGCACCTCCGCGTTCAACACACGTACGGAGCAGCGACGTCTCCTCCTTCTTGATCCAGCAAGGGGGGAGGAGAGGTTGATGGAGATCCAGCAGCACGACGGCGTGGTGGTGGAAGTAGCAGGATTCCAACAGGGCTTCGCCAAGCGCTGCGGGAGGAGGGAGGTGCGTCACGGGAGGGAGAGGGAGGCGCCAGGGCTTAGGTGTTGCTGCCCTCCCTTCCCCCCACTATATATAGGGCCAAGGGAGAGGGGGGGGCGCAGCCTTGGCCCTTCCTCCAAGGAAGGGTGCGGCCAGGGAGGAGTCCTTCCCCCCCAAGGCACCTCGGAGGTGCCTTCCCCCTTTAGGACTCTCCCTTTTCCTTATCTCTTGGCGCATGGGCCTCTTGGGGCTGGTGCCCTTGGACCATATAGGCCAAGACGCACCCCCTACAGCCCATGTGGCCCCCCGGGGCTGGTGGACCCCCATGGTGGACCCCCGGACCCCTTTCGGCACTCCCGGTACAATACCGATAAAGTGCGAAACTTTTCCGGCGACCAAAATAAGACTTCCCATATATAAATCTTTACCTCCGGACCATTCCGGAACTCCTCGTGACGTCCGAGATCTCATCCGGGACTCCGAACAACTTTCGGGTTACCGCATACTAATATCTCTATAACCCTAGCGTCACCGAACCTTAAGTGTGTAGACCCTACGGGTTCGGGAGACATGCAGAGATGACCGAGACGACTCTCCGGTCAATAACCAACAGCGGGATCTGGATACCCATGTTGGCTCCCACATGCTCCTCGATGATCTCATCGGATGAACCACGATGTCGAGGATTCAATCAATCCCGTATACAATTCCCTTTGTCTATCGGTATGGTACTTGCCCGAGATTCGATCGTCGGTATCCCGATACCTTGTTCAATCTCGTTACCGGCAAGTCTCTTTACTCGGTCCGTAACACATCATCCCGTGATCAACTCCTTGGTCACATTGTGCACATTATGATGATGTCCTACCGAGTGGGCCCAGAGATACCTCTCCGTTTACAAGGAGTGACAAATCCCAATCTCGATTTGTGCCAACCCAACAGACACTTTCGGAGATACCTGTAGTGCACCTTTATAGCCACCCAGTTACGTTGTGACGTTTCGTACACCCAAAGCATTCCTACTGTATCTGGGAGTTACACAATCTCATGGTCTAAGGAAATGATACTTGACATTAGAAAAGCTCTGAGCAAACGAACTACACGATCTTGTGCTAGGCTTAGGTTTGGGTCTTGTCCATCACATCATTCTCCTAATGATGTGATCCCGTTATCAACGACATCCAATGTCCATGGTCAGGAAACCGTAACCATCTATTGATCAACAAGCTAGTCAACTAGAGGCTTACTAGGGACAGGGTGTTGTCTATGTATCCACACATGTATCTGAGTTTCCTATCAATACAATTCTAGCATGGATAATAAACAATTATCATGAACAAGGAAATATTATAATAACCTATTTATTATTGCCTCTAGGGCATATTTCCAACAGTTTTTGCCCTGATTTGATTTGTATTTTTGGATCAATTCAAATGGACCTGTCACTTGGGCATATCCTTGGCTTTCACCCAAGTGACCAATCTACCTTATTCCTCCCACAAATTCCCAAAATAATAAAATGAATATTTTTCCTAAAAGGAAAATATTCATTTTTCTCTCTTAAGCTCATTTCAGAACTTTGTGCTCCAAACCAACCTCAATTTTTCTTGCTCAGAAAAATCTGAGATAATTCCTAAATATTCTTAGGACCATGGCACATCTTCCCATGCAAAAATATTGCATCACTTTTTGTAATATTTTTGCTATAGAAAATCTTTTCACTTCTGGACCATAAATGCATTTTGTACAGCAAGTGCATTTTTCCTTGAGCTTTTGGCCTTGAGATTTCATGAGCTTAAAGACCTTCCTAAGAAACCCTAAACCCCAGGAGATTAGCCCTAATGGCCTTCTAGAAGGTGGCCAAACTTGGAGACCAAGTTTCTGACCAGAAACTTCCCAGCTTGGTAGAGTCGCGTCCGGTCGGCCTTGGTAAAATCCATCACCTCTCCTAGACGTAGCACTGCATGGTCGAGCTCGTAGACAAGGTTTGGCTGCTCCTGGCCGTCATTTTGGCCATGCCAGCTTGGTGACCGCGCGAGGACACTGTGACTGGCAGCGTCTCGACGCGCTCTGGCCGGTGCTTTGCGTTCTGTTTCGTGCGTGTGCACGCAAGCGCTCGCCTCCGACTGCCGCAACATGCCACAACCCTCGACCCATCACCCATGACCCCTCCCTGTCGCTCGCCGACGCTGGAGCCTCCGCAGCAAGCCCGGTCAAGTCGCGGCCAAAACGGCACAGTGCGCGCTTGTGCTTGTCCCCATCTCAAACCGCCTCCTGTGCTCGTCCGTGAGCGTGGGCAAGCGCCGGCGTTGACGCTGCACCCTGTCCCCTCGCGTTGGAGCCTCTCGTCGATGTTCGCCGCGTGTTGAGAGTGCTCCGGCGGCGACACGTCCCCCCCTCTGCTCCGGCTATATAAAGCCACACCGCTTCCCTTGCTAGCCACGCACCACTCCACACCACCTCCACGAACACGTAGACGAGCAGAAGCCCGGTCGGGCAGGCCTTTGGCCGTCGCCCCGATCCGAGGACTCCGGTGATCCCCGCAGGCCAGCTGCCGCTGTCCAGGGCTCTCGATCTCAAGCAGCTGCATGGGCAGGGCCTTGGTGGTCTGCTGGAGCTGCCTGGACCCCGCCAAGCCCTCGGAGCTGCCTCTAGCCACCGTCTTCCACCTCTCCGGCGAACCCTGTCTGCCACCAAAGCTTGCGAGCTCGACTATGACCAGCTCCGTCCACCTTTCGCCAAGCCACGGGTACGGGCAGGTGTGCCGCGAGCCCCGCTTCCGATCTATCCCTCTAGCCTAGCCTAGCCCCAAACCCCCTCGTCGCCGGCATGAGCTCCGGCGAAGCACCGCCTCCCCTCTGATCTCGATCACCTTCCCTCTCTCCTGACTGGTGGGGCCTAGTGTCAGCCTCACCACTCGTGCCCGAAGCGGTATGAGTGGAGGCGCACTCCCACTTTACGCCTTCGACGTCACCCGCCCCCCAGGATTTTCTATTTATTCAAATTTAATTCAGAAATTTGACTAAACTTTGACCAGCCACCATTTCTAAACCATAAGTCCAAATGAATTGATTCTTTTTGCATTGTCTTTGTTACAGAAAGCTCTAGCAGCACACCAAAATGTGCATTTTTCCTTGCTGTCTAGAATTTCTGGTGATTTTTGAAATGTGTTTTGACATTTATTTTTGTGGTTTTAAAATATTTTCAGAAGGAGGATCTTGCCTTGAAGCTAACGAGGAGGAGTGTGACCCTCCTCTTCACTAAGGCAAGCCAGATCATCATTTGGATGTTGTTATTTCAATATCTATGATTTTCTACTTGAATATGAGTCTTTATTTGCATCTAAAATTTGATAAATTAATATGGTTAATTGCTAGTTGTTTCATGATGCTTGATATGCTTGTTTTAGCTTCTGGTTGAGTTCATAAAATTGTTTGGCTAAGTAGAGTAAGATTTTGCACTAGATATTTTGTTATGGAAAGTTATGGTAGCTATTATTGCTAGTAATAGTTTTCAACTAAATGATGAACTAATAAAAATGTTGTTTGTAGATAAAAATGAGTTATAACCAGAGAAGTTTCTGATCTTAGTATTGCAAGATAGTTATGTTGCTTGTTTTGATCCATGCTTAAGAGTTGCTTGCTCTGTGTGATGAGTAGTTGCATGATTTCCGGTACGAGTAGTTTTTTTGAAAGTGAATACTTGATTAAGTTCAACCTGAATATGATGTTGATCACATCATGGTGCCACTGAATCCGGTTTCTAATTCAGTGCGACCACATTTACCTAATGGGAAGGTCTTGATTCGGTCCTTTGTCGTGGCTCCCACCGGTGCCTCCCGCGAGGGAAGGTTATGGGCGTGCATACCCTGGCCCGGTTGGCAGACATAACCTTGTGTGCTCGTTTTGTTTTTATGGTACCTTGTCCCCGTTTGGGACCGTTTTGCCATGACGGTGGCCGTTGGTGTCTTCAAGGCAAGATCTAGCCCTGAGAGGCGGATGGTCGGAGTGGCCGGGGAGAGTGCATGGCAAAGGGAAGGTTTCTTCGGAATACCTTGGTCCACCCAAGTGGGAGTACGAGGCCAGGTATTCCGTAGTGTGGGTAAAGTGCGCTACCTCTGCAGAGTGTATTTAATCTATCGATAGCCGCGCCCTCGGTTATGGGCAAGACTCGGGAGTAAGTCACACCATGGATCAACTTTTATAATTAATCTTGCAAACTAGTAATTGTTGTGATGCATTGTTTCGTGGTGAAACTTGAACACTCGAGGTGTTCATGAGTGATTGGTTTGAGGTGTGACCCCGGTGTGGTCACCGTTTGGTTACCAGGTAACCGTCTGGTAAGCGAGTCCGTGTGACTCGGTGTGATGTTTGGTTGCTTTGCATAGTTTTGCATTTGTAAGAATTTCTTGCATTAATTTAACTTTATTTATCATGATATTGTCTATCATCGTGCTTATGTTTGTTGTGAGCTTGCAAGTACATTCAATGTACTGACCTGGCGTGTCATGCCAGCTTTCAGGCAAGTTGATTCGCATCGGAGCGCATCTCGTGTCTAGTTCGTGTATACGTCGGTGTCCCTGTGCCATGGAGTTCTGCTACGTCGTTCTTCCGCTGCCGCGTAGTTTCGTGTGATCGAGGCCCCAGCCATGTTCATTGAATAATGTACATACTGTCCAGCAGCACCGTGTGTGCCGCTTGGCCTCAAATCTCGATGTAATATCAGACCTTTGTACCATGCTAGTATCAATAAAGCGGTTATTTCTATACCATGTTGTTGTGTATTGCCAGAAGACTCGATCTCTGGGCTGGCAATGCAGGGTAAACCGGTTGCTCTGAGCCGGGGTGCCACAACGCTTGGTATCAGAGCCGCGCTGATTGTAGGACACGCTAGACCGGTAGTCCGTTAGTAAAATGGTAGATAGTTTCGTTTGAGTGCCAGTAGACAT
Organism: Aegilops tauschii subsp. strangulata; assembly: GCF_002575655.3. Classification (NCBI taxonomy): domain Eukaryota; kingdom Viridiplantae; phylum Streptophyta; class Magnoliopsida; order Poales; family Poaceae; genus Aegilops; species Aegilops tauschii. The sequence continues at coordinate 279,561,733 of NC_053038.3, read as the reverse complement.
AGGAATTGGTTGTTGCATTGCATGCATGACTTATTGTTGTTATTACTAACCGTATGGTTTGTGAGTGTAGATGGCACCAGTACCGATCTTGTACCATCCTGAGCCAGCTCCGTGCACATCGCCGCACCTGCTTCAGAACGTGTGGCGACGACTCTATCCAGAGGGTGTTGATCCAGAGTATCGGGTGTATCGCGAGCATCTGGCCGGTGCATTGTATGAGTATTATGCGGAGGTCACTCTACACCAAAGTTCCCCATCCGGCGCTTACACTCGTTCGTCTAAGGGTGGTCTTGCTTCTACGCCATCTCAGGCGGTTCAGTTTGCTGCTATCGAGGCTCTTGTAGACTTGCGCTACAATGAGGTTCGCATGAACACCCACCCTAGACTTTTCTTCTACCCATCTCTGCACGAGAATGGGCGTATCCGCTTTCCTTTGATTAATCCGGCATGCGATCGTCCCACTAGCCACCTTGCACACTACATCACCGCTAGCTATCTCCTTAACTACGAGTTAGCTCGGGAGCTCTCATGCGCTCGCGCCGCTCTCGCTGCTACTCGTATAAGGAACCCTCTTCCCGCTGTCATCTACACTTCTGCTCCTTCCACCTCCGTTCCTACGATGACCTCGCAAGGTACCATTAACACTTTGACGGTGAACCCTCGCAGCGCTCCTGCTGCATGGTCTTGTCTTGTCGCTACTCCTGCCGCTCCTATGCTTAGATCCCATCCCCCGCCTGCCCCTGAGGGAGAGCCCTCAAGGCAGCGCCAGCGCACCTCTCTTCCCCTGGAGGTCTCTACTATCAGTTCAGGATCTGGGTCCGGCTCAGGAGACGAGCCTGCAGCAGCACCATCCGAGCAGTAAATCGTTAGAGTATCGTGGTAGTCATGAGCATGATGTATGGCTGTAATCGCACTTTTCATAATGCATAGTTTCATGTACGAGGGTAGTAGACCCATTGCGATGTTTATTTTCATGTTGGGACTATGTATAATTATGTTGGACTCTTTTTTGACTTGGTTTTATTCGCTACTTTCTTCCGGGATTTGTCATTGGTTTTTCCCCCATTTTGGAATTTTCTCATCATGGTTGCTATGTATTGGGAAAACGAAAAATAGGATGCCGCATGGAGGCAGCAGCAGTCAAGCTGGTGAGGATGTCCCTGTCCGTCATTCCGCAAGACAGGCAGGACATTCCCCTGAACCATACCAGCCACCTCCGCCTCCACCGCCACAACCGCCTTCCACCGAGCAAATCCTGCGAATGTTTGAAGAAAGAAGGAGCAACGATCTGCTGGAAATACTCAAAAGTGTACAAGTTATGGTTGGGCAGAATGGAGACCAGAATGGCCATCATTCCAGGGTATCAGATTTTCAGCGAACCAAGCCTCCCAGTTTCAGCCATGCTACTGATCCTTTGGACGCCGACGACTGGCTAAGGACTATTGAAAGAAAACTAGAAATTGCTCGCACAGACGATGGAGACAAGGTTCCCTTTGCAACGCATTATCTCGAAGGAGCTGCCGCTATATGGTGGGATAATGCCAAAGCAATATGGCCTGCCGACGAGGAAATTACTTGGACAAAATTCAAGGATCATTTTCGCAAATATCATATTCCCACCAGAGTCATGAAGATCAAGCAACCCGAATTTCTCGCTCTCACTCAAGCCAGCATGACCATCGCCGAGTATCTGAATAAATTCAACCATCTAGCCCGCTATTCTCTCCACGATGTGGCCACAGAAGAGCGGAAGATCGACCGATTCCTTGGAGGCCTACATCAACATCTCCGATTCACTCTCAGTATGTTTGATTTCCCGGACTTCCTGACTCTGGTGAACAAGGCCCTCATCGCCGAGAGGGAACAAAAGCTCCTGCATGACAACAAGCAAGCTGCTAATGACCACAAGCGCAAATTCGAGCCCAAGAAGGATATGCAACCAGTGCAAAAGGCTCGTACATGGCAACAGACTCAGGTGGAGTACAAACCCAATTGGCAGCAGAACGTCAACAAGACTACTACACAAGTCAAGAATGTCATGACCAGCCCGGTGCGCGACGATTGCCAGCGCAACAATTCCTGCTTCAGCTGTGGTCAAACTGGACACTATGCCCGACAGTGTCCCAGGAACACCAAGCACGTCGCTCCATTTCAGCCGCAAGTCAACTACATGGAGCAGTATTCCGCCCCCGATATAAACCAAGGGCAAGTTCATCACATCTCCGCAGATGAAGCCCAAGAGGACCCGGAAGTCGTCATTGGTATGTTTCTCGTTAACAACATACCCGCCGTAATTTTGTTTGACTCTAGGGCTTCCCACTCTTTTATTTTGCGGAGTTTTGCTTCCCAAAACAATTTTTCTTGCTCGATTTTGGGAAAACACATGCTGGTACAATCCCCGGGATCCCTCCTCAGAAGCAATCTCGTCTGCCAAAATTTGGAGATTGACATCAAGGGCATCAAGTTTCCAACATCGTTTATAATCATCGATTCCAACAAATTGGATGTCATTCTGGGCATGAATTGGTTAACCCAATACCAAGTCTGCATCAGCTGTGCGACCAGAGAAGTTACCGTGAAAAATATGGAAGGTCGCACTACCAGTTTTTATGCCCGCAAGCGCATCCCCACGAAGGATATGGTTTTCGCAGCCGTGACAAAAGAGGTGGAATTAATCCCAGTGGCCAGTGAGTATCAAGATGTATTTCCAGAAGAATTGCCCGGCATGCCACCAGACCGGGAATTGGAGTTCTCTATTGACCTAGTGCCTGGAACCACCCCGATACATAAGAAATATTATCCGATGCCCTCCTCAAAATTGGTGGAATTGAAGAAACAACTGGATGAGATGCTGCAAAAAGGATACATTCGTCCAAGCTCTTTCCCATGGGGATCACCAGCAATCTTCGTGGACAAAAAGGATGGCAGTCTACGAATATGTGTAGACTACCGACAGCTGAATGACGTCACCATTAAAAACAAGTATCCACTGCCGAGGATTGATGATCTGTTTGATCAACTCAGTGGGGCCAAAGTATTCTCAAAGATTGATTTGAGGACAGGGTATCATCAACTCAAGATTAAGAAGGAAGATATTCCTAAGACCGCGTTCACCACTCGGTACGGTCTTTATGAATACACTGTTATGTCCTTTGGCCTCACCAACGCTCCTGCATTCTTTATGCATATGATGAACAAGGTATTTATGGACTTCTTGGACAAGTTTGTGTTGGTGTTCATTGATGACATCCTCATTTACTCCAAAAGCAAGGACGAACATAAGGAACATCTTCGCGCAATTCTGCAACGGCTTCGCGATCATCAACTGTATGCCAAATTCAGCAAATGTGAGTTTTGGCTCCAGCAAGTGGGATTCCTCGGACATATCCTCTCGGAAGAAGGAATCTCGGTGGACCCAAGCAAGGTAAAAGATGTACTTGATTGGTCCGCACCCACCCCCGTCTCAGAAATCCGGAGTTTCCTTGGACTGGCAGGATATTATCACCGTTTTATCGAAGGATTTTCCAAGATTGCCAAGCCAATGACTGAGCTCCTCAAGAAGGACAAGAAGTTCATATGGACTGAAGACTGCGAACGGAGCTTCAATGAGTTAAAAACCAAACTAACATTGGGACCCGTATTAACTCTTCTAGATATCTACCGCAGTTTCGATGTTTACTGCGACGCCTCCAGAAAAGGACTGGGGTGTGTACTCATGCAAGATGGCAAAGTGGTGGCCTATGCATCTCGCCAACTGCGACAACATGAAGGAAACTATCCTACTCATGATTTGGAATTGGCCGCAGTGGTGCATGCTTTGAAAATATGGAGACATTATCTGATTGGAAAGAAGTGCTAGATATTCACCGACCATAAAAGTCTCAAGTATATATTCACTCAGCCCGACTTGAACCTTCGACAGCGAAGATGGCTCGAGTCGGTTAAGGACTGTGACCTCGGAATAAATTATCACCCGGGCCAAAGCTAATGTGGTGGCTGACTCCCTCAGCCGCAAACCAGCCAACCTCAATGCCCTAATGGATTCCTTGCCTCCAGAGCTCAATGAAGAAATCATGCAGCTAAATCTGGTAATCACTGACGCCCGTCTTACCAATATATTGGAAGTTGCTCCTACTCTTGAAGAAGAAATTGGCAGAGCTCAAGCGGATGATAAGGTGTTACGGATATATATTCAGAAGCTGCACCAAGGGCAAGCACCGGATTTCACTATGGATCAGCAAGGTTCGCTAAGGTGCCGAGGAAGACTTTGCGTACCCAACCAAGATAGTCTGAAGAAGAAAATATTGGCGGAAGCACATGAAGCAACATACTCAATTCATCCCGGTGGTACCAAGATGTATGAGGATCATCGTCAGATATTTTGGTGGGATGGAGTGAAGATAGACATCTCGTATTTTGTGGCCTGCTGCGATATCTGCAACAAGGTAAAGGCGGAACACCAAAAACCCACCGGACTCCTCCAGCCTCTGCCGGTATCCCAATGGAAATGGGATGATATTTGCATGGATTTCATCACCGGATTACCAAGGTCTCATCGAGGAAACGATGCGATATGGGTCATAGTGGACACTCTAACCAAGGTGGCACACTTCCTACCCATCCGGACCACATACCGTGGAAATCAACTTGCACAGCTGTATGTATCAAGAATCGTTAGTCTGCATGGAGTACCCAAGACTATCACCTCCGACAGGGGATCTCTATTCACATCCGCATTTTGGTCCCGACTTCATCAAGCCTTGGGGACCGCTCTGAAGTACAACACGACTTACCATCCTCAGACAGATGGACATACTGAGCGAGTAAATCAAATACTCGAAGATATGGTCTGGGCATGTACATTGGCACAAGGAACCAAGTGGGAAGACTGTCTGCCCTACGCCGAGTTTTACTACAACAACAGTTTCCAGGCCAGCTTAAAGATATCACCCTATGAAGCCCTGTATGGCCGGAAATGCCGCACCCCATTAAATTGGTCTCAAACCGGAGATAGCCGTATTTTCGGGACTGATTTAATGCTCGAAGTAGAAAAGCAAGTCAAGGAAATCCGAGACAGACTGCAACTGGCCAAATCCCGACAGAAGAGGTACTATCATGCCAGACATCGTCAGATCAGCTTCGAACCTGGAGAACACGTATATCTCCGAGTCACCCCTACGAAAGGAGTCAAGAGGTTTCAGACCCGAGAAAAATTGGCACCAAGATATATCGGTCCATTCCCCGTCATGGCCAGAGTCGGAACTGTTGCCTACCAGTTGGAATTGCCGCCAGAATTGTCAGAAGTACACAACGTGTTTCACATCTCACAGCTAAGAAGATGCATCTCGCCACCGGAGAAAAGGACTGATATGTCAGAGATAGAATTGGCTAAGGATTTGACTTATGTGGAAAAGCAAATCAGAATATTGGATTAGACAGAAAGGGTCACTCGCAGCAAAGAGATAAGATTTTACAAGGTTCAGTGGGAGCATCACACCGAAGAAGAAGCAACCTGCGAAAGATTGGAATTTTTAAGGACTGCATACCTAGAATGGTTTTCCCCAGCAACCGAATCTCGAGGACGAGATTCATCCTATGTGGGGGAGGTTTGTGACAGCCTGGATTTTGCCTGCTATCTTTTTACCAGACATGCCTTCTCTCTCTTTCCGGACTTGGTTTTCATCGTGGTTTTTGCCCTGATTTGATTTGGATTTTTGGATCAATTCAAATGGACTTGTCACTTGGGCATATGCTTGGCTTTGACCCAAGTGACCTATCTACCTTATTCCTCCCACAAATTCCCAAAATAATAAAATGAATATTTTTCCGAAAAGGAAAATATTCATTTTTCTCTCTTAACCTCATTTCAAAACTTTGTGCTCCAAAGCAACCTCAATTTTTCTTGCTCAGAAAAATCTGAGATAATTCCTAAATATTCTTAGGACCATGGCACATCTTCCCATGCAAAAATATTGCATCACTTTTTGTAATATTTTTGCTAAGAAACCCTAAACCCCAGGAGATTAGCCCTAATGGCCTTCTAGAAGGTGGCCAAAGTTGGCGACCAAGTTTCTGACCAGAAACTTGCCAGCTTGGTAGAGTCGTGTCCGGTCGGCCTGGGTATGATCCATCACCTCTCCTAGACATAGCACTGCACGGTCGAGCTCGTACACAAGGTTTGGCCGCTCCTGGCGGTCGTTTTGGCCATGCCAGCTTGGTGACCGCGCGAGGACACAATGCCTGGCAGCGTCGTGACGCGCTCTGGCCGGCGCTTTGCGTTCTGTTTCGCGCGTGTGCATGCAAGCGCTCGCCTCCGACTGCCGCAACGTGCCACAACCCTCGACCCATCACCCATGACCCCTCCCTGGCGCTCGCCGCCGTCGGAGCCGCCGCAGCAAGCCCGGTCAAGTCGCGGCCAAAACGGCACAGTGCGCCCATGTGCTTGTCCCCATCTCAAACCACCTCCTGTGCTCGTCCGCGAGCGTGGGCAAGCGCCGGCGTTGACGCTGCACCCTGTCCCTCGCGTTGGAGCCTCTCATCGACATTCGCCACGTGTCCAGAGTGCTTTGGCGGCGACACGTCCCCCCCCCCACCTCTGCTCTGGCTATATAAAGCCACCCCACCTCCCTTGCTAGCCACGCACCACTCCACACCACCTCCACGAACATGTAGACGAGCAGAAGCCCAGTCGGCCAGGCCTCTGGCCGTCGCCCCGACCCGAGGACTCCGGCGATCCCCGCAGGCCAGCTGCTGCTCTCCAGGGCCTCTCGAGCTCAAGAAGCTACTTGGGCAGGGCCTTGGTGGTCTGCTGGAGCTGCCTAGACCCTGCCAAGCCCTCGGAGCTGCCTCTAGCCACCGTCTTCCACCTCTCCGGCGAACCCCGTCCGCCACCGAAGCTTGCGAGCTCGACTGCGACCAGCTCCATCCACCTTTCGCCAAGCCACGGGTATGGGCAGGTGCGCCGTGAGCCCCGCTTCCGATCTATCCCTCTAGCCTAGCCCCAAACCCCCTCGTAGCCGGCATGAGCTCCGGGGAAGCACCACCTCCCCTCTGATCTCGATCCCCTTCCCTCTCTCCTGACTGGTGGGGCCCAGTGTCAGCCTCACCACTCGCGCATGAAGCGGTACGAGTGGAGGCGCACTCCCACTTTACGCCTTCGACGTCACCCCCGGGATTTTCTATTTATTCAAATTTAATTCAGAAATTTGACTAAACTTTGACCAGCCACCATTTCTAAAGCATAAGTCCGAATGAATTGATTCTTTTTGCATTGTCTTTGTTACAGAAAGCTCTAGCAGCACACCAAACGGTGGATTTTTCCTTGTTGTATAGAATTTCTGGTGATTTTCAAAATGTGTTTTGACATTTATTTTTGTGGTTTTAAAATAATTTCAGAAGGAGGATCTTGCCTTGAAGCTAACCAGGAGGAGTGTGACCCTCCTCTGCACTAAGGCAATCCACAACATCATTTGGATGGTGTTATTTCAATATCTAGGATTTTCTACTTGAATATGAGTCTTTATTTGCATTTAAAATTTGATAAATTAATATGGTTAATTGCTAGTTGTTTTATGATGCTTGATATGCTTGTTCTAGCTTTTGGTTGAGTTCACAGAATTGTTTGGCTAAGTAGAGTAAGATTTTGCACTAGGTATTTTGTTATGGAAAATTATGGTAGCTATTTTTGCTAGTAATAGTTTTCAGCTAAATGATGAACTAATAAAAATGTTGTTTGTAGATAAAAATGAGTTATAACCAGAGAAGTTTCTGATCTTAGTATTGCAAGATAGTTATGTTGCTTGTTTTGATCCATGCTTAAGAGTTGCTTGCTCTGTGTGACGAGTAGTCGCATGATTTCCGATATGATGCCATGTTAGTAATAAAAAGTGTTTCTGAAAGTTTATACTTGATTAAGTTCAACCTGAATATGATGTTGATCACATCATGGTGCCACTGAATCGGGTTTTTAATTCAGTGTGACCACATTTACCTAATGGGAAGGTCTTGATTCGGTCCTTTGTCGTGGCTCTCACCGGTACCTCCCGCGAGGGAAGGTTATGGGCATGCATACCCTGGCCCGGTAGGCAGACATAACCTTGTGTGCCCGTTTTGTTTTTATGGTACCTTGTCCCCGTTTGGGACCGTTTTGCCACGACAGTGGCCGTTGGTGTCTTTGGTACACACGGGGCCATCCCAAGACCTAGCCCTGTGGTCGGAGTGGCCGGGGAGAGTGCATGGCAAAGGGAGGGTTTTGTCGGAATACCTTGGTCCACCCGAATGGGAGTACAAGGCCAGGTATTCCTTATTGTGGGTAAAGTGTGCTACCTCTGCAGAGTGTATTTAATCTATCGATAGCTGCGCCCTCGGTTATGGGCAAAAATCAGGAGTTAGTCACACCATGGATCAACTTTTATAATTAATCTTGCAAACTAGTAATTGTTGTGATGCATTGTTTCGTGGTGAACCTTGAACACTCGAGGTGTTCATGAGTGATTCGTTTCATGTGTGACCCCGGTGTGGTCACCGTTTGGTTACGAGGTAACCGTCTGGTAAGCGAGTCCGTGTGACTCGGTGCGCTGTTTGGTTGCTTTGCATAGCTTTGCATTTGTAGTAATTTCTTGCATTAATTTAACTTGATTAATTATCATGATATTGTTTATCATCGTGCTTATGTATGTTGTGAGCTTGCAAGTACATTCAATGTACTGACCTGGCGTGTCATGCCAGCTTTCAGGCAAGTTGATTCGCATCGGAGCGCATCTCGTGTCTAGGCCGCGTCCACGTCGGTGTCCCTATGCCATGGAGTTCCGCTACGTCGTTCTTCTGCTGCCGCGCAGTTTCGTGTGATTGAGGCCCCAGCCATGTTCATTAAATAATGTACATACTGTCCAGCAGCACCGTGTGTGCCGCTTGGCCTCGAACCTCGATGTAATATCAGTCCTTTGTACCACGCTAGTATCAATAAAGTGGTTATTTTTGTAACATGTTGTTGTGTATTGCCAGAAGACTCGATCTCCGGGCTGGCAATGCAGGGTAAACCCGTTGCTCTGAGCCGGGGTGCCAGAATAGACTCAACTTCTTGCCAAATCTTGCCATACTTGTGGTGGCCATTTTGTTAGCCACATTTTTTGTGGCAGGCACACTTTGCCTAAGCTTATTTGTGGCAAAGTTAGTCATGAATGAAGTTCAACCATGGAGTCTTCTAGATTCTACATGTGGCAGAATCTGGTGGAATGTAGATGATATCCAACGGCCAGTAGTGCTCGGATTTGCCATCTTTGTATCGTCGGATTGGCTTCATCCAACGACCAACTTTCAAAGTTATGGTTTAGTTCGCAGCCTAAGGTTGCCATGCCTAAGCTTAGGCGTGCCACAAGTGTGTTTGGTTGCGTTCTCGTGTCAGCATAGTTGTTCCCTCTTCATGCATGCTCAACTCAACACCCCTCTTCATGTATGATCTCTTCATGCATGCTTATAGTGTATTTGTGCTAATCTAGTGTGGACTCATGCACACTCCATACACTCTACCAAACACCCAAAAATGGGTTGAGAAGGGAACTCTTGGGATCATGCACCCTTTATACACCCTACCAAACACACCAGGCATGTGTTTGGTTCATTGCTACACTTGTGGCTTGCCACACTTTTCTAGCTACATGGTCCACATGTCATAGACTCAACTTCTTGCCAAATCTTGCCACACTTGTGGTGGCCATTTTGTTAGCCACATTTTTTGTTTCAGACACACTTTGCCTAAGCTTAGTTGTGGCAAAGTTAGTCACGAATGAAGTTCAACCATGGAGTCTTCTAGATTCTACATGTGGCAGAATCTGGTGGAATGCAGATGATATCCAACGGCCAGTAGTGCTCGGATTTGCCATCTTTGTACCGTCGGATTGGCTTCATCCAACGACCAACTTTCAAAGTTATTCACACACTATATAGGGGGTATAGATATAGATGTGCCGGCCCGTTGCAATGGATCCAAAGTATATGTGTTTAGTGGAGTGCACTCTAAACACATTGTCTATTTATTTTTCTCTAACCTTTCGTAGCCATGCAACCAAGCCACATAAGCTTCATGGGTGCCCCCACATCATATTATTCATACTACGTTGACAGAAAAAAAGATAAATCACCCAAAACAAGATCTTCCCTTTTTTGTTCCTACGATGCTGTGCCGTGCACGTACCTCCTAGTTGTATAGTGGTAGTACTAGTTGTATAGTACAAACATGGTACTAGTAGGATCAGGGTAGTACGGAATGCTCCTACTCTATCAACGAGCCCCATCTGACACCAAATTTCTTGGCTTCTGTGCTAAACCTAGATCTTCCCCTCGTTTCTGTTTTCCAACCCGGCGGCGGGCGGGGTGCGGTTTGCCAATAGTCGGTTTGCTCAACGGTGGTCCCACATGAAAGTGAAAATGCTAGGCAAGACGCCTTCCCTAAGCTATGTGTCATGTCGGACGGGCTGTGGAGTACTCCCAATTCCCGGGCGTGTGCGGGGGAGTGCGACGCGAACGCGACAGACCTTTTCCTTTTACTAGCAATGTGCCCGTGCGTTGCGACGGATCCAAAGTACTAGAATAGTAGTACTTGTTCACAAACTTGAAAGAAATCACTCTTGTTTTGATATACTCCTAATATATTACTCCCTCCGTTCCTAAATATTTGACTTTTTAGAGATTTCAAATGGACTATCACATACGGATTATATAGACATATTTTGAAGTGTAGATTCACTCATTTTGCTCCGTATGTAGTCATTTATTGAAAAATCTCTAGAAAGACAAATATTTAGGAATGGAGGGAGTACTTTTCACTCAAAATATATTTCTTAGGCTGTTTTGATGAGGTGAGGGAGGGATGTGGTTGCTTTCAAGTTAATAAGGGGATTTCTGCAAATTGGAGCAGAGAAGTGGGCTATTGTTGCAAAAATGCCACGACTTACCTCAAAACCGTTAGATGGAGATCAAATGGTCAGAAACGACGTATGGCAGACACACCACCATCACTAACTGAGTCTTTTATAGGAGTATATATTTCTCAGGCTGTTTTGATGAGGTGAGGGAGGGATGTGGTTGCTTCCAAGATAATAAGGGGTTTTCTGCAAATTGGAGCAGAGAAGTGGGCTATTGTTGCAAAAATGCCACAACTTACCTCACAACCGTTAGATGCAGATCTAATGGTCAGAAATGATGGATGGCAGACACACCACCATCACTAGCCGAGTCTTGTATAGGAGTAGGAGTAGAGAAACATGTATAAATTGTAACATTTCGGTTCTGCTCCTTGGCACGATCGATAGATAGAAATAACGATTGGAAATGCTAGGGCGGGGCTATTTCCGCTAGATAAGCAGGGTACGTAGTAGCTAGGTTGGCGCATCGTCGGTTTGGTAACACGCGGTCCGACATGTTCTACTGTTTCTAGCAAGATGCCCGCGCGTTGCACGAAGTTGATGGAAAAGGTAAGCACAACTTATAAATTGACGGATGGAGTACTAGTTACAGTGATGCATATAATTAAGCAAAGGGATCGCACATGTCGGTATTGACTGGAACGAGAATGCAACACCACAATAAGAATTAAGGCCACGATGATGATGCGATCGCAGTGGTGGTTATAGAAGGCAAGAAGAAAGATGCATCCATCAACGTACGACCTCCTCCTCCTCCTCAACTTAGTGCGCCGGGCCACCGACCGGCGGCTAAGGAGCGGCCGCTTTTGTGGCGAGGTCGAGTTGCTTCTCAGCAAAGGCATCCAAGGCTTCCAGCCGGTTGAGGAAGGCCAACGTCGTAGCGTCCTCACTGGTCTTGTAGATACCTATGTACAAGATTTGCTCGTACACATGGATGTGTAGGTCGACGAATTCTCGCAGGGCGAGGCGCCTCGCGGCGAGCGCGACCTCTAGGTGGACATTCTTCGTGGCGTCGGTGGGCAGTCGCAGGGCCACCTGTGCTTGAAAGAGGTTCCGGCCATGGAGGCCGATTGGGGTGGCAGGCAATGAGGAGCCCGGGCGCGTGGGCTGGAGGACTACGGCGATGTCGTCCGCGAGCTTCTTGAGTACGGTGAACTTGTTGGTGGTGGAAACGATCATCTGGTCCAACTGAGAGTCGTAGTTGGCGTCGATGGCGGCCATCCACCAGCCGGTCTCCAACACCGTCTGGAGACGATCCTCGGTGCCATGCCACAGGCCGACGTCGTGGACCATCTGGCACAGCCGCTGGCCGCTCGCGTGCATCGCCGCCATGGGTCTGGAGTGAGCTCTTTTGCGCTTAGTGTAGGTGCTTGGGAAAATGCTTTTGTGCGTACGATGTGGAGATGCATTGGAATGGAGGGGCGCCTTTATATGAGGGCAAACTGCGTTGCATTCACATAGTGCAGCCTCTTTTCCCGGTCCTCCACCCATTACTTCCCTCATGCATTAATTAAAGGAGGATGCATCGGCTGTTCAACATTTCGGGAACCGCTACTCCCTCGCTCGTGTGCATTAAAGCCGTATCGGGAACTGCGCCGCCCGCTGTCTAATCGAATAGTAGTACTGCGCCGCCCGCTGCACACCCGGCTGAACACGCCTCCTCGCCTCCATCAAACCCCTTCGTTAAACCCACATGCAAACCAAGAAACCTACTCCGGGCCGGAATTAAACACAACACCGGCCGAGCTCCTACTGTCCGCCCTCAGTTTAAACGAGGCCAGACGCCGGCCAAGCTCCTACCGTCCGCCCACTATTTACACGAGGCCAGACAGATAGCGGGCAAGAATCAACGCTCCCCCATCTCCGCCTTCACAAATTTCCCCACTCTTCCGATGGCTTCCGAGGAGCCGTTCTTCGGCATATTACCCGGCTGGGTGGCCCGCTGAGCCCTTCGGATACGGGCGAGGCCGCTCGGTGCTCCAACAACCTTACTTGGCCCGACGGAGCCAGTTGCCGCCCCAAGAAGGTGCGTGGTTCAGCAACTCGCCGCTCCAGTTTAGCTCGATGAGGAGTGGCGAGTTGCTCCACGCCGGCACGGTGGCGAACACACCGGTACGGGCGTCGTCGCTGCCGCGTCGTACCGCGCCTCCCGTGTCTATGGGCGCGCCTCCCGTGCCTACGGCAGCGCCATGCAGGCAGAGACAGAAGCCGGGTGCATGGACAGCGACGAGTCGGTGGCCAGCTTCTTCGTGTCCGCCGCCATCATCGAGGAGAAGTAGAACACGGGAGGCCGTCGCCACTTGGATCCGACGAAGGCCACCGCTGAGGCGACGACTGCACATTCAGGTGGTTTCTTTGCTTCTTCGTCTCTTCCCAGGACCTTCGTCGACCTCGCTAAGTGTCTGCCGGACATGAGGAAGACAAAGGGGTCCGCGGGCAGGCATTTATATTATGTACTCCCTCTCCAACTGGCGGGAAATTTTTGTTCTAAGAATGGATAAATTGTATGTATCTATAACTAAAATAAGTCTAGATACATCCATTTCTAGGACAAGTATTTCCAGGCGGAGGGAGTATTAGTTATACCAAGATAGCCGGATTGGCACCACTTAGTTCATGTAAATGTAATGAAATCCATCATGTTTATATGACGACCCGGCTTTTTTATACGAAATCCTTCATGCTTACATGAAATCAGTCCGTGTTTGCATTGGTTAGAGTTGTGAAAATGTATGCCGCTGGCGTTTGATGTCGTCCTCCGCGGAAGGAAACGGGAGGAAATTTGCCAGCTGCCATTGGAGATGCTCTTATGCTGGAAATAATAGAGTGACATCCAATCCATTTGAGTTAATTGCATGTATGATTGTCCCTCTATAAAAAGTTAATGGCATGTACAGTGTACACGTCACTTGCAGGGTGGCTACAGCTTTGTACAGAAAGTTAAAAAGAAACAAGTCCATCCTTAATCTTGTATTCTAAGTACTCTGTGGGTTCCACTGTCAGTACAGTAGCGAAAGAAGTATATATTAAATAAGTAATATATAATATAAAAAACTAAAGTTAAAGACATAATTCGAACTCATGTCATTGCGTTGCGAGAACCCGGCGCTAACCAGTCCAGCACATTTTTGTTGTAGACCATGCTGCTGATATATCTCCATGTCTACTCTTATACTCCATACGTTCCTAAATATTTGCCTTTTTCAGATTTCAAATGGACTACCACATACGGATGTGTATGTAGACATATTTTAGAGTGTAGATTCACTCATTTTGCTCCATATGTAGTCACTTGTTGATATCTCTAAAAAGACAAATATTTAGGAACCGAGGGAGTAGAAAACAGAGTTCGGGATGATGGTGTGCGTGCCATCCTGCAATATAGGCCGTCGGATTTATATCTAACGGATAGGAAGAAAACTATGGCAATTTTGAAAAAATTTACCCACACCCCTCTCCACGTTAGCAAATACGGCCTTCCCTCGTTCATCCTTTTCTCTCACAAGATAAACTACTCATACAAATGCATCTTGATTTTCCGTGCAACGCACGGGCATCTAGCTAGTTTATTTTAAAATAGTTACTACGATAATTGGGTTGAAGTGATATATTTTATGTCTGCCCCGAATGATTTCGGATTCACTAGTAGTAACAAAGAAAAGGTTGCCTTGTTAATTAACAGAAAACAGGGTGAAAACTATCACATGAGGCCGGTAAAAACGAGGCACACTGGGTTCAACGTCATCGTCACTACAGCTGTGCACGCGCGAGAAGTCTACATATCGAGGGGGCTACTGAGCGAGGCACAGAGACACAATGTTCGAGAGAGAAACCAATTGACAGATTACGATCAGATTGAGTTGTCACCCTTCTTCTGTCATTGTTGGGGTGGTGGGGGGAGGGGGAGGGAGCGAAAGACGTACGAGAGTGTGCGCCGTAGGCACAGAGGTGAAGGAAATATGCCCTAGAGGCAATAATAAAGTTATTATTTATTTCCTTATATAATGATAAATGTTTATTATTCATGCTAGAATTGTATTAACCGGAAACATAATACTTGTGTGAATACATAGACAAACAGAGTGTCACTAGTATGCCTCTACTTGACTAGCTCGTTGATCAAAGATGGTTATGTTTCCTAGCCATAGACATGAGTTGTCATTTGATTAACGGGATCACATCATTAGGAGAATGATGTGATTGACTTGACCCATTCCGGTAGCTTAGCACTCGATCGTTTAGTATGTTGCTATTGCTTTCTTCATGACTTATACATGTTCCTATGACTATGAGATTATGCAACTCCCGTTTACCGGAGGAACACTTTGTGTGCTACCAAACGTCACAACGTAACTGGGTGATTATAAAGGTGCTCTACAGGTGTCTCCAAAGGTACTTGTTGGGTTGGCGTATTTCAAGATTAGGATTTGTCACTCCGATTGTCGGAGAGGTATCTCTGGGCCCACTCAGTAATACACATCACTATAAGCCTGTCAAGCATTGTAACTAATGAGTTAGTTG
Source organism: Aegilops tauschii subsp. strangulata (assembly GCF_002575655.3). NCBI lineage: Eukaryota > Viridiplantae > Streptophyta > Magnoliopsida > Poales > Poaceae > Aegilops > Aegilops tauschii. Next base: position 279,546,290 of record NC_053038.3, on the reverse strand, counting down.
CGGGATGATGTATTACGGAACGAGTAAAGAGACTTGCCGGTAACGAGATTGAACTAGGTATCGAGATACCGACGATCGAATCTCGGGCAAGTAACATACCGATGACAAAGGGAACAACGTATGTTGTTATGCGGTCTGACCGATAAAGATCTTTGTAGAATATGTGGGAGCCAATATGAGCATCCAGGTTCCGCTATTGGTTATTGACCGGAGAGGTGTATCGGTCATGTCTACATAGTTCTCGAACCCGTAGGGTCCGCACGCTTAACGTTACGATGACGGTTATATTATGAGTTTATGTGTTTTGATGTACCGAAGGAGTTCGGAGTCCCGGATGAGATCGGGGACATGACGAGGAGTCTCGAAATGGCCGAGACATAAAGATCGATATATTGGACGACTATATTCGGACTTCGGAAAGGTTCCGAGTGATTCGGGTATTTTTCGGAGTACCGGAGAGCTACGGGAATTCGTATTGGGCCTTAATGGGCCATACAGGAAAGGAGAGAAAGGCCCCAAAGGGTGGCAGCACCCCTCCCCATGGACTAGTCCGAATTGGACTAGGGAGGGGGGGCGCCCTCCTCCTTGGCCGGCGGCCTCCCCCTTGCTCCTTTATACGGGGGCAGGGGGGCACCCCATAGACACAATAATTGATCTATTGATCTCTTAGCCGTGTGCGGTGCCCCCCTCCACCATATTACACCTCGATAATATCGTAGCGGTGCTTAGGCGAAGCCCTGCGTCGGTAGAACATCATCATCGTCACCACGCCGTCGTGCTGACGAAACTCTCCCTCAACACTCGGCTGAACATATGCTGAACTCGGAGGTGTCGTCCGTTCGGTACTTGATCGGTCGGATCGTGAAGACGTACGACTACATCAACCGCGTTGTGTTAACGCTTCCGCTATCGGTCTATGAGGGTACGTGGACAACACTCTCTCCTCTCGTTGCTATGCATCACCATGATCTTGTGTGTGTGTAGGAATTTTTTTAAAATTACTACGTTCCCCAACAGTGGCATCCGAGCCCGGTTTTATGCGTTGATGTTATATGCACGAGTAGAACACAAGTGAGTTGTGGGCGATATAAGTCATACTGCTTACCAGCATGTCATATTTTGGTTCAGCGGTATTGTGAGATGAAGCGGCCCGGACCGACATTACGCGTACGCTTACGCGAGACTGGTTTCACCGTTGCGAGCACTCGATGCTTAAAGGTGACTGGCGGGTGTCTGTCTCTCTCACTTTAGTTGAACCGAGTGTGGCTACGCCCGGTCCTTGCGAAGGTTAAAACAGCACCAACTTGATAAACTATCGTTGTGGTTTTGATGCGTAGGTAAGAACGGTTCTTGCTAAGCCTGTAGCAGCCACGTAAAACTTGCAACAACAAAGTAGAGGACGTCTAACTTGTTTTTGCAGGGCATATTGTGATGTGATATGGTCAAGACATGATGCTATATTTTATTGTATGAGACGATCATGTTTTGTAACTGAGTTATCGGCAACTGGCAGGAGCCATATGGTTGTCGCTTTATTGTATGCAATGCAATCGGCATGTAATTGTTTTACTTTATCACTAAGCGGTAGCGATAGTCGTAAAAGCAATAGTTGGCGAGACGACAACGATGCTACGATGGAGATCAAGGTGTCACGCCGGTGACGATGGTGATCATGACGGTGCTTCGGAGATGGAGATCACAAGCACAAGATGATGATGGCCATATCATATCACTTATATTGATTGCATGTGATGTTTATCTTTGATGCATCTTATCTTGCTTTGATTGATGGTAGCATTATAAGATGATCCCTCAGTAAATTATCAAAGTATAAGTGTTCTCCCTGAGTATGCACCGTTGCGAAAGTTCTTCGTGCTGAGACACCACGTGATGATCGGGTGTGATAGGCTCTACGTTCAAATACAACAGGTGCAAAATAGTTGCACACGCGGAATATTCAGGTTAAGCTTGACGAGCCTAGCATATAACAGATATGGCCTCGGAACACGGAGACCGAAAGGTCGAGCGTGAATCATATAGTAGATATGATCAACATAGTGATGTTCACCGTTGAAACTACTCCATCTCACGTGATGATCGGACATGGTTTAGTTGATATGGATGACGTGATCACTTAGAGGATTAGAGGGATGTCTATCTAAGTGGGAGTTCTTAAGTAATATGATTAATTGAACTTAAATTTATCATGAACTTAGTCCTGACAGTATTTTTGCAAATTATGTTGTAGATCAATAGCTCGCATTGTTGCTTCCCTGTGTTTATTTTTGATATGTTCCTAGAGAAAATTATGTTGAAAGATGTTAGTAGCAAAGATGCGGATTGGATCCGTGATCTGAGGATTATCCTCATTGCTGCACAGAAGAATTATGTCCTTGATGCACCGCTAGGTGACAGACCTATTGCAGGAGCAGATGCAGACGTTATGAACGTTTGGCTAGCTCAATATGATGACTACTTGATAGTTTAGTGCACCATGCTTAACGGCTTAGAATCGGGACTTCAAAGACGTTTTGAACGTCATGGACCATATGAGATGTTCCAGGAGTTGAAGTTAATATTTCAAGCAAATACCCGAGTTGAGAGATATGATGTCTCCAACAAGTTCTATAGCTAAAAGATGGAGGAGAATAAGCTCAAGCAGTGAGCATGTGCTCAGATTGTCTGGGTACTACAATCGCTTGAATCAAGTGGGAGTTAATCTTCCAGATAAAATAGTGATTGACAGAATTCTCTAGTCACCATCACCAAGTTAGTAGAACTTCGTGATGAACTATAGTATGCAAGGGATGACGAAAGTAATTCCCGAGCTCTTCGTGATGGTGAAATCGACGAAGGTAGAAATCAAGAAAAACATCAAGTGTTGATGGTTGACGAGGCCACTAGTTTCAAGAAAAGGGCAAAGGGAAGAAGGGGAACTTCAAGAAGAACGGCAAGCAAGTTGCTGCTCAAGTGAAGAAGCCTAAGTCTGGTGCTAAGCCTGAGACTAAGTGCTTCTACTGCAAAGGGACTGGTCACTGGAAGCGGAACTACCCCAACTAAATAAGTGTTATTTGGTGTTTGCGTTGAGCATGAATATGATTTGATCATGTTTGTTGCAATACGGTTATTCATTTAAATTAGAGAATAATTGTTGTCCTGTTTACATGAATAAAACCTTCTATGGTCATACACCCAATAAAATGGTTTGTTGGATCTCGATCGTAGTGATACACATATTCATAATAATGAAGCCCAAAGATGCAAAGTTAATAATGATAGTGCAACTTATTTGTGGCACTGCCGTTTAGGTCATATCGGTGTAAAGCGCATGAAGAAACTCCATACTGATGGACTTTTGGAATCACTTGATTATGAATCACTTGGTACTTGCGGACCGTGCCTCATGGGCAAGATGACTAAAACACCGTTCTCCGGAACTATGGAGAGAGCAACAGATTTATTGGAAATCATACATACAGATGTATGTGGTCCGATGAATATTGAGGCTCATGGCAGATATCGTTATTTTCTCACCTTCACAGATGATTTGAGCAGATATGGGTATATCTACTTAATGAAACATAAGTCTGAAACATTTGAAAAATTCAAAGAATTTCAGAGTAAAGTTGAAAATCATCGTAACAAGAAAATAAAATTTCTACGATCTGATCCTGGAGGAGAATATTTGAGTTATGAGTTTGGCCTTCAGTTAAAACATTGTGAAATAGTTTCACTACTCACGCCACCTGGAACACCACGGTGTAATGGTGTGTCCAAACATCGTAACCGTACTTTATTAGATATGGTGCGATATATGATGTCTCTTACCGATCTACCACTATCGTTTTGGGGTTATGCATTAGAGACAGCTGCATTCACGTTAAATAGGGTACCATCTAAATCCGTTGAGACGAAATCCTATGAACTGTGGTTTGGCAAGAAACCAAAGTTGTCGTTTCTTAAAGTTTGGGGTTGCGATACTTATGTGAAAAAGTTTCATCCTGATAAGCTCAAACCCAAATCGGAGAAATGTGTCTTCATAGGATACCCAAAGGAGACAGTTGGGTACACCTTCTATCACAGATCCGAAGGCAAGACATTCGTTTCTAAGAATGGATCCTTTCTAGAGAAGGAGTTTCTCTCGAAAGAAGTGAGTGGGAGGAAAGTAGAACTTGATGAGGTAATTGTACCTGCTCCCTTATTGGAAAGTAGTTCATCGCAGAAACCAGTTTCTGTGACGCCTATACCAATTAGTGAGGAAGTTAATTATGATGATCATGGAACTTCAGATCAAGTTATTACTGAACCTCATAGGTCAACCAGAGTGAGATCCGCACCAGAGTGGTACGGTAATTCAGTTCTGGAGGTCATGTTACTTGACCATGACGAACCTACGAACTATGAGGAAGCGATGATGAGCCCAGATTCTGCAAAATGGCTTGAGGCCATGAAATCTGAGATGGGATCCATGTATGAGAACAAAGTGTGGACTTTGGATGACTTGCCCGATGCTCGGCAAGCCATAGAAAATAAATGGATCTTCAAGAGGAAGACGAACGCTGATAGTAGTGTTACTATCTACAAAGCTAGACTTGTCGGGAAAAGGTTTTTGACAAAGTTCAAGGTGTTGACTACGATGAGATTTTCTCACTCGCAGCGATGCTTAAGTCTGTCCGAATCATGTTAGCAATTGCCGCATTTTATGAAACTGGCAAATGGATAAACAAAACTGCATTCCTTAATGGATTTATTAAAGAAGAGTTGTATATGATGCAACCAGAAGGTTTTGTCAATTCTAAAGGTGCTAACAAAATATGCAAGCTCCAGCGATCCATCTATGGACTGGTGCAAGCATCTCGGAGTAGGAATATACGCTTTGATAAGTTGATCAAAGGATATAGTTTTATACAGACTTGCGGTGAAGCCTGTATTTACAAGAAAGTGAGTGGGAGCACTACAACATTTCTGATAAGTATATGTGAATGACATATTGTTGATCGGAAATAATGTAGAATTATTCTGCAAAGCATAAAGGAGTGTTTGAAAGGAGTTTTTCAAAGAAAGACCTCGGTGAAGCTGCTTACATATTGAGCATCAAGATCTATAGAGATAGATCAAGACGCTTGATAAGTTTTTTCAATGAGTACATACCTTAACAAGATTTTGAAGCAGTTCAAAATGGAATAGTCAAAGAAAGAGTTTCTTGCCTGTGTTACAAGGTGTGAAATTGAGTAAGACTCAAAGCCCGACCACGGCAGAAGATAGAAAAAGAATGAAAGTCATTCCCTATGCATCGGCCATAGGTTCTATAAAGTATGCCATGCTGTGTACTTGATCTATTGTTTACCCTACACTGATTTTGGCAAGGGAGTACAATAGTGATCTATGAGTAGATCACTGGACAGCGGTCAAAATTATCCTTACTGGAATAAGGATATGTTTCTCAATTATGGAAGTGACAAAAGGCTCGTCGTAAAGGGTTACGTCGATGCAAGTTTTGACACTAATCTAGATGACTCTAAGTCTCGGTCTAGATACATATTGAAAGTGGGAGAAATTAGCTAGAGTAGCTCCATGCAGAGCATTGTAGACATAGAAATTTGCAATATACTTACGGATCTGAGTGTGACAGACCCGTTGACTAAAATTATCTCACAAGCAAAACATGATCACACCTTAGTACTCTTTGGGTGTTAATCACATAGCGATGTGAACTAGATTACTGACTCTAGTAAACCCTTTGGGTGATGGTCACATGACGATGTGAACTATGGGTGTTAATCACATGGTGATGTGAACTATGAACTATTGATGTTAAATCACATGGCGATGTGAACTAGATTATTGACTCTAGTGCAAGTGGGAGACTGAAGGAAATATGCCCTAGAGGCAATAATAAAGTTATTATTTATTTCCTTATATCATGATAAATGTTTATTATTCATGCTAGAATTGTATTAACCGGAAACATAATACTTGTGTGAATACATAGACAAACAGAGTATCACTACTATGCCTCTACTTGACTAGCTCGTTGATCAAAGATGGTTATGTTTCCTAGCCATAGACATGAGTTGTCATTTGATTAACGGGATCACATCATTAGGAGAATGATGTGATTGACTTGACCCATTCCGATAGCTTAGCACTCGATCGTTTAGTATGTTGCTATTGCTTTCTTCATGCCTTATACATGTTCCTATGACTATGAGATTATGCAACTCCCGTTTACCGGAGGAACACTTTGTGTGCTACCAAACGTCACAACGTAACTGGGTGATTATAAAGGTGCTCTACAGGTGTCTCCAAAGGTACTTGTTGGGTTGGCGTATTTCAAGATTAGGATTTGTCACTCCGATTGTCGGAGAGGTATCTCTGGGCCCACTCAGTAATACACATCACTATAAGCCTTGCAAGCATTGTAACTAATGAGTTAGTTGCGGGATGATATATTACGGAACGAGTAAAGAGACTTGCCGGTAACGAGATTGAACTAGGTATCGAGATACCGACGATCGAATCTCGGGCAAGTAACATACCGATGACAAAGGGAACAACGTATGTTGTTATGCGGTCTGACCGATAAAGATCTTCGTAGAATATGTGGGAGCCAATATGAGCATCCAGGTTCCGCTATTGGTTATTGACCGGAGAGATGTCTCGGTCATGTCTACATAGTTTTCGAACCCGTGGGGTCCGCATGCTTAACGTTATGATGACGGTTATATTATGAGTTTATGTGTTTTGATGTACCGAAGGAGTTCGGAGTCCCGGCTTAGATCGGGGACATGACGAGGAGTCTCGAAATGGCCGAGACGTAAAGATCGATATATTGGACGACTATATTCGGACTTCGGAACGGTTCCGAGTGATTCGGTTATTTTTCGGAGTACCCGAGAGTTACGGGAATTCGTATTGGGCCTTAATGGGCCATACGGGAAAGGAGAGAAAGGCCCCAAAGGGTGGCCGCACCCCTCCCCATGGACTAGTCCGAATTGGACTAGGGAGGGGGGCGCCCCCTTCCTTCTTTCTCCTTCTCCCTTCCCTTCTCCTATTCCAACAAGGAAATGAGGAGTCCTACTCCCGGTGGGAGTAGGACTCCCCCCTTGGCGCGCCCTCCTCCTTGGCCGGCGGCCTCCCCCTTGCTCCTTTATATACGGGGGCAGGGGGGCACCCCATGGACACAACAATTGATCTATTGATCTCTTAGCCGTGTGCGGTGCCCCCTCCACCATATTACACCTCGATAATATCGTAGCGGTGCTTAGGCGAAGCCCTGCGTCGGTAGAACATCATCATCGTCACCACGCCGTCGTGCTGATGAAACTCTCCCTCAACACTCGGTTGGATCGGAGTTGGAGGGACGTCATCGAGCTGAACGTGTGCTGAACTTGGAGGCGCCGTACGTTCGGTACTTGATCAGTCGGATCGTGAAGACGTACGACTACATCAACCGTGTTGTGTTAACGCTTCCGCTATCGGTCTACGAGGGTACGTGGACAACACTCTGCCCTCTCGTTGCTATGCATCACCATGATCTTGCGTGTGCGTAGGAATTTTTTTGAAATTACTACGTTCCCAACAAGAGGCACAACTAGCGAGTGTGTGTGTATGTGTGTGTGTGTGTTTGAAAGAGGAGTAGATAGATTACTATCAAGATCGAGGTGCCGCCCTATTTCTTCAGTGTCGGGTAGTGTGTGTGCGTGTTTGTGTGTTTGAGAGAGAAGCCAGCCGATAGATTAGTATCAAGATCGAGGTGTCACCCTACTCCTTCGGTGTTGGGAAGTGTGTGTGTGTGGTTGTGTGGTTGTGGGTGTGTGTGTCGGGGGGCGGGGGGGGGGGCAGTGACACTTACATATCCCTACTCTTATAAAAAACAGAGTTGGTGATGATGGTGTTCCTGCCATCCTGCAATATAGGATATCCGATTTATACCCGACGGATAGGAAGGAAACTCTGGCAATTTTGCAAAAAGATACCCACGCCCCTCTCCGCATTTGCAAATAAGGCATTCCCTCGTTCATCCTTTTCTCCCACAAGATAAACTACTCATACAAATGCATCTTGATGTTAGGTGCAACGCATGGGCATCTTGCTAGTAGGGAGAAGGAGTTTGTGTGACACATATCTAGCTATATTAAGGGATAGGTAGATAGCATTTGTGCGAGGCATACTTAAAGCATCACGAAGATAAACAAAATTGTGTACATGCAAGTGCCGGAAAAAATGAAGCGAGAAACAATGTGGTTGAGAGAGAGAGAGAGAGCGAAATCTCAAAACAAAAGGTGCTCTGTTGGAATCGCACTGTATGTATTCATATGGTTCCGGAACTCGAGTTAACCTTAGGCATATGTGTGAGAGACATTATTATACTTTGAGACATTAGTGGCCGTGGGTGGGCGGAATTAAAGGGGTGGGCGTGTTCGACAGAGAGAGCGTGTGTGTTTCTGTGTGGGAGACTTGTAGGACGGGGTAGAAAGACGAATTCTAACCTTGAAGTAGGGAGAGAAATACACGAAGTGCGCGTGTGTGATTCCAATGACCACAGGGAAATGAGATATGTATGCGTGTGAGAGAGATTGCACAATTCATTCACGTAACACTATCTAGCGATCGTGGACGTGCATTGGTTGAACATAAATCAATATCTACTTCGTATCATGGCCAAAGGTACAATATCGATTCAACGCTATAAAGATTGGACACTCACATATCACATTTTTTTTCTATTTAAATAAACCTTTTCAGTTGTGCATGCCAAAGTTACACTGATGTTTCTTCAAACAACCAATGTAGCTATCATGTACATGCACCATTGTTACTCTTGCATTCAAAATCATTAGTCTTGGATGATTTAAGGTTCTATTATGAAGTAATATATGTAATATTCATATATGAATTCAACAGGTACGCAATTTATGAAATGGAGGCTATGTAATCATATGAGGTAACACTTTTAAGTAGCGGACTTCTTTTTGTGTGCCTCTACACTAACACGTCAATGCATTATGTTTAAAGTAAATATCCAATTGCACCAAATTATCTATTTACACGAGAAATACATAGGTTGAGCATTTGATCCCTTTTTTGTGAACGCGCCACTACACCCGTACGATTGGCCGCGCCCGTGTGAACGTCCAAGTTATCGGCGCATCATCCCGCGTTATTGTCTTTTTTTCTGGGGTGGACACACCAGTTATTAACTGCCGACGTGTGCCCCGTGTACACAGTCTCGCATGCCCTTCCCGCTAGCACGGTCCAAAATTAGTTGAAACTGGATACGAACGATCCCGCGGGCGGCAAAATCTCCCGCCTCCTTATAAATTTCCGCCACCTTAGTCTTTAGCATGCGAAATTCCCCTGTTTTCCTTGGTATACGCAGACCAACAGTTACTATACCGCCCTCATCTACATAAGAGGTCGGGGCTGCTTTGGTAACCTCCGGTTCCCCCCACTACACGGCACCCCCGTTTCCTCTCCCCCTCCCGCAAAAATGACTAACTCCACAGCACCAGAGCATCTCACATCACGCCGTCCGTACTTCATCGGCCTTTCTCCCCTCCCCACTCGAAACCCTAGACTGCTCATCCACCGGCGTACCAGAGCCCATTCACTGCCAGCGGCGTCCACCTCGCCGGATCTGATTCTGCGGCCGCATCTAGCCCTCCCACCTCCCCTAGAAACAAGTAGACTGCTCATCCACCACTGTACTACAGCCCATTCAGTGCCGGCCTTGTCCATGGCGCCGGATCTGCTTCGCCGGTACTCTCGTCAACCGCAGCGCATCTGCAGCGGCTCATTCGTACTCCCCACCGGAGACGCTTCGTCCACACCCCCCGGAGCTGCCCCACCGACGCCCCTGTCGACGGCCTCTGATCCTCTTCGCCGACTCCTTCCTCAACCCTACCGGAGCCACTTCACCGACAACATTGTCAACCCCACCGGAGTAGCTTCGCCTATACCATTTTCAACCCAACCGGGGCCGCTTTGCCAACTCACAAGTCCACGGCCTCAGATCCGCTTCCTCACACCCTCATCCAACCTACCGGAGCAGCTTCTGACGCCCTCTCCACGGCCGCAGATCCACATCGTCGACACCATCCTTAACCCAACCACCAGAGCAGCTTCACCTACGCCCTCGTCCACGGCCACAGATCCTCTTCGCCCACACCATAGTCCACCCTACCGGAGCCGCTTCACAAACACCCTACTCGACGGTTCTAAATCTCCTTACTGGACCCCGACAGCCAGCGCAACATCATCACCCTTGACATTTCTAACCTGATTCCCACCGTCTGGCAAGATGCCAAGCACCCGCCACGGCCTAGGTACTTGTCACCTTTAAACCCGTCCAGCATCACCTACCCGATGTACTTAAAATATACTAATAGGTCGCTTTTACCTGTTATGCAGCTGGCAAAAACTAGAAGGACGATGTTTCTTCTGGAACTAACAGCTTGGCCAACCAAGATCCTGGACCGAGGCATTGCTATGATCTTGTAAGCGTGTCTCTCTTTCTTGTATTGTTCTGTGCCTGCCAGCGTGCTTTGCTAGGATTTTCGACTAGTAATCCCTTTGTGCAGACAATAATTTCTACTACTAGCTGCAAAATTAGATATATAGATGTCATACATGATACTACCTCGTACCTCCGTTCCTAAATATAAGTCTTTCTAGAGATTCCAATATAGGCTACATACGGAGCAAAATGAGTGAATCTACACTCGAAAATGCATCTATATACATCTGTATGTGGTCCATACTGGAATCTCTAAATAGACATATATTTAGGAACAGAGGCAGTACATTACACAAAATCGTAGGTGGCATGTAGGAATTCCAGTAAACTACATTAGGCTCCCTTAGAGTGCCTGCTAGTCCAGCACACAGAGTCATGGCTAGTTTATGCTACGCACACAATCATTAATTGGTGGTTTAAATAGGCGCAAGGGATATGCAATGTATTATCATGTAGAGATGTGTGAAATTAGCCGTGCCAACTTGCAGATTGGGTTACACAATGAAAAAGTACAAGATGTATGTGGCAATTTCATGGAACATCGCAAAAAAAGGAGAGCCAGCGGTGAGCCTATATAGTGTGCTATGGTATGTCACTCCTCCATTGCAATCATCGTGACATGTTATTTGTATGTCAGTTCTATTGGCCAAGTTTCTTAGGGACACTTATTACGAGTTATCCTAAGAAAATAAGCGCCTATGAATATAAGCTCCATGTAATAAGCCAACCAGTTCTTTTCATTGCATTTTCAGATTATCTTTGGTATGATAAGTGAAAAGTCTAGATTGCATTATATTTTTTCATTTTGCTGCCCATATGAAAATTAATTTGACTTGCAAACATCACAAATTGAACCCAGTGCAGTAATTAATATGATAGGAAAACAGACCATCACTATTTGCTCAAAATGCAAATACAAAGATACCATCTACTTGGCACAATCTACTTTGGTCAATGTTTTCCATAGAGATCCCATTGCCTAATTTAAACGAAAAAGCATGACCCACATTTAAATGAAGAACAATTATTTATTGAAATTCGATGGTCCAAGTGGCTAGTTATTATCATATAGCAGCACCACCCGAAAGCATCATATAGCAGCAGCAGCTCATAGCAACTCATCATACAGCAGCAGCAGTGTGCAATTCATCATATACCAGCAGCAGCTCATAGCAATTCATCATATAGCAGCAGCAGGAGCAGCTCATAGCAATTCATCATATAGCAGTAGCAGGAGCAGCTCATAGCAATTCATCATATAGCAGCAGCAGGAGCAGCTCATAGCAATTCATCATATAGCATCAGCAGGAGAAGCTCATAGCAATTCATCATACAGCAGCAGCAGGAGCAGCTTATAGCAACTCATCATATAGCAGCAGCAGCTCGTAGCAATTCATCATATAGCAGCAGTAGAAGCTCGTAGCAATTCATCATATATCAGCAGTAGCTCATAGCAATTCATCATATAGCAGCAGCAGGAGCTACTCATAGCAATGCATCATATAGCAGCAGAAGCAGCTCATAGCAATTCATCGTATAGTGGATCAGAATGAAAATTTGGCAAAAAATCAAAGGAGATCCTCACCTTGTTGGATGAGCTCATCCTTCAACCGGACCTCAAGGCCACGGCTTGGGAGGTGGGGAGGGGGAATAAGGTGCCTTCTGCCGTAGTGTGGCATCAGTCGTAGTTGTGCAGCGCCTGCCGGAGTAGTGCGTTGGATGAACAACAATGGAGCAGCTGCTGGAGACCATGAGAATGTGGGGCGGCACCAGAGGGCGGAGCAGCCACGGAGATTTGCCCCTACCCGCCGGCCATGTAGCCTAGCTGGACAGAGGATCGTCGAGGACCAGGCCAGATGGGACCAGTGGCGACGGCTTGCTAGAGGAACCCTAGTGCTGCAAGCAGGCGATCGAGGTAGAGGGAAAGGGGAGAGGAGATGCAAGCGGGCAGGGCAATGAACGCTTGCGTGTTTGTTTTTACTTGAGGGTGAGGTGTGATGCGGGCGTCACCAGTTGCATTTTGAGTGTAATATAGGCAGACAATAGAGTCATTTCACTATTCCCCTTCCCTTCAATTTTTAGTGAGGTTCTACCCGAAACACCCCCCTCCAAAGCGAAATTAGTGAAGCCCAAGCCCATAACTCACAAATGACTTCTTTACATCTTTTATGGCTTATTTTGACAATAAGCCCTGAAAAGGCGGAATAGAACTGGCCCTTAACCTGCAATTCAATTGTGCGTGCAATGATGAATCACTCCTGCCTGCTATAGTGTACATTTAGGCATCATCATACATGGCATAACCTAATACATGTGCATTCCATTGTAGAATCTGGAATATGCAATGTTTATGTTAGTTCATACATTGCACATGATGTTTAAATGCCCCTTAAATCTGGTCAGTCAAGTGATGGTCTTTAAGCCTCCTTCTTTGCTTCTTTTCTTGATATGTAAGATTTGCTCACACATCTGTTCAATTGTTTGTTTGCATCAACCAGCCATACTAGGACTGTTTGCTTTATTACTTGTTGTTCTTGACCTAACACTCTAACAGAGCTTGTCAACAATTTAAACACTAAGGGCTGCTGTAGTGGGGCCTTTTCTAACTCATAGGCGACATAAAGGTTTGGCGGTACACTAAAGTAGGCTCTCCAAGAGTACCTGGAGATCCAGTTCGAAGGTATGCCTAGTTTTTACATAGTGCACACATAGTAAATGCTCATTTCATTGTGTGCAAGTGCAAGAGATGTGGCATGTTTCATTATGTGGTGTTGTTTTGTTATAATGTCATCCTTTTGTGTTCATAGACTGGAAAGTATGCATATTTATCTTCCAAGGAGACGAGTAACTAGTTTGTGTCACCTTGCAGAGGGGGTGCAATGAAGATAAGATTGAGGATTTCCAAGTACAAGATGTTAGGAAGGAGCCTTGCAAGAGAAGTAGGAGCTGCGCTGAGCCTCTTCAACCTGTTAAGGTAAGTCACTGTATCCAACTCAACAGTTCAATTCCTAGGTTGTTTCAGGCATAGTTAATTTGCTCTTTTCAATTGCTTTATTTGTCCTCAGTTAATGAGATGCCCAAAGAATGATGCTTGATGTTGGGTACTTGTATAACTATTAGTTGACATAATTAAAGGCCTTACCATTTAATTACTCTGCTGAAGTGTGCCTGAAGCTTTGAAGTCTATTAACCAACTATTATTGAATGAGGCTCACAATCTAGTTTATACTAGGCTAATGATTGCATAGTTTTGCTTGTTGTAGTATGTTTGTATGAAATCCTCTGCTGTTCATTATGCTCCCTAAGACTTTAATTGAGCTACAGAATGGCCAACTACTTGCTTACTTCTACGCAATGTATTGTCTAAATTTGTAACTTGTCTGTGTTTTGGATTGGGCCCCAACATCATGCTCCTCTGGTGAGCTAAGAGAGATTTCTGTACGCAGGCTGCACAGACTACCTTTTTTATAATTTTTAAAATATCACCTGCTTATGCTTCATGACGTGTAACATTATTGTTAGTCCTGTTTTGCCATGTACAAAATAGTCTGTCTTGCTCGCTTCACTATTGTAACTATATTTTGCCCTAGTCATGTGTACTTACAGAAACATTTCATGATGAAGTGACATCAACACAAAGTTCTGCGAGCAGTGCGGCATGGCCATTACCGAATGATTATGGATTGGAATTGGAATGTGCTGATGTTCTCGAGCATCAACTAGAGGTGGCAAGACAACGTGTACATGATTCTGAACGTACAATCAACAAGTTGAGACTGGACATGCAGGTATTAGATGCAGGAGTCAAAAAAATGAAACAAGACACTGAGGTAACAATGAAGGAATTGGAGATTTTGCAGACTAAAATTTCTGCTATCTAAATCCGGCCAATCCTATTTTCTGAAGAGATTATAGTTCAAATGGTAAGTTATGTTGATGCGCGTCCATGATGTATGAGCTGTATTTGCCGAGTGTATGTAATTTGATGTTTGTGTATGCTTTATTATCACTGGTGCCGAATCATAATGCCCAGTGGTTATAATCGGCTGTAATTTCTTTATTGTATAGTGTAGGATTATTCTACGTTTCTATGCCTTAGTCTCTTTATAGTATAGTGTATGTTTTTTAGACGTGATAGTATAGAGTAGGATAATTCTTTGAATATGCTATATCGTTCAAACGGGGGCCAACTCGCCCAAACGTTGTAGTGACCACGGCCTGTTCCATGGGCCATCTACGAGACGGACGATCCCTGGCCTTCTGTGGCCGTCGGATTCGTGGGCCTTCTATGGGCTGTCGGATCCGTGGGCCTTCTATCGGCTGTCGGATCCATGGGCCTTCCATGGGCGAGCGGATCCATGGGCCTTCTATGGGCCGTCGGGTCAATGGGCCTTCCGTGGGCCGTCGGGTCAATGGGCCTTGTACGGGCCGTCTCATCTATGGGCCTTGTACGGGCCGTATAAGTGGTCGTAAATGGGCTAGAGTGGAAATCATACGTTTTATGGGCTGACCATAACGGGCCGTTAAACGGCCGTATTTGATGATGCTATGAAAATGGCCCAACAGATTAACGGGCCACAAACGGGCCGACTGTATCAACGGGCTGAATTTGGCCCACAAGCAGAAAAGGCCTGTAACGAGCCGTAAGTAAACGAATGCTGGAAATGAGCCCAAGAATAAATGGGCCCTGAGAAGGCCAAAAGATAACATGGGCTGGAAACGGCCCAACGGTATAATGGGCCGTTAATGGGTATAAAGTGATACACTGTTCATCACGGGCCAGTTTTACCACGGGCCGTTAACGGGCCAAGGGTTACTAAGGACCTCAGATGGGCCAAAAGACGTCATGGGCCATACATGGGCCGGAAGTTAAAACGGGCTGGAATTATATTGGACGGCCCAGATGACGCTACTGGGCCTAATTCAGATAGGCCGTAAACGGGCCCTGGGTTAGTGGGCTGTAAATGGGCTATATGCAAACAAGCCGTTAACAGGCTTACCGTGGGCTGGCCTGCCACCTTTTGACCAAGTCAAACGGGCCGGCCTTTTCACCGGAATGGGCCTCTGTTGGGTCGTGCCACGTGTCGACGTATCATAGGCGCTTTGGGTCCAATGAGTGGATGATATCTGTCCCAACGGTGAGCCGACACGTGTTTCCTCCAGTCAATGATGATTTTACACGTGGAAAATCCCCATTGGTCGGGGCTGTTAACGGGTTATCGGATCCAAAACCGGACCCGATAGCTTAACGGCGTTCCATTACGGTGGATGTCACGTGTCGGTCACCCTTGACGAAAGCATTTCTGTGATGCGCGATTTATCGTCATGGAAGTGGACACTTCCGTGATGATAATTTTGGTAATGTCATGGAACACTTCTACGACAGCACGGGTATGACTATCTTGATTTTGTCATAAATTTGTCATGGATGTACATGCATGACAAAAAACGCGACCTACTGTGACAAACACGTATCATCACGGAAGTGTATTTTTTTGTAGTGTGAGGAGATCCCTCCTGAGTCTGTCGAGTCTGAAGTGCCACATGTTGACAATTCAAAGTTGTCACCTGTTGTTGATGATGTCCAGTCCCAGGACCCGGAAGATTAGTTTCAGTTCATGTTGTTTTACCTGCAGTGCTGGGGAAGCGTGGACGTGAGGCCAGGCGGGGTCGCAGATCCTCTGTTGAAGTGCCCCCAACTCTAGATTTCTCTGTCAGGCGTATGACACGCAGCGCGGCCAAGGCCTCTGGGTATAAACCTTATTCTGCGATTCCCACGGGCTAAGAAGGCCAAGGTGGTGGTTGACGCAACTGAACCTGAAGAAACGACGCCGGCGATACCTGCACCAACTCCAATTTCTGAATTGCAGGTAGTCGGCGCTCACCTGGGTATCTCTGAAGATCAGTTAACGCTGGAGAAGCTTATGGGTTCCCCAAAGAACTCCTCCTTCAACCCGGTTCCTGATGATGAGTAAATCTAGGCTACAAGATCTGTACCAGAGGAGTTTTACCTGGCTTAGTTTTTATTTTGTTAGTGGCGACTGTTTACCTGAGCTCGTTGAACTCTATGCTATGTTAGGCTTAGCAGTCCTTGATTTATTCCTGTGAGTTTATTATGGATAGTACAACTTATCGTAATTGGCGTGTGCTGTGCTAGAATGTTCGTGGTTTAAACTCTGATGCTCGTCAGAGAGATGTGAGAGCTAAGATCGAGGAAAGTCAATGCTCTATTCTTTGTTTGCAAGAGATGATTTTGATATCCGAAAAATTAGAGCTTTCTATCCTCGACGCCTTGACACTTTTGTGTTTGCCCCATCAGTTGGTGCCTCTGGTGGTATTTTAGTAGTTTGGAATTCATCAATTTTCAAAGGGACTCTGGTTCAAATACAGAGCTTTGGCATTGTAGTCTCGTTTCAATCAGTTCATAATGCTGAGAAGTGGACCCTTGTTATGGCCCCCCTTTGGGATAATTTTGTTAGTTGGCTGTATCATCTGTATATCCCCACTGATGAAAATTGGTTGCTTCTAAACTTCATTCGCTCCTTGGATAAAAGAAACAGACCGGGGGGTGATGTTAATGACATATTTCTGTTCAGTGAGATCATTGGACACTTGGGGCTGCTTGAACTACCTTTGAAGCGAAGGAGCTTTACTTGGTCAAATATGCAAGAACATCCTCTGTTAGAACAGCTCGATTGGTTTTCTACAACCTCTGATTGGATTTCTTACTATCCTAATACAGTTGTTCTGCCTCTGGCAAAAACCTCCTCCGATAATGTTCCTTGTGTGGTTTCCATTGACACAACTATACCGAAGGCCAAGGTTTTTAGGTTTGAAAATTTTTGGGTGGACATGCCAGGGTTTATGAACTGTGTCAAGAGTTCTTGGAATCAGTCGGTGTGTGCTGACCTGTCTGCTTCTGCTGTATTGTTAACCAAGTTTAAGCGTCTGCGTTATGCCCTCAAGGCCTGGAGTAAGAACTTGTAGTATCTTAAACGACTCACAATGGACTCCAGCCGGGTGATTTTGTTCTTTGATAGCTTGGAAGAGCTTCGGCCTCTCACCACGCCAGAATTTAACTTTCGAAAGATTGTTAAGCTTCACCATGAGAATTTTCTTAGAATACACTATATTTATTGGAAGCAGATGTGTACTATCCGCTATATTAAGGTTGGGGAGGAATATTCCAAGTTCTTTCATGCCATGGCCTCCGAACGTTTACGCAGGAATACCATTGCCAGTCTTTCAGTGGCTGGTGGTGATCTAGTCTCTGATCATTCACAAATGGTGGGAATTCTTTGGTCATCGTTTAAAAACAGAATGGGCCAGGCCCAAGGAATTGATAAGGGCTTTGATCTTCCCAATCTCATTCACCCAGTCAATGGATTGCAGATCTTATCTGAACCTTTCTCTGCTGAGGAAATCAACACTGTTTTGAAGGATCTGCCAACTGATCAAGCTCCTGGGCCTGATGGCTTTACTGGCCTCTTTGTCAAGAAGTGTTGGCCCATCATTGAGAAGGATTTTTTGAATCTCATTCAGGATTTCTTTGATGGGAGATTATCGATGGAGAATATCAATGGTTCTCTCATCACCCTCATACCAAAGATGCTATCTCCTGAGGGACCTGAGGATTTTAGGCCGATTTCTCTGACCAACACATGTCTAAAGTTCCTTACTAAGTTGCTGGCAAACAGGTTACAAAAGGTGATTCTTTGATGTATTCACAAAAACCAATATGGGTTTTTGAAGAGCAGAGCCATTCAGGACTCCCTGGCTTGGGCTTTTGAGTACATTCATCAATGTAAGCAGTCAAGAAGGCCTATCATCATTTTGAAGCAGGATTTTGCAAAAGCCTTCGATACTGTGGAGCATGATCTTATCATACAAATTCTTCAACACAAATCTTTTGATGCAAAATGGAATGCTTGGATTAAGGAGATCCTTTCTTCTGGCTCATCATCTGTTCTCCTCAATGGTGTGCCTGGTAAAAAGTTCAAATGCAAATGTGGCGTCAGGCAGGGTGATCCACTCTCCCCACTTTTGTTTGTTATTGCTACTGATGTTTTTAATCTGTGGTCAATGACATGTTGGCTAGGGGAGTTCTAACACTTCCAATCCCATCCCATGATCCTGATTTTCCTGTTATCCAGTATGCTGATGGTACAGTAATCGCCCTCCCTGCAGTGGAGGATCAGTTGGTTGCTCTCAAGAACATGCTCCATATTTTTCAGCAGTCAACTGGTCTCAAAGTGAACTTTGCCAAGTCTTCAACGATTCCCATCAATATGGAGCAAGCTGAGGCGCAGAGACTTTCCAACATTTTGGGTTGTAGGTTGGAACAGTTACCTTTCACATACCTGGGCCTGCCTCTTGGTACTACAAGACCTAGAATTGTTGATGTAATGCCTTTGGTGGACAGTGTTGAAAGAAGATTATCGGTTAGCTCTGCCATGCTTAATCAAGGATCCAGGTTGCAATTGCTCACATCTGTCCTTACCTCAATGCCCATATACTTCTTCTGCAGCCTACATATTCCTCCTGGTATTATTAAGCAACTAGATAGGACCATCAGGCAATGCCTTTGGAGAGGAAACCCTGATGCCCCCAAGCAATCTTTAGCTGCCTGGGACCTAGTTTGCAGACCTAAGGATAAGGGAGGCCTAGAGATTCTTAACTTGAATATTCAGAACCAATGTCTCCTTCTCAAGCATTTGCATAAATTCTATAATAAGCAGCAAGTACCATGGGTTCAATTGATATGGGATAGTTATTATGATGGAGTTGTGCCACATGCAACAATAGTCATTGGCTCCTTTTGGTGGAAGGACATTCTCAAGCTTATAGATCAATTGCCTCAGTACAAATTAATATGGGTGATTCTGCTCTCTTTTGGCTTGATGCCTGACACGTGGGAGGTTCTTCCCGACCTCTGAACTTGAGGCTTCCAAGACTCTTCTCTTTTGTTTTGGATGACAAACTTTCTGTCAGGGACTTCATACAGAATCAAGATTTGTTCTCCATGTTCCATCTGCCAATATCACAGGAGGCAGCAGCTGAAATGGAAATCTGGGAAGGATGGTTGTTTAATCTACAGAGAGATCCCACTTTGCCTGATGTCTGGATATGGCCTGGAAAGTCTGGGCAGTTCTCATCTAAGAGCTTTTATGTCATCATGCATATGCACCTTCCAACTATCCAACCCTACAAGTGGCTTTGGCAGAGCAGATGTACTATGAAAATTAAAGTTTTCAGCTGGCTCCTTTTCTTTGACAGGCTCAACACGAAGGATATGTTGGTCAGACGGCATTGGCGGTCCCCTTTGGATGATAACATATGTGTCATCTGCGATGCTTATGTCTATGAAGATAGAGCACATCTTTTCTTTGAATGTAACTTCAGTTGCAGGGTCTGGAATTATTTGCAAATTGATTGGAGCCATGGCTCTAATATCCAACAGTGTATCTCCCAAGCAAGGCAAAGATATGGACACCCATTCTTCTTTCAAGTGATGCTCACAGCTTCCTGGAATATTTGGATTCTAAGGAATGGGAGAACCTTCGGGGTACAAGGGCTACTTTTGCAGCATGGAGATGTAATTTTGTACATGATATACTTCGGCTGTCTCATAGACTTAAGGATATTTTTAGGCATAGGCTTGTTGATTGGGTTAACTCCCTCATGTAAACTAAGCTTTCTTTCTAACTTAGTTTAGGCCTATAACCTTTGAACTCCTCTGTACAGTTTTGTTTGTTTGGTTGTTGCAATAAAGGGTTGTGGGGTTTTTACCCTACAGTAAATATTCAAAAAAACATAATTCACATACATGTTTTCTAAGTAATCAGGATCGCATGATTTAATTCACATATGTGATTTATATGCTAAACAGAGGGCATTCGATATGATGTCTGAACTAAGAACATGGTGTTGAATGTTGTTTATATGATGTCTATACTATGCAATGCAAGACATCATATGCTTGATATGAGAAGTATAACCGTGCCAAGTTAGAGCATACACCTCAATGGGGGAATAGGACTGGTCATCTGTCTCTGAATCCATCTCTGAGGAGCTATCGGGACCCATCAAGAGATTTGCTTCGACAGGTAGCACTGTCTGCTCTGAAGGCCTTGTTTTCACTCCAGATTTTTCCATCTCCCACCCAAATGGCTGATTCACGGGAAGAGTAGTTTAATGTACAAACATTGTCGACAAATGGAAATGTAACGAAGAAAAGGATGGGCAGGATATCATTCAAACATATAATGCCTGGTTAAACGGGATGGCATTGCACATTTCACATATATTATGGCTGGCTAAAAGACATGAGACTGCATAATTCCCATATATGATATAGAAACTAAACATGTAGCATTACAGAACATGTCTAAACTAAGCAGATGACATATATGATGTCAAAAGTAGGCACTGCAAGGCAACATATTCCTGATATGACTAACATCATCATGCTAAGGTAGAGCAAACACCTTGGGGGTAAATAGGAGTGGTCAACTGCATCTGAATCCACCTCAGAATAGATATCTTCCTCTGGATTACAATCTGGAGAGGAGGGGTGGGAGGGTTTGACATTGAACCCACCATGGAGCGATGTCTGCATGACATTGTATTTCCGCGCAAAACACTTCTCTTTTTCTCTACATGTTCAGCATGACTGTGCACAATATCTGACATGCATACGAAAAAAATATGGTGAGATTATGTAAGGAGAGCATGCAGAAATCTAGAGTGATGGTAACAAGCATTGGATGGATCCAAAAATAATGATAGCAGGCTGAAGATTGCTTTAATTTAATAAAAAGACATATGATGATTACTTTACTATTTGTTTCCACCCAGGATGAACAACATAGGCATACCCTAGGTGAACCAGATATTAGATAAAGATACTATTCATTGTTGCCTCGATATGTTCCCACAACTAATTTAGAACTCAAGTTTGAACATTAATTTGGACCTGACTTGGAGTGTAACAGGTGAACGGGACGATAAAGTAGCAGGTAATTTTAAGCAATGCATAACATAAGCATAAACAAAAGAGTGCGACCTCTCTTGTGGACCCGTGTACTCCTTAGGTTCTTCTGCTGAGTCGATGATGGTGATGTCGTTGCGGTGGGTGCCGGCGGCAAGGAAGGATATCTGAGCCGGAGAAAGACGGTCAGGAGTCGTGATGTCTAGTTTGGTGGATTCTTCTGTCGATGCAGCAGCTCAGGTGAGGTGGACGACGTCGCGGCAGGAGCAAGACAAACCACACAAAGTTTCCTTCGACACCTACCTGTAACTGAAGTAATTATGTAAGGGCTCATTTGGCTTGCATGATTCTAAAAATGCAGGGATAGAAAAAACATCGGAATACGATAGGAATGCACATGGTAAACAAAGCATTTGTAAACACAAGATTTCTGTCAACTTGGGTGTTTGGTTCACGGGAATTGGAAGAGCAGAGGAATGCAAAGAAACATGGCCAAAATAAAGTGAAACCATATGAAAGCCTGTACATTTAGAATGTTGTTCTGCCACTAATGTACTTGGTCTTGTTTTCATGCATAGGATTTTGAAAAGTATGTCCAGGTGGATGTTTTGCTCCATTCTTTTCAACAAAATGCATGAATAATTGAATAGTAGAGTGCCATAGGAAAATTTCCTATTGCTATGTGTTTTCCGTTGAACCAAAATAGCCCTAATGGATCTACGTGAATGTAGAGTAATAAGTGATGCAACAAGTGTACAACCTCTTTGCCGTAGCCGTGTCGACCTCAGCATCATTGGGTTGGCCGCTGAAGAAGTTGAGGCAGAGGTGGCTGTCGGGGGTGTGGAGGAAGATCTGAGGAATCTGTAAACGGCGTCCAAGGCACTGCTCTGTTGTGATGGATCGTTCTGTCGTTGGAGCAGCTCTGGTGAGCTGTAAGACATCAAGGCTGAAGCAGTCTCACAAGACAGACATCGTTAATCTCAAGTGGGATTCTAATAGCATCTCCAATAGATGATGTAAAATAGATGTAAAATTTACATCACCAAAAACCACCTGACTATAATAGATGAGGTAAAAACTGTTGACTCTGAACTTAACTGTCGAAACTGAAATTTACTGTGGAATCCGAATGTTACTGTCGAAACTGAACACAATGGTAGCAGAGAGACACTTCACATGGGATAGTTTAGGGAGGGCCTGCAGTTCATCTTCAACCTGCACCCCCCTGAGCCGCCAGCCACCACCGGCCGAACCCCGCTCTGCCTCGCCTCCCCGAAACAACTCCCCACCGCCGGTCCGCCGCCGCCTCGCCGCCCCGAAACAACTCCCCACCGCCGGTCCACCGCCTCCTCGCTGCCCCAAAACAACTCCCCACCGCCAGTCCGCCGCCACCCAGCCAGCCCTCTAGGCCCCCCCACGCACCAAGCTTTTTCTCCGGCAATCCCCACGCCACCGCCCCACTATCGCGCCCCCACCGGCGGCGAGCACCGCCCCCACCCAGAACCCAAACATAGATAGTGGGGTACCTCTCCGGCGAGCCCCCCTCCCTGCTGCGGGTGGTTCTTCCTTAACTCCGGCGAGCCACCCTTGCCCACCCCCTGAAAATCGACTGACCCAAAAGTGGATTCAGTCGACTGAAGTGTAGCTAAATGGAGTAGAGCAGCAGCACGAGCGAGGGGGAGAGCAGCAGCAGCAACGCGAGCGAGCGAGCAAGAGCCGGAGCAGGAGCAGCAGATCCGGCTGGTATGGACGCCGCTGCCGAAGGGGCCTCACACTGAGGGAGAGCCGCCATGGATATGTCGCCCGTGGCACCGGCTTCGAGGTAGCTGCTCCTTGGGGGTGCGGGATGGAGCACCGTCAGCGCCGGGAGGTCGAGTTAAGGAGAAGGTGCGATGCGATGAGTGTACAACCTCTTTGGTGGCGCTGAGTAGGCCTCAGCTTCGTCCGAGGAGTCGGTGAGGATGCTGCGGTTCCGGTGGAGCAGGTTAAGGCGGCGCTGTGGGGATGGAGCAGCCGCGATAGACGAGGCGATCGTTGGAGCAGCTCCTTGGAGGTGGAGGACAGGGCGGCTGAACTGGTGGGACGACGAGATGGACGACGGATCCTCATCCGGGCAGGTGGATTAGGGATGTCGAGCTGTTGGGGTGGACGATGTCGTCGGGGAAGAGGCTCCAGCTGGGCAGCGGTGAGGTGGCGGACGGAGGAGGGTGGGGTTTCGCGGCTGGAGCAGAGAGGTTATGGCGGCCTGGGATTTCGAATGGCGAAAAGGAGGCGATGGGAGGGGGGAACCATGACTTAGGGACGCGCTTGTCCAAAATGTAGGGTGTGTTACAAAAGTAATTCGGCTCAGGGTTAGAAGGGGGATTTTGCGTCTCGGGATTTGGCAGCTTGAGGGAGTTTTCGCGCGTGTTGTAATTTCGGGATAGCAAGGCGCGGGTTGTGAAGGCGTCAGTTTTGGGAGCACGATATCTGAATTTTCGAGATATAACAAGGCGTGGGTTGAATTTTAGGGACAAGCCTAACGTGTAATATTGTACTTGTATGCACCAAATCAATTCACACTTCCCTCAATGAAAAAAACGAAAAAAATAAAACTATTCACACTACACAAAGAGAGAGAGTCTTGTCCCGTTTTACTATACAAATGCTATTCAAAGCTACTCCCTCCTTCCATCTATATAGGGCCTAATGTGTTTTTCGAGGCTAACTTTGACCAAATATTAGAGCAATAATATATGACATGCAACTTACACAAAGCACACCATTAAATTCGTGTGTGAAAGGAGCTTTCAATGATATAATTTTCACATTGTGCATGTCATGTACTATTTATCTTGTCAATAGTCAAAGGCGGTCTTAAAAAACGCATTAGGCCCTATATAGATAGAAGGAGGGAGTATGAATCCATGTTATGTCCAATTAAATTTTTTTGCTGGCTGTATAATGCATGTAACCTACTCATACCAACATTTTAGTGCATTTTGAATGTTTATACTACCTCTGCAATTCAAACTGAATTTGAATTCGTTTCTCTATTTCAATAAGAATCTACAATCATGATTGTTGCCAACTTCAACCATCATTTGTGTGTTACCTTAACAACACACCACATGATTACTATACAGGTAAATATGAACTCGAATTGAATTTTTTGAATACACTTGATGTTGATTCCAAATAATAGTACATTTGATGTACTAACTATATATTCATAATCTAAACCATGTTCCATATGTACACCGTGTTTATCACACAAAGTATAGTGCCCCGCCACCTACATTATGACAAGTATTTAGCCCTGAGCTGCAAAAGCCACACATTACCCCAAATTATAATCAATGTTCTATATATTATATGTAGTACTAGCAAGATGCCCATGCGTTCCATGGAACATCAACATGATCAAGGGGAGGCCTTATTTGCAAATATGGAGAGGGGTGTGGGTAACTTTTTTCCAAATTGCCATAGTTTCCTTCCTACAATACAAAAAAAGACACTTCCATGATGATACGTGTTTGTCACAGTAGGTCACGTTTTTTGTCATGCATGTACATCCATGACAATTTTATGACAAAATCAAGATAGTCATACCTGTGTTGTCATAGAAGAGTTCCATGACATTACCAAAATTATCATCACGGAAGTGTCCACTTCCATGATGATAAATCATGCGTCATAGAAGTGCTTTCGTCAAGGGTGACCGACACGTGGCATCCACCGTAACGGCTAGCCGTTAAGCTATCAAGTCTGTTAGATCCTATAACCCGTTAACAGCCCGGACCAATGGTGATTTTCCACGTGTAAAATTCTCATTAGCCAGTGGAAACACGTGTCCGCTCCTCGGTGGGCCAGATGTCGCCGTCCATTAGAGGAGACATGCCTATGATACGTCGACACATGGCAGGGCCCAACAGAGGCCCATATAGGTTAAAAAGGTCGGCCCAGTCAAAGGCCCGTAGTACTTACTCAAGTAATAGTGGGCCAGCCCAATAACGGCCTGTTTAATAAAGGCCCATTTACGGCCCGAAGCCAGATCTCGCCCATTAATTGTTTGCCGAATATTTGGGCCCAATTACAGCCCAGTGAATTTCGGCCTGTTAGAGGCCCGATGTACACATGGGCCCATTTCAGCCCGGTGTGTCTTTCGGCCTGGGAATGGCCCGTGCTGCCCACGGGCCATATATGGTCTGACATGACATCCGGCCCACTAACGGCGTGTGATAAAGGTGGCAATAGTTCAGCCCAACGTGACTTTGGGCCTGTTAAAGGCCTGTCATATAATTTGGCCTGTTGATGTACGTACTAAGCTTTCGGCCTCTTAAAGGCCCATGATATCAGTGGGACAACTAAGGCCCAAGATATGTTTCGGCCTGGTAACGACCCGTCATATAACTGGGCCAAAAAAGGCCCGGTCTATAGTTCAGCCTCTGAAGGCCTGTCGTAGACTAGTGAAAATTGAGGCCCAACATGCATTTCGGCCTGCTAAAGGCCCATGGTTTCTTCTGGGCCGTAACAGGCCAGTAGAATATTCAGCCTGTTAATGGCCCAACGCTGCCTGGGCCAATCTAAGTGCTGGGTCCACAAAAGGCCCAACTAAAATTTGGGCCGAATATAGGCCAGAGTAAGTTGTGGGCCTGGCGCAAAGTGTGAATGCCCCAATGGCCATTCAGGCCCAAGAAAGATGTAGGACGGCCCAATTGTGGCCCGCTAAAAACCAGGCCCGTTAGAGGCGAATGTTTTGGCAAGGTCGACTACATCAGATTTTTTTTCAGATAGCGAATGATGGCAGTAATTAGTAGGAATTAAGAACAAACCTACTCTATACAATAAAGAAATTACGGCATAGGAACTTAGAATAAACCTATACTATACAATAAAGGATTTATGGTATATTACATCCACTGGGCATCGAAGTTCGCCACCAATGATCATAAAGCGCAACGAAGAAGCATATTACAAAAACTGGGCACTATTGCAGCGTAACAAAATAATACTGAACCGAGACAACTTCCAAGACAATTCAAGAAAGATTAGCCTTGTGCGGGAACTGCTGCGCAAGCTGCTGAGCAAGGCTGTGAGACCAGCCTAGGATGTCGGTCATAGCTTCCAGGTGTAGCTGTTTAGCAATGAGTTTCTCATTGGTGTTCTCCGCAATATTTCTTAGATATAGGACTTCAAGTCGAAGTTGAGTTGTAGAATGCCTTTCTGCTAGAACTTGGGACTGAAGAAGTCGAACTGATTCAGACAGCGAATTCTGTGAGCTTGTCTGACTGCTAGTCTCAAGTAACTTGAACACTGCATCAAGACAAGACTTTGGGGTTGTCTCGCTATCTTCAAGATGTTTTGCCTTCTTTGCTGCAATATATGTTGGGTTTGTCTCACAACCTTCAGTAGACTTGTGCATGCCATCAGGCATATCACCCTAAAACAGGCATAGAGATGACAAGTTTTCCACGTGTATAAAGAAAGATGATAACTGTGCTGTCAATTCCATCCAATTTCAAATTAGAAAATAAGGAGTAAGTTCCAAATATCAATAGCATAATCTGGCATTGTTCATAATGCGGGGAACTTCACCACACTACTGGATTACCATGTCAACATAACAAGCATAGATGAAGGGCAAAGACAATCATTGTATCTATCTTGGTTAATGTGCATGGCATGTTGTTCATATCATCAGCCACATCAATAAGATAAAACAGGAGATGACAAGGTGCAAACGTGGGCTGCTTCACCACACACTGGATTATAGATAAAAAAACAAGCATACATATAGGGAGTATTGAGTAATGTGCATGGTATGAATAAGGAATTTGGTTTTACAAGTAAAACTTGGAACTTACGGTTCGCGAACATGCATTTTGATAGAAACATCAAACTAAACAGCAGCAAACGATCGGGAGTATGAGCAAATTAAATAGCAGTTGAGGATAAAGGCTTTAGAAGGACTGACTTACATTAACAGTTAACACCGGCTTTATAATGCCCTTCTCCATGTCAAGGGAAGGATAACTCAAGAATTTCAGCACATAATCTTCTTCATAAGCATTGCCTGTAATCTACATTTTGTAGAGTGTAATTATAGATATGATAATACTAGAAGGGATAGAGGATAATGTAGATAAGATGTTGACTCATGCTACATAATCAACTACCAATCCTTGGAAGTACAAGCGTTACAGGACAAAATGTACTGACAAGACCAATGGGCTACACTTCTGCACTAGCATTGTTTGTGTATTCAATTTTTTGGTAAGATTAAATATAGGTCTGATATCTTTTAGTAAATGGTGGGCGAGGGAGATAAGATGCAGAATGCTACACAATGAACCAATCCCTCTTCCCATAATACGAGTGTTTTGAACACTGGTGTACTATACAAAACATTGTTATACTATGGGACAGAGGGAGTAGCTGTTAATGTAAGTACAGTGATAGAGTCCATACGGATCTTATAATGTCCACCAAATGGATGATAACGAGGCTAACATATGCAGTGATGCTACATAATCAAACAACTATGAAAGTAAGTATGTTTTTTAGAACTGATGACAGTGAGATTCTCTCACTGCCTTTTATATTAATAAGACAAAATTAAGGGGGTTTAGAGTGTCCAGCACTGTACAAGTTACATAGGGGGGGGGTTAGATAAGTAGCCTAACACAAACAGAAGGTAAAATCAAAGCAAGTTAACTATTGATAGAATGTAAGGGCCCTGCTCTTGCTTTGATCGATGAACCAGCATGGCAAAGTCCTGCTTGAATCTGCTCCTCCACGATTCATATGAAGGTTTAATTCCTCTGAAGTGTTTATCATTCCTCTCCTTCCAGATCTCCCAGGCTGCCACTGCAAAAACTTCTAAGAACATCGGCCTTGCCCATCTGACCTTGCCCTCATGCAGCATTCTGAACCAGTCAGTGTCATTTGGCCATTGTATCCCCACAGCATCCCAGCATCTCTGACTGAAGGGGCAGGTGAAGAAGAGGTGAAAAATATCTTCCTCTGGTGGGTGGTGGCAGAGTAGGCAGTTGTAGTCATCATTTTGGACTCTGAAGTGTCTTCTCCGGAGCATATTTCCAGTGTTCAACCTGTCAGCCAACAACAGCCACAAAACACACCTTCCATTGCATTGTACATTTGGTTTTCCAGATCCAGCCAAAAACCTCATCAACTTGTATCTGGCTAAAACAGTGGGCGTAGTATTTTGAGGATCGAAACTCACCACCTCCCCAGACACAAGACCACACATCCTTGCCATCAGTCATTGAGGTATCCAAGGTCTCTGACTGCAGACCAGCAACCTCATTCCTAGCCTCCAAAGATAGAGGCAGGTGCAACACATCACCCAATCTCTCAGAGGACAAGAGATGTCTCACTGATATATCTGGTTCCTTGGCAAAGGAAAAGGCTCTCGGGTATTTGTCTTGAAAAATCTCAGTATTCCATTTATCTTTCCAAAACAGGATCGTGTCCCCTGCCAATACCTCCGATTTTGTGACCCCTATATATATATCGGATAGTTGCATGAGGTCTCTCCACCAGAAAGATCCACACGGATCAGAGGCATGCGGTATTTTGTCCACATAGTAGGTGTCCCAAACTAAACTTACCCAAGGAACATCATATTTGTTATAGAACTTGTGAAGCTGTTTCAACAACAACCCTTGGTTTTGGGTCTTAAGATCAATGATCCCCAGCCCTCCCTTGCTCTTGGGTTTGCACACCATACCCCATGCTGCCAGTGAGCTGCCCCTATACCCATCGTCCGACTTTCTCACCCATAGACATGACTTGCGCAGCTTATCAAGGTGCTCGATGATCTTTGGGTTTATCTTGATGGAACACATGGCATACAGGGCAAGAGGTACTCACAAGAGCAATGCAGTGTGCAGTATAGTTGCGAGATTCTGTGGTCCCTTGAGAATGAAGGTTCTTCTGCTAACAGTTTTCGTACTAGTGAGACATTAAGGCAAATGCAGAAATGTAGTTCAAATTGTGATGCGATATCATAGACAGTACCTTACGCTGCAGACGAGACCAATGTGTAACAAGATTATTCCAGTCACTATCGGATAAATGTAGCACCAGAGACTTCACAGAAATTTTGTTTAGAGGCTTGCCATCGAAGTACGCTTGCCTCAGGTAGGAACGATACTTCATCAACGAGTGCTTGAAAAGCGCAGCCAACCCTTGCTCGTCTTGACAATCCAGTTTGGTCATCACCTATTTAAAAGAATGAAATCTTCTGTCTTCTGTGAGCAGAAACATATGCAGTAATTACCATGAATAAAATTAGTACATTACTTACGCGTAAGTTGCGGAGGAAGACTGGAAATTGTTTTGTGTCTGCGGTATAATCTTTCCATGAAGGAAAGATGCGCACAAAGTTCCTGACAACAATATAAGCTTCATCTTCTAAACTGGGAAGAAATGGAACAGGTGTCCTATTTGATGCAATTGGGGCTCTCTCTAGTTCGAAAAGAGATTTGGCAACTGGATTTGGTGCACTCTTTGCTGGAATGGGGGTTTTGCGTCGTAGAGCTGGTGCTATGTAAACTGGCATCATCATACTGTTTGCTGCAGGTGGGGTCTGCTGAGTTGGGGCATCAGAAATGACCAGTGTAGTAGGGCTAGAGTCTGCTAGAGTTGGGGTGTTTTGCGGGTCAGGTGATATTGCAACTACACCTAATGGGCTATTTGATTTATTAGGTGTCACTACCTTCTCCCAATACTTTGCTTGTGCTCCTCCACGATCAGCAATCGCCCTCTTCCTTTTGAACGTCTGATACACAAGAACAACATTTGAATGGATAAATATGGTATGATGACAGATGGAATATGGACTGAAAATGGATAGGCAGAGCGTATTCACATACACGATGTGTAAAATAAGCTAATGGTAGTGCAACAAAGTAGAAGCAATGCAAAACACCAGTTGCAAGATATGTGTGACCAATATAACCGTGGAAAGTTAGAGCAAGCACCTTGATGGGTGAATAAGATAGGGCATCTGCCTCTGACACCTCCACTAGGGAGCTACATTGACTTAGGTCTCCCTCTAGCTCAGAATCACTGTTAGGATCATATTCTGAGCATGAATCTGTAGGTGGAGAGCGTTTGCATTGCATTGCATCTAGACTTGATTTCAGTCCCTTAATGCCAAGTTTGACAGCCATGGCATTGTTCTGCTTTATTCTTTTCATGCGCGCAAGCTCATAATCATTATGATGCTCTTCAGAATCTAAGATTCATGAAAACATAAAAAGTAGTCAGATTATCTATGGAATGCATTGTGGGTTCAACTCGAAGAGTGTCTCCCTATGAACCCCTGCATATGCAAAGTTCACCCCCCAACCGTGCTGACCAGACCACACATAGAAATACAAACCCCATATGTCTCTATAACAGGCAGACACACATTTCAAAACTGAAGTAGGAACATTAGAATCATATCAAATTCGTATTTGAACAAATAAACCAAGGAATTATGAGTGGCATAATGTTTAGCTTCAAGGGTGGAGTGTTGGTAGTGCGACACAAAGCAAGTAGGCGGATTGTATTCCATGTAGAAGATCGTAGCCTACGTAAAAGCTGGAAATGACACTTTCTTTCTATACAATGCAGTGTTCGTTTCCCACACATGATGGAAGAGATCACACAGAGAAATACTATTCACTTATGTCTACGGTTCCAGCATTTTGAAATAGGGTGGTCCACCAGAAAAGAATATTGACAACAAATATATGAAGGCTAGCATAGATGTAGTGAATCAATCATTTACTTGTTAGCTCACTAGGACAAGTATGCAGAATTGTAACTGCAGTAAGAGATCGTCCAAAATCTGAATCATGAAGTTTGTCTAGCACTTACTGTTTGCAACTAATAGATGTGAATAATTGGATATCATATCGAATGAGTAAGAAATACAAGTAAAATTGTCAACAAACCTAGCCTGCAGCAGTAACCTGGGTCAATGTCACTACGACCAACAATCCAAAATGACTAGTGTCAGTTCCTAGGGCCGGAATTTTGAAACCCTGTGAACTTTATAGGTACTAAAGATTACTAAAATACATCTAAACCATTAAGTGTAGGCAGCACTATGCACACAACAAACCCTAATGACAGTCCTGCCTAATGAGTAATGAATCAATTAGAAAATGGGTGATGAGGAGTGGCTGCTGAAGTGCTGAGTGTTGAGGATGTATCTCAGGATAAATTGGGTTGGCGTAGTGGGTGTTGCACGCCTGAGCCCTGAACGGACTGGGAGGGTAGGCACGGCAGCGCGCCCGGGCAGCGGTGACGCTGTAGGGCGAGCGGCTCCCGACCTCCTGCTAGTCCGGCGTCTCCTCCTAGAATCATGCCATCCGGGGACGGAAAGTCGCCGGTGAGGCAGGCGGCTGGGGGCGAGTAGAGATCAAAAGCGCGCAGCAGAACAGAGGGGAATCAGGGCCTGGGACGACCCAAAATCCCAGGGTGGGCTGGCCCACCGTGGGCACCCTGTAGAGATACACACCCGAGCGGCGAACATGCATTTTCGAAACTAAATTAGGAACATTTTGCTGACCAATTAAACGACTCTATTTTAATAATATCAGATTCGTATTTGAACAACTAAGCTTGTTTAGCTTCATGGGTGGAGCAGTGCTATTATGACACGAAGCACGTATTCTCACCGTATAGTGATCATAAAAGGGGGAAACCCTAAGCATTTTTTAGCAAAAGAGGGTTTCCCCTCCGATTTCTATTAAAGAAACCACCACGGAACAAACATGATCAATTAAACCCTAAGCATGATAAATTAAACCGTATTATGACTGTGCCATGGCAGATTTAAAGCTGCAAACCGGAGAAATGATATTTAGCATCCATTGTTTGCTTCGAACTAAGAACTAGATTCTAAGAGCTGAAAAGAAAGTAGAGTAACCAAGTTACGATCTATTTTCTGGTTGAGATCAAGAAGTTGAGGAGATATGAAGTACCACCTCTCTTGCGGCGCCGTGTAGGCATCAGGGGTGCAATGGCTGTCGGTGGCGTTGAAGCAGATCTGCGACGGTAGACGGGTGCATCGGTTGGATAAGTACCATTGCGGTGGAAGAGAAGGTCGTGTGAGCGGCCCCGGCAAAGAGGATGACGGCGCCGATGAAGCGAGAGGACGCGATGCAAGGCTCTTGGTCCGTCGCCGTGGATGAGAAACGTCCATCTCTAGCAGTGGACGACACGGTCTTGGTAGGCGCTCCGGCATGGTGGAGGACGGTGGCAATGGATGGGGTGGAGGACGGCGGCGATGGATGGGGTGGCGGACGGAGGAGGCTGGTGTGGGGATGGTGTTCTAGCGCGGACGGTGTATGAATGGGAAAATGGAGGGAGAGGTACAGGGAACCATGTTTTTGGGACGCGCCTATCTGAAATATGGGAAAGTTACGAACTTAGCCCCCATTTAAAATTTGGACATCTCATCGGTTGGGGATAGGACGGTAATCTCGCATCTCGCCAATATTTGCCCAGAGCGATTTCGGGCGAGGAGAGGGTGTTTTGGTGCCAATGGTTGGCGCCCACGGTGTATGAACGAGGCTGATAGGTAGGGCGGTTGTGTCACGCCTGAGTGAAGTTACAAACCTGCCCCTATTGAAAATATTTGCCTACATCGATTTCGGCCGAGTCAAGTTTGTTTTGCCGCCCATCGTGTATGAATGGGGAAATGGAGGGAGAAACAGAGGTCTTTCGGACAAGCTTCGATCAAATGTGTTTTGCCGCCCATGTTTGGCGCCCACCGTGTTGGAATGGGCTCAGAGGCGGTCGTGTCACGTCTATTTGAAGTTACTAACCTACCCCTAATGAAAGCAGTGGACATTGGGCCGACGGATTGTCCATGTAATGGGTAGACAGTAATTTCCATCTCACAAACACTTGGCTACGGGGAGCTGATGTGGGAGTGGACATTTTGCCGCTTCTTTCGAATTTTGGGACAAGAAGCATCCACGTTTACCCTGGCAACTAAATTCAAATCCATTTTGTATTCCTATACAAATCTTTATAAATCATTCTATGTGTTTTTATATATCTTCAAAAGCACGACAAAGATGTATTCCACTGTCATAGATGAATATGATCTACAAATGCCGATACTCAAATTCAGAAGCTAGAATCAAGTTTAAGGTGAATTCGAATACTTGGAACACTTTATGTCCAACTCAAATGTCACACGCAACATAATGTGTACTCCCATTTAGATATGTACACAAGCGATGTATCAAGATTCAAATACCGAGTCAATCAACCAAGAATGTACATAACTAACAGACATATAAATACTTATAGAGTATATGGATCAACAATATCAACTAACATACATAAGCTAGGCCGCTGTACTTTTTTTTGCTAGAACAACATCCTTTTTTTAGTGAAGCTACTACAGCATCTTTGCCCTTTCCGATGCGTGCAACTTATGGTCCACCTATAATACTAAGTGGGAATTTAATTTCCTTTTTTCCTTCAGGACCTTAACAATGCGGTCAGTCTCGGCTTGCTTCGTTTTGAAATCCACCAAACATTTAATGGTTGTCTTGAGTACTGCTTGTGATTGTGTTGTTTGCTTCCTCAACATGTCAACTTCGTCTCTAAGTGCAGAAGCAGAATCTCTTTCTACCACTAGTTTAGCCTCTAGAGCATCAGCAGTTGGCAATTCATGAGGCACGATTGGGCCGGTGCCACTGTTGTGGGATGATACAACGTCCATGGGGACATCGCTCTTTTATCTTGGGCTAACCTGTTTTGCCATTAAAGTTAGCAAAACATCTCAACTGGGAGTTATAACAGCAAACCAGTTAAACAAATAAGGAATTAAAGAGTTTCAATTGGATGCTGAAAAGTAGTTATTAACATCATTGTAACCGGTTGTTTGCAATTATGGTGTGCCATAGCATGACTCAATCTTGCTCTACTTTTGCTATAAAATATTTCTGGCAGATTCTTAACATGATATGCAATTTTGCCAAGCTTATTGTAGTTGATCCATACATGCTATGTATTTGTTCTTGCCATGGATAGCTTCATAAACATGCCATCTTGCTGTAGGTATACTTGGTTTGTCATGCATTGCTCCGTAGTGAGTGCATCAACCTCACAAAGCGGCCTACATATTATTATTTCTGCCATGCTCTGTTTTCTGCCAAGTCTGAAACCTGATAACGAAACTTGCTATGTTTACATGCTTGCCATCATACCTTCTGGTCCTTTTTGGCTTATGGTCAGTAAGGGACTTTTGTCATATGCATTTAGTAGAACACTTCCGTGCCTTGTTTTGCTATGTTAAGTTCCTGTAGCATGTTGATTTCGTGCTCTGAACATTGCTACGTGATGCTGTTTTCTGCCATGTCCAGTTTTTCACTGTCTGTGATCCTGTTATCTTTTGCATTTTTGCCATGCTTGTTTGAGCTTGATATGTTGTGATCTAGCCATAGCTCAGTGTTCATCTTTTGTCAAGCATCTCCTGTAGATTACTGCCATGTGCTTTGTTGCTATGTTGGGGTGCTGTAGCATTGTTGCTTGTTGCATTTTAAGTGCTATCTTGCTGTTTATCACAGATTCGTGTCATTCTTGTTTTGCTTGCCATTTGCAAACCGTGCATCCGTTTCCGGTGATCTTTATATCGATTTCGACCGAAACCATCTCATCTTTCCAGTGGCATGCTTGGTTTGCCAAGTTACTGCCATGTTCATCATTTTCCTTCCGGAGCACGCATATGCATCGCATATCATATCTTGCATATCATACATGTTTTACATCATGTTGCTTGCGCATTTCTCGTTGTTGATTGTGGTTCCGTTTGTTTGTGTTCTTGTCTTGGGTAGAGCCGGGAGACGAGTTCGTGAACGAGGAACCTGTCGAGTACTCTTACGAGGATCAAGCTTTCGACAACTCTGAGAACCTTGCAGGCAAGATGACCACCCCTCGAAATCACTTGTATCTTTGCTTTGCTAGTTGTTCGCTCTATTGCCATGCTCCGCTACCTATCACAAGCTATATCATGTCTCCCATTTTTCCATGTCAGCCCCTAACCATCCTTTTCTAGCAAACCGTTGTTTGGCTAAGTTACCGCTTTTGCTCAGCCCTTCTTATAGCGTTGCTAGTTGCAGGTGAAGTTTGTTCCATGTCGGAACATGGATATGTTGGGATATCACAATATCTATTATTTAATTAATGCATCTATATATTTGGTAAAGGGTGGAAGGCTCGGCCTTATGCCTGGTGTTTTGTTCCACCCTTGCCGCCCTAGTTACTGATATACCGGGATTATGTTCCTTGAGTTTGCATTCCTTACACGGTCGGGTGATTTATGGGACCCTCTTGACAGTTCGCCTTGAATAAAACTCCTCCAGCAAGGCCCAACCTTGGTTTTACCATTTGCCACCTAAGCCTTTTTCCCCCGGGTTTTCGCGAGCCCGAGGGTCATCTTATTTTAACCCCCCCGGGCCAGTGCTCCTTCGAGTGTTGGTCCGAACCGAGCAGACTGCGGGGCCACCTCGGGGAAACTCGAGGTCTGGTTTTACTCGTAGCTTGACTTATCCGGTGTGCCCTGAGAACGAGATATGTGCAGCTCCTATCGGGATTTGTCGGCACATTCGGGCGGCTTTGCTGGTCTTGTTTTACCATTGTCGAAATGTCTTGTAAACCGGGATTCCGAGACTGATCGGGTCTTTCCGGGAGAAGGTTTATCCTTCGTTGACCGTGAGAGCTTTTGATGGGCTAAGTTGGGACACCCCTGCAGGGTATTATCTTTCGAAAGCCGTGCCCGCGGTTATGAGGCAGATGGGAATTTGTTAATGTCCGGTTGTAGAGAACTTGTCACTTGACCCAATTAAAATACATCAACTACGTGTGTAGCCCTAATGGTCTCTTCTCGGCGGAGTCCGGGAGGTGAACACGGTCTGAGTTATGTATGACATAAGTAGGTGTTCAGGGTCACTTCTTGGTCATTGCTAGATGACGACCGTTCCGTTGCTTCTCTTCTCGCTCTCATTTGCGCAAGTTAGCCACCATATATGCTTTTGCCGCTGCAGCTCCACCTCACTACACCATCCTTTCCTACAAGCTTAAATAGTCTTGATCTCGCGGGTGTGAGATTGCTGAGTCCCCGTGACTCACAGATTCTACCAAAACAGTTGCAGGTGCCGACGATGCCAGTGCAGATGATGGGGTCGATCTCAAGTGGGAGTTCGACGAGGAACGTGGTCGTTTCTATGTGTCTTTTCCTGATGATCAGTAGTGGAGCCCAGTTGGGACGATCGGGGATCTAGCATTTGGGGTTGTCTTATTTTCATCTGGATTTTGACCGTAGTCGGTCTATATGTTTGTATTTTGGATGATGTATGAGATATATTTATGTTTTGTGTGAAGTGGCGATTGTAAGCCAACTCTTTATCCCATTCTTGTTCATTACATGGGATTGTGTGAAGATGACCCTTCTTGCGACAAAACCACTATGCGGTTATGCCTCTAAGTCATGCCTCGACACGTGGGCGTTACAACAAAGGGACAAGTAATGGGGATTGTTTGGAGAGCGATAGGTGGCATATGGCTTTTGTTTGCAAAAAGCTGGCAACCGACGCAACCTTGAACGAGGTCCTGTGCGTCTGCTCGGGCCGTCGGCCAGTAAAAACCTGTACGGAGGGCCTTGCTTACAAGGGCCCGAGCTGCGGTGTGATGGCCGCCGAGTCCAGCATGAATTTCTACCAAAAGTTGCCCTCCTTCCTCTTCGGAGATGCACCTTTGAAGTAATCCGGTAACGCTTTTCTTAAAAGCTCTCCCTCGTAGACCTTGTAGGCTTAAGACCGCCGCACAATGCAACGTGCCTCATTTGGGTCCTCTGGGAGTTCTTGCCTCGTTAGGCAGGCCAAGAAGGGTTCTGTCCACGGGGCGATTACAGCCATAATCACGTGGGCCGAAGGTGTTATTTCGGTGGCAGGGCCTCCAATTACGTTAGAGTGTTTGGGATCTGGCGTTGTGGCGGATCCAGACTGTTGTTGCCGGTCTCCCCTTCCCACACCACGGATGGCTTAAACAGCCTTTCAAAGAAGATATTACGTGGGACAGGGTCGCGCTTAGCACTGATGCGGGCGAGGATATCCGCCGCTTGATTGTTTTCTCGGACCACATGGTGGAATTCAAGCCCCTCGAACCGAGCTGACATTTTGAGGACGGCGTTGCGGTAAGCCACCATTTTTGGGTCCTTGGCGTCAAAGTCTCCATTTATTTGAGATATTGTGAGGTTCGTATCCCCACGCACCTCTATGCGTTGAATGCCCATGGAGACTGCCATCCGGAGACCATGCAACAGGGCCTCGTATTCTGCTGCATTGTTGGAGTCCGTGTATAATATTTGGACTACGTATTGGACTGTATCTCCGGTGGGGGATGTCAGGACGATGCCTGCCCCCAGACCAGCCAGCATCTTAGAGCCGTCAAAGTGCATGATCCAATTAGAGTACGCTCCGTACTCTTTAGAGAGTTCGGCTTCCGTCCATTCGGCGACGAAACAGCCAGTACTTGTGACTTAATGGCTCGCCGTGGTTTGTATGTTATGTCGAATGGGAGGAGCTCGATAGCCCATTTAGCAATCCGGCCCATGGCATCGTGGTTATTTATTACGTCGTTGAGTGGTACTTCGGAGGCCACCGTAATTGAACACTCTTGAAAGTAGTGTCATAGTTTCCGGGATGCCATAAAGACCGCGTATGCTATCTTTTGATAATATGGGTACCGTGATTTGCATGGAGTGAGGACAGTGGATAGGTAGTATACCGGCTTTTGAAGCGGGAACTTATGTCCGTCTGTCTCTCGTTCGACGACGAGCACTGCGCTTACAACTTGGTGTGTTGCCGCTATATATAACAACATTGGTTCGCCGACATTTGGCGCGGCAAATATTGGGTTGGTGGCCAAGACGGCTTTTATTTCTTCCAATCCGGCCGTGGCAGCATCCGTCCACTCAAAGTGTTCCGTGCATCGAAGAAGGCGATAAAGAGGTAGTGCCTTTTCTCCCAATCGGGAGATAACGCGGCTTAAGGCAGCCACGCATCCAGTTAATTTCTGGATTTGCTTGAGGTCTGTTGGGATAGCCAACTATGACAGAGTTCGAATTTTAGCCGCATTTGCTTCAATTCCTCTATTGGAAACAATGAAGCCCAAGAGCTTTCCAGCGGGCATGCCGAAAACGCATTTTTCCAGATTGAGCTTGATGTCATATGTTCGAAGATTGTTGGACTTAAGCCTCAAGTCATCTATTAAAGATTCGATGTGTTTGGTTTTGATGACCACATCGTCTATGTATGCCTCCATTGTTTTGCCGATTTGTGTTTCCAGGCATGTCTGAATCATGCGTTGATAGGTTGCACCGGCGTTTTTGAGCCCGAAGGGCATGGTGTTAAAACAGAAGGGGCCGTATGGAGTGATAAATGTCGTTGCGGCTTGATCGGACTCCGCCATCTTAATTTGATGGTATCCGGAGTATGCGTCGAGGAAACACAATGCGTCGTGTCCTGCGGTAGCGTCGATAATTTGATCGATGCGGGGGAGGGGGAAGGGATCCTTGGGGCAAGCCTTGTTAAGGTCCTTGAAATCGACACATAGGCGCCAGGATTTGTCCTTCTTTGGTACCATCACCAGGTTTGCTAGCCAGTCCAGATGTTTTATTTCTCTAATAAATCCGGCCTCAAGTAACTTGGCTAGCTCTTCTCCCATGGCTTGTCGCTTAGGCTCAGAGAAATGCCGAAGAGTCTGCTTGACCGGCTTGAACCCCTTTAGAATGTTAGGGCTATGCTCGGCCAGCATGCGTGGGATTCCTGGCATGTCTGAAGGATGCCAGGCGAAGATGTCCCAATTATCGCGCAAGAACTCCCGCAGAGCGGCGTCTGTTGTGGGGTTCAGCTGTGCCCCGATGGATGCTGTTTTTGTAGGGTCCGTTGGGTGGACCTGGAATTTGACTATTTCGTCCGCTAGTTTAAAAGAGGTGGACTTGGGTCTTTTGTCGATTATCACGTCATCCCTGTCCACTGTGGAGCGCAGCGCAGTTAGTTCTTCAGCCGCAAGGGCTTCGGATAACGCCTCGAGGGCTAGTGCGGCGGTTTTATTTTCGGCGCGGAGTGCTATGTCCGGATCACTAGCTAGAGTGATGATTCCATTGGGCCCGGGCATTTTGAGCTTCACGTATCCGTAATGGGGTATAGCTTGGAAGATCGTGAATGCCTCCCGTCCTAAAATGGCGTGGTATCCGCTACTGAACGGGGCACTTGGAATGTGATTTCCTCGGACCTATAATTCTCCGGCGTGCCGAATACCACATCGTGCCTCCCGACTAGGGATGATTCCTCTGAAGGTCGTGCTGGTTTGCTTAATGCGGCTCTTGTCTATTTCCATTTTGCTAAGAGTTTCCTCGTAGATGAGGTTTAATCCGCTGCCACCGTCCATGACCACTTTAGTAAGCCGGAAGCCGTCCACAATTGGATTAAGGACCAAAGCGGCTGGTGCTCGGGCTGTTCGGAATTGAGGTTCGTCACTGGCATTGAAGGTTATGGCCGTGTCGCTCCATGGATTTATTGCTGCAACGTGGCAGACTTCGACAAGGCTGCGGAGTGCTCGCTTGTGCCTATTATTTGAGGCAAAGGTCTCGAAGACTGTTAATACTGTATTGTTATTTTCCACGGGATGATGCTCTGTTGTATTGTTGACGAGGAGATCCTCGCCGCTCTTGGCCACCTGCCGGAGTATCCAACATGCTCTAAGGCTGTGTGCTGGCATGGTATCTGCCGTACTGTGAATTTTGCATGGCCCATTAAACCATCCCTCCAATACAGTTCCACGCCCTGTAGTGGGCTTTGGTTTCTTTGTAATTGGATCGGGGGACTTACGAGAGTACACCCTTTTAGTTCGGACGGGGGGTTTAGTGAGAGCCGGAGGATCCGAGAATTTTGTTGGGTTTTCCAGGCGCATTCCATCGCACAGTACTTCTGTACTATGGCCGCCAAGTCAGCGAAGTGTGCTATGTCACGGCGACTTATAGCGTTGAGGATTCCCTTGTCCGTGCAATTTTTCCAAAAGAATGAAATTGTGTCTTCCTCGCGATAGTCCTTGACCTTGCTCATTACAAGGAGGAATCTGGCCCAATAGTGATGTACTGTCTCTTGGGGCTCTTGTATAATGTGGGAAAGATCACTTATGTCCGGGTGGGTGGGTAGATTTAGGTCCAAACCCTGACCCGATCTGAGACCCAGGGGCGGAGGAGTTTCCGAGCATAGCAGTTCGGGCTCCGGGATGTTGCCCACTAGTTCCGGCCCGATGTTTGAATCTAGGTTCGAAGCTTGGGCCATGTCCTCCCGTGGACGGGTATCCGGCTCGGAGAGCTCGGGAATCAGGTCATAGTTTGTCCTCAAAATAGAGGAAGAATCGCTACATTGCTCCTCCACAACTGCTATCTGATGGGTGATCGGCAGAGAGTTAATCTCCCTTTGGTCGGGTTTAAGCCCGATCCGATCATAGTCCGTAGCGACTCCCAGGGCAGCGATGCGATCCAAGAGCTCGTTCAAGGAAGAGAGCTCGATTGGATCCATCTACTCGGCGAATCCCGAGCCGACGTGGAGGCTGTTTTTTATGACCCGAGAAGTCATCGTCGGCGCGACGGCCGAACGGGTGGTCATGACGAAGCCGCCTAGTCGGAGAGTTTGGCCTACAGCCAGGGCTCCCCCCGAGGTAATGTTGTCCTTGACAACAAGACGAGCCATCAAGCCATATCATGACCTCTCGATGGAGGTAATACCCTACTTACTGCTTGATTGATCTTGATGATATGAGTATTACAAGAGTTGTTCTACCACGAGATCGTAGAGGCTAAACCCTAGAAGATAGCCCATGATTATGATTGTTGTTGTCATATGGACTAAACCCTCCGGTTTATATAGACATCGGAGGGGGCTAGGGTTACACAAAGTCGGTTGCAAGGGAGGAGATCTACATATCCGAATTGCCAAGCTTGCCTTCCACGCAAAGGAGAGTCCCATCCGGACACGGGACGAAGTCTTCAATCTCGAATCTTCATAGTCCAACAGTCCGGCCAAAGTATATAGTCTGGCAGTCCGAGGACCCCCTAATCTAGGAATCCCTCCCCCGTATCATGACAACGTAGCATAAATACTTTTCTAATCTGTTGTTGGAAACTATTGGCATACTTGTGCAGGATAGATATATTGATATGCAGTTTGCGCACTGGTTATAGGTGCAATTACACTTCGATATTTTCAGCCAGAGAACGAATAATTCAAGCTGGTACAGACCATGTTAGTAGTCCTTGTACACCATGTTGCATTTTCTGTTTTTTGGTGCTTGCATCATTTAGTGTTTTATAATGTGAACTACTTTGGATCATTAGCTGGTTTTCAAAGTGGATGTAGCTTCTCATTTCTCAAGTTATGTTGATTTCCGGAGTGCAAGTGCCTTCGTATATTTTAAGTTAAATGTTCGCCCCTGGTAACTTGAATTCGTGGATCCGCCTCCGCACACAAATCATACACGCATGCCAGTACGAATTAAATGAAATGCAGGGACTTACGCTAGCTCGTTGTACAGGCTCACTGCAACTCTGCTTGCGCTTGGGATGTTCCATGTACAAGTCCATGTTACCACTTTCTTGGATGTGGAGGCCTTGTGCTCCTTGCATCCCCCTCTATATTTTTGACACGGCGAATGGTTGATCAAATAAGAGGAATCAACCTTGCTGTTGTACCGAAGGACAGATACTTACAAGGTTATACGGGTGTGCAGGATGTGTACCAGATCCCGTAGCGCCGTCATGCTTCGCTAAAAAATGGTTTTGCTTGTTTCAGATGATATCTCCAGAAGAAGTAAGAGTTAAAGTCATAGTTGCATAGGCGTGTAAGCTAAGAGAGCAGTGAAAGGATATCCAAACATCGTCGGAACAATGCACAAGGGAGTGATGTGTGGATACCTAGTTCGGGCCGGCGTTTGGGCATGCTCGCCTAGCTAGAGTGCGGGTCACTTCAGAGCCGTTGAGGGTGATGCGCTGGCATTGGCTGGCCGCGCACGGATGCAGATCTTGTGTGGCAGCGGAGCGCTATGATGCGGTGGACGAGACCGTTGGTGAAGCCCCAACGGCCTCGGGGGGCGGAGGTGCGATGATGTGCTCGGTGAAGTAGCCCCGGTGAGGTGGGAGACGGCATCGGTGAAGCGCACCTGATGCGGTGGAAGTCGGTGTCTGTGAGGCACGTCCGATGTTGTGGCCGATGTTGTCGGTGGACCACCCGGTGCGGTGGACGAGAGCGTAGATGAGGTAGCTCCGGTGCGGTGGTGAAGCGCGATCGTCATCTTCATCGTCGTCGTCTGGCACAGAGGTGGGGAAAGAGATGAGACGAGGGGCGATTCAAACTTTGCTTGGGTTGGCAGCGAATTGGGGATTTGAGCAATCTAGGTGCGGAAGGGGACGGTGGAGAAGGGATATTTTGCAGGGCTGGAATTGGGGCCGCCAGATATTTCAATCCAAAACGTGGAAGCGCGAACTTATTTTATCGTCGTCCTTTTTTGGGTGGGGAGGGGGGAGGGAGGGGGCTGGGTTGCTGGGTGCTAAGCCAGTGTACGACACACGCGACCACCACGACATGACCCTCGTCTGCCTGCTGCGCCTACAATTGAGAGAAGATTTGAGAATGCAGATGAATCTTCTTTCATTTGCAAACGAATCTGTATGTATTACAATGCCCGTGTTTCCTTGCAAATAATTAGTCATTCGAAACGAGATACTATAAATTTAATGAGGAGTTGTTTGAAAAAAATGAAACGGTATCCACGCTAACGTGGATTAGAGTGTGTGTCACATAATTAGTTATTTGAATTAGAGTGTATGTCACATAGCGATCTCCAATTCTAACGTGGATTTCGCATTTCACTGTATCCACGCAACTTTTTAAATACAAATTCATATGTATATGATGAACAGCATGATAGTGAGAAAACTTTTGGATGGATTCAAACATATGACCTACAAAAATAGCACAAAAATCGAGTCAATGTCAACTTTTCCAAACCTAGTATGGCACGAATTCGAAACAATTACCCATATGCATGGTCCTCAGTTCAAATCTTACAGTGTACACCAAATTGAAACATCGATATTAAGTCTAGTACTATCTACCTTCAAATGTTGTTTTTAGCCCCCCCCCCTCGACACACACACACTACATACTTCTTGTATCGGTCAATCTTCCTCTCCTAACCACCTTAGGAAGCTATCGGTTTCGGACACATGTTCATTCTTTCTCTCCATGTTTTGATCCCTAACTCTCTCAACTATACAACCCCCTTTTTCCACTCTGTTACCAAATGTGTTTACCTCACACACCCGACATTGCACCCCATGCCGAGCTCTCTCTCTCTCTCTCTCTCTCTCTCTACCTCCCACCCTCTCTCGCTAGATACCAGTAATGCCTATCTAGCTGCCAACCTCTCGTGTGCATGTTGTCTATCTAGGTCACTCCCTCGAGACCGTCTCACTCTTTCTTCCGCACGACGGGCTACACTCGCTCAATCTCGCTCTCTTTATCCGAGTCTCGATTAACCTCGTTTTCTTTCACACACAAATGAAATATCTCCCTGTTCGGGCCTCGATCGACACACTTTATAC
The DNA here is from genome assembly GCF_002575655.3 of Aegilops tauschii subsp. strangulata. Taxonomy (NCBI): domain Eukaryota; kingdom Viridiplantae; phylum Streptophyta; class Magnoliopsida; order Poales; family Poaceae; genus Aegilops; species Aegilops tauschii. Next base: position 279,502,091 of record NC_053038.3, on the reverse strand, counting down.
TCTCTCACGCTGATTGTCTATCTAGGTCAGTCCATCCAAGCGGCCCCCACCAACTCTTCCGACCTCATGGCGGGCCACACTCGCTCAATGTCTCTCTCTCTCCCTCCCTCTCTCTCTCTGTCTCTCTTTGTATGTCTCGATTGACCTCACTCTTTCTCGGACACAAACGATATATCTCCATGTTGAGCCCAATTCAACATGTTCATATTGTATACTCTCTCACGCACATTGTCTATCTAGGTCACTCTCTCCAAACCGTATCACTCTTTCGATCGCACTACGACCCACACTCGCCCAATCCCTCTCCCTTTATATATGTGATCGATTGACCTTGCTTCCTCCCACGCACAAAATATATCTACATGTCTCTGACTGGATCATCTCTCAAGCTCTATCTTACAGCCCTCACCCTTACCAAAAGCTCAATCCGACAATATATCTCCAGAGCATATATATCTTTTCAATGAATGCTGGACCAAACTCACTTTGTCTGTCTATCTATATGTCTCTCGATTGACCTCGCTTTCTCACGCCGTATCTTCCACACATTGAAGCCACCACTCCATACCTCGCAAAGTCAGAGCTATTTACATTGCGAGGGGGACTCCAACCTTGGATTAATTTGAGTAGGGATTTATTCCCGTGGTAGATTATATTTTCGTAGCATTCGGCCCACAACTACTCCAAACACCATTGCAACCCCCGCACCTCCCCCAATTGATTTCCCTCTGGCTCGGTCATCGCTCTCTCGCACGTCCTTTCTCGCCTTCAATGTCGCACCATGGTATTATTGCAAAAAACTCTGATTATTACAAATAAGCTACAAAACTACACACCGATAGTCCACTTGGAATGGAACAAATTCCGACCCACAAATTAAAGTGCCACAAACTACACACCAAGGGGCCCACCTGTCATGAAACAAATTTGGACCCATATACAAATTAAAAAATAAAGGACGAGGATGGAACATGTGACCAGGGCCTTCAAGCCGCACGTCAATAGGCAACATACGTAGAACATCAATGTTTGTTGTACCCCCCTTTGTTCGTATAATGTTTTTATATTACCACATCCTATTTAATGGATAACATGTAATATTATTTTTAGTACATTAGTGGGACCGGCTTGTTAGCACGTACTATTCGCCTTCACTTACTGGTGGGTTCCATGTGTGCTCTCTCTCTCTCCTCCCCTTCAGCATTTAGACGCACGGGCAAACACGAAGAACTCGCGGCCGATGTTATCGTTGACCATATCTGGACGCGTTCACAAGTTACGGCACCAGTTTCACGTACTAGTAGTACTAGTCAATGTGTACGTGCAATGCACGTTAATTTGGAAGTATATTAAGTGCATGCGGATATTAAGTAGGATATTATTTGCGTGTTATTATGTGATTAGCACTATTTTTGGCATGAAATTAACTGCACGCTAAACGTGTTGAGCGCTCGACATCGAAGCAGTCTAGGTCAATGGATGAGAAGGAATACGTGTGGCTTGATGACGTTATATATTTAATTTGATACGGCTCTAGCAGAACATTCAATCGATCAAACCATAGATTTCATTCAGTCTGACTCCGACTTTACATTCATACGACGATCGATCTAAAATTAACGGAAATGATAAACGTTCAGATTTTAAACATGGCAATCCAAACGTTTTTCATGGCAAATTTAGATTACGTGACGGCGGTAGGGGCGTCTTGCGGTGGGAAGCGGCTCCTCTGCCGTGCTCTGTGTGTCGTCGGGCCGACAACCGACGGCGACGGCGATGTCTTGCGCCGTTGTTGGCGTACTCCTAGACGTTGGCCCTAGCTTCAAGGGAGGCCACAATGTTCTGGACTTCGGTCTCCAGGAGCGAGTCAACTGGCGGGAGGAGGCGACTGGCGTTGGTCCAAGGAAGTGGTCGACGGCGGCCATCCATGCCGTTGAGGGGGGCACTAGCACCCACGTGGGGACAGGCGCTGGCAATGGCGCGGCAGAGACATTCGTGTGCACGGGCATCGGCATGGGCGCGCATGTCAGTGCACGCGCAGGAGCATGCGCTGGCAGGTGCACGGGCACTGGCACGGGCATGCGCGTCAGTGCACACGCAAGCGCATACGCTGGCAGGTGCACGGGCACCTGCATGGGCGCACGTGCAGGCGATGCGCTGGCAGGTGCACGGGCGTTTGAAAGTCGGTGGGGACCTCGTGGAATCCCGTCGCATCAAGCTTGGTGACAATGTGCGGCTCCCAGCCCATCAATTCCACGAGGACGGTCTGGCGCAGTGGGGGCGATGGGAGCCGGAATGGGAGCGAAGACAGGCGCGGCGTCTTCCCACAAGGCCGGTTCAAGCTCATCCCAAAGCACCTTATATTCTTGAGACTCCGGCTGGGTGTCTTCCTCAGGAAACTGGAAGAGTAAGGGCAGACCATCGTGATGCGGCATGGCGTACATTTAGGTCAGGCTGGTTGGAGGTAGACGACAGGAGAATCAGAGAGGAAGAGAGAAGATTATAGCGATACCAGGTATTGAGGGGTTGATTTTAAACTGCGGCGCCGACGACATTAAAAGTGGGAGTAGTTGGGATGAAGGTGGGTGGCGGAGCCTGGTCAAAGGGCTCACCTCCCGGTGAGCCTGCGCAGCGGTCTGCTCGCATGCCTCCCTGTCAGCCGGCGAAGCGGTCTGCTCGCACCCCTCCCATCGACTCACACGCTTGCTCGGAGGGCACCTGCCGATGAGAAGCGGGACTCGTGGCGGCACGTAAACGCCCACGGTTTCAATAGTGAAAGCATTCGCCTTAACGTGACAGGTCTTTGTTCCAAAATACCTTGGCTCTTCTTTTGTGCAACTTGTCATAAGCAGCTTGTCTCAAATTGAAGAAAAAAATAACGAAGGAATATTTGTGCCATATCACGTGACCATGCTCAGGTTCATGAATTTCTGGTCACTTTTGGATTTTCTGAAATTTAAATTCCAGGATTCAAAACAACATCATAACCTGCATCATGCAATAAATTTTCAAGTGACACATCTCTCCTATTGTATTTCTTAAGAAAGGATTTGGTCAAACATTTTGCTTAGTTAGACTTCAGACAAGTTATATATGCAGAGTAAAAGGATAATCCATCCGTACCGGTGCATTGCCTAATATATTAACTCTTTGTTTGAGGGGTCCCTGATATATTAACTCAAGTACTAGGCACGAACAAACAGGCTCAATTCGGTGCTCATCCTGGTGTAGTAGTAGTAGTAGTAGTACTAGGCAATGCAGTTGACGGGTGACCTTGGGGAGCGGCGACCGAGGGAATTGAACCGTGCTCGGCACGGTAGGTAACGTTGTCTAGTTACTAAATCATCCCTCCATTGTTCACCGGTAGTCATTATGGACCGGGGATAGGAGGGGAATTTCCTAGGGCTGGAATTCTGGCCGCCAGATATTTCGACTCAAAACGTAGAGGCTCGACCGGTTGGGGTTGGCTAATGTGCGTACCACGCACGCCACCAGAAGGACACGAGCCCGGTTTTATTTGAGGATCAACACGAGCCAAGTTCTGGCTGGTACGCCGTTGGGTGCCATTCGAGAATATGGAAGGAATATTCTAAATTCCTGAACGAATCTATGTGTATTACAATGCCCGTATTTTCCTTGCAAAAAGTATTCTCGACGTGGTAATTGATTTATGACGAGTTTTTCAATTAGAGTGAGTTTGTGATATAGTGATCTCAACATGGATTTCACATTTCATGGTATCCCTAGTAAGTTTTTCATTGCAAATTCAGATTTAAAAGATGAACAATATGGTGGTGAGAAAACTTTGTATGTATCAAGCATATCCCCCCCCCCACACACACACGAACACAACAACAATCCAATAAGTATAGTGCATCTATTTTTCCAGACCATGCATGTATGACACGAATTCAAAAATACTCCTTCTGTTCCTAAATATTAGTCTTTTAGAGATTTCAACAAGTGACAACATACTGAGCAAAATGAGTTAATCTACACTCTAAAATATGTCTATATACATCTGTATGTGCCAGTCCATTTGAAAAATCTAAAAAGACTAATATTTAGGAACGAAGGGAGTAAAATGTAAGACATGCATGGTCCTCAATTCAATATTTAAAATTAACAGGAAACTAAAACATGAATATTAAGTCTAGTACTACAGTACATGCAAATGTTGTGTTTAGGCGGAGCTATGTAGATTGTCGGGGGTTAACCCCTCGACCTTAGTGAATTTGTGAAGCTCTGTTAGGATTGTTTAGATTATATTTGTCCCCACCCTAGCTACCAAACACCAATTTGTTGTGCACCCCCTGTCAGCGTTCTGGGAATGGGGGTCCCCAGACTTGCTTGCCTGCGGCCCACGGCGTGGCCAGGCCAGCGGGCTGTACGACCCAGCTTCATCAGCAAGACAACCAAGACCCTCGCGAGGGGCCAAGCTTCGCGAGGCGGACGACGCAAGATCTCCTCAGGAGTGGCCTAGTCAGACAGGCTCACGAGAGGCAGAGAAATCAAGGCGAGGCTCTCGTGACGTGGGCCATGACGATCGGCACCAGGCGGGCGCCAGCGCGCGTAGCGTCCTTGTTTCCTCTTTGGTGCTAAGGAGGCCAGCGCAGGCGAGGAGTACCGAGGCATCAGGCAAAGGTTGCCATATCGGTGCAACGAGACCAAGACCAGAATGACGGCAAGATGGAGGTCATTGTGGAGCCCAAGACGGCGTCACCACCAGAGCCTTTTGCAGGCGAAGACCACTTTTGTCAGGATTGCTTGTACTAGCTGTCCCCTTTCAAATTTGCCTGCCATTGTTGGCTCCCTTCCCGCTCAATATTTGGGGAGAGGACCAGGGCCTATATAAGTAGAGCTAGCCACCACAGTAGGAGCAACTCATCTAAGCTTGATCCAATCTGATCGAGAGCCTACCCTGGCCACAAGAACACCTCAACCTCAGGAGGCTGTTCTTCCCTTTGTACTGTTTTCATCAGCCCAAGAGGCAATCCACCACCACCACACTGGAGTAGGGTATTACACCACAAGGGTGGCCCGAACCAGTATAAATCTCGTGTCTTTCTGTGTTGCGAGTTCGTCGAGTTCGTCCGCGAGATCTTAGGAGGTAAAGACTTCGCACGCACCCCAGAGTTCGAAACTTAAGGGTTTGCCGGAACCCCACATCCGACATTTGGCGTGGCAGGTAGGAGTGCGCGGTAGCTTCCCTCTAATCGATCAGTCGATCCGTCGCACCGTCGTCTCCATGGCGGACGCTCGCCGTGCTCGAGCTGAGCGTCGGGCTGCCCTCACCGCTCGCGTTGCTCAGACGGCTCCCGTCGGCGGGCCACCTCATCGCTCGCCGTCTCCCGCCGCCAACGCTGCCACCGGCCCGGCGGGGAATGAGCAGCAGGCATCCTCGCTGCATCCATCCGTACGGCAGGACGGCCACACCGCCACTCCGTCGCTGACCCCGGACAGTTCTTCGTCTCACGTACGCCGTGCTCCCATGGAGGCGCGGGCCGCGCTCCTCGCGGCGAACGAGCTCCTGCTTTACCGCCGGGTTGACGACCTCTACGAGGAGTGGCTTGATCGCATAGCCGAGCTCGTCCGCGCCCCAGGGGGCTCCCCGGTGCCGTCCCTCTCTCTGCCTCACCCTTAGCCAGCCACGGGCTACGAGGCTCATGGCGCGCCTCCGCCACCTCTGCCCCAAGACGGTGCCTTGGCACCAAGGCACGCGGCCCCGCGGCGTGATCCGCCACGCCCGGCGCCCGCGCGCGAATACAGAAGCTGCCAAGAAATCCCTGGGCCGCGAGAAGCTGCACCCGCGCTCCCCGCGCCGCCTCGTCAAGACCGCGCATCGCCCGCAGCGGCGCCGCATGGACCTCGTCAAGACCAAGCTCGACCTCCGAAGTGGGCCCCGGCAACCACGGCCGGCTGCCGTGCCTTCACCGCCGAGCTGCGTAGCGTCGCCTGGCCAGGCAAGTTCAAGCCGGATCTACCTCCTCGCTATGACGGCACCGCCGCTCCCGCAGAGTTCCTGCAGCTCTAAGAGCTGAGCATCGAAGCGGCCAACAACGATGAGAAAGTCATGGCGAACTGGTTTCCCATCGCTCCCAAGGATGGAGCCCGCTCTTGGTTCCTGAACCTGCAGCACGGCTGGATCTCCTCCTGGGACGAGATGCGCGACCGCTTCGTCACCAACTTCCAGGGCACTCGCGACCGCCCGCCGGCAGCGGGTGACCTGCGCCGCATCAAGCAACAGCCAGGGGAGACCCTCCAGAAGTACATCCAGCGCTTCAACAACACTCGCCTCAAGATCCCCAAGGTCACGGACGAGGCCATCATCTCCGCGTTCTCAGATGGCGTCCGTGACGTCAAGATGAAGGAAGAGCTCGCTATCCATGAGGAGCTATGCACATCTCAGGAGTTGTTCAACCTGGCGACCAAGTGCGCAAGAGCTGAGGAGGGGCACCTCTCCCTCCTCGAGCTGCCAGCCGCCGAAGCAGAAGAGAAGAAAGCCAAGGCCAACGACGTGAAGCGCAAGGAAGCGGCAGTGCTCGCAGCGGAGCCCGACACCAAGCGGGGCAGAGATCAGCCCGAGTCATCTAAGAACAGCCGACCGTTTTGCGCCTTCCACAACCTGAACACCCACAACACAAGTGACTGTCAAGAGCTCAGAGCCATACGAGAAGGCCGCTTCGGTCGACGCCCCTGGCGCAGTGACCGGGGCTACGGCCGTGGAGGAGGACATGGAGGCGGACGCTGGGACGACTGTGGCCCGCGCCAGGAATGGCGCGACAGGCTTCGTGAGGACTGCTGGCAGGACCATCCTCGCGAGGCCGCCTGGAGGGACCACCCTCGTGTGGATCGCCCTCAGGGCAGCGCCGGTCTTCCCCCGCTGCCGCCACCACCAAGAAAGAACGACGATCACCACCAGGACGAGGGGGCTGGGGGCTTCCAGGAGCCGCGTGCAATCGCCTGCATCTTGGGCGGCGCCCAGGCCCTAGCCTCCCAGCGCATCTTCAAACAGTTCGCTCGCGAGGTGAACGCGGTGCTCCCCAAGCTTGAGGCCACGCGCCCACTCAAGTGGTCCCAATGCGCCATCACTTTCAACTCGGCAGATCAGCTCAAGTGCGCGGCCACCGCTGGCGCCCTCCCGATGCTGTGCTTCCCAGTCATCAGCAATGTGCAGGTTACCAAGACCCTCATCGACGGCGGCGCAGCGCTCAACGTCCTGTCCGACGACACGTTCGACAACCTCCAAGTGCCATATGAGCAGCTCCAGCCTACCAAGCCTTTCTCATGAGTGACCGACGGTTCCACCACACCGATAGGGCAGGTTCGCCTGCCTGTCACCTTCGGAGAGCGCAAGAACTACCGCACCGAGCTGATCGACTTTGATGTCGCGCACATCCGCCTGCCGTACAACACCATCCTCGGGTACCCGGCCCTGGCCAAGTTCATGGCAGTCACCCATCACGGCTACAACGTCCTCAAGATGCCGGGAAGCAGCGGAATCATCACGGTCCCATGTGAAGAAAGATATGCGGTGTGCTCCCTCGAGCGTGCCTTCCAGGCTGCAGCAATCAACGACCCCGACAGCAGAAGTGAGGGCCCTCCGGAGGCCATCCCCAAGAAGAAGCAGTTGCGCCGCGCAGGACCTCAGGAGGATGGCGTCGCGGCAGGAGCCTCATCAGGATCAGCGTCCATCCCAGGGGCACCTCCCTCCATCGCATACGAAGGCGCGCCCGGCGCCCTCCCCAGGCAGGGCTCGGGGGCTCTCTTCCGGAGGGCCTCAGACCTTGCCAACCTCACGATGGAGGCGCTTGGGCACCACTTGGAGGCGTGCTTCGCGGCACGTTTCCCTCAGGAGAACACATGGCAAGGACACTCAGGAGTTCATCGGCAAGACCACTCAGGAACTGCAAGACGCAAGAGCCATGCGTGGCGACAGCCGCAAACAAGGCGCAGCTCCCCATCCAGGCGAGGATGCCGGGCTGCGTGTCTGCATCGACATCCCAGGGCTCAATAGGGCCGCTTCTCAGGAGCGTTTCTGGCCTTCGCGTGTGGGCTCTTGCGAGGGTCCACCGCACAGCTACGTTCGCATGCCCTTCGGCTTGCCGAGCGTGGCATCAGCTTGTCAGCGCAACATGCAGCGTGTCCTGGCAGCTCAGGAGGCCAGGTACCACACCGTCCTGGAGGAAATGGAGACGGTCTTCATGGAACCTCCCGAGGCTTAGGGCCCTGGTGGTTCATGAGGAGCTACTCCTTCGACGCGCGCCTTCAGCTGCACCAACTCTACTTCGTCTACAGAACCAGGTGACATCTTCCAAGCTCGTTTAGCTGGGAGCGCCCCTCGGGCAACATATTTCCCAGGCCGCGTGGGTCCGTCCCTGTGGCATGTATCCCTTTTGCTTATGTATTTAGCTTACCTTGCTAGGGGCGCCCCTCGGGCTGCATCGTCCCCAAGTCGCTCGGGTCAGACCCAGTGGCATGTATCTTCCTGCATTTACCCAAGTTGATCTGCTTTCCATGCTTAACCTGCCTACGGCTATCGCCTGCTCGATCATCGCCTCCCACTGGGCCTCCTCACAGGCACGGCGCTGCTGCATGGGTCCGTCCCTGCCACGTCGACAAATTTTAGCGGTCGAGCTCTGGCTCGCGGCACGCCCCGCGCACGTCACCTCACCAGGCCCTCGGTGCCTTCACTTCATCCAGAGCAACCAGCGGCAGGCTGGCAGCTATAACGGCAAACCATGTTTCTTCTTGCGCCTGTCTATAGGGGACCCATGAGGAGGATAGCAGGCAGCACCGCAAGTCTCCTTTCCTCTCGTGCAATTCGCTTGCGCGTTAAAGGGGGGGCTCCTGAGCATCGTGACTCAGGAGCTCTTACTAGCTACCCAGCCCTCACCCCCTGGCCTTGACCACGGCACCGCGACCTGGCATACCAGCGGCGGCTGTGCTCGCTCGAGGGCCGGGACCTGAGGACGTAGAGCACTAAGGAGAGCATGGGAGGAGGAAAACCCATATGGGCCGGCCTAACTATGCCGCACAAGCTGGCGCGCAGTCCTAGCGCACCATCAGGAATCTCCACGAAGTCAACAAGATAAGTCCCGCTCTCGGATCGGCTAAATGTTGGGGCCTAATGGTCACCCTCGCCTTGCCGCAACCCCGTTGCGGCCACGTCAACTCCCTTTCTTACCTTACCATGGCTGCTTGAGCACTAAGGGGGACCTCCTAAGCATCGCGCCTCAGGGGCTCTTACTGGACCTCGGGCCGCACACCTCCTAGCCTTGACCACGGCACGCGACCTGGCATACCAGCGACAGCTGTAGCCCGCCTGGGGACCGGGACCTGTCAGCGTAGAGCAACAAGCTATCGCGAGGGAAGAAAGGGAACAAAAGACATTACAAACCCCTTACACGCCCCCATGGGGTACTTCATGATTCTTCGCAGGGAACAAAAGCTAGAACTAAGAGGCATCCTATCTACACCCTCCCGTGGCGGACGCCATCATCAACAGTGGGCCACGGGAGATCGGCGCCAACCCCATCCAGATCAGCGGCGGCGACGGCCGGACACTGCGACTCTGCTCCTAGCGCGGCGAGAGCTCGGCGGCACGTAACTGTCGTCGCTCGTCTCCGGAGTCTCGTGGAGCTCAGTAGAGCTGCTGGACACCCAAGGGCTGCTACTGCCGGAGTGGCCGCGAGCGGAATGCGCGTCAGCCTAACGCTCCTCTCCGGAGCAGCATTCCAGGCGGCGGCCCTCCGCATCGAAGACCTTGAAGAAGAGCGTGGAGGCGCCGTCGTACTCAAAGTGGATTGCGAGGGCCCCCCTCGCATGGCAGACCCGTGCCACCTCGCCCCAGCCGCGAGTCATGACGATCTTGCCGGTGGGGACCGCTTCGATCTCTGCTCCGGTCGCCGGAGCACTGCAGTCGGCGTGCTGCAACCAGAGCTCGAGAGGCCCCCTCGGCGGCATCACGTTGGAGAAGAACCGCGGGACGCGGATCCAAGAGCTTGGAGGCATCGGCGCCCATAGCACAAGCTCGCGCGATGAGTCCGTGGCGTGGATTCCAGGGGCGACAGCGCGTGTCGCCGTGGCGCGGCGATCACGGGCGCGGCGCGGTCGATGCTGCTCGTCGCTCCGTCCTCCTGAGCCCTCGGCTCGGGCATACGGGGTAGCGGATACCCTGGAGGGGGCCGCTCGCACCAAGGCCTTGTCACCACCTGCATCGCCGCTTCGTCACGGCGGTGGATCGACCTCTTCTTCGGCGGAAGTGGCCCCGGATCATCGCGGGGGGCCTTCCCCTTCTCTTCAGCAGAGAACCTTCTAATGGGCACCATTGTTGTTAACAGAGGAGCAGGGAGGAAGGAGCAAGCAAGCAAGGAAGAGATGGGCGACGGGGGCTTCGCCCCCTTTCCAATTATAACAAGAGAAGGCCAACCGGCGCCTCCCACGATCGCAGGTAATGATGGTTTTCCTTGTATGTCGCAGGGACTTGTCAAGTCATGCAGTTGCCGAGGCAACGTGGGGAAGCGGAGACGCCCACGTCCAATCAACCGCCACGCGTCAACCGAGGCCGCAGGCTTTTGGGGCCCGCGGCGCTCCGTACTAGACCCTTGGCTCCGCCGCGAAGCCAAGCCCGAGCGCACCTTGGGCCCGGGGGCTACTGTCGGCGTTCTGGGAACGGGTGTCCCCAGACTTGCCTGCCAGCGGCCCACGGCATGGTCAGGCCAGTGGGATGTACGGCCCATCTTCATCAGCAAGACATCCAAGCCCCTCGCGAGGCGGACGACGCAAGACCTCCTCAGGAGTGGCCTAGTCAGGCAGGCTCATGAGGAGCGGAGATATCAAGGCGGGGCGAACCTCACGAGGCTCTCGTGACGTGAGCCATGACGATCGGCACCAGGCGGGCGCCAGGCGGGCGCCAGCGCACGTAGCGTCCTTGTTTCCTCTTTGGTGCTAAGGAGGCCAGCGCATGCGAGGAGTACCGAGGCATCAGGCAAAGGTGGCCATATTGGTGCAATGAGACCAAGACCAGAAGGACGGCAAGACGGAGGTCATCGTGGAGCCCAAGACGGCGTCACCACCAGAGCCTTTTGCAGGCGAAGACCACTTTTGTTAGGATAGCTTGTACTAGCTGTCCCCTTTCAAATTTGCCTGCCGTTGTTGGTTCCCTTCCCGCTCAATATTTGGGGAGAGGACTAGGGCCTATATAAGTAGAGCTAGCCACCACAGTAGGGGCAACTCATCTGAGCTTGATCCAATCTGATCGAGAGCCAGCCTACCCTGGCCACAAGAACACCTCAACCTCAGGAGGTTGTTCTTCCCTTTGTACTGTTCTTCATCATCCCAAGAGGCAATCCACCACCACCACACTTGAGTAGGGTATTACACCACAACGGTGGCCCGAACCAGTATAAATCTCATGTCTTTCTGTGTTGCGAGTTCGTCGAGTTCGTCCGCGAGATCTTAGCGAGCTAGGGCGTAGATCGGTAGGAGGGAAAGACTTCGCGCGCACCCCAGAGTTCGAGCCTTAAGGGTTTGCCGGAACCCCACATCCGACACCCCCCATCCTCCCCGAGATAATATCATCTGCCCCCACACCGTAGATGCTATATGCTCATACTAGTTGCTTGGAGCTTGTACATCTGAGATATAGCAGCTCACGTGATGTCTTAATATTTTTTTACAGGAAACCTTAATGAGTTTGAGAATTGCGCACAATTTGTACAAAAACTACTCAGATGCCCATGGATCCCATATCCAACGACATCGAAGCTCGTATCACCATAGCATCTAAGATGAAGGAGGACATCATATTCTCCTGTATGTAAGAATATCATCTGCTACCACACCTTAGATGCTTTGGTGGTACAAGCTCTTCGGAGCCGTTGGATTTGTGACCCAACAACTCCTCGGTGGTTCAAATTTTTTTTTGCAGAAAAGCCCCCAAAGAGTTCGGCCACTGGTTACAAGCACAAAGAGTGCTCAGATGCCATTGGTTCTCAGATCAAACGACCTCGAAGCTCATATCACTGTAGCATCCAAGCTGCGAGAGCACCTGCTGTTTTCTCGCACGGGTGAATATGAGGTGCTCCCGCACCGTAGATTCTATGGTGATACGAGTTCACATAGATCTAACGGCCCACAGTAGGAGGTTTGAATGTTTTTGCAATATACGACTGAAATAGTTTGGGAATTCCGTAGAAAGTACAAGTACTACGCATGTGGCATCTGATCACAGATCATACGACCTAGATGCTAGTATCACCGTAGCGGCTAATTAAGCTACGGGGAGCACCTAATATGAGCAACGGGGAGCCGTTGGATCCAAGATGTAGGGGCACACACGAGGCCTGAATGTTTTATTTGCAAAAAACCTTTGGAGAGTTTGGAAATTGCGCGTAATTACAAAGACTACTCCCAAGCCATTGGATCTCACTTCCAACGATGTAAAAACTCGTATCCAAGGTTGTTAGAATCGCGATTCTGTTATACGATTCTACGACTTTATGATCCAAACATACCCATCTGATCTACGGTTTTAGTTCATAAAATCTACGTTTCTACGATCCTGGTAGTGAAGATTCTAAGTTTTACGATTCTACCATCAGAGCTCCGATCCGATTCAAAATCGCGATTCTGACAACCTTGCTCGTATCACCATAGTATCTAAGCTGCGGGGTGGATGTGATATTCTATGCCGTTGTCATTTTTGTTCCTAAACTTGCAAAATACGTGTAACTCGTCGTTACTTGTCTAACCACGCAAAGTGTTTGTTCAAAAAAATCATCCTACACTAAAATATCGGAACAACACACGGGGGTCCCACTTGTCATTGATCAAATTTGGACCTAAAACTAACAAATCTGAAAGACGAGATTCAAACTGGCAACCTGGACTACAAAGCGAAAGTCGATAGCCTGAAACAACCACGGTTGTTGGCTTTCTCCCATAACTTGATTTTATACATGATTACGTTGAGTAGAGTAGAGTAGAGGGAGTGCCTCGTCAACACATGCATGACCGTTGACTCACTTACTGGTGGGTCCCAGGTTTGCGATCTCTCTCTCCTCTCCATTGTCTAACCTTTAGACGCACGGGCACACATGAAGAGCGGCGCTAGCTTGCCATGGTGTTATTATAACTAAAAAAGCTTGGAAAATAGAAGAATCGCCTAGAACAAGAGATGTTGTGGCTGGTTGAGACGGAGCTAACCACACCTATCCTCCATGCCACGTTAGCATGATGAAGCTGTGTGGCTAGTGGGGTGTTCGACCGACTGGCTGCGTCCCGAGGTCGAACCATAGGTACTACTACGTCTGTTATATTTTTACACGCACAATTTTCCTCCCTGCCGAGACGTGGCACACCCTACCACGCGGTTTCGGGGTCCTCCCGGGTGGTGCAAGCATACATTCTTCCTTGCCGAGACGTGGGATGCCCTACCACGTGCTTTCTGGGTCCTCGGTCGAAGCGCCGAAGCAAGTAAATGAGTCATCAAATCACGAAAGACCACCTTTCCCGCCGAGTACATCAGTGAAGCACAGTGGCTAGCTAGTTGGGCTAGTGCGACCGGTTAGCTAGGCCGCCGCCACATTTGTTTTTTCACCCTTTTTTATCTCCTTGCCGGCAAGTAAATTTAAATATCCACCGCGACATTGTTCTAGTCTTCGGGTGCGGCAGGCGCGGCAAGCTTTTTAATTTTTTGATTGACGGGAGCAGGCGCGGCAGGATTTTTAATATTTTGATTGACGGGAGCAGGCGCGGCAGTAATTAGTCACGATGACTCCGCCTGTAAAACCCACTGCTCCCTGATGCGAGAAGTCGTCGACTGGTGTTTTCCCATGGTGAAAACCGAAAGATTCCCCGCTCCTCGGCTGGCTCCCTCCGCCTTCCCGTAGATTGCATTGCCTTTCAGCCGTTTCGTCCCCTTAGCTTCCTCTCCCCATTGCTTCTACCTGGTGCCATGGGGGCGCAGCAGATCACGCAGTCTGAGGTGAGGCGCCTGACACAGGAGCTCGAGGCCAAGGATGTGGAGCTTAGGGCCAAGGACGTGGAGCTCAGTGAGCTCAAGGAGGAGAGGAGTGCCATGCTCCTCCGTTATGTGCGGGAGTTCACAGAGCTTCAGAAGCGACAGGCATCCACCACAAAGATGCTCAAGGCGTCGGCGGCGTTGCTGCAGAAAGCGGGAGATACGATAGGCCGTAAGGGGAGGCGGCTGGAGCGCGAGTGGGTTGATCGTGACGAGGTCCAGGATCGCCTCAACCACTTGGTGACCAAGTTGCCACGCACGTGTTGCGGCTGCGTGATGCCTACCGTCATGCCAGCATGACCATGCCGGCCGTCGGGCTAAACCCGTTCGACCATCCTGTCGATTTCAACGAGTTGCGGCTTCCTGACCTGGTCTCCTTCTTAACCATATCTTCGAGGAGCTGAGCCGTCTCCGCGCGATGGTGGCGGCGGAGCTGGACAAGGAGGGATTCTGGGCTGCCGTCGCCGTTGCGGGGCAAATCCTCTTAGGGGCTCCATCAACGGAATCCATTCGTGCCATTGGACGCCGTCTTTGACAAGCTAGCTCCCGTCGACCGGGAGCGGGCTCTGCGGGCCGTTGCACCCTGCATCACCAACATCGTGCGCCTCGAGAAGCGGAGGGACTTCGGTGGTGTTTAGGCTTCCTCTGCATGGGCATGTCCATGTCTTGACGCAACATGACCGTTGGATCAAAATCAGACGGTGCAAATGAGTCACTGTAGCACAAAGCGTGTGGGTGTGTTTGGTTGCATTCTCATGTCAATATAGTTACATTATTGTTCATATAGTTGACATGCGCACAACATCATTTGTTATCGTCATATCTTACTACACTAGCAAAGATTATGTAGTACTGACGTATGAACCACTGCACATGCCTAATAGTAGGAGCACTGTGTATGTTCAAGTGGCTACTGTGTTTCTCACTCCTCCGTCGTAAGAGTGAAAACGCTTGCTGTAATCATTTTTTCAGAAAAAACGTAGGACTCGCTCTACCATGCGCATCCTCCTCGACGGTCGTCGGGAACTTTGCTACTCACTTTCACCGACGTGTGGGACAGCCATCATCAGGGTCCACCAGCCATGCACTAAATTACTCCGTAGTAGAGTGCCCAACTGCACGGTAGACTTCCCCGATCGAAGCGTCACAGTAATGCCCAATGAGCCGTCAAATCACAAAACCCCCTCCTTTGCAGCAGTAAGTTGGACGGACGAAGCAACCGTCATTTCACTCTTCTCTCTCAGCTTCCTCTCTACCCAACCCTCGCTTCTCCCTCATCTTGTTCCTCATTTCTTCAAGAAAACCCCGACCTACTTCTGCCATTGTTCTTCTCTCCCAAAGAAGGAAAGGTGAGCGCATCAATGGTGTTGATTCTGGCCAAGGCCCGGTCTTGCAACCCCGAGACTAATCATATAACTCCCTCTCTGTTCTTCTTTTGGGTTTGTGATTATGGTTTCTTTTCTTTTATTTCTATTTGACAGTTTCTTGATGGACGCTGGAGCACCGGCCGAAGTGATGTCTATGGCTCTGGCAAAAACCATCGAGGCTCATGGTACGAAGAAGCGCAAGCACCCCGCCGAGACTACGGCAGACAAGCTCAAAGCCATCGCCCTGTCCAAGCCCCCCTTTCCGGGATCCCTCATTAAGCAAGTCCAGGTAATATTTCTTCTTGACGATATTTTTCTCGATCGTGATCATGTTTTTTCATCTAACACGCAGTACTAGTACTAGTAGTACCACTTTCTGGGTGATCTTGCATGTGATTTTTGTGTGCCAAATGGCGGTTCTAAATTCCACTTTTGACCAAAACAAGCGAGAGGTTGACACTGATTTCTTATAGATTACTTTCAACTACTTTATGAACATCAATGCTACATTTGAAGAGGGTATATTTGCATCAGTAACTTGTGTTATGGATATTGCAAGTAATCCCTCTGCTTTCATGCCTTTGAAGACATGTTCTAGTGTCTTTGTTCACTCATTTATGTGCGTATATGTAGTCATATATGGAGTAAAATATCAAAAATCATCTTATATTTCTGAACGGAGGTAGTAATAAAATATTTTGTTTCTGTTTGAATTAGAACCAGGTCCGCGGTGGAGATGAAGTTCTCAAAGTCATTTCGTGTGAACTGGAAGACCTGAGGATGAGTTCTACTGCTGACCTATCCAGCTGTTGTGTCCTTGTCACCACGTGTCCTGAACTAGTGTTTTCCTGTAGCATTGTTGTCAGGCGTGTTCTCAAGGCTGTACTTGACCACAACAATTTCCTGGTTGTGCCTTCGATTACGAAGGGTGTGGTTCTTGTAAAGCTTCCCAACAAATCTGATGCGGCCTGTCTTCATCGTCATGTTTATGAGTGGAAAGACCACTCTGTTAGTCCAAGGATGAGGAGATGGTGATGGTGCCGCTAGACATGTCTCACGAAGTCCATGGCCTAGTCAGTTATGTGGGGTTCATCGCGTAGGTCGGTGGCAAGAAATAATCTGCAGAGTTTAATTAGTGCAACTTTGCTTGTCTGTAGTAAGTACTATTGTTCAGTACTTGATTTGTGTTTGTGAACCCTGTATTGTTTAGTACTGCCGCTTTTGGTGTGTGGTGTGTCCTGAGAACAGTCTATGTTAATGTCTGTCCACTCAATTTAGTCTGTATATTTTGAAGTATCCAGATCATCTTTTTTGTGAGGACGGTTTATCAATTATGGTTACACTCCAATATTTGTATGCATTGCAGGGTTTATCGCACCCACTAGGGTTTCTAGTCCCATGGGTGTTCGGTCCATACGATTTGTCACGACCTTTGGACTGTCCTACTTCTGGGGTAGGCGGGGGTCCTGCATGCCATGCATAGTTGGACGACCAATCTTCTGTTTAGTACTACAAGATAGTGATTTCCTAGTAAGGATTCACTCGTGTCACATCAAGTAAATCTTATTGATTTACTGTCTAGATCTTATTGATTTAATGTCATGTTTTCTTTCTTTTGCTGCAATTTTACGATGCAGGTTTTGCCATGTGACATTCATCACAGAATAAACCGTTTGGTTTGCTCTACGATGGATATTTCTGCAGGTTTCTCTTATTATGTCGTGTCAGTAACGAAGGCACTATCCATCACTTATATTACTGTCTGCAGGTTTCACTTATTATGTCGTGTCAGTAACGAAGGCACTATCCATCACTTATATTACAGGAAAAAATTGGATCAGTCTGTTATCTGAGTACAAGCTGAATCCCTATGATGAACTATAGTTTGGTTTAACAAACACGCCACAATTAGTCCTTCTCGCGTTTAAAAGAAATGAAGAAAAAGACTGGATCACGGTCACGGAGCCTAGTCAAGTAAAAAGCTGATCATAGCAGATCAGACACGATCGCCGCTGTCTCGCACATCAGTACCACCTTCAGCAACGGATCGAGAATCGGCAGTTGCTCTTGCACTGACAGCGGTAGCAGCTCAGTCTGATCCAGCTGAGGATTGGGCACCGACCGCGTCAGCGGATCAGGTTGATCTACCAGAGGATCGGGCATCGACACCGGCACCTGCTCTGACACCAGCACCAGCTCTACAAGGAGCACCATCTCCGAGAGCAGCAGCGGCACTACCAGTCGCACCAGAACAGGCACCAGCAACGGCTTCGACACCTGCACCAACACTTGCACTTGCATCTTCTCCGGCCCATGCAGCGGCAACGGAACCAGCAATTGCACTTCATATACCAAAGTCCTTACAAAAAATGACGTGTCCACCTTCTTGGTAAGCATTGGCCGCCCAAGTGCATCGTTCTTTTTTCTTTCCATGTTGTTTCACATGATTCACTGTATTGATCTAACTGTTTGTGTATGTCTTCTTGTTTGCAAACAGACAATTCCTAGAGCAACGAGGGAGTCATTCAACAATCCGGGCGACCGTGGCCAAGTTTCTTTTACCATACGCAGCCTTTGTGTCAATGAACCTGCTCAATGTACCATAAGTACAAAGGATGGTCGCATGATGATTGATGCTAAAGGATGGTCAAGGTTCAAATCTAAATCATATCTTGTGGTAGGGGATGATGTCAAAATCGATCTTTCTCGGCAAGGAGAGCTAGTCCAAATCAACTTTGAAATTCTTCAGTAGCAGCACGCAACTGCCGAACTGATCTATCCTCCGAGAGATTTTGATGTAATACTCTGGCATGGTGAAAAAAGTGTCCTGTGTGTATAAGTAGTACGACAGCATCGTTGATAGAATTGCAACTCTGATTGTTTGTCAGGAACTGTCGTTTGATTTCATTCCAATAGCTGCCGTGCTTTATTCAATTTTGTGTATTCGCCTTGCGACAGCATCTAAAACCAGCGCCGTACCAACCGCTTGCAATATGAAAAGCGCTGAGGTAGAACAGATGGGCCCCCAAACATGCAGGCCCACCGGCCTGTGGCCCAAAGTCCAGAACCGTGAGCCTGTCTGAGTATTTCTCAGCTGAACCCCCATAATGCTTGTGTGTTGCACGTAACATCAAGATGCATTTCTATGAGTATTTTATCTTGTGAGAGAAAAGGATGAACGAGGGAAGGCCTTATTTGCAAATGTGGAGAGTTGTGTGGGTACCTTTTTGCAAAATTGCCATAGTTTCCTTCCTATACGTCAGATATAAATCGGACGGCCTATATTGCAGGATGGCAGGCACACCATCCTACAATATACCGTGTTAAAAAAACTCTGATTTTTTACAAATATATATGTTATATATATTCCCCTTGATTTTTCTTATGTATAATGTTGTGATATAAAAGATATTTATATTTCTTTACAGAGGGAGTATATCTCTGTCAAAAATATATTATGTATAACTAGTTACTCCTGTCTTTCTACATCCTTTCGCTGATATGTGGCGCATCCGACAACGGGGTCCACATGCCATATGCACCAAATTAGAGTGCACAACTGCATGGTAGACACAACCTGGTCGTAGCGCCGCAGTAATGCCCAATGAGCCGCCAAATCACAAAAAACCCCACCTTTCCAGCTTTAGCAGTAAGCTGGACGGATGAAGCGGCAATATTTCACTGGGCCTGAATCCCCTTCTCCCTCGTCTGCCTGTTCAGAGAAATCCCCTGCTCGGCGATTGCATAGGGTTTTCTCATGGAGAACCTGGTACGAATTCTTCATCAATCCCTGATAAATCCAAGTCCATTGGTCGCGGGTACTCCTAGGATGGCAGCCGCCGCCGTTGATGCATTTTTCTTCCTACTGAATCTAGTGTGTTTCATTTGTAGTGCCCAAAGTGCGAGGACCCTATAGGTTTTTGCGCCCTCGGCGAGACGCCACACTTGTTCCTTCTCATCCTAACACAGGATTTTAAAACGCGCACAGTATGTTCCTAGAATCCTCTTTTCTATCCGGGAGGGTGGGGTTTTTTGAACATGATGTCGACTAATTTGGAAATTTGGATTGCTATATTTGGATAAAAGGTACTAGTACCATGGTCAATACTGACGTGAAGGAGGAAATTATTTCTATATTTGGATATAGGGAATACATTGTGTTGTCATATTATTTTTCCTGAAATGCATTCCTTGCTCTGCCAGAACACAGGTACTCATGATGCTCGGCCTTGCCATAACTGAATACACCAGTTTAATGGTCACAGTGAAGACAAGCCATGGATATAAGTTTCGAGTTGGGTTCATGAACCAAGAAGATCGCTCCTTTTTTTATGGCCGAACTTGGATAAACTTTCTCAGGTGTTACAGACTGAAAGTTGGCGCACGAATGTTGATGGAAATAGCAGAACCTGGTCTCATCTTCACTGTGATCTTCCACCCCGACGTCGTTCCAATTGTCCATCCATGTTAGTTTTGTATCTGGTTCTTGCTTCTTGCCTCAATTACTTCTTAATCCACCTATTCTGTCTAACTAATCACAATTTAACTTTATAAGTAGCAACGAATCTCTCACGAAGATGCTACTTCTAACTAATATTTTCTTATAATTGGTGGCACGTGTAGGTTTTTTCAGAGTTAAGCAGGCTACTCGTTTGTTATTCTATAAGAACTCGGCTGTTACTCATGGCGCTGAAGTTGACTTGGACAACATCCGCAAGTTCCTACACTTTATTGATCGTCTTGAGGTCCTTGTGGGGCGTTTCAATGGTGGAAGGCCATGTGGGATATGTGTCCCACTGCTGCACTCGTAGAACAGGTCCAACTGTGTTGAGAAACTTATGGTACGAGCTGTTTTCTGTTATATATGTTGTTCAAAAACTCTTGCTTATGCACAGTTTTACAGCTGTGATCTTCTTGAAACAGGAACTGCCCGGGTCTATTATTCCTATACAGATGCCTGACCATGGTCGGGTCAGACTTGCGCTTGGTCACAACATGATGTTTATGTCGACCTACTCCATTCCCATTGGAGGTGAAAAGATACTTATTCATGGGTGGTCTCAAATAATGAAGGTCCGTCCATCTTGGAGAATAGGACAGAAGATTATGTTCCTGCTTTTCCATGGCTCTAAAGCCAATATCCTGTTTATTGACCACATTGCGAGATGAAGCCGCTTTCAGAAGGTTGTGGATGCACGGTGTGGAGCCTGGGCCTTGTCCTGGGGCTTGGCGGCCTCACCCTTTGGTTAATTGTAGGCAAAGTAGCACTGTTCGAGGCGTGCTTTGTACGGTTGAACCTGTATAAGTACTCAAACTGCTTTCAGCTATGGTTGTTAAGTGCCCCTGCTGGTTTCAGTTAAGGTCGTTAAGTACTCCTGCTGTTTTTACAGTCTGTTGTGTTTCTTCAGCCCTGTCTTCCTCCAGCTGCCAAAACCAAACCAGCGCCGACGGGCTCGCCTGCTTCCGCCTCCCACGGCTGGCTGCGCCTCAGCGCATGCATCGCTGCCCCGCCGTCTCCTAAATCATTAACGCTGACCTCCGAGGCCTCGCCGTCGTCCTCCGCGCGCTTTGCTACGCTTGCCGCGGTGCCGCCCTCTCTTGTTGTCAACATGGTCAACAAACAAGAGGAATCGGCAGAGGACTGTACGTGGAGAGGATGACAGTAGGGGCCCACCATGTCCATGGCCGGACACAAGGAAGTTCCTCGTTTTTTGTTATATATATATACTCCATTGCCAGCGTATGGAAAAAGAAAATGCTTCCTGATAGTGGTTTCCTGACATCTGGGACCCACAACATTGTCAGCGTATTTAGTCAATAGACAAGAGAACTGCACACAAGATTGGCTGACACCTGGGCCGTAGCTACTCGAGCAGTTTTTTTGTTATTATTGAGACGGAGCAGGGTTTCAACTAGGCTGTAGCCCGTCTAGCCCAGGGTTATATTTTATGTTCACCACATGACCAGCCCAGTTATTTTTCGTTTGTGAAAATAAGCCCAGTTTATTTTTTCTGAAGAATACCCAATCCAAGCTTTTCTACACCCTGATGGGCTGCAACTCTTTCAAGACGCCTGCAAATCTTGAAAGTAATATGAAATGGGCTGTAAATATGAAAAACAGATGACAAATTGGCAATTACTTTACAATTTCTGAAAGTTTTCACATTTTCAGATTCCAATTTGACCGGGCTTTAACCTAATTCAAATATATATTCAAAGTACTTTAAATCTGGCTCGACATTTCGGTATTAAAAATAGTTTGGAACCCATAGAAATATGCAAAATTTCGTTTAAATTTTTAACCTTGGCCCTGGCCAACAAAAGAACGGACTGCAATAAATTGCATAAGAAGTTGCAATGAGCTAAATATAAATTATTAAAAAAACAGGGAATGGTCTGACTTGTGGGCCAATTAAGTTGACACGTATGCAAGATTTTTTTTACTAATTATATACGACAACAAACGATACTAGCTGACGTAACCGTTGGGTGTCAATCCAACGGCCGTCGTGTTTCTTCAATCTTTGATCTTCGTGCTCCAGCCGCCAAATCCAGCGCCGGCGGGACCGCCTGCTCCTGCCTCCCGTGGTCGGCTGTGCTGCCACGCAGGCCTCACCGACCCTACTACTCCCACCGCTGGCCAGGATATCCCTCTACTCACCCACATCCCTCCACTAATGTGGCTTCGCCGCCTCCGGGTCATGCCCTTCATGGGTCTCGCCGTCGTCCATCGCGCTGGTGTTCTCGGCACGGCGTGGTCAACATTGTCAACAAATGACAACATCGGAAGAGGGACGTACATGGAGAGGCTGACAGTTGGGACCCACATGGTCCATGGCCGCATGCAAGCAAGTACCTCCTTATTACGCCGAAAAGAATGAATATTCCGGCTGGCAGCTCGGACCCACCTGCTATATCTTCGCACGCAAGGAAGTGCCACCTTATTACGCACAAAAAATGAATACTCCCCCTCCTAGCTGGGACCCACCATAGTGGGAGGCTTACTTGTGGGCCTACTAAGTTGACGTGGACGGAGGGCGTTGTCAACTTAGTCAACAAACAATTCTATCACCAGTGACCGCTGGATTGTTAACATCCAACGGTCGTCCTGCTTCTTCAACCTCTGATTTTCTTGCTCCAGCCGTCCAAACCATCGCGTGCTCTTGCCTCCCGTGGCCGGCTGTGTAGCCGCAGAGGCCTCACCGCCCCCTACTACTCCCACCGTTGGCCAGGCCCTCCGGCGACGGCAGCCTCACACCGCAGCCGAATGAGTGAACCCTCGTACTCCTCTCCGCGTGGGCATCCACTGTCGCGTCTTCCCCGGCTAGCTCCGCGTCGTTCCCTTCCTAGGCCTCGCCGCCGTCCACCGCGTTGGTGCTCTCGGCGCAGAGTGGTCAATGTGGTAAATGAATGACTTCCATCGGAAGAGTACTGTACGTTGAGAGGCTGATAGATGGGTCCATGGCTGCAGCAAGGAAGTGCCTCCTTATTACACGCAAAATAATTATCCCTCCACTTGACAGCAGGGACCCACCGGACGGGCCACCGTATTTCACGAAAAAAACATTTCCCCCCTGACTGTTGGGACCAACCAGCTATAGCTTCGCACGCAAGGAAGTGCGTCCATATTACGGGCAAAAAAATATTCGCCCCCTGACTGTTGGGACCCACCAGCTACATCTTCGCACGCAAGGAAGTGCGTCCATATTACAGGCAAAAAAATGGTTCGCCCCCCTTACTGCTGGGACCCACCAGCTACGTCTTCGCATGCAAGGAAGCGCCTGACAGTCGGGGCCCATGTGGTCGAAGCGTACGTGTACGTACTGGTCGATGTAGAGGCGTGCACATGTCGTAGTAGAGGCGCGCACGTAGCATGTACACATATGTATAGCGGCCAGGGTGCAAGAAAGAAAATACGACCACGTACGTACATACCGGCGGGGTCTCGAACGCCTACTCGCGCAATTGTACGGCCAGGGCTCATGTACATGGCTGGGTGTCCAGCCGGAGAAGCAACCGGCTGGGTCGGAACGGAATGCGTCGTCATGTTCATCGGGAGCCAACCGGCTTGGATGGAACAGCTGATGGAAATGAGGCCTGGCGTACCGCAGAACGGAGGAACCGGCCTTGTGTTCGACCGGCCACGGTGGAAACAGGATCCTGTTGATCGGGAGGGGTCTGGCGTACCGCAAAACGTAGGAAACGGACCTCCTATGGTCGAAACGGGATCCTGTTGATCGGGAGGGGTGTGGCGTACCGAAAAACAGAGTAAACGGGCTTGTGTTGGAGCGCTACGGTCGAAACGGGGGTCCTGTTCATCGGGAGGGGTGTGGCGTAACGCAAAACGGGACTCCACGGGATACTGTTCATCTCCACCGTCGAGAGCCTCCACAGACTACTGTTCATCCACCGTCAACCTCCTCCAGCCTCCACCTTTGACTGTTCATCCACGGGCTCCTGTTCATCCAGCCTCCACCGCTCATCCACCGGCTACTGTTCAGCCAGCCCTCTCCACGGGGTCCTGTTCAACCACCCCTCCACAGGCTACTGTTCATCCAGCCCTCCACCAGCTACTGTTCAACTAGCCCTCCACCGGCTACTGTTCAACCAGCCCTCCACGGGGTCCTGTTCATCCTGCCCTCCACGGGGTCCTGTTCATCCACCGGCTCGATCGATCGGGGTACTGTTCATCCAGCGGCAATGGCCTCTACTACCACGGGGTCTTGTTCATCCAACCCCCCCACTAGGAACTGTTCATCCAAACCCCCTCAACAACGCTCACTGTTCATCCAGGGAAGGAGGCAGCAGTGTTCGATCGGCTTCAGTTAGCAGCAGTAGAGAAGGAATCACTCGGGTTCAGTTAACAGCAAGGGATCAATTGATTGCTCGGGTTCAGTAACGCGTAGCCTGCAGTGCCATCGCTTGGGTTTAGTTAGAGCCCAATGCCTGGCACACACGCGCGTACGTACGAGAGAAACGTGCATCGCTCGGCCCCGACCACCTACCGTAACCGGAAACTCCCCGATATTTTCCTCACCCTCGCTTTTACCATGGTTTTTTCCGTCATGGACGGCCCAAAGAATGTCATGCAGCTGCGTCTTCGGCCCGCCCAGGACGAAAAGCCCATTTTCTGTCATGATTTTTTTCATAGAAGTAGGACCCCACCACATTTATGATGATACCGGGTTTTGTCAAAATTATCGTCATAGAAGTGTCATAAGTATGACAGAAAAAAAAATTGTTCAACCCAAAATGTCACGGATGTGTCTTTTTTTTGTTCTATCCGTCAGATATAAATTGGATGGCCTATATTGCAGGATGGTAGGCACACCATCATCAACAACTTTGTTTTTTATAACAGTAGAGATAAAATATATTATATGTAGTATAACATGTTCATAACCACACCAGGTGTATCACCGTTATATATATTCAAGCAGGCGTCGGTTTAAAACACTATGATAAATTCCTCAAATATCTGAATTCTCTTTTTATAATCAATTATGATCTCTATTCGTCTTTCACAGCCACACAATCCTATTATCTTTGTAGCTAGCGCTAACTTTCTCTCGTGCATGCACACGCCCGCATCCCTCTCACCCTCCCTCAGCATTCTCTAGCTCCATCGCGCAAATTCGTCTTTTCACTTTAGGTCGTTCACCCATGGTGTGTGTAGCCCCCCCAGCTCCTTTACGGCACACATCGATCGATATGCCTCTCTAGCCAGGTGTGCCTACCACCAACACAAGCTTCCCCTCTTCTCTTCTCACCGTCCATGCCTCACTCCCACCACTCTTTTCATCGATCTCGTACTCGCACACTCCTTCCCCCTTGATATAGTATGCCTCTCGCACCACCTCCTAGATGCTTCCCTCTCTCTCTATCCTTATCCCCGGGCCTTATTTGCTTCTAACACATACATGCATGTATACCGATCGATCTCCCTACATATACCTAGGTCGACTTTAACTATTTTCCCCCCACCCATCGATCGACGTACCTCACAAGTTATGTCTCTCCTTTCTTTGACAAAGGACGATTGATCTTCCTATGTAGTTACGTCTGCTTATCACAGCCATATCGCCCCCCCATCATTCGTGCATGCCTCCTAACTCGTCTCTCGCATGCACGTGCACAGACAGGCAGCCATCCCCTCTCTTATTTATATTGTAGGCGTGCCCTCCGTTTTTCTAGCAAGCCTCTCCCACCATGGGTGGATTCAGGCCCCAGGCAGAAGGGGCGGTGGCCTAGGGCGTAAGGCCCATCTCCTTTCTATATTTTAACACTGTAGCTACAATAAAACTCTACAGTCAACTAAGCTGCATGGGCCTTGGCCCAGTTCGCCTGGGGCCTGGCCCACTCCTAGGTCTGCCACTGTCTCCCACCATTTGTTAGAAGCAATTCCACTACCACCCCCTCCAACACTCTAGCTCTGTCTCCCTCCCAACCTTATTCCTCTCCTACACATATGCATGGATGCCGATCGATCTCCCTTAATACATAAGGTAGGCATCTCTCCTCCTCCACACATATACCATCCATTGTACCTCTATAATTAATTAGGCCTCCCCCCACCACACACCGATAGTCGAGCACTGTTGGTAGGTATCCATGCCACCGAGACAAACTGCACCTGTCCCCTCTCATGTTCTAGTAGGCCAGCCACTCTATATCTTTGACGTGGGCACACAAAAATTTGATGGCACTATTTATTGATCGCGCGCGCACACACACACATCATCCCTCTCTTGGATTCTATGGATACCTCAAGCCAATGATACCTCCACTCTCTTCTCATGGATCGGCCCCTCTATATATATGATATATCAAAGACTCTATTTCACACACATTGCATATGTTACATTTTTGATTGACCCCCCCCCCAAAAAACACTCACAAACCCACACACTATATCTCTCTACATTTGTATCTCTCTCACACAACCACACGTACGTGGTGTACGTACACGAAGAGAATAGGTGCATGTACTCATGCTTTCTGCCCAGCCACACCCACGCGGGTACACGGTGGTGCTCATTTCTGTACGAAAATGGCAGCCCACATGCTAATTTGAATGCGTCTAACGGTTATTTACCTACGGAGGTCGTGTACCACGCGTGCACGAAAAAAAGTTCGACTTGATGCGTTGGTGCTTTATTTTTAAATAAAGTTATATCGCTCAATGGCACGTACACAGAATATAAAATAATTTTTATGGAGAAAAAGGTATTCCGTTCCACTATATACAATGGAGCCTGCCTGCCTGGTTTTGTCTCTCTTCAGAGCATCACACACAAGGCGGCGGTGACCTCTCTCTCTCCCACCGTTGGTCACTGATCCGGCCGCATCCTGTCTGCCGGTGGAAAGGGAGGATGTGCATCCTTTCTCCGTTCGACGGCGCCGAGGCAGCACGTCCTGATCAGCGGTACCCGCCATTCTCTCTCACCAAGCTCCGGCGCGGTAGAGCCCACGCCACCTGCTCGCTGCCGCAATATGGGAATACCCCGCCCGCCACCGCTCACCTAGTTACATCCCGATGACCCCTAGGTATCCCCTCAGGCCTTGCTCTACTGCCCGTCTTCCCACGTCGCTGCATGTGGAAAATCTTGCATATGGATCTTCCATAGTTCTTTGCCCAAAACGTAGCTTGTCCGGCGTACTTTCCATATTGCAATCTTGTCCTCACATCGCTTTAGACAAACACAACCATGTTGTTATCTTCCCTTAGGACAAGGAATATGCTTCTTTTTTGTCGTTGTATGTGTCATCAACTATTATTGTCCAGTAATTGTTTCCTTTCTACATCTTTTTTGCAAACAGGGCTATCCATTTAACCTCGTTGCTATTCCGACCTTTTGGTGAACTACACAAATCACTTTTTTCTTAAGAGTGTTTTGTGCAGTTGTACTAAAATGTCACACGGGCAACGTCTCTACATTTCAGTGCGACTGCACAAAGGGAGATTGGTTTTGCTCTATCCTCCACATCCAACTCCGAGCCTGATCTTCTCCAACTATTTGCTTAATCTTCTCCAACTAGTTAGTCTTAAGAGAGACTGCAAAGGTGACCAGCTTCTATTTGTGTGTTTATTGTTTCATCAGCAGTCCTCTATTATCATAATCACACATAATATCTTTGGAATAGGGACGCTCAGCTCTATTTTATTGGAACTGCATAAAATGATCAGAATGTTGCATGCTCCAGACAGCTACTTTTTTCCCAACATGCCTTGTTGATTTAGACAGAGCTGGGGGGACGTTGCTGCCAATGAAAGCATGGATCAATTTTAATTTAACACCTTCTCAAAACTTTGTCTTCAGTTGTGATGTAAATATTAGCTCTGATCTGGTAATCATTGAGATCCATGAGCAAGGAAGTTAGTTTTTTATTGTTTTCGAAAGAGCATCGATGGCAAGACACACGAAACAAAAGCTGAAAGCTCAGAGCATTGTACAATTTCATGTCGCTGGAAAATTATTTGTATAGTACGTCAATTATGTAAAAAATGCTGGGAGCTTGATAGCATTGCCAGAAGCCTCTTCAGCATCCGGGTCCATGTGCCATGCACCAAATTATACTCCTCCGTTCCTAAATATTTGTCTTTTTACAAATTTCAAATGGGCATATTTTAGAGTGTAGATTCACTCATTTTGCTTCGTATGTAGTCACTCGTTGAAATCTCTAGAAAGACAAATACTCCGGAGTATATTTAAGAACCAAGGGAGTTGTGCAAAACAACCTTTCCCACTGTAAGTTGCTCGTAAGAAGCAACCATCAATATGCTCTTCTTTGAATCCGCTCATACTACTCCATCTGTCACTGTTTATAGAGCGTGCTTCAAAAAAAATCTCTGGGACCAAGGCGACTAGCAATCGGCCTGAAAAATAGCATTGGTAGTTATAGCACGACGTCTATTACTAGAGGAAATAATGCGTACACACATGCATGCAGTGCTTCCACCCAGGGTACACACATGCATGCACTTACTCCACTCCATAGTACGTCGAGAGAAAATTGTGGAGTTGATTGCGGTTACCACACCCTAATTAATTGGGCATTAAACTAAACATGTCTAAAGTCTCTCTGGTGGTGGAAATGCATTTTGAGAAATGCATCAGAATGAAGCGCGCCCTGTAAACTGTGACGGAGGGAGGAGTAGTATGAAGGTGCGAAACCAAGGGGATGTTTGGATTGTGACTATCTTTGCCATATGTTGCCACATGATTTTTGCCACACTTGCCTTACTTAAGTTGCTCAATTTTTTAGCCACACTTTGGCTTTCCTAAGGGAATTTTTCCACACTTTTTGTGGCGATGTCATGTGGGGTTCACTGCTCATAAATTTCTTGCCTTAAGTGTGGCTAGAACCAAACACCTACATAACTTGGTCAAACTTGCCTAAGGTTAGGTGTGGCAAAGTGTGGCAAGGTGTGGCTAGAAACCAAACAGCCCCCAAGTGCGCGTATGGCCAGTCGGTCAACACACCTCTTCTTGGCATATCACTGACATGTGGCACCGGAGTCTGAGCAAACCGATCTCAATTGACGGCAAAATGGCCAACCCGTCGTTCCTTGAGACTGGCCATAGTGGGTAGTAACATAGAGTAGTAATATGCCCATGTTACTACTCTATGTTACTACCTCTATAGTGGGGAGTAACATATGTGTGGTAAC
This sequence comes from Aegilops tauschii subsp. strangulata, assembly GCF_002575655.3. Classification (NCBI taxonomy): domain Eukaryota; kingdom Viridiplantae; phylum Streptophyta; class Magnoliopsida; order Poales; family Poaceae; genus Aegilops; species Aegilops tauschii. The sequence continues at coordinate 279,473,026 of NC_053038.3, read as the reverse complement.
ATGCAACACTTCATTTATTATGCTATAGACTGATCTTGCCTTGACATGTGTGATGTTACTCATACTAGTAGTAACTAGCTATGTTACTACATGCCTCTCTTTCTTCATTTATTGTTTGCCACATCATCTATTTTATCTAGATATGTGTGATGTTAGTACCTATGTTACTCCCACAGTGGGTAGTCTGAGAGAGACGAGGTGCGAGTACACATAGACGGGCTCGCACGGAGGCCAAGATATATTCAAGCATGGTTGATCGATATCATCATTACATGTTCCATGTTTTTTAATACTATACTATTGGGCTGTCGTTTTCCGTCATTCTCCCGAATAAATGTGCACTTTATCATAGATTAAAATAAAATAAGAGTACATACGCTCCACCATGTGGTTCTAGTAGTAGTACTACTCATACTACTAAACCTTGCGCTTGGCTCTTCGCCTCTTCGTGAAGTCGATCAATGATGGTACTCCGCATGTTGGGTACTATAGTGTATGCCTGTGGCAATCTGACACCGAATGAACTAATGCATGTCCACCACCTGGGCGAGGGTAGGTTGCATTAGTCAAAATGCGTAAGTGAGCTTCACCTTGTCCTGCAAGCTTCTCCTTGTTCTGCGAGTTGACGGGACACACCATAAAGTAGTGGTCGTCCATACTCCCTCCTTTCCGGTTAATATGGCTTAATCTATTTTGCGGGTAAATGAGAGGCTTTATTCATATATAAGCACTCTTAGCACGATCAGCCAAGAGACTGGTCACTAAGAAGTCAGGTACCCCGCAAAAAAGAAGGAAGCGAGGTGTTTCATCAAGCCAGCTCTCGGCCACATTCAAAGTGCAGCAAGCACGGTTCGCACAAAGATGCGCTGCAAGGTTTGCTGGCCTGTTTACATGATAAATAACAAGAAAAGAGGAAATATTACCGAGCTCTCCTATTTGTAACAGGATATGAGCCAGAATTAAGCGTGAATTGTGGCGAGTGTTCCATGCAATCAACTTCCATTATCACATGCGAGAACCCTCGAAGAGAACCAAATGTGTTGAAGATTGCTTTATCACATTTTTAAAATATAATAAGAGTGCATACGCTCCTCCATAAACTTCCTAGTAGTATAGTACATACCTCTATAGTAGTAGTACTAGTACTAGTAAACTTTGCGCTTGGCTATTCGCCTCTTCGGGAAGTCGAACAATAATAGTACTAGTATAGTGTATGCTTCTGGCAATCTGACACCGAATTAACAGTTGCACATCCATCGCCTGAGCAAGGGAGAGCTTGCATTAGTCAAATGTTTCTCCTTGTCCTGTGAGCCTCCGCGCACAAGCTGCTCCTCGTTCGGCAAGTTGATGGGACACACCAAAGTAATGCTAGTCCATACTGCCTCCTTTCCGGTTAATATGGCTTAATTTCAAACGAGATAAACACGCTGTCTGTCAGTATATATTTGTAAAAAAACGGTCAGTGGACTTCACAATATGCTCATTGCCGAACTGATCTATCCTCCAAGAGATTTTGATGTAATACTCTGGCATGGTGAAAAAAGTGTCCTGTGTGTATAAGTAGTACGACAGTATCGTTCATAGGATTTCATTCCAATAGCTGCCGTGCTTTATTCAATTTTGTGTATTCGCCTTGCGACAGCATCTAAAACCAGCGCCGTACCGACCGCTTGCAATATGAAAAGCGCTGAGGTAGAACAGATGGGCCCCCAAACATGCAGGCCCATCGGCCTGTGGCCCAAAGTGCAGAACCGTGAGCCTGTCTGAGTATTTCTCAGCTGAACCCCCATAATGCTCGTGTGTTGCACGTAACATCAAGATGCATTTCTATGAGTATTTTATCTTGTGAGAGAAAAGGATGAACGAGGGAAGGCCTTATTTGCAAATGTGGAGAGTTGTGTGGGTACCTTTTTGCAAAATTGCCATAGTTTCCTTCCTATACGTCAGATATAAATCGGACGGCCTATATTGCAGGATGGCAGGCACACCATCCTGCAATATACCGTGTTAAAAAAACTCTGATTTTTTACAAATATATATGTTATATATATTCCCCTTGATTTTTCTTATGTATAATGTTGTGATATAAAAGATCTTTATATTTCTTTACAAAGGGAGTATATCTCTGTCAAAAATATATTATGTGTAACGAGTTACTCCTGTCTTTCTACATCCTTTCGCTGATATGTGGGGCATCCGACAACGGGGTCCACGTGCCATATGCACCAAATTAGAGTGCACAACTGCATGGTAGACACACCCTGGTCGTAGCGCCGCAGTAATGCCCAATGAGCCGTCAAATCACAAAAAACCCCACCTTTCCATCTTTAGCAGTAAGCTGGACGGACGAAGTGGCAATATTTCACTGGGCCTGAATCCCCTTCTCCCTCGTCTGCCTGTTCAGAGAAATCCCCTGCTCCGCGATTGCATAGGGTTTTCTCATGGAGAACCTGGTACGAATTCTTCATCCATCCCTGATAAATCCAAGTCCCTTGGTTGCGGGTACTCCTAGGATGGCAGCCGCCGCCGTTGATGCATTTTTCTTCCTACTGAATCTAGTGTGTTTCATTTGCAGTGCCCAAAGTGCGAGGACCCTATAGGTTATTGCGCCCTCGGCGAGACGCCACACTTGTTCCTTCTCATCCTAACACAGGATTTTAAAACGCGCACAAGATGTTCCTAGAATCCTAGTTTCTATCCGGGAGGGTGGGGTTTTTTGAACATGATGTCGACTAATTTGGAAATTTGGATTGCTATATTTGGATAAAAGGTACTAGTACCATGGTCAATACTGACGTGAAGGAGGAAATTATTTCTATATTTGAATATAGGGAATACATTGTGCCGTCATATTATTTTTCCAGAAATGCATTCCTTGCTCTGCCAGAACACAGGTACTCATGATGCTCGGCCTTGCCATAACTGAATACACCAGTTTAATGGTCACAGTGAAGACAAGCCATGGATATAAGTTTCGAGTTGGGTTCATGAACCAAGAAGATCGCTGCTTTTTTATGGCCGAACTTGGATAAACTTCCTCAAGTGTTACACACTGAAAGTTGGCGCACGAATGTTGATGGAAATAACAGAACCTGGTCTCATCTTCACTGTGATCTTCCACCCCGACGTCGTTCCAATTGTTCATCCATGTTAGTTTTGTATCTGGTTCTTGCTTCTTGCTTCAATTACTTCTTAATCCACCTATTCTGTCTAACTAATCACAATTTAACTTTATAAGTAGCAACAAATCTCTCACGAAGATGCTACTTCTAACTAATATTTTCTTATAATTGGTGGCACGTGTAGGTTTTTTCAGAGTTAAGCAGGCTACTCGTTTGTTATTCTATAAGAACTCGGCTGTTACTCATGGCACTGAAGTTGACTTGGACAACATCCGCAAGTTCCTACACTTTATTGATCGTCTTGAGGTCCTTGTGGGGCGTTTCAATGGTGGAAGGCCATGTGGGATATGTGTCCCACTGCTGCACTCGTAGAACAGGTCCAACTGTGTTGAGAAACTTATGGTAAGAGCTGTTTTCTGTTATATATGTTGTTCAAAAACTCTTGCTTATGCACAGTTTTACAGCTGTGATCTTCTTGAAACAGGAACTGCCCGGGTCTATTATTCCTATACAGATGCCTGACCATGGTCGGGTCAGACTTGCGCTTGGTCACAACATGATGTTTATGTCGACCTACTCCATTCCCATTGGAGGTGAAAAGATACTTATTCATGGGTGGTCTCAAATAATGAAGGTCCGTCCATCTTGGAGAATAGGAGAGAAGATTATGTTCCTGCTTTTCCATGGCTCTAAAGCCACTATCCTGTTTATTGACCACATTGCGAGATGAAGCCGCTTTCAGAAGGTTGTGGATGCACGGGGTGGAGCCTGGGCCTTGTCCTGGGGCTTGGCGGCCTCACCCTTTGGTTAATTGTAGGCAAAGTAGCACTGTTCGAGGCGTGCTTTGTACGGTTGAACCTGTATAAGTACTCAAACTGCTTTCAGCTATGGTTGTTAAGTGCCCCTGCTGGCTTCAGTTAAGGTTGTTAAGTACTCCTGCTGTTTTTACAGTCTGTTGTGTTTCTTCAGTCCTGTCTTCCTCCAGCTGCCAAAACCAAACCAGCGCCGACGGGCCCGCCTGCTTCCGCCTCCCACGGCTGGCTGCGCCTCAGCGCATGCATCGCTGCCCCACCGTCTCCTAAATCATTAACGCTGACCTCCGAGGCCTCGTCGTCGTCCTCCGCGCGCTTTGCTGCGCTCGCCGCGGTGCCGCCCTCTCTTGTTGTCAACATGGTCAACAAACAAGAGGAATCGGCAGAGGACTGTACGTGGAGAGGATGACAGTAGGGGCCCACCATGTCCATGGCCGGACACAAGGAAGTTCCTCATTTTTTGTTATATATATATACTCCATTGCCAGCGTATGGAAAAAGAAAATGCTTCCTGATAGTGGTTTCCTGACATCTGGGACCCACAACATTGTCAGCGTATATAGTCAATAGACAAGAGAACTGCACACAAGATTGGCTGACACCTGGGTCGTAGCTACTCGAGCAGTATTTTTTTTGTTATTATTGAGACGGAGCAGGGTTTCAACTAGGCTGTAGCCCGTCTAGCCCAGGGTTATATTTTATGTTCACCACATGACCAGCCCAGTTATTTTTCGTTTGTGAAAATGAGCCCAGTTTATTTTTTCTGAAGAATACCCAATCCAAGCTTTTCTACACCCTGATGGGCTGCAACTCTTTCAAGACGCCTGCAAATCTTGAAAGTAATATGAAATGGGCTGTAAATATGAAAAACAGATGACAAATTGGCAATTACTTCATAATTTCTGAAAGTTTTCACATTTTCAGATTCCAATTTGACCGGGCTTTAACCTAATTCAAATATATATTCAAAGTACTTTAAATCTGGCTCGACATTTCGGTATTAAAAATAGTTTGGAACCAACAGAAATATGCAAAATTTCGTTTATATTTTTAACCTTGGCCCTGGCCAACAAAAAAATGGACTGCAATAAATTGCATAAGAAGTTGCAATGAGCTAAATATAAATTATTAAAAAAACAGGGAATGGTCAGACTTGTGGGCCAATTAAGTTGACACATATGCAAGACTTTTTTTACTAATTATATAGGACAACAAACGATACTAGCAGACGTAACCGGTTGGTGTCAATCCAACGGCCGTCGTGTTTCTTCAATCTCTGATCTTCGTGCTCTAGCCGCCAAATCCAGCGCCGGCGGGACAGCCTGCTCCTGCCTCCCGTGGTCGGCTGTGCTGCCACGCAGGCCTCACCGCCCCTACTACTCCCACCACTGGCCAGGATATCCCTCTACTCACCCACATCCCTCCACTGATGTGGCTTCGCCGCCTCCGGGTCATGCCCTTCATGGGTCTCGCCGTCGTCCATCGCGTTGGTGTTCTCGGCACGGCGTGGTCAACATTGTCAACAAATGACAACATCGGAAGAGGGACGTACATGGAGAGGCTGACAGTTGGGACCAACATGGTCCATGGCTGCACGCAAGCAAGTACCTCCTTATTACGCCAAAAAGAATGAATATTCCGGCTGGCAGCTCGAACCCACCAGCTATATCTTCGCACGCAAGGAAGTGCCACCTTATTACGCACAAAAAATGAATACTCCCCCTCCTAGCTGGGACCCACCATAGTGGGAGGCTTACTTGTGGGCCTACTAAGTTGACGTGGACGGAGGGCTTTGTCAACTTAGTCAACAAACAATTCTATCACCAGTGACCGCTGGATTGTTAACATCCAACGGTCGTCCTGCTTCTTCAACCTCTGATTTTCTTGCTCCAGCCGTCCAAACCATCGCGTGCTCTTGCCTCCCGTGGCCGGCTGTGTAGCCGCAGAGGCCTCACCGCCCCCTACTACTCCCACCGTTGGCCAGGCCCTCCGGCGACGGCAGCCTCACACCGCAGCCGAATGAGTGAACCCTCGTACTCCTCTCCGCGTGGGCATCCACTGTCGCGTCTTCCCCGGCTAGCTCTGCGTCGTTCCCTTCCTAGGCCTCGCCGCCGTCCACCGCGTTGGTGCTCTCGGCGCGGCGTGGTCAATGTGGTAAACGAACGACTTCCATCGGAAGAGTACTGTACGTTGAGAGGCTGATAGATGGGTCCATGGCCGCAGCAAGGAAGTGCCTCCTTATTACACGCAAAATAATTATTCCTCCACTTGACAGCAGGGACCCACCGGACGGGCCACTGTATTTCACGAAAAAAAACATTTCCCCCCTGACTGTTGGGACCCCCCAGCTATAGCTTCGCACGCAAGGAAGTGCGTCCATATTACGGGCAAAAAAAATATTCGCCCCCTGACTGTTGGGACCCACCAGCTACATCTTCGCACGCAAGGAAGTGCGTCCATATTATAGGCAAAATAATGGTTCGCCCCCCTTACTGCTGGGACCCACCAGCTACGTCTTCGCATGCAAGGAAGCGCCTGACAGTCGGGGCCCATGTGGTCGAAGCGTACGTGTACGTACTGGTCGATGTAGAGGCGTGCACATGTCGTAGTAGAGGCGCGCACGTAGCATGTACACATATGTATAGCGGCCAGGGTGCAAGAAAGAAAATACGAACACGTACGTACATACCGGCGGGGTCTCGAACGCCTACTCGCGCATACGTACGGCCAGGGCTCATGTACATGGCTGGGTGTCCATCCGGAGAAGCAACCGGCTGGGTCGGAACGGAATGCGTCGTCATGTTCATCGGGAGCCAACCGGCTTGGATGGAACAGCTGATGGAAATGAGGCCTAGCGTACCGCAGAACGGAGGAACCAGCCTTGTGTTCGACCGGCCACGGTAGAAACGGGATCCTGTTCATCGGGAGGGGTCTGGCGTACCGCAAAACGGAGGAAACGGACCTCCTACGGTCGAAACAGGATCCTGTTCATCGGGAGGGGTGTGGCGTACCGCAAAACAGAGTAAACGGGCTTGTGTTGGAGTGCTACGGTCGAAACGGGGGTCCTGTTCATCGGGAGGGGTGTGGCGTAACGCAAAACGGGACTCCACGGGATATTGTTCATCTCCACCGTCGAGAGCCTCCACAGACTACTGTTCATCCACCGTCAACCTCCTCCAGCCTCCACCTTTGACTGTTCATCCACGGGCTCCTGTTCATCCAGCCTCCACCGCTCATCCACAGGCTACTGTTCAGCCAGCCCTCTCCACGGGGTCCTGTTCAACCACCCCTCCACGGGCTACTGTTCATCCAGCCCTCCACCAGCTACTGTTCAACTAGCCCTCCACCGGCTACTGTTCAACCAGCCCTCCACGGGGTCCTGTTCATCCTGCCCTCCACGGGGTCCTGTTCATCCACCGGCTCGATCGATCGGGGTACTGTTCATCCAGCGGCAAAGGCCTCTACTACCACGGGGTCTTGTTCATCCAACCCCCCCACTGGGAACTGTTCATCCAAACCCCCTCAACAACGCTCACTGTTCATCCAGGGAAGGAGGCAGCAGTGTTCGATCGGCTTCAGTTAGCAGCAGTAGTGAAGGAATCAATCGGGTTCAGTTAACAGCAAGGGATCGATTGATTGCTCGGGTTCAGTAACGCGTAGCCTACAGTGCCATCGCTCGGGTTTAGTTAGAGCCCAATGCCTGGCACACACGCGCGTACGTACGAGAGAAACGTGCACACCATCATCAACAACTTTGTTTTTTATAACAGTAGAGATAAAATATATTATATGTAGTATAACATGTTCATAACCACACCAGGTGTATCACCGTTATATATATTCAAGCAGGCGTCGGTTTAAAACACTATGATAAATTCCTCAAATATCTGAATTCTCTTTTTATAATCAATTATGATCTCTATTCGTCTTTCACAGCCACACAATCCTATTATCTTTGTAGCTAGCGCTAACTTTCTCTCGTGCATGCACACGCCCGCATCCCTCTCACCCTCCCTCAGCATTCTCTAGCTCCATCGCGCAAATTCGTCTTTTCACTTTAGGTCGTTCACCCATGGTGTGTGTAGCCCCCCCAGCTCCTTTACGGCACACATCGATCGTTATGCCTCTCTAGCCAGGTGTGCCTACCACCAACACAAGCTTCCCCTCTTCTCTTCTCACCGTCCATGCCTCACTCCCACCACTCTTTTCATCGATCTCGTACTCGCACACTCCTTCCCCCTTGATATAGTATGCCTCTCGCACCACCTCCTAGATGCTTCCCTCTCTCTCTATCCTTATCCCCGGGCCTTATTTGCTTCTAACACATACATGCATGTATACCGATCGATCTCCCTACATATACCTAGGTCGACTTTAACTATTTTCCCCCCACCCATCGATCGACGTACCTCACAAGTTATGTCTCTCCTTTCTTTGACAAAGGACGATTGATCTTCCTATGTAGTTACGTCTGCTTATCACAGCCATATCGTCCCCCCATCATTCGTGCATGCCTCCTAACTCGTCTCTCGCACACACGTGCACAGACAGGCAGCCATCCCCTCTCTTATTTATATTGTAGGCGTGCCCTCCGTTTGTCTAGCAAGCCTCTCCCACCATGGGTGGATTCAGGCCCCAGGCAGAAGGGGCGGTGGCCTGGGGCGTAAGGCCCATCTCCTTTCTATATTTTAACACTGTAGCTACAATAAAACTCTACAGTCAACTAAGCTGCATGGGCCTTGGCCCAGTTCGCCTGGGGCCTGGCCCATTCCTAGGTCTGCCACTGTCTCCCACCATTTGTTAGAAGAAATTCCACTACCACCCCCTCCAACACTCTAGCTCTGTCTCCCTCCCAACCTTATTCCTCTCCTACACACATGCATGGATGCCAATCGATCTCCCTTAATACATAAGGTAGGCATCTCTCCTCCTCCACACATATACCATCCATTGTACCTCTATAATTAATTAGGCCTCCCCCCACCACACACCGATAGTCGAGCACTGTTGGTAGGTATCCATGCCACCGAGACAAACTGCACCTGTCCCCTCTCATGTTCCAGTAGGCCAGCCACTCTATATCTTTGACGTGGACACACAAAAATTCGATGGCACTCTTTATTGATCGTGCGCGCACACACACACATCATCCCTCTCTTGGATTCTATGGATACCTCAAGCCAATGATACCTCCACTCTCTTCTCATGGATCGCCCCCTCTATATATATGATATATCAAAGACTCTATTTCACACACATTGCATATGTTACATTTTTTGATTGACCCCCCCCCCCCCCAAAACACTCACAAACCCACACACTATATCTCTCTACGTTTGTATCTCTCTCACACAACCCCACGTACGTGGTGTACGTACACGAATACAATAGGTGCATGTACTCATGCTTTATGCCCAGCCACACCTACGCGGGTACACGGTGGTGCTCATTTCTGTACGAAAATGGCAGCCCACATGCTAATTTGAATGCGTCTAGCGGTTATTTACCTTCGGAGGTCATGTACCACGCGTGCATGAAAAAAGTTCGACTTGATGCGTTGGTGCTTTATTTTTAAATAAAGTTATATCGCTCAATGGCACGTACACAGAATATAAAATAATTTTTATGGAGAAAAAGGTATTCCGTTCAACTATATACAATGGAGCCTGCCTGCTTGGGTTTGTCTCTCTTCAGAGCATCACACACAAGGCGGCGGTGACCTCTCTCTCTCCCACCGTTGGTCACTGATACGGCCGCATCCTGTCCGCCGGCGGAAAGGGAGGATGTGCATCCTTTCTCCATTCGACGGCGCCGAGGCAGCACGTCCTGATCAGCGGTACCCGCCGTTCTCTCTCACCAAGCTCCGGCGCGGTAGGGCCCACGCCACCTGCTCGCTGCCGCAATATGGGCATACCCCGCCCGCCGCCGCTCACCTAGTTACATCCCGATGACCCCTAGGTATCCCCTCAGGCTTTGCTCTACTGCCCGTCTTCCCACGTCGCTGCATGTGGAAAATCTTGCAGATAGATCTTCCATAGTTCTTTGCCCAAAATGTAGCTTGTCCGGCGTACTTTCCATATTGCAATCTTGTCCTCACATCGTTTTAGACAAACACAACCATGTTGTTATCTTCCCTTAGGACAAGGAATATGCTTCTTTTTTGTCGTTGTATGTGTCATCAACTATTATTGTCAAGTAATTGTTTCCTTTCTACATCTTTTTTGCAAACAGGGCTATCCATTTAACCTCGTTGCTATTCCGACCTTTTGGTGAACTACACAAATCACTTTTTCTTAAGAGTGTTTTGTGCAGTTGTGCTAAAATGACACACGGGCAACGTCTCTACATTTCAGTGCGACTGCACAAAGGGAGATTGGTTTTGCTCTATCCTCCACATCCAACTCCGAGCCTGATCTTCTCCAACTATTTGCTTAATCTTCTCCAACTAGTTAGTCTTAAGAGAGACTGCAAAGGTGACCAGCTTCTATTTGTGTGTTTATTGTTTCATCAGCAGTCCTCTATTATCATAATCACACATAATATCTTTGGAATAGGGACGCTCAGCTCTATTTTATTGGAACTGCATAAAATGATCAGAATGTTGCATGCTCCAGACAGCTACTTTTTTCCCAACATGCCTTGTTGATTTAGACAGAGCTGGGGGGACGTTGCTGCCAATGAAAGCATGGATCAATTTTAATTTAACACCTTCTCACAACTTTGTCTTCAGTTGTGATGTAAATATTAGCTCTGATCTGGTAATCATTGAGATCCATGAGCAAGGAAGTTAGTTTTTTATTGTTTTCGAAAGAGCATCGATGGCAAGACACACGAAACAAAAGCTGAAAGCTCAGAGCATTGTACAATTTCATGTCGCTGGAAAATTATTTGTATAGTACGTCAATTATGTAAAAAATGTTGGGAGCTTGATAGCATTGCCAGAAGCCTCTTCAGCATCCGGGTCCATGTGCCACGCACAAAATTATACTCCTCCGTTCCTAAATATTTGTCTTTTTACAAATTTCAAATGGGCATATTTTAGAGTGTAGATTCACTCATTTTGCTTCGTATGTAGTCACTCGTTGAAATCTCTAGAAAGACAAATACTCCGGAGTATATTTAAGAACCAAGGGAGTAGTGCAAAACCACCTTTCCCACTGTAAGTTGCTCGTAAGAAGCAACCATCAATATGCTCTTCTTTGAATCCGCTCATACTACTCCATCTGTCACTGTTTATAGAGCGTGCTTCAAAAAAAATCTCTGGGACCAAGGCGACTAGCAATCGGCCTGAAAAATAGCATTGGTAGTTATAGCACGGCGTCTATTACTAGAGGAAATAATGCGTACACACATGCATGCAGTGCTTCCACCCAGGGTACACACATGCATGCACTTACTCCACTTCATAGTACGTCGAGAGAAAATTGTGGACTTGATTGCGGTTACCACACCCTAATTAATTGGGCATTAAACTAAACATGTCTAAAGTCTCTCTGGTGGTGGAAATGCATTGAGAGAAATGCATCAGAATGAAGCGCGCCCTGTAAACTGTGACGGAGGGAGGAGTAGTATGAAGGTGCGAAACCAAGGGGATGTTTGGATTGTGACTATCTTTGTCATATGTTGCCACATGATTTTTGCCACACTTGCCTTACTTAAGTTGCTCAATTTTTTAGCCACACTTTGGCTTTCCTAAGGGAATTTTTCCACACTTTTTGTGGCTATGTCATGTGGGGTTCACTGCTCATAAATTTCTTGCCTTAAGTGTGGCTAGAACCAAACACCTACATAACTTGGTCAAACTTGCCTAAGGTTAGGTGTGGCAAAGTGTGGCAAGGTGTGGCTAGAAACCAAACAGCCCCCAAGTGCGCGTATGGCCAGTCAGTCAACACACCTCCTCTTGGCATATCACTGACATGTGGCACCGGAGTCTGAGCAAACCGATCTCAATTGACGGCAAAATGGCCAACCCGTCGTTCCTTGAGACTGGCCATAGTGGGTAGTAACATAGAGTAGTAATATGCCCATGTTACTACTCTATGTTACTACCTCTATAGTGGGGAGTAACATATGTGTGGTAACATGCAACACTTCATTTATTATGCTATAGACTGATCTTGCCTTGATATGTGTGATGTTACTCATACTAGTAGTAACTAGCTATGTTACTACATGCCTCTCTTTCTTCATTTATTGTTTGCCACATCATCTATTTTATCTAGATATGTGTGATGTTAGTACCTATGTTCCTCCCACAGTGGGTAGTCTGAGAGAGACGAGGAGCGAGAACACATAGACGGGCTCGCACGGAGGCCAAGATATATTCAAGCATGGTTGATCGATATCATCATTACATGTTCCATGTTTTTTAATACTATACTATTGGGCTGTCGTTTTCCGTCCTTCTCCCGAATAAATGTGCACTTTATCATAGATTAAAATAAAATAAGAGTACATACGCTCCACCATGTGGTTCTAGTAGTAGTACTACTCATACTACTAAACCTTGCGCTTGGCTCTTCGCCTCTTCGTGAAGTCGATCAATGATGGTACTCCGCATGTTGGGTACTACAGTGTATGCCTGTGGCAATCTGACACCGAATGAACTGATGCATGTCCACCACCTGGGCGAGGGTAGGTTGCATTAGTCAAAAGGCGTAAGTGAGCTTCACCTTGTCCTGCAAGCTTCTCCTTGTTCTGCGACTTGACGGGACACACCAAAAAGTAATGGTAGTCCATACTCCCTCCTTTCCGGTTAATATGGCTTAATCTATTTTGCGGGTAAATGAGAGGCTTTATTCATATATAAGCACTCTTAGCACGATCAGCCAAGAGACTGGTCACTAAGAAGTGAGGTACCCCGCAAAAAAGAAGGAAGCGAGGTGTTTCATCAACCCAGCTCTCGGCCACATTCAAAGTGCAGCAAGAACGGTTCGCACAAAGATGCGCTGCAAGGTTTGCTGGCCTGTTTACATGATAAATAACAAGAAAAGAGGAAATATTACCGAGCGCTCCTATTTGTAACAGGATATGAGCCAGAATTAAGCGAGAATTGTGGCGAGTGTTCCATGCAATCAACTTCCATTATCACATGCGAGAACCCTCGAAGAGAACCAAATGTGTTGAAGATTGCTTTATCACATTTTTAAAATATAATAAGAGTGCATACGCTCCTCCATAAAGTTCCTAGTAGTATAGTACATACCTCTATAGTAGTAGTACTAGTACTAGTAAACTTTGCGCTTGGCTATTCACCTCTTCGGGAAGTCGAACAATAATAGTACTAGTATAGTGTATGCTTCTGGCAATCTGACACCGAATTAACTGTTGCACGTCCACCGCCTGAGCAAGGGAGAGCTTGCATTAGTCAAATGTTTCTCCTTGTCCTGTGAGCCTCCGCGCACAAGCTTCTCCTCGTTCGGCAAGTTGACTGGACACACCAAAGTAATGCTAGTCCATACTGCCTCCTTTCCGGTTAATATGGCTTACTTTCAAACGAGATAAACACGCTGTCTGTCAGTATATATTTGTAAAAATACGGTCAGTGGACTTCACAATATGCTCATTGCGCTCAATATATACATTTTCCAGTGTTTATACGGTCACTAGCTCACCCTGGCTGAGTATGTGTGTGCATGCACATGTAGGTTGAGCACTTGAGCGTGACTGTGTGTGTTCCGTCGTGTGCTCAGACATGCATGCATTAGGGCTTCGCGCACGTTTTTGCGTCCATGTGTACGCGTGACTGTTGCATAAATGCACGAGGTTGTAGTCCCTCACATTCACATGTTCATAAGTCAATGCTTTGTCAAAACGTTGCATGCATGGTTTAATCATTCGTTGTTCATGCATGCATTCCCGATATTAATACGTTGGTGAAGACAATTTTTTGAGGAAAATGAGCCCATGAATTGAGTACAAAGGGGACCAATAAGCCAGGACGGAGGGAGTACCAGTAGTGAACCGGAAGGAGGGAGTAGGTACTAGTAGTACAGTACTACGTAACAACGTGTAGTAATAAAATTCCTCTATGCGCATCCTGTCAACGTGTCATGCAAGAAAATAGAGATAAGTACAGGTGAGACTAAGGAACGGTCATACACGTAGGGGGGTACGTGTAGGGGCACTAAGGAGCAGTCAAATCACACAGTAAGTTAGTCGGAAGAAGCAACCATCATTTCACTCTTCGATGACACGTACGCAATATAAAATGGTTCATATGGAGAGAAAAAGAAAACCACTATATATACACTAGCAGGAGCCTAAGCTACAAGCCTGCTTGCTTTGGTTGCTCTCTTCACAAGCATAGAACGACGGTGGCCACACCACTGGTCACATATCTGGCCTGATCCCGCTGCTGGGGAAGGGACCAATGTTCTGCGTAGACGCGGTCGACATCAGCGAGGGAGAAAACCCACTCGATGAGTCCCAATCGGGGATCCCCGCGGTATGGCCTGATGCCGCGTCCCAACCGCCCTTCTAGCTACAGCCCGACGGCCCAGGTAGTACATCTTCCTTTTGGAGCCGGCTTGCTCCAGTATCGCAGCTCCCCACATAGCTCCATCTCCATGTCGATCTTCCTCTACTTCTACCGGCTTCTATTTGTGATGAGTTTATGTCTCATGAACTAGTGCCAGTACTATTATTCTAATCACACTTCTTCAATATCTTTGCCATCAGGGATGCTCAACTCGATTTTAGTGGAACTGCACAAAAGCATCGTATGATCCGAGGGTTCCAGCCGTCTTTCCTTTGACAGGTTCTACCTAGCCAGGAAATTAAATCCCGTTTAGGGTTTAGGGTTTAAGTCGTAGGGGGTGTTTGCTTCAAGGGACTTTTTGGTGTAGGGACTAGAAAAGTCCCTCTTAGAGACTTTTTAACCAAACATGAGGGGCTACAAGGTACTAAAAGTTGCTTTTTCGGATTAAATGAAGAAGACTATCAAGGAGAGTCTTTTCTGGGACTTTTCCAACAATGCCCCTCCCTGCACCTATTGCCCCGCCGCCCCATGGTGTTGTTTGGTTGTTATTTTTCTGTATACTTGGGGTAACATGATCTTTTACATGTCATTTAATAACGTCTGGGAGGGAGTAGGCACGCTTTAGTCTCTGGAAACAAATAGGGAGGGACTTTTTAGGGACTAGGGACTTTTTAGTTGGGACTAGAAAAAGTCCTAGGACTAATGAACCAAACAGGGTTGTAGTGACCCCATCAGTAGTTTTTCTTTTGTACACGCTCTCACAACTTTTGTCTTTAGTTCTGAAGTAAATATTGGCTATGATCTGTGAACCATTGAGATGCATCAGCATGCATGTTAGTTTTCCTTTGTATTTGATGGAATGTTGTAACGGGGCAACCTTGGAGTAGGAATGAAAATGGAGTGGAAAGTTTCTGTTTTTTTGGAGAAAAAATGGAAACGGAGAGAAACCAACGTTTTGTTTCGTTGGATCACGCCATCGAGCAAAACCAACGCTTAAATCACGTCTGTCGTGTTCGTGTCTCACCCTCCTCCACGGATCCACCCCACACGGTTGCTCAGCATGCCACTCACCGCAAACCGAGTATACGATAACTTTCCCGCCTGCTTGTCGATGGATCGCGCCATGGAGTACTAGCACTACTTGAAGAGATTGACGAGTTGGGGGAGGACAGCTAGCTATAGCACGGACTCCCAAGAACTTTTTACATGCATGTTGTGGCCGGCTATTGCGACCTTTGAATGCGGAGTAGTCGCATGCACCGGGAAGTGGCGCGGGCGACGCTCTCTCGGCCGACGCGCCGCTTCAATGCCGGCGCCAGTGAGAGGTCGCGTCCGCTCTGGCCGGGCATAAATGCGGCACTGACCGTTTCGGGCGGGAAGCATGCGCGGGTGATGAAGAGGGTTCGGGTTGGTCAGGAGCGGGCGTGGCGGCGGTCCGGAACCCACAAACAAGAGATGTTGTATGTTAATATTGTTGCATATATAATTAACAACGTATATAATGTGCCAGTTGGACAAATATGATTGGAGATGGAGATGGACATGGACATGGAGATGGAATTTTAGCTAAACACGGATATGCATGTCTATGTCTATGTGTGTGTGTGCAACGACTCTCACGACTTCGATGCAGGGGCGTGTTTTTTGGTACGTTAAAAAATTGTCCGCCAATTTTCGTTTCTTTTTTCCGGGAACGCACGTATTCTTTTTAAAACAACTTCTATGGAGAGATTTTGTTACTCCATTGTATATATAGCCTCTTGTTTGATAGGGTTTCTATCGTCTCGCTCTCTCACCCTCTCCATATCAAAACAAGATGACAGTGTCCACTCTATCTCTCTCCTCACTGGTGCTCACAGATCCGGCCGAATCCCGTCAGCTGTAGGAGGTGAGGAGGTGCAGCATTGACATTCGCCGTCGGCGATGGAGGAAGTCGATGCGCACCGTCCTCTCGGAGCAGGCGCTGGCGTGGACGAAGGTTCTCCGTGCCCTTGTTCGCTGCCGTCGTGTGGGCAGATCCCGCCCGCCCGTCTAAGCGACATCTCGCGCACCTGAGGTATAACTTCTTGTACTGGTCCAGCTCCCTAGGTCGCTGCATGCGGGTTTTCTTCTATGCGACTACTCCCCAGCTCCCCATGTATAGTAGCTAGGGTTCGTCGGCTGGTCCAACATCACCTACTATTATAGAGGAAATGCCACTCAAAAAGTTGTCCCGATTTATGCCTCGGTGGAGGTATACATGTTGTTTCAACAAAAAGTACATGGTGGTTGTGCGGTCATTGTCCATATGCTCCTATTGCTGTTGCTAATCTATTACTATCATTGGTTAAATGAAGAAATGCTTTTTTTCTTGGGTATCATGGTTTAGAGCATCTCCAATAGCTTGTCTATATGGATGCTATACTCGTTTTCCATGACGTGAGCCCAAAACAGGCGTCCAACAGCTTGTCTATATGGTCGTCCAAATATACACATCCTCTAAATCGACCTCGACAATGTCCACTCCTGGACAATGTGAAGTCGGCGTCTAAAATCGACTGCTGTCATGATTTTCCTCACCCCAGCGACGGCCCACCTGTCATGGTCCCTGTATATAGACGTTCTGATGCAAAACTGGACGTGTATATGAGGGAATCTTCTTAGACCATTGTCTATATGAATATATAGACATCCAAATATGCATATGCTATTGGAGATGCTCTTAGTTCCCATCAAGATAATCATGATGCTTCTGTTTGTTGGTGTACTTTTCATTAATTCTTATTGACAATTGCTATGTCATTGTTAATCTTGTACCACTATCAAAACAAAGTAACAACACTATATCCCTTTTTTATATTTTTGCAAACAAAGATGCGTATCTCCATACCCGGGAATGTCTTCCTCAATTTTAGTGGAACTGCACAAAATTGGATGACCATTGTTGTTCCGCCTCACTGTCCTCTGCCACGCGGTTCTTCCTTCCTCGAGCTAGATTAAAGAGAAAAAACAGACCACAGTGAGGATTTGTCAAACTTCGTAGGTGCCTCACCCAAACATGATGTCAAATGGATGATGCATCACCACGATGACCTATCGATGCTCATGGTTGCGCCTCATGGTTGCATCGGCTGGTGAAGCTGATCGATTTTCCACGAAAAAAAGATGTCTTCCATCAGTGGTCTTTGCTTGTTACCCACAAAGATGATATCATTCATCGGTTCACCTTGGTTGCGTTGGAGACGCAGTCGTCTTTCACATTGGTGCAATTTTATCAGACAATTGGCTATGAACCAAATGTTTCCTCGAAGAAGGATCGACGTTGGTACTAAGAGCATAAGTTTTGTATTGATTTCTAAGCCTTCTCACAACTTTGTCGTCAACTCCCTGTAATTTTATTTCTCCAGCTATTAACTTTGATTAAAAAAATGGTGTGGACTAAAAACCCGGATGGACGTAGTAGCCCTCTATTTTTATTTAATCTGCATATTAGCTTTGACTGAAGTCAAACTTTGTAAAGTTTGACCAAGTTTAGGCCAAACACAACAAACCATAATTATTGAGAGAGGGCAAACTGTAGATACTCTCAAACCTTTCCGATAATTGAAATTAAAATTCTTTATTTGTACACACTCTCACACCTTTCCAATAATTTGGCGCATGTGTGGTTGTCAACTTAAGGGAGGGTAGTGTACCGCACGTGAAGGACAGGAAGTGCGACCAAGACGCGTGGATTGTTAGTTCATCGGAAGTAGTAGTTTTCTTCACTGGTACGTTAAATAAAGAGTTTCGTACTTACACAATTTAAAACGATTGTTATGACGAGAATAAGAAAACCACTCCGCTATATATTAGTATTATACACGAGTACTATATGGATGCAGCTTCATTGACTTAGTGCACCTGCCTTTGGGTGTATGACAGGTGGGCCCAAAATGTGGTTGGCCCACCTCTCATACAGCCAAAGGCAGGTGTAGTTAAGGCACAGAAGTTCAGTCCATAATACAGTATATATGTAGTACACTATATAAGCTGGAGCATCAGTGCTTGTTCGCTAGGGTTTGCACTCTCCACACTCTCACCGCACTAAATATATAAATACACGCTGGAAGCTCAGTGGTCCCTTGCTAGGGTTTGCTATATTCACAGTCTCTCACCCTCTTCACCAGATCTAAACAAGACTGTGTTGTGGCCTCTGTCTCTCTCTCCCCCTCACAGCTGGTGAAGGAGGCGTCCGGATCCCGTCGCACCGGGAAGGGGAGGAGGTGCAGCGTTCACTCTATCGCCTTCAGGGAGGGAGGCAATCCACTGCCGGCTGCGTTGTTCTCTTTCACCCCGCGCCTGTGCGGGAGGGCCACTGACCCCTTCTTCCTCACTCCAGTACGTAGTGTGGGCAGATCCGGCCTACCGCCACACGCCTTGCCACATCCCGACGACCCTAAGGTATAAGTTTCTTTCAAACCGTCATTGCTCTAGCTGCATGACCATCTTTTTCGATTCTGTAGTCAAATGTAGGTCTTGGTTCAAAGAGGAAAGAAGGGTGCGGTGGGGTGGAATATGAATCTTGGACGTGGTTCAATGAGGAAAGGAGGGAGGGAAAGTAGTATAGACTAGCTATCCAGCCACTTTGTTGGTCGAAAAGGGAAAAAGGGGGTAACCCAGTACACACATCTGTAAGGAACCGATCTCTTTGTTGAAAAGGGAAAGAAACTCGGGGGTCGGGTAGTTTGTGCAGGACTAGATTTGCCGCCCTCACATAGGAAAAAGGTTGAAAGAGAACAAATATGGGACCAACCCAGATATGCTGCTTGGCTACATACTCTACATCAGCCATTTATACGTGTGGACGCACATGGTGCTGGCATGTCCCATGTCCCATACAACTATTTTGCTATTGTTAATCTAAGAATGCTGCTAGAAAATTGAAGCAATGCCACTGTTAAAAGTAAATTACATTCTTAAGAATGTTGTCTTAAGAGAATGTCTCTGTTAATATGAATCAATGCAACCGTTTTAGAAATGCTACTGTCCTACTTTGTTTTCCATCAAGATAAGTTGGATGCTTCTTTTTGTCGTCGTTTGTTTCATCCTCCTTTATTGGCCAGTAATTGTTTCCTTTTTTGCCTCTGTTAAAGCAGGGATATCTATTCAACTTGTTGTTATAGCAAACTTAAACGTCACACCGGCCACTTTGCTTGATTTCAGTGCAACTGCATGAAACCAGATTGGATTTCCTATTCGTGTTGGCAGATTCGTAGGTGATCTTGTGTGCGTCATGAGAGGTTGGTACTTGCCTTCATCCACATGATCGTGGAGTGTGTTTTGAGATGTTGTGCTACTTGTATTGGTACTATTTGAAATAAATGTTGAATTGAAGCTATTGTATTGCTCTCTTTTCCCATTAAGTAGTGAACAAAAATGGTACCAACCCAGACATGATGCTTGTTGCTTTGTTACAACAAACTCTGCATCACCCCCTTTATAAGTAGATGGAAGCACATGGTGTTGTTGCGCCCACTCTCCCTTCGAACTGTTTATGCTTTTTCTTAATCTAATGCCGCTGGTAAAATTAAGCAATGCCACTCTCAGAATTAACTATTGAACTGTTTTAAGAGAATTTCTCTGTTAATATGAATCAATGCAACCGTTTTAGAAATGCTACTGTTCTATACTTTGTTTTCCATCAAGATAAGGTAGATGCTTCTTTTTGTGGATGCTTGTTGGCCAGTAATTGTTTACTTTTTTGCCTCTGTTAAAACAGGGATATCTATTCAACTTGTTGTATAGCAAACTTAAATGTCACACTGGCAACTTTGTTTGATTTCAGTGCAACTGCATAAAACGAGATTGCATTTCCTATTCGTGTTGGTAGATTCTTATTTTATGTTGGTCGTCTCATGAAAGGTCCGTACAGGCGTTCATCCACATGATTGTGCAGTTTGCTATTAGATGCTGTGCTACTTGTATTGGTACTGTTTTAAATAAATGATGAATTGAAGCTATTGTATTGCTGTCTTTTCCCATTAAGTAGTGAACAAAAATGGGACCAACCCAGACATGATGCTTGTTGCTTTCTTACAACAAACTCTGCATCACGCCCTTTATAAGAAGATGGAAGCACATGTTGTTGTGGCGCCCACTCTCCCCTAGAATTGTTTATGCTTTTTGTTAATCTAATGCTGCTGGTAAAATTAAGCAATGCCACTCTCAAAATTAACTATTGAATCTTACTTCAAAACTGCAACACTTGTTAGGGATTGGCGGGATTACCATTTTTGTGGCCGCATGTTTCATCCTGCTTTATTGGCCAGTAATTGATTCCTTTTTTGCCTCTGTTAAAACAGGGATATCTATTAAACTTGTTGCTATTGCGACATTTTGCTTCGCTTAATTTTGGTGGAACTGCACAAAAGGAGACCGGATTTCCATATATGTGTTGAGATCTCTTTTAGGTCTTCCTCACGAGTTGTTTCAAATCTTGGTCTTGAATGGTCAGTACCGACTTTCCTCAGAATTAACTACTGAATCTTAGTTCAAAACTGCAACACTTGTTAGGGATCGGCGGGAGTTCCATTTCTCTTAGGGATCGGCCGGAGTACATGTTTAAGAAATGTACTGTTCAGATAATGTCTCTGTTATTATATATCAGTTACAGTTTTTTACAAATGGTACTACCCTACTTTGTAGTTATTTCTAAATGTTTAACCAAGGTATTGTTAAGATAATGTCTCTGTTATAGTGAATCAGTTGCATTGCTTTAGTAATGGTACTTTTCTGCTTTGTAGTTCTTTGTACATGTTGAAACAAGGCATTGTTAAGATAATGTCTCAGTTAATATGAATGAATCACACTGATTGAGAATTGCTACTCTCCTGGTTTGTTTCCCATTAAGATAAGGTAGATCAGTAGATGTTTTTCTTCTGGGAGTACAAGTCATCAAACGTTATCTCTCAGTAATTGTTTCCCTTATACCAATTGTTGCTTACAGGGATATCAAAATTAAAGCTCGATTTTATTCTGACTTTGATTTTAGTTGAACTGCACAAAAGGAGCCAATGTGTCTAAGGCGAACTGATGCATTAGTGGGTCCAGTTGGTCTTACCACTTTGTAGAAAGAAGCAGTCACTGTTTGCGCAACATTACACAAGGAATGATCGAGAAGCTTTACAGAGTATTAGTAGACGTTGGTGACATGACACTACAACAAAAACACCATGTATGGTCGCTTTTTCTGGGACGCTATTTTATTCGTCTCTACGCCCATGAACACCGGGGACCTAAAGACGCTTCCTAAGACATTAATAAAGCGCGACAGAATTTTCTTTATAATTAGACTTTTCTGAAAAAAGTATATAATTTTAATTAACTTAGAGACAAATTGTGAGGCGTTTTAGTGTGCGGCTCTATTCTTATCTTAGACTCAAGCAAAGTTTGAATAATATATTTTGTAAATTTGGATAGTAGCTATTAAAAATAGTTGTACTAAACTTTGAATAATCATACTTTTCTATTTTATTGTAACCTTAATTATCCGGTGCATAATATTCTCCTATGTAATGTATATTAGATTACTTGTCTGATATTCTCCTACTATGTTAAACTAAAAACCAATTACCCCGGAGATACGCAGCTCCCTAAAAAAAGCAGCCACTCAGTTCTGTGCAAATAGACATTGCATCAACACCACAGCTCAAGATATCACCCTTAGAGCATCTCTAGCAGACCTCGTATAATAAACCTCCTATATGACGCATTCTGCATCAAAGAGGAGCTTGACGCACACAGCCGACGCACGACTGGGCCAGCCCATCGACGCGAAACCCGTTTATGTTTTCTGCACTCACAACACAGTACTGACCACGACCAGCTTGCAACTCCACCACAAAGGTGCTTGTGAAAATTAAGGCGCTAAACTCTATAAGAACAGACATCAGGGTTGTGATTTTGGAAAAAACAATTTAGAAACATTTCTTAAAATATTCGACCAATTCAAAATGCCGCATATTTTTTTGCTATTCCAAGTATTGTTTCTAAAAAAATGTAAACAATTTTCGTAATCTGAATTTAGAAAAACCAAGAACATTTTTCAAAATGCTGAATATATTTTTCAGATATTTTTCTCATTTTTCAAATTTTATTAACAAAGTTACAAAACGGGAACAATTTCTAAAATCATGAACATATTTTGAATATTTTGAACAAATTTTGAAATGGAGAACAATTTTGAAAATCCCAAAGAAATTAGAAATGCGAACAAATTTTTAATACGTGAAAAAAATTAGAAAAAGAAAACATTTTTTGGAATTTGTGAACAATTTTTGAAAACAGGGACATTTTTTGAAATCCTGGTTATTATTTAAAATTTTGAAAAATGAACAAAAACATTCTGAACAATTTTTTAAAAAGGAAACATTTTTTGAAATTCACAAACAATTTTTAAAAATGCAAACATTTTTGATATGAACAAAGTTTTGAAAACATGAACTTTTTTAAAAGCACAAAGGTTTTTTAGGTTGTCAAACAATTTTTGAAGCATGAACACTAAAAAAGAAACTAAAAATTGAAACAAAAAAACGAAATTGAAAAAGAAAAAAAGAAACAGAAAAGTCAAAGAGAAGAAAAAAGAAAGAAGAAAAATAAACAAAAAAAACCAAAAAAAGAAAAACCAAAAAAGAAACCAGAAAACCGGTTCAGGGAACCTGCTAGAAGGTCCCTAAAACCAGGAAAAACAAGCTAGGAAATTCTAGAAGTTTCTCAAAATCCGGAAATGATTTTCCCAAAAACCTGCTTCGCGCTATAAATGGGCCGGCCCGGTCGATCACTAGCTCGCACCTTCCTGTGCGAAGCATCGACAATTCGACGCAGTAAGCGACGTATAGGATTTTCCCTCGTATAACGCGTGAACCCGCATAATTCCGGCGAGTATACGGGCCCGACCCAATTTTCTGGCCAGAACAGAGCCCGTATACTCGTCCGGCCCGTAATTTTTTTACCGCGGCCCGCAAACCTTACCAATGAAGCTATATAACTACGGGTTTGCGGGGCAGATATGGGTCAAAACCCTATCCCCCAGCCGCCGTCCACCACCGCGTTTCCCCACGATTCCCCACTCCCTCTGTCGCATTTCTCGCCACCGGTGAGCCCAGTTCTGCCTCCAGCCGTCATGTGGGGAGGTATGTGGAGCTTCGGTCGCAGCTTTGGCAGGGCGACGACCCCGAGCACGAGCGGTGTGTCCGCGTGGACGGCTCGAGGAAGCGCGCGGCAAGGAAGTGGACCAACCAAGGCCTCCAGCTGCCGGCAAGGCTCCTCCGTCGCGAGAAGGAGAAGTACGACCGCCTATACGGGAGGATACCCTCCTCGGCCGCGGGCTCTTCCTCGGCCGTGGGCTCTTCCTGGCAGCGGGTTCTTCCTCTGTCGCGTGGCTCACCTCCAGCGCCGGGGGCCCTTCCGGCGTGGCACTTCTCCCCATGAAAAGGGAGATGGAGGAGGGCGAGCTCGTCGCCGTCAAGCGGGAGCCGGAGGAGATCCCGCGCCGAAGCGTCATCGATCCCGAAGATTACGTCGGCGACGATGTCAAGGCAGTCCCGGCCGCAATTGCTGCACGGAGCTTGCAAGAGGAGGAGGAGCACCGCCGCCACGACGAGGAGATCCAAGAGCTCCTTTCAAGCAGGCGGTCGCGACCAACCTCATCGCGAAGGATAAGGACGATGAGTGGCGGCGCGTTCGTGAGGAGCAGAAGAAGATGTACATCGACCTCGTCAGCTCCGACAAGGAAGACTGAACGACGACTGAGCTCCTCCACCGCGTCGGCGTTGCCGCCGTGATCTCGTCCATTTTGGTAGCCGCCACGAGCCCGCAGATCCCCTCATAGTGGTAGAATGTAGTACATATGTAGTATGTATGATCTCTATAGTATGTTGTGGTGAACTATGAATGATTAGTGTGGTTGCAATTTTTTCAGCGAAAGCTTTTTAGAAATTATACAGTTTCATATACAGGCTCTATTCTGCAGCACATGATTTCACCCCGCAAAACAGATCTTCTCAAACTATAAACGCGTTATGCGGGTCGGCATTATATGGGGTCTACTAGAGATGCTCTTATTGTTTGAAACAATGACTCGACCCCTTGATCTACCACTGCATCAACTTTATACCTTTTTATTAAAATAGAAATATGTGGATATCACATTGAATATGTGTATTATCGAATAAAGTTTGATCCATTTTAAAAAAGAAAATGAATACAGATTTGATTCAGTAAAACAAAACCTTGAAATACTATTTATTCATATATGGTTAATTTGGGCTTCTAAATTATTTTTGTTAATCAAATTTGGCATTCCTACACAATTTTCGCTTAACAAATTTGGCGCTCCAAATTTATTTCTTTACCGCCTAATACTTCCCGCGCCAATTTTTTTGCGCTCCAATATAGGCCCAGATAATTTGCCCATGCCGCCATCCCCCCACCTCCCCACCTCCCGGTTCTCCAACCTCTTGATTCCAATCTATGGCGGCATCACCCACCGCGCGCGCCGCCCATTCACGCAACCCGTGCGGTGGCTGCCTGAACTAGAAGCGGTGCCCTCCGCTGGTAGCTCTGCCGACCGCTGACTCTGTTCTCCTCCATCGGCAATCTCAGTAGTTGGAGCCCCGTCGGCGTCCATCGTCCTCACTCCTCACTGTCGCCAACAACAACGTGCTCATCCCCACATTGTTATCACCGTCACCAAGATGCATCCAGGCCGATTACATCCTTCACCCGAAGCTCCGCGGCGTGTTCCGTCGCGACACCTCCCCGCATCTGGCCTCCATCCGGCATCATCAGCCTTCGGCACGTCAGTAGGTAATCCCTTGAATCCCATATACTCTATGGTTTTTACCATTAAACCCTTCAAAGTGGCCTCCTTAATTTATGCATCTCAGGCCTATATTCCTATTGGTTCTCTTTCCTAAGTTCAATACTTCCACCTCCGTCTCCTTACTTCCCGCTGGTAGTCGCAATGCAGTCTAAGTGTTTGGTGAATTGTTTGCTTGCCTCGAAATAAATCTTGACATGGTAAAATATGTCATCAACTGTTTGGTCCAATAAAATTATATATAGTAAAACTGAAAGTAGTACAAGTGGTGTATGTTACCCTCACAGACCTAACAACAAGTTTTTACCATGACTTCTCTGAATTTTCATTACCGACAGTCAAGAAAAGACATGTATTAAAATCCATCGTCCAGAAAGGGGTTACATCTAGAGATAATGCTTTACATAAGAATTTTGAATTTACAACAACTGGACTGATGTTTAATTTAATTGAAAATGAATTAGATTGCTTTATTTGGAATGGTCTATAGTTCACATGCTTATTGCTCGGACAAATTGAAAATGGGGATTAGAAGTAATTTTCATCAGGTCGATCCATATGGTTAACCGTTGATGAATCAGAAATCATCTCCACAAGGTTGATCCATTTGGTCCCATAATCTTTCCATTTGAGAATATAAATGACTCAGTGATTCCTTTTGAAAGTAAGCTACATGATACTGCTTCCTTGGTGGGCTTATGATAGAGGTGTAAGCTGTAAATTTATGAAAAAAATCTGTAGTTACGTGGCTTGAAGATCCAAATAGTGTTTTGTACTGGCTAAACTATATTTTATAGACTATTTACAAAACATTTTGTGGACTTTCAAAATGTTGTGACAAAGTGCTAGTGCTCTTAAGTTATTTGTTGTCCCAAGACATTCTTTGTGATAAAAAATGACACCTGCCAGTGTAGTACTAAATAAACCAAGCCATCTAAAGATTTCATGTTTCATTATTGACCAAACACAGCACCTAGTCACCTCCCTACAGGTGTCCGAAAATCACTTAATACAGATCACAATCAGCCTTGCAAAAGAAAAACGGTAAACAAGCCAAAAGTACAGATCACAATAGTTCTCCAAGTCAGTTTGCCATCAGTATCCACACCCATGGCATTGAATACCTAAACTACAATGTGCTTCAATAGCTTTGCTCTGACTCCAAGAATTTCCGTTGTCCTCCTTTTCAGTTGTTAAGAACTTGAGTTAATACCGTGAGTCTCCACACGGATTGCACTGAAGATCTAAACTGCAATGTGCTTCAGTAGGTTTGCTCTGACTCCAGGAATTTCCATTGTCCTCCTTTGGGCTGTTAAGAACTTAAGTTAATCGAGTAATAATAGAACTTCACTTAAGTATCTGGACGTAGAAAAGCACTACCGGTGCATGAAATTGTGGTGTCTGTAGTTTTCCATTGGTCATTTATTGTCAGTCAAGTTCTCAAGTTTGTATGCACCGCTGCCATTCCGGATCAATACTCACAACATGGCTTCTTGGTTTCACTTGCTATCTTGACTCGCTCCGAAGCAATTCCTAGGAGGTCAACTTTTTATTCTCCATCCTGCTAGGCTGCAAACATTTCCTAGGAGGGATGCATTAGGCTTAACAGGAAAATGGGCTTTAATAAATATTAAGTGGGAAGTAATTACAAAAACTGGGCAGTAACTATAAAAAATGCACCAAACATGTAATTAGTTTATAAAATATTATTTTTGGATTTTGAAAATTTTAATTTCATTAATTGTTGCGCGCGCAATGTTTCATTGGATTTTTATGTAATACAAATTTATATTGAAATTGTATTTAATCTGACTAGAAATTTCAGGATAAAAATATTTCGGATCCCATCAAAATGTCGGATTTTTTTAATTCTGTTTTGAACGGTTGGTTGAAATTATTAATCGTTGTCCTTGCTAGAAAATGGGTTGTACTTTTAACAAAATGTAAATGGGTTGTAGTAAATTCTATTAGAATTCAAAAATGGGTTGTACATTCTTACAAATCGCAAATGGGCTATTAGTTCTCTGCCACACACTTGTGGGCCTACTAAGTTGACGCGTCCCCTAAAAAAAGTAAGTTGACGCATATGCAAGGCTTTGTCAACTTATAGTCAACACACGGATCTAGTAGCAGTGGCCGTTGGATGTCCATCCAACGGATGTCGTGCTTCTTCTTCAATCTCTGATATTCTAGCTTCAACCACCCAAAAAAATGATTCCTCCCCCTGACATCTCGGGCACACCATTTTGCAGGCTGACCTATGGGCCTACTAAGTTGAAGCGTACCAAGGGCTTTGTCAACTTAGTCATTATAAACGATTCTAGCTGCAGTGACCGTACGATGTCCATCCAATGGCCGTCGTGCTTCTTCAACCTCTGGTCTTCTTGCTCCGGCCGCCGAAAGCAGCACCGGTTGTGCCGCCTGCTCCTGCCTCCCGTGGTCAGCTATGCTGGCGTAGAGGCCTCACCACCCCTACTACTCCCACCGCTGGCCAGGCCATCCCTCTACTCACCCACACCCCCTGTTATTCTGCGGTGACGGCAGCCTCACACCGCAGCCAAACCAGTGAACCCTCATACTCCTCTCCGTGTGGGCATCCACTGCCGCGTCTTCCCCGGCTCCGTGTCGTCCCCTTCCTAGGCCTCATCGTCGTCCACCGCCCTGGTGCTCTCGGCGTGGCGTGGTCAACATGGTCAATGAACGACATCCATCGGACGTGGACTGTACATGGAGAGGCTGGCAGCTGGGTCCCTGGCCGCACAAAAGTTGATGCCTCCTTATTACATGCAAAATAATGATTCCTCCACCTAACATCTAGGACCAACCGAAAGGGCCTCTGTATTTCGCGAAAAAAACGTCCCGCCGCTGACAGCTCGGACCCACTAGCTATATCTCCGCACGCAAGGAAGTGCTTCCTTATTACGCACAAAAAAATGAATACTCCCCCTACTAGCTGGGACCCACCATATGGGAGGCTGACTTGTGGGCCTACTAAGATGACGGGGATGGAGGGCTTTGCCAACTTAGTCTATATGAACGATTCTAGCTGCAGTAACCGTACGATGTCCATCCAACGACCGTAGTGCTTCTTCAACCTCTGGCCTTCTAGCTCCAGCCGCCCAAACAAGCGTCGGCCGTGCCGCCCGCTCCTGCCTCCGGTGTCTGGCTGTGCTGCCACCACTGGCCTTGCCATCCCTCTACACTCACCCACACCTCATGTTATTCTTCGGCGAGGGCACCCTCACACCGCAGCCGAAGCAGTCAACCCACGTACTCCCCTCCGCGTGGGCATCCACTGCCGTGTCTTCCCTGGCTCCCCGTCGTTCCCTTCCTAGGCCTCGCCGTCGTCCACCGCCCTAGTGCTCTCGGCGCGGCGTGG
The DNA here is from genome assembly GCF_002575655.3 of Aegilops tauschii subsp. strangulata. Taxonomy (NCBI): domain Eukaryota; kingdom Viridiplantae; phylum Streptophyta; class Magnoliopsida; order Poales; family Poaceae; genus Aegilops; species Aegilops tauschii. The sequence goes on along the minus strand of NC_053038.3, from coordinate 279,444,393 downwards.
TCAATATGGTCAACGAACGACTTCCATTGGAAGAGTATTGTACGTGGGGAGTCTGACAGCTGGGTCCACGGCCGCAGCAAGGAAATGCCTCCTCCATATTACGCGCAAAATAATGATTCCTCCACCTGACAGCAGGGACCCATCGGACGAGCCACCGCATTTCGCGAACAAAAAACGTTTCCCCCCTGATTGCTGGGACCCAGCACCTACATCTTCGCACGCAAGGAAGTGCGTCCATATTACGGGCAAAAAATGATTCTCCCCTGTACAGCTAGGACCCACCAGCTATATCTTCGCACGCAAGGAAGTGCCTCCTTATCCTCCCTGACAGTCGTGACCCACCTAGTCGAAGCGTATGTAGCGTTGTCATTCTGGTCGCGGACGTGTACGTACATTCTAGTCGATTGGTCTGTCTGCAGGCTGCAGCGATGAACCGTGGCCGTGTAAGGAAGGGCACGTGTCGTAGTAGAGGCGCAGACGTAGCATGTCACATAGTCCTGTCAATATCATGTACACGTACGTACAGCCAGGGTGCAAGAAAGTAAATACAACCACGTATGTACATATGGGCGGGGTCTCGAACGCCTACTCGCGCATACGTACGGCTAGGGATCATGGACATGGAGAGGCAGCGGAGAGCAGTGACGGCGTCCTGTTCATCGGCAGCCAACCGGATGGGTCGGAATGGAGAAACTGCACCGTCATGTTCATCGGGAGGCAACAGAAGGCGTCGTGTTCATCGGGAGCCAACCGGCTTGGACACAACAGCCGAAACGAGGCCTGGCGTACCCCAGAACGGAGGAAACGACCTTGTGTTCGACCGCCTATGGTCGAAACGGAATCATATTCACTGGGAGGGGTCTGGCGTACCGCAAAATGGAGGAAACGGACTTCTCTTCGACCTCCTAAAGTCGAAACGGGGTCCTATTAACCGAGAGGGGTGTGGCGTACCACAAAACAGAGGAAACGGACTTCTCTTCGACCTCCTACGGTCGAAACGGGGGTCCTATTCGTCGGGAGGGGTGTGGCGTACCACAAAAGGGGACTCCATGGGCTACTATTCTACCACCATCTACTGCCTCGCTCCAGCCTCCACAGGCTACTGTTCATCCACCGTCGACCTCCTCCAGCCTCCACCTGCGGCTGTTCATCCACGACGTCTCATTCCTGCCTCCACCAGCTATAGTTCATCCATGGGCTCCTGTTCATCCAGCCTCCACTACTCCTCCACCGACTAATGTTCAACCAGCCCTCTCCACGGTGTCCTGTTCAACCACCCCTCCACGGGCTCATGTTCGTCCAGCCCTCCACCGGCTACTGTTCAACCAGCCCCAACCGGCTCGATCAGCGTCCTGTTCATCCAGCGGCAACGACCTCTACTACCATGGGGTCCTGTTCATCCAACCCCCACCAGGAACTGTTCATCCAACCCCTAACAATGTTCATTGTTCATCAAGAGGCAGTAGGTTCGATCGGCTGTAGTTAGCAGCAATAGCGAAGGAATCGCTCGATCGGGTTCAGTTAACAGCCAGATCGATTGATCACTCGGGTTCAGTAACGCGTAGCCTTCAGTGCAATCGCTCGGGTTCAGTAGGCGAACGCCTCGCTCGGGTTCACTTAGAGCCCAATGCCTCGCACCCATGCGTGTACGTGTACGAGAGAAAGGCGCAATTCCTCCGTGCATCGGTCGGCCCCGACCACCCACTGTAACCGGGAACACGCCAATATTTTCCTCGCCCTCGCTTCTACCACTGTTTTTCCGCATGGACGGCCCAAAGAATGTCATGCAGCTGCGTCTCCGGCCCGCCTAGGAGGAAAAGGCCATTTTCTGTCATGATTTTTTGTCATAGAAGTAGGAGCCCACCACATCTACAATGATACCGGGTTTTGTCACAATTATCGTCATAGAAGTGTCATAAGCATGACAGGAAAAAAAAACGTTCGGCCCAAAATGACACGGATGTGTCTTTTTTTTGTCGTGTCTTCTTCTTCTTCTTCTAGTCTTCTTCTTCTTGTTGTTGTTGTTCTTCTTCTTCTATTCTTCTTCTTATTCTAACTTTCTTACTCCCATTTTTGCAGGTTTGATTCATTTCATGGAAGCAGCACTGATGGACTACTAGTGTTTAGTTCTTCTTTTCATTTGTATTGATGCACAATGTGAAACTATGGATGTATATATGGATGAACTCCGTGAAACTATGTTGTATTAGATCTTTTAATACCCTATGTGTTCTGTTGCATTGATGGACTGCTAGATGTTTGATACATGGGCTATGTTTGAGGTTGAAACTATGTATATCTTATATATCTTTTGAAAATGCAGGGATATAACAGAAAACGGAAAATATAGAAACAATACAGGCACTTTGTCGTCTGCCACCGATGGCAAAGGGGCCTTTGTCGTCTTCCACAGACTGCAAAGAGGCCATGTGGAAGCAACCTGGGAGCTGACCCATTTGGTTACTTTGCCTTATGTGGCCGACGCCAAGGATGGAGAGGTTTGTCATCTGTGGCGGACGACAAAGGCTTGGGGGCATGACGCGTGGCTGACGTCATATAGTAGATGGCAAAGGGCAGGGCATGTTTGTCGTCCGCTAGCGGACGGGAAAGCCTCGCGTTAGCCACCTGACATGGCTAATGCCGGGTTTTTGCTGTCCATGTTCTTTGACGTCTGCCACCAACGACAAAGGTTCTTTGTCGTCCGCTTTGAGGAAGCAGACATCAAATAACTTGTTTCCCTTTAGGTTCTTTACCGGGCACCTTTGTTGTCGGTGGCAGACGGCAAAGAGCTTTGCCATCTGCTTTCAGTGCCTTTGCGGCCTGCCTTGGCGGACGGCAAAGAAGCCCATTCCTGTAGTGAGACATGTTAAGTACAATAGGGTTAGAATCCACCAAAAAGAGCAAATGGGCAACATCTCTAGTGATATCCTGAGTCATGTATTGTATGTTTGTTGCTGGTATTGGTGAAATTGATCTAGACAGTTAATACTTGAACATCACACGGTGTGGAGTACTGAAATAAACAAGGCACAAACATGCTTAATACATCAACCGTACAAAACATAGCCATTTCAAGTGGTATTGGTATGATTGAGCTGGTCAGATCATACCTGGTAAGTCCTGGGGGTAGTCGATGGGGCACTTCATCTGGGCCAGAGCCTGCACCAAGTCGGCGGCGGCGGAGGCGAGGTGTTTCTTCAGGTCAACACGCATATTGGCCATCGCGCCATCGACCGCCATCTGCTCCTCGACCTCCACATGCTATGCGGTTGGGCTTGCGCGGCGATGCTTTGGAGGTAGGGCGATGGTGATTTGGAGGCATGAGGATGTTTTGCAGGCGCCATTTAAGCAATCAGACCAGGGCCGTGATAGAGATCGGTGGGTTACCCGACTGGATCGATGATGCTCGGGCAGAACATAGATGTGGTTGAAGCTGTGGTTGTGGCGGTGGCGGTTTGAGATGTCGGTAGGGGGAGGGAGAGGTGGGAGATGTTGAGGAAAGTTAATGGGTGGGGATGTGGTGGGAGGAATAAATTCTGAAATCATGCGCCTAATGAAAATTTTGCTGTGAAACTTGAAACACAGACGAAGCGCGTAAAATAGTCATGTGCGAGAAAAGAGAAAATTGGCAGATCCCATCTACACAAAAATGTACAAGAGTAGTTGTTTTTTTCGGTCAACACTACTGCAGGATGCTGTTAACGCGACACTACGATCAGAGACCCTTTAACGAAAATGTGTGTGATGCATTAATCGCAAACGGTGATGTAAAAAACCATCAAAAAAGATGCAAAACATTTGCGATGAAGGATACATCAAACACGGTTTAGATTTTAGTTGCTTGTGTGATGAGGGGCATACGGTTCAGTTCAATTAACTGTTTGCGATGTGGTAAAACAAAAGAAACGGGTAGCCAGATGAAGGCATGTGCGATATAGGGCATACAGTTCCTCGCATGTACTGTTTGTGATTAGGCAACAAAAAAGAAACGGTCAGCCAGATCAAGGTGTGTGTGATATACCACATACGGTTCACTCAGATGAACTGTTTTCGATTAGGCAACGCAACAGAAACTGTTCAGCTAGATCAAGGTGTGTGCAATGGAGGGTATACAGTTCATTCCGATAAACTGTTTGTGTTGAGCCAAGAGAACAGAGAAGTTTCACATAAACAAGATGTGTGTAATACGCGGCAAACATCCAATTACATAGGTGGCTAGTACACACATGACATTTCCACACACCAAAGTAAACTATTACATGCATAATTAAATAGGATAAACGATCATCTGATCATCATCAACTTGTGCTAGCTCGATGTTCCTTCTATGCTAAGTTTCCATTAATTGATGGCCACTTATGAACACCTCACTGTTTCCCGCCATTTCCTCACCGGTTTCCTCGTCGACGAGGTTGATGGCAGAGGCGGCGCACATCAAGAGCGTATCCATTGAGGCTTGCCTGATCTCGACAGGGTGTCGCAGCTGGGTACACGTCCCGTCAGTGCCCCCGTTCCTCGCCAGGAGTGGGCAGAGGCCCTCTGCACCGTACTTGCATCAGAGGATGGCGCGCTGTACTTGCACCGGACGGCCCCACGCCGTTCGCCTTGTCTGCGGCCCGCTCGATGCCAACGCACTGGTTGGTAGGCTCGACCACCTCCTTGGCCCAGGTGTCCACCTGGGCGCAGTAGAGGAACATGGCCGTCGCATCCTCGAGCTGGTGATCTCCGATGAAAGAGCCAACTTGGAGCTCGAGATTGTGCTCCAGATGTACCGCGAGTGTCTTGACCGCTTGGACGAACGCCTGCACGAGTTCAGGCAGAGCCAAGAGCTACTGTAGGTAAGGGCCGTTGGTCATGGTCTCATGGACGCGTTTTATTTTGTTGAGTCATTTTGACGTGGATACCTATGTATTCACAGCAATCATAGTATTGCTCTATTTATTGCTCTGTTTCAATGTGTGTACTATGTATTTTGTTCTTATATGTTTTGTTTCAATGTGTGTGTATACGCTTTCCATTCTGTATATGGGGATGATAATAGCTAGATTCAAATTAGTACACAAAAACAGATAGAAAATGGAATTCATATAATATATATATGTATTAATTGTTCATTCGTTCATCACAAAATATATATAATATCATCACATATACGTGATGATACTTAACTACTAGGTACAATGCATAAAATTGAAAACGAACAATACTAAAACTAATAATCCCTCCTGGGGGCAGTATTCCGGCAGCCCCTCGCCAGCAGCTCCCTGGTGCGCGGTCTCCTTCCATCAAAGAGGCAGTACTCCGCCTCCTCCGCCTTGCAGCGCTTGATGTACCAATCTGCCTCTTGCTGACGGACGAGCGCTAATGATCTTGCCATTTCGGTGGGCGCACACCGAAGCTCTGCTTCGGTGGCACACTAGAGCTTATTGGCTCACCTCCACACAATGATGAGGCGCTTAGCGCCTTTGACCTTCCTCGCGAAGTACCCATCTTCGTACACCTCCTCCGCACGATGACGCACATGCCCCCAAAGCTCCACCGCCTCCTTTTTCCAAGCGGCATCACGGGCTAGACAGGCTGCCTAGTACCTGGCTTCCTCCTCCGCCATCTCCTTCTTGAACGCCACTTGCCTGGCTTTCTGAGCCGGCGGCAGCGACTTCCACGGACAAATATTGTACTGGCCCCAAAACCAATCCAAAGTTGGGGGGTCCGGCGCAACCTCATCCGGCGGCGCGTAGGGGTCCTCATTGCTGCTCTTCGAGTGAGCGTCCTCAGGGGGTGGCGACTCCTTGTCGGCGCGTGGGTAGACCAGCGGTGCCATGGCAGAGATTTGAGGGAGAGAGAGAGAGAGAGCGGGAGCGAGGGGAGGATGTAGATGAGAATGGAGGCGGGACGACTTGAGCAAGGTAGTATTTATTGGTGGCCGGAATCCAGATAGACGGGAAGTGTACACACGTCGGTCGCCGGAATTTACGAGTACTGTTGTTTGAATTACACACGATTCCTGTAGCAAAATCCGTGTGTGAACTTAATAGCTGACGATTTCAAAAACAGAACCGTGTCTGATTAATAACCCCCGCCACTCACCTACCAAACCTCGAGGCGCGAAAGAGTGTCAATCGTGTGGGGGCCAGTTGTCTTGCCAGACCTTTACATTTTATTTTTTGAACACCAGATATTTACATCGTCTGATGATTTTTTAACCCACACACAAGTACACAAAAATATGATTTGTCAAACCGTTATGGTTACCCGTTGCATGTAGATGTATTTCAAATTTGAATTACGGTTATTAAATGGCTAGAAAATCACTTAAATGTCTTCAAAAGGTCAAATGACCCCTAGAATTTTCCAAATTTTCACATGACTGTTGTAGTAGAGAACGTTAAACGTAGAAAAAATTTGAAGGCCGTAAGAGGAAGCTATCTCCCGTTCGTCATCAAACATGCATTGTTCCGTCTCGGAACCACGAGCCTTCTCGTGAGTTGCTCAGGTTTGCGAGGGGTCTGTGTCCAAACTTTCGTCAAACAGGCCACTTTTTTTACCACATCATCTTGGTCGCATGACATTACATCAAGCAAGGTTTCATGTTTCTATGATCATTTTTTTATTTTTTGGAATTAAAATGCCATGGCACTCCATGCATGTGTCCATGCCGTGAGACAAATATGTTCGAAAATTCCTTCTAATTTACTGCACATGGAATTAACTGGCACACAAGTGCACAAATATGATTTTTCAAACCGTTATGGTTAGCCGTTGCATGTAGATGTAGTTCAAATTTGAATTACGATCATTAAATGGCTAGAAAATCACTTAAATGTCTTTAAAAGGTCAAATGACCCATAAAATTTTCCAAATTTTCACATGAGAGTTGTAGTAGTGCACGTTAAACATAGACAAAATTGGAAGGTCATAAGAGGAAGCTATCTCCCGTTAATCATCAAACATGCATTGTTCCCTCTCGGAACCACGAGCCTTCTAGTGAGTGATAACCCACAAGTATAGGGGATCACAACAATTTTCGAGGGTAGTGTATTCAACCCAACTTTATAGATTCGACACAAGGGGAGCCAAAGAATATTTTAAGGTATTAGCAACTGAGTTGTCAATTCAACCACACTTGGAGATTAATTATCTGCAGCAAGTAATCAATAGGAAAGTAATACTCCCTCCGTTCCTTTATATAAGGTGTATTTGTTTTTTGATAAAATTCCACAATGTAAGGTGCATTTGTTCTAATTCCTCGTAATTCCAATCTTGGCCCTCTAGAAAAAGGAAAGTATCTCTTCCCTGATTGCATGTATCTCTCCTTGTAGACAAAGAAAAGGAAACTATCTCTCTCCCGATTGTGTGTATCTCTTCCTTTCCTAGCCTAAATGATTTACTTGCAGCTAATCTATGATTTAGACAAGGGTAATTTTGTCCTATCTAGTCTATAATTATGTGCTTTTGTCACCGTGCTAAAAATAATACACCTTAAATAAAGGAATGGAGGGAGTATGATAGTTTTGATAGTAGTGACAGTAGCAACGGTAACGGTAACAGTGATAGCAGTAATTTGGTAGCAAGTGTAATAGTGATGACAGTAGTAGTAACTTAGCAAGAACAATATAGGATAAATTTGTAGGCATTGGATCGGTGACTTGTTGGATGATATTCATCATGAGACAATTATAACCTAGGGCGATACAACACTAGCTCAAATTCGTCAATATAATGTAGGCATGTATTCCGTAAATAATCATACATGCTTATGGAAAGAACTTGCATGACATCTTCTGTCCTACCCTCCTGTGGCAGTGGGGTCCATATTGGAAACTAAGGGATATTAAGGCCTCCTTTTAATAGAGAACCGGAACAAAGCATTAACACATAGCGAATACATGGACTCCTCAAACTACGGTCATCACCGGGAGTGGTCCCGACTATTGTCACTCCGGGGTTGCCGGATCATAACACGTAGTAGGTGACTATAACTTGCAAGATCAGATCTAAAACATAAATATAATGATGATAACATATGTGGTTAAGATCTGATTTCATGGCACCCGGGCCCAAAGTGACAAGCATTAAGCATGGCAAAATCATAGCAACATCAATCTTAGAACATAGTGCATACTAGGGATCAAGCCCTAACAAAACTAACTCGATTACATGATGAATCTCATCCAACTCCTCACCAACCAGCGAGCCTACGAAGGAATTACTCACTCCCAGTGGGAGCATCATGGAATTGGCGATGGAGAAGGGTTGGTGATGATGAAGAACAAAGACCCCCCTCTCCGGAGCCCCAAACAGACTCCAGATCTGGCCTCCCGATGAAGACTAGGAGGTGACGGCGGCTTCGTTTCCTGGATCGCGATAATTCTTTCTCCCTAACTTTTTCTGGAATAATGTGATTTTATAGCATGGGTTTCAGGGTCGGCGGGGCCACCAGGTGGGGACAACCCACCTGGGCGCGCCAGGACAGGGGGCGCGCCCTGGTGGGTTGTGCCCACCCAGGTGCCCCTCTCCGGTAGGTCTTGGCTCCAGAAATTCTTATTTATTATATAAAATTCCTCGCAAAGTTTCGTTCCATTCCGAGAACTTTTATTTCTGTACAAAAACAACACCATGGTAGTTCTGCTGAAAACAGCGTCAGTCCGGGGTTAGTTTCATTCAAATCATGCAAATTAGATTCCAAAACAAGAGGAAAAGCGTTAGGAAAGGTAGATACGTTGGAGACGTATCAACTCCCCCAAGCTTTAACCTTTGCTTGTCCTCAAGCAATTTAGTTGATAAACTGAAAGTGAAAAAGAAAAACTTCTACGAACTCTTTTGCTCTTGTTTGCATAAATAAGCTTTAAACAACACCTAGGTTTTCAGCCAACATTATAACTAACCATGCCGACAATAACTCCTCGAAATTATATTAACTCATATCAATGACATAATCAGCTAGCGAGCAATAATAAGGTATCTCGAATGGCAACACATTGTCAAAAGAACCATGATATAATATGACAATAGTGATATCTCGCTTGCCCTTTCTGAGACCACAAAACATAAATGCAGAGCACCTCCAAAGTTCAAGCAGCGACTAAACATTGTAATTCATGGTAGAAAAGATCAAGTCATGATGCACCCAACATTAGCTACACACAATGCATAAGTCATGACAGCTGTGCTATCTGGTTCTAGTGCTTGTTTTAGAAGGTGATGACACAACATAAAAGTAAATAGATAGTCCCTTCGCAGAGGGAAGCAGTGATTTGCAGAGGTGCCAGAGCTCAAGTTTTAAAATAGAGGTAAATGATATTTTGAGACATGCACCCTTCTCATTTACTTCACGACCATCAGTTATCAATATCTTCCATGCTAAGCATGCTAGGGCGGTTCCCAAGCGATAAAAGTAAAGGTTTTGACTCCATTGCGAGTTTTTGATTGATTATTTGAGAGATTAACACTTTTTCTGTTTGTAGTTTGGGACTGGGCATCCCTATTGCCGCCCTTTTTCTCGTGCATTGTCGAGTGAATAAACACTCGACCTGAGAATAACCCGCTTAGCATGGAAGATACCGACCACCTCCTGTCGTTGCATGAACGATCCAGGCACACAAAAAGGATATTTCTTTGAATTTTTTAGAGGTGGCACATGCAAATTTAGTTAGGACGGTAGGGTAATACTGCATATAGGTAGGTATGGTGGGCTCATCTGGAATAACTTTGGGTTCAAGGTTTTTGATGTACAAGCAGAGTTCCCACTTAGTACAGGCGAAGGCTAGCAATTAGATTGAGAAGCGGGCAGCTATAGAGCAACAACAGTCATAAACATGCTTTATGCATAAGTAACATTGGACACTAGCATGAGTAGGATATGAACACCATGAACATAAATATCATAGAGGCTATGTTGGTTTTGATTCAATTACATGCATGAACATATGTGCCAAGTCAAGCCACTCGAAGATTCAGAGGAGGATACCATATCATCATACTACATCATAATCATTTTAACGCAATGTTGATATACAAGATAAATCATTATCCACTCCTAACTACTTATGCATGGCATGAGAAACTATAATCTCTAATTCTCATTGCACACATATTTAATCATAATGGGCTGAATCATGGATACTAGGTTAATCATAATGGGTTGAATCCTGGATACTAGGTTAAACAGAGCAAGTCGAGTTCATACCCATTTCTCTCTTCCACGGCCAGTTCATCGAATATCGTCATTATTGCCTTTCACTTCACTACTAGGGAAAACCCTAGTAGTTGCACTTGAAATATGCATAGCAGTAGTGCTGGGTCCAGCGCTACTGCTACCGCGCTACAGCTAAGTTGTAGCAGTAGCGCTGGTATAGGCAGCGCTACTGATAAGTATTGTTAGCAATAGCGCTTCCTTCAGCAGCGCTACTGATAACTATCTGTAGCGCTGTAAAGCACCTAGTAGTAGCGCAGGCTTAGCAGCATTGCTTCATATGAACAAGTGCTACAGATAGTTATCAGTAGCGCTTGTTCATATGAAGCAATGCTGCTAAGCCTGCGCTAATCTGTAGCGCTTGTTCATATGAAGCAATGCTGCTAAGCCTGCGCTACTGCTAGGTGCTTTACAGCGCTACTGCTAACATTCCTGCTTTCATCGATTCGCACCCCTCTACGTATTTGTGCGGTATTTTTGCGGTATTTATATAGGCTATATACAATAGTTTCATCAGATCATACTAAACATACACTATTCTCATCATATCATAGACATACAGTAGTCTCATCATACCATCATCATCATCATTCAACACAAATATCATCACATCTCGAAAATAGCGATACACAAGTGCGATCAGGTCATGTCTCGAATAAGTGCAACTGCATGGTCATGGCACACACACAAGTTTCATCATCTCTATCTAAACCATGATGTAGAAGAGGAGAGCGATCAGCATGAGCATGAGCGTGACTATGTAGTACCAGCGGTCCCGCCCCTACTCATGTTGGAGTGTCCACCTCAAGTAACTACTTTCCGCTTCGGCTCTGCTGTCGAACCCTCTGTGGCTAGCACCCGGGTACCTGTGCACCTGGGCAAGAGAATCACTTCCTTGTCCTTATTAGCGATCATGAATTCGCCGAGGTACTTGCTCGCATAGTCACGGTGCTCTTTGCAAACTGTCAAGAAGCTCTCGTGCATATAGACCGGGTCCGCAACGTAGATATATTTGATGTTCTTGACCCTGATGAAGTAGTTCAGATACAGCGCATGCATGCGGATGAACTGGAAATCTAGCTTGGTCATGTGGAACATGTCATAGATGTAGTCAAATCGCAGGATGAACTTATTCGCGGGCCATCTCTCGACGTACAACTTCCCACTCGGCACCTGAGCCGCGTAAAGCGGGTATCCTGGTTTTTCCGCGACTAGAAGGCTTTTCTCTCTGGCCAGCACATCTTCATGCAGTCTCCTTAGATCATTCTTCAGTAGGTGTTGTAGCACTTCGGCATGTAGGATCGGCTCGCAGGCGACATTGAAGCGCTTCGCACCTTGGACAAGTATTCTGTCTACCACCCTGGGCTTCAGAGGCCGCTGGCAACTTGAAGAAGCTTTGGCGCCTTTAGGACCTTTCTTGTCCAGTCTTCGCCTTTGCTTCTTGGCGGGTGGCGATAGTGAGCCCACCATACCTTCCCTAACCACCACCCCCAGTGTCGTCAGGCTAATCAATGGACGGGCCTCGGGGGGTTGTTGGGTACAGGCGGCATCTGGAGGCGTCTCCCGCGAGGGTCGCTTGAAGAGAGACTTTTTGCATTCCACCTTAGGACGTTCCGGCTCCGGCAAATCAGGCAGCATCAAGTCATCATCTCCATGCTCATAGACTGAGTCTTCGCCGTCCTGAGCCATCAAACCTCCATCATCATAGGCGGTATTGAAATACTTGTCTGGGTCATCATCAACATCCTCAATGTCATCATCAACATTTGCTTCTTTAACAACGGGGGCTACATCATCTGGCACTAACAGAGGTTCTCCCTCGCGTCGTCCACTATCACTCGCCACAACAGGTGCATGTAATGTGGTAGGTGGTGTGGTGTTCATACCTTCTTGAGAAGGTGGCGTTGGCGTGATACTGGGCGCCTCGAGACGAAGAAGAGACTTCGAGCAAGGCAAGAACCAGCTCTTGCATGCGCCAATCATCTTAGGGGTCTCAACGTCATCGACTGGTACTGGAGGAGGAAATCCTCGAAGCCCGCTAAGACACGGGCCATGTTAACCTTGAAGACGCCATCGGGCATCTCTCGGTTGTGGAACATGCGGTCCTTCGGCTTCACGATCGTTGCCTTTCCCACGGCCACCTTCTGGCCCTTGATGCCGTGGAGTAGGGTGGACGGGGGGTCGTCTTCCTACGAAGGAGACATGTCTGCGACGTCAAACATCCGAAAGGCAACTGAAACGGAAGACTATGGACATGCTGGTGAAAATGGTATGGCGCATAATTACCGTGAGGCCGTCGAGCTCAGCCAGCGATGAAGGCCCACCGAGCATGCAAGAGACGGAGCTCGGGCTGCTATGAACAGGAGCGGGGCCTTTTGCGGTTGCTTGAGAAGGTGTTGGTGCTGTGGTGTTCGCCGAATTGCTCCCGACAAAGCTGGGAATGGGAAAGTCCTCCGGCCGTGCATTTGGATTGTTCTTCGTGAATTCGAAAAGTGCCGGAATCGAGCTGACCACCGCGTCAGTGGCCCCGAGCAACTCTTCTTTGGTCTCAGCTTTGGTTTTATTGACCGCAATCGCGACCTTCTCGTCGATGCTTTGTTGAGTGATGACCGACCGTCTCTTCTTTCTTTCCTCTGGCTCCTCGGGGTAGCACGTGTTTCACGAGGCGCCATCTCCGATGTTGTGCACACGTCCATAGGACGGCGGCTTGTCCACCGGGACCTTTGATAACCCACAAGTATAGGGGATCGCAACAGTTTTCCAGGGTAGAGTATTCAACCCAAATTTATTGATTCGACACAAGGGGAGCCAAAGAATATTCTCAAGTATTAGCAGTTGAGTTGTCAATTCAACCACACCTGGAAAACTTAAAATCTGCAGCAAAGTATTTAGTAGCAAAGTAATATGGAAGTAACGGTAACGGTGGCAAAAGTAACAGTAGCAGTTTTGTAGTAATTGTAAGAGTGGCAATGGTAAAGTAACTAAGCAAAGATCAATATGTGAAAAGCTCGTAGGCATTGGATCAGTGATGGATAATTATGTCGGATGCGATTCCTCATGCAACAGTTATAACATAGGATGAAATAGAACTAGCTCCAATTCATCAATGTAATGTAGGCATGTATTCCGAATATAGTCATACGTGCTTATGGAAAAGAACTTGCATGACATCTTTTGTCCTACCCTCCCGTGGCAGCGGGGTTCTATTGGAAACTAAGGGATATTAAGGCCTCCTTTTAATAGAGTACCGGACAAAAGCTTTAACACTTAGTGAATACATGAACTCCTCAAAATACGGTCATCACCGGGAGTGGTCCCGATTATTGTCACTTCGGGGTTACCGAATCATAACACATAGTAGGTGACTATTGACTTGCAAGATAGGATCAAGAACTCACATATATTCATGAAAACATAATAGGTTCAGATCTGAAATCATGACACTCGGACCCTAGTGACAAGCATTAAGCATAGCAAAGTCATGGCAACATCAATCTCAGAACACAATGGATACTAGGGATCAAACCCTAACAAAACTAACTCGATTACATGATAAATATCATCCAACCCATCACCGTCCAGCAAGCCTACGATGGAATTACTCACGCACGGCGGTGAGCATCATGAAATTGGTGATGGAGGAAGGTCGATGATGACGACGACGACGGATTCCCATCTCTGGAGCCCCGAACGGACTCCAGATCAGCCCTCATGAGAGAGATTAGGGCTTGGCGGCGCCTCCATATCGTAAAACGCGATGAATCCTTCTCTCTGATTTTTTTTCTCCCCGAACGTGAGTATATAGAGTTCAAGTTGAGGTCGGTGGAGCTCCAAGGGGCCCACGAGGCAGGGGGCGCGCCCAGGGGGTGGGCGCGCCCTCCACCCTCGTGGACAGGGTGTGGGCCCCCCGGTGTTGATTCTTTCGACAGTATTTTTTATATATTCCAAAAATATTCTCCGTGAAGTTTCAGGTCATTCTGAGAACTTTTATTTCTGCACAAAAATAACACCATGACAATTCTGCTGAAAAGAGCATCAGTCCGGGTTAGTTCCATTCAAATCATGCAAGTTAGAGTCCAAAACAAGGGCAAAAGTGTTTGGAAAAGTAGATACGTTGGAGACATATCAACTCCCCAAGCTTAAACCTTTGCTTGTCCTCAAGCAATTAAGTTGGTAAACTGAAAGTGATAAAGAAAAGCTTTTACAAACTCTGTTTGCTCTTGTTGTTGTAAATATGTAAAGCCAGCATTCATGTTTTCAGCAAAGATTATGAACCAACCATATTCACAATAACACTTAGGTCTCATCTTTACTCATATCAATGGCATAATCAACTAGCGAGCAATAATAATAAATCTCGGATGACAACACTTTCTCAAAACAATCATAATAGGATATAACAAGATGGTATCTCGCTAGCCCTTTCTGAGACCGCAAAACAGAAATGCAGAGCACCTCTAAAGATCAAGGACTGGCTAAACATTGTAATTCACGGTAAAAGAGATCCAGTCATAGTCATACACAATGTAAACTAATAGTAATGCATGCAAATGATAGCAGTGCTCTCCAACTGGTGCTTTTTAATAAAAGGATGATGACTCAACATAAAAGTAAATAGATAGGCCCTTAGCAGAGGGAAGCAGGGATTTGTAGAGGTGCCAGAGCTCAATTTTTGAAATAGAGATAAAAAATATTTTGAGCAGCATACTTTCATTGTCAACATAACAACCGAGATATCTCGATATCTTCCATGCTATACATTATAGGCGGTTCCCAAGCAGAATGGTAAAGTTTATACTCCCCCACCACCACAAGCATCAATCCATGGCTTGCCCGAAACAACGGGTGCCTCCAACTAACAACAGTCCTGGGAGAGTTTTGTTTGCATATTTTGATTTGAGTATGGGACTGGGCATCCCGGTGACCAGCCAGTTTCTCGTGAGTGAGGAGCGGAGTGCGCTCCTCGTGAGAATAACCCACCTTATTAGGCTGTAGCCCGTCTTTATTAGGCTGCGGCCATGGACTTCAACTATGCTGTAGCCCGTCTAGCCCAGGGTTATATTTTATGTTCACCACATGACCAGCCCAGTTATTTTTCGTTTGTGAAAATAAGCCCAGTTTATTTTTTCTGAAGAATACCCAATCCAAGCCTACTTATTTTTCTACACCCTGATGGGCTGCAACTCTTTCAAGACGCCTGCAAATCTTGAAAGTAATATGAAATGGGCTGTAAATATGAAAAACAGATGACAAATTGGCAATTACTTTATAATTTCTGAAAGTTTTCACATTTTCAGATTCCAATTTGACCGGGCTTTAACCTAATTCAAATATATATTCAAAGTACTTTAAATCTGGCTCGACATTTCAGTATTAAAAATAGTTTGGAACCCACAGAAATATGCAAAATTTCGTTTAAATTTTTAACCTTGGCCCTGGCCAACAAAAGAACGGACTGCAATAAATTGCATAAGAAGTTGCAATGAGCTAAATATAAATTATTAAAAAAACAGGGAATGGTCTGACTTGTGGGCCAATTAAGTTGACACGTATGCAAGATTTTTTTTACTAATTATATACGACAACAAACGATACTAGCTGACGTAACCGTTGGGTGTCAATCCAACGGCCGTCGTGTTTCTTCAATCTCTGATCTTCGTGCTCCAGCCGCCAAATCCAGCGCCGGCGGGACCGCCTGCTCCTGCCTCCCGTGGTCGGCTGTGCTGCCACGCAGGCCTCACCGCCCCTACTACTCCCACCGCTGGCCAGGATATCCCTCTACTCACCCACATCCCTCCACTGATGTGGCTTCGCCACCTCCGGGTCATGCCCTTCATGGGTCTCGCCGTCGTCCATCGCGCTGGTGTTCTCGGCACGGCGTGGTCAACATTGTCAACAAATGACAACATCGGAAGAGGGACGTACATGGAGAGGCTGACAGTTGGGACCCACATGGTCCATGGCCACATGCAAGCAAGTACCTCCTTATTACGCCAAAAAGAATGAATATTCCGGCTGGCAGCTCGGACCCACCTGCTATATCTTCGCACGCAAGGAAGTGCCACCTTATTACGCACAAAAAATGAATACTCCCCCTCCTAGCTGGGACCCACCATAGTGGGAGGCTTACTTGTGGGCCTACTAAGTTGACGTGGACGGAGGGCGTTGTCAACTTAGTCAACAAACAATTCTATCACCAGTGACCGCTGGATTGTTAACATCCAACGGTCGTCCTGCTTCTTCAACCTCTGATTTTCTTGCTCCAGCCGTCCAAACCATCGCGTGCTCTTGCCTCCCGTGGCCGGCTGTGTAGCCGCAGAGGCCTCACCGCCCCCTACTACTCCCACCGTTGGCCAGGCCCTCCGGCGACGGCAGCCTCACACCGCAGCCGAATGAGTGAACCCTCGTACTCCTCTCCGCGTGGGCATCCACTGTCGCGTCTTCCCCGGCTAGCTCCGCGTCGTTCCCTTCCTAGGCCTCGCCGCCGTCCATCGCGTTGGTGCTCTCGGCGCGGCGTGGTCAATGTGGTAAATGAATGACTTCCATCGGAAGAGTACTGTACGTTGAGAGGCTGATAGATGGGTCCATGGCCGCAGCAAGGAAGTGCCTCCTTATTACACGCAAAATAATTATTCCTCCACTTGACAGCAGGGACCCACCGGACGGGCCACCGTATTTCACAAAAAAAACATTTCCCCCTGACTGTTGGGACCCACCAGCTATAGCTTCGCACGCAAGGAAGTGCGTCCATATTACGGGCAAAAAAAATATTCGCCCCCTCACTGTTGGGACCCACCAGCTACATCTTCGCACGCAAGGACGTGCGTCCATATTACAGGCAAAAAAATGGTTCGCCCCCCTTACTGCTGGGACCCACCAGCTACGTCTTCGCATGCAAGGAAGCGCCTGACAGTCGGGGCCCATGTGGTCGAAGCGTACGTGTACGTACTGGTCGATGTAGAGGCGTCCACATGTCGTAGTAGAGGCGCGCACGTAGCATGTACACATATGTATAGCGGCCAGGGTGCAAGAAAGAAAATACGACCACGTACGTACATACCGGCGGGGTCTCGAACGCCTACTCGCGCAATTGTACGGCCAGGGCTCATGTACATGGCTGGGTGTCCAGCCGGAGAAGCAACCGGCTGGGTCGGAACGGAATGCGTCGTCATGTTCATCGGGAGCCAACCGGCTTGGATGGAACAGCTGATGGAAATGAGGCCTGGCGTACCGCAGAACGGAGGAACCGGCCTTGTGTTCGACCGGCCACGGTGGAAACAGGATCCTATTGATCGGGAGGGGTCTGGCGTACCGCAAAACGTAGGAAACATACCTCCTATGGTCGAAACGGGATCCTGTTGATCGGGAGGGGTGTGGCGTACCGAAAAACAGACTAAACGGGCTTGTGTTGGAGCGCTACGGTCGAAACGGGGGTCCTGTTCATCGGGAGGGGTGTGGCGTAACGCAAAACGGGACTCCACGGGATACTGTTCATCTCCACCGTCGAGAGCCTCCACAGACTACTGTTCATCCACCGTCAACCTCCTCCAGCCTCCACCTTTGACTGTTCATCCACGGGCTCCTGTTCATCCAGCCTCCACCGCCCATCCACCGGCTACTGTTCAGCCAGCCCTCTCCACGGGGTCTTGTTCAACCACCCCTCCACGGGCTACTGTTCATCCAGCCCTCCACCAGCTACTGTTCAACCAGCCCTCCACCGGCTACTGTTCAACCAGCCCTCCACGGGGTCCTGTTCATCCTGCCCTCCACGGGGTCCTGTTCATCCACCGGCTCGACCGATCGGGGTACTGTTCATCCAGCGGCAATGGCCTCTACTACCACGGGGTCTTGTTCATCCAACCCCCCCACTAGGAACTGTTCATCCAAACCCCCTCAACAACGCTCACTGTTCATCCAGGGAAGGAGGCAGCAGTGTTCGCTCGGCTTCAGTTAGCAGCAGTAGAGAAGGAATCACTCGGGTTCAGTTAACAGCAAGGGATCAATTGATTGCTCGGGTTCAGTAACGCGTAGCCTGCAGTGCCATCGCTCGGGTTTAGTTAGAGCCCAACACCTGGCACACACGCGCGTACGTACGAGAGAAACGTGCATCGCTCGGCCCCGACCACCTACCGTAACCGGAAACTCCCCGATATTTTCCTCACCCTCGCTTCTACCACGGTTTTTTCCGTCATGGACGGCCCAAAGAATGTCATGCAGCTGCGTCTCCGGCCCGCCCAAGACGAAAAGCCCATTTTCTGTCATGATTTTTTTCATAGAAGTAGGACCCCACCACATTTATGATGATACCGGGTTTTGTCACAATTATCGTCATAGAAGTGTCATAAGTATGACAGAAAAAAAAATTGTTCAGCCCAAAATGTCACGGATGTGTCTTTTTTTTGTTCTATCCGTCAGATATAAATTGGATGGCCTATATTGCAGGATGGTAGGCACACCATCATCAACAACTTTGTTTTTTATAACAGTAGAGATAAAATATATTATATGTAGTATAACATGTTCATAACCACACCAGGTGTATCACCGTTATATATATTCAAGCAGGCGTCGGTTTAAAACACTATGATAAATTCCTCAAATATCTGAATTCTCTTTTTATAATCAATTATGATCTCTATTCGTATTTCACAGCCACACAATCCTATTATCTTTGTAGCTAGCGCTAACTTTCTCTCGTGCATGCACACGCCCGCATCCCTCTCACCCTCCCTCAGCATTCTCTAGCTCCATCGCGCAAATTCGTCTTTTCACTTTAGGTCGTTCACCCATGGTGTGTGTAGCCCCCCCAGCTCCTTTACGGCACACATCGATCGATATGCCTCTCTAGCCAGGTGTGCCTACCACCAACACAAGCTTCCCCTCTTCTCTTCTCACCGTCCATGCCCCACCATGGGTGGATTCAGGCCCCAGGCAGAAGGGGCGGTGGCCTGGGGCGTAAGGCCCATCTCCTTTCTATATTTTAACACTGTAGCTACAATAAAACTCTACAGTCAACTAAGCTGCATGGGCCTTGGCCCAGTTCGCCTGGGGCCTGGCCCATTCCTAGGTCTGCCACTGTCTCCCACCATTTGTTAGAAGCAATTCCACTACCACCCCCTCCAACACTCTAGCTCTGTCTCCCTCCCAACCTTATTCCTCTCCTACACATATGCATGGATGCCGATCGATCTCCCTTAATACATAAGGTAGGCATCTCTCCTCCTCCACACATATACCATCCATTGTACCTCTATAATTAATTAGGCCTCCCCCCACCACACACCGATAGTCGAGCACTGTTGGTAGGTATCCATGCCACCGAGACAAACTGCACCTGTCCCCTCTCATGTTCCAGTAGGCCAGCCACTCTATATCTTTGACGTGGGCACAGAAAAATTTCATGGCACTCTTTATTGATCGCGCACGCACACACACACATCATCCCTCTCTTGGATTCTATGGATACCTCAAGCCAATGATACCTCCACTCTCTTCTCATGGATCGCCCCCTCTATATATATGATATATCAAAGACTCTATTTCACACACATTGCATATGTTACATTTTTGATTGACCCCCCCCCCCCAAAACACTCACAAACCCACACACTATATCTCTCTACATTTGTATCTCTCTCACACAACCCCACGTACGTGGTGTACGTACACGAAGAGAATAGGTGCATGTACTCATGCTTTGTGCCCAGCCACACCCACGCGGGTACACGGTGGTGCTCATTTCTGTACGAAAATGGCAGCCCACATGCTAATTTGAATGCGTCTAGCGGTTATTTACCTACGGAGGTCGTGTACCACGCGTGCACGAAAAAAAGTTCGACTTGATGCGTTGGTGCTTTATTTTTAAATAAGGTTATATCGCTCAATGGCACGTACACAGAATATAAAATAATTTTTATGGAGAAAAAGGTATTCCGTTCCACTATATACAATGGAGCCTGCCTGCCTGGTTTTGTCTCTCTTCAGAGCATCACACACAAGGCGGCGGTGACCTCTCTCTCTCCCACCGTTGGTCACTGATCCGGCCGCATCATGTCCGCCGGTGGAAAGGGAGGATGTGCATCCTTTCTCCGTTCGACGGCGCCGAGGCAGCACGTCCTGATCAGCGGTACCCGCCATTCTCTCTCACCAAGCTCCGGCGCGGTAGAGCCCACGCCACCTGCTCGCTGCCACAATATGGGCATACCCCGCCCGCCACCGCTCACCTAGTTACATCCCGATGACCCCTAGGTATCCCCTCAGGCCTTGCTCTACTGCCCGTCTTCCCACGTCGCTGCATGTGGAAAATCTTGCATATGGATCTTCCATAGTTCTTTGCCCAAAACGTAGCTTGTCCGGCGTACTTTCCATATTGCAATCTTGTCCTCACATCGCTTTAGACAAACACAACCATGTTGTTATCTTCCCTTAGGACAAGGAATATGCTTTTTTTTGTCGTTGTATGTGTCATCAACTATTATTGTCCAGTAATTGTTTCCTTTCTACATCTTTTTTGCAAACAGGGCTATCCATTTAACCTCGTTGCTATTCCGACCTTTTGGTGAACTACACAAATCACTTTTTTCTTAAGAGTGTTTTGTGCAGTTGTACTAAAATGTCACACGGGCAACGTCTCTACATTTCAGTGCGACTGCACAAAGGGAGATTGGTTTTGCTCTATCCTCCACATCCAACTCCGAGCCTGATCTTCTCCAACTATTTGCTTAATCTTCTCCAACTAGTTAGTCTTAAGAGAGACTGCAAAGGTGACCAGCTTCTATTTGTGTGTTTATTGTTTCATCAGCAGTCCTCTATTATCATAATCACACATAATATCTTTGGAATAGGGACGCTCAGCTCTATTTTATTGGAACTGCATAAAATGATCAGAATGTTGCATGCTCCAGACAACTACTTTTTTCTCAACATGCCTTGTTGATTTAGACAGAGCTGGGGGGACGTTGCTGCCAATGAAAGCATGGATCAATTTTAATTTAACACCTTCTCACAACTTTGTCTTCAGTTGTGATGTAAATATTAGCTCTGATCTGGTAATCATTGAGATCCATGAGCAAGGAAGTTAGTTTTTTATTGTTTTCGAAAGAGCATCGATGGCAAGACACACGAAACAAAAGCTGAAAGCTCAGAGCATTGTACAATTTCATGTCGCTGGAAAATTATTTGTATAGTACGTCAATTATGTAAAAAATGCTGGGAGCTTGATAGCATTGCCAGAAGCCTCTTCAGCATCCGGGTCCATGTGCCATGCACAAAATTATACTCCTCTGTTCCTAAATATTTGTCTTTTTACAAATTTCAAATGGGCATATTTTAGAGTGTAGATTCACTCATTTTGCTTCGTATGTAGTCACTCGTTGAAATCTCTAGAAAGACAAATACTCCGGAGTATATTTAAGAACCAAGGGAGTAGTGCAAAACAACCTTTCCCACTGTAAGTTGCTCGTAAGAAGCAACCATCAATATGCTCTTCTTTGAATCCGCTCATACTACTCCATCTGTCACTGTTTATAGAGCGTGCTTCAAAAAAAATCTCTGGGACCAAGGCGACTAGCAATCGGCCTGAAAAATAGCATTGGTAGTTATAGCACGGCGTCTATTACTAGAGGAAATAATGCGTACACACATGCATGCAGTGCTTCCACCCAGGGTACACACATGCATGCACTTACTCCACTCCATAGTACGTCGAGAAAAAATTGTGGACTTGATTGCGGTTACCACACCCTAATTAATTGGGCATTAAACTAAACATGTCTAAAGTCTCTCTGGTGGTGGAAATGCATTGAGAGAAATGCATCAGAATGAAGCGCGCCCTGTAAACTGTGATGGAGGGAGGAGTAGTATGAAGGTGCGAAACCAAGGGGATGTTTGGATTGTGACTATCTTTGCCATATGTTGCCACATGATTTTTGCCACACTTGCCTTACTTAAGTTGCTCAATTTTTTAGCCACACTTTGGCTTTCCTAAGGGAATTTTTCCACACTTTTTGTGGCGATGTCATGTGGGGTTCACTGCTCATAAATTTCTTGCCTTAAGTGTGGCTAGAACCAAACACCTACATAACTTGGTCAAACTTGCCTAAGGTTAGGTGTGGCAAAGTGTGGCAAGGTGTGGCTAGAAACCAAACAGCCCGCAAGTGCGCGTATGGCCAGTCGGTCAACACACCTCCTCTTGGCATATCACTGACATGTGGCACCGGAGTCTGAGCAAACCGATCTCAATTGACGGCAAAATGGCCAACCCGTCATTCCTTGAGACTGGCCATAGTGGGTAGTAACATAGAGTAGTAATATGCCCATGTTACTACTCTATGTTACTACCTCTATAGTGGGGAGTAACATATGTGTGGTAACATGCAACACTTCATTTATTATGCTATAGACTGATCTTGCCTTGACATGTGTGATGTTACTCATACTAGTAGAAACGAGGAGCGAGTACACATAGACGGGCTCTCACGGAGGCCAAGATATATTCAAGCATGGTTGATCAATATCATCATTACATGTTCCATGTTTTTTCATACTATACTATTGGGCTGTCGTTTTCCGTCATTCTCCCGAATAAATGTGCACTTTATCATAGATTAAAATAAAATAAGAGTACATACGCTCCACCATGTGGTTCTAGTAGTAGTACTACTCATACTACTAAACCTTGCGCTTGGCTCTTCGCCTCTTCGTGAAGTCGATCAATGATGGTACTCCGCATGTTGGGTACTATAGTGTATGCCTGTGGCAATCTGACACCGAATGAACTAATGCATGTCCACCACCTGGGCGAGGGTAGGTTGCATTAGTCAAAAGGCGTAAGTGAGCTTCACCTTGTCCTGCAAGCTTCTCCTTGTTCTGTGAGTTGACGGGACACACCAAAAAGTAGTGGTCGTCCATACTCCCTCCTTTCCGGTTAATATGGCTTAATCTATTTTGCGGGTAAATGAGAGGCTTTATTCATATATAAGCACTCTTAGCACGATCAGCCAAGAGACTGGTCACTAAGAAGTGAGGTACCCCGCAAAAAAGAAGGAAGCGAGGTGTTTCATCAAGCCAGCTCTCGGCCACATTCAAAGTGCAGCAAGCACGGTTCGCACAAAGATGCGCTGCAAGGTTTGCTGGCTTGTTTACATGATAAATAACAAGAAAAGAGGAAATATTACCGAGCGCTCCTATTTGTAACAGGATATGAGCCAGAATTAAGCGAGAATTGTGGCGAGTGTTCCATGCAATCAACTTCCATTATCACATGCGAGAACCCTCGAAGAGAACCAAATGTGTTGAAGATTGCTTTATCACATTTTTAAAATATAATAAGAGTGCATACGCTCCTCCATAAAGTTCCTAGTAGTATAGTACATACCTCTATAGTAGTAGTACTAGTACTAGTAAACTTTGCGCTTGGCTATTCGCCTCTTCGGGAAGTCGAACAATAATAGTACTAGTATAGTGTATGCTTCTAGCAATCTGACACCGAATTAACAGTTGCACATCCATCGCCTGAGCAAGGGAGAGCTTGCATTAGTCAAATGTTTCTCCTTGTCCTGTGAGCCTCCGCGCACAAGCTGCTCCTCGTTCGGCAAGTTGATGGGACACACCAAAGTAATGCTAGTCCATACTGCCTCCTTTCCGGTTAATATGGCTTAATTTCAAACGAGATAAACACGCTGTCTGTCAGTATATATTTGTAAAAAAACGGTCAGTGGACTTCACAATATGCTCATTGCCGAACTGATCTATCCTCCAAGAGATTTTGATGTAATACTCTGGCATGGTGAAAAAAGTGTCCTGTGTGTATAAGTAGTACGACAGTATCGTTCATAGGATTTCATTCCAATAGCTGCCGTGCTTTATTCAATTTTGTGTATTCGCCTTGCGACAGCATCTAAAACCAGCGCCGTACCGACCGCTTGCAATATGAAAAGCGCTGAGGTAGAACAGATGGGCCCCCAAACATGCAGGCCCATCGGCCTGTGGCCCAAAGTGCAGAACCGTGAGCCTGTCTGAGTATTTCTCAGCTGAACCCCCATAATGCTCGTGTGTTGCACGTAACATCAAGATGCATTTCTATGAGTATTTTATCTTGTGAGAGAAAAGGATGAACGAGGGAAGGCCTTATTTGCAAATGTGGAGAGTTGTGTGGGTACCTTTTTGCAAAATTGCCATAGTTTCCTTCCTATACGTCAGATATAAATCGGACGGCCTATATTACAGGATGGCAGGCACACCATCCTGCAATATACCGTGTTAAAAAAACTCTGATTTTTTACAAATATATATGTTATATATATTCCCCTTGATTTTTCTTATGTATAATGTTGTGATATAAAAGATCTTTATATTTCTTTACAGAGGGAGTATATCTCTGTCAAAAATATATTATGTGTAACTAGTTACTCCTGTCTTTCTACATCCTTTCGCTGATATGTGGGCATCCGACAACGGGGTCCACGTGCCATATGCACCAAATTAGAGTGCACAACTGCATGGTAGACACACCCTGGTCGTAGCGCCGCAGTAATGCCCAATGAGCCGTCAAATCACAAAAAACCCCACCTTTCCATCTTTAGCAGTAAGCTGGACGGACGAAGTGGCAATATTTCACTGGGCCTGAATCCCCTTCTCCCTCGTCTGCCTGTTCAGAGAAATCCCCTGCTCAGCGATTGCATAGGGTTTTCTCATGGAGAACCTGGTACGAATTCTTCATCCATCCCTGATAAATCCAAGTCCCTTGGTCGCGGGTACTCCTAGGATGGCAGCCGCCGCCGTTGATGCATTTTTCTTCCTACTAAATCTAGTGTGTTTCATTTGCAGTGCCCAAAGTGCGAGGACCCTATAGGTTTTTGCGCCCTCGGCGAGACGCCACACTTGTTCCTTCTCATCCTAACACAGGATTTTAAAACGCGCACAGTATGTTCCTAGAATCCTAGTTTCTATCCGGGAGGGTGGGGTTTTTTGAACATGATGTCGACTAATTTGGAAATTTGGATTGCTATATTTGGATAAAAGGTACTAGTACCATGGTCAATACTGACGTGAAGGAGGAAATTATTTCTATATTTGAATATAGGGAATACATTGTGCCGTCATATTATTTTTCCAGAAATGCATTCCTTGCTCTGCCAGAACACAGGTACTCATGATGCTCGGCCTTGCCATAACTGAATACACCAGTTTAATGGTCACAGTGAAGACAAGCCATGGATATAAGTTTCGAGTTGGGTTCATGAACCAAGAAGATCGCTGCTTTTTTTATGGCCGAACTTGGATAAACTTCCTCAAGTGTTACACACTGAAAGTTGGCGCACGAATGTTGATGGAAATAACAGAACCTGGTGTCATCTTCACTGTGATCTTCCACCCCGACGTCGTTCCAATTGTTCATCCATGTTAGTTTTGTATCTGGTTCTTGCTTCTTGCTTCAATTACTTCTTAATCCACCTATTCTGTCTAACTAATCACAATTTAACTTTATAAGTAGCAACGAATCTCTCACGAAGATGCTACTTCTAACTAATATTTTCTTATAATTGGTGCCACGTGTAGGTTTTTTCAGAGTTAAGCAGGCTACTCGTTTGTTATTCTATAAGAACTCGGCTGTTACTCATGGCACTGAAGTTGACTTGGACAACATCCGCAAGTTCCTACACTTTATTGATCGTCTTGAGGTCCTTGTGGGGCGTTTCAATGGTGGAAGGCCATGTGGGATATGTGTCCCACTGCTGCACTCGTAGAACAGGTCCAACTGTGTTGAGAAACTTATGGTAAGAGCTGTTTTCTGTTATATATGTTGTTCAAAAACTCTTGCTTATGCACAGTTTTACAGCTGTGATCTTCTTGAAACAGGAACTGCCCGGGTCTATTATTCCTATACAGATGCCTGACCATGGTCGGGTCAGACTTGCGCTTGGTCACAACATGATGTTTATGTCGACCTACTCCATTCCCATTGGAGGTGAAAAGATACTTATTCATGGGTGGTCTCAAATAATGAAGGTCCGTCCATCTTGGAGAATAGGACAGAAGATTATGTTCCTGCTTTTCCATGGCTCTAAAGCCACTATCCTGTTTATTGACCACATTGCGAGATGAAGCCGCTTTCAGAAGGTTGTGGATGCACGGGGTGGAGCCTGGGCCTTGTCCTGGGGCTTGGCGGCCTCACCCTTTGGTTAATTGTAGGCAAAGTAGCACTGTTCGAGGCGTGCTTTGTACGGTTGAACCTGTATAAGTACTCAAACTGCTTTCAGCTATGGTTGTTAAGTGCCCCTGCTGGCTTCAGTTAAGGTTGTTAAGTACTCCTGCTGTTTTTACAGTCTGTTGTGTTTCTTCAGTCCTGTCTTCCTCCAGCTGCCAAAACCAAACCAGCGCCGACGGGCCCGCCTGCTTCCGCCTCCCACGGCTGGCTGCGCCTCAGCGCATGCATCGCTGCCCCACCGTCTCCTAAATCATTAACGCTGACCTCCGAGGCCTCGCCGTCGTCCTCCGCGCGCTTTGCTGCGCTCGCCGCGGTGCCGCCCTCTCTTGTTGTCAACATGGTCAACAAACAAGAGGAATCGGCAGAGGACTGTACGTGGAGAGGATGACAGTAGGGGGCCACCATGTCCATGGCCGGACACAAGGAAGTTCCTCATTTTTTGTTATATATATATACTCCATTGCCAGCGTATGGAAAAAGAAAATGCTTCCTGATAGTGGTTTCCTGACATTTGGGACCCACAACATTGTCAGCGTATATAGTCAATAGACAAGAGAACTGCACACAAGATTGGCTGACACCTGGGCCGTAGCTACTCGAGCAGTATTTTTTTTGTTATTATTGAGACGGAGCAGGGTTTCAACTAGGCTGTAGCCCGTCTAGCCCAGGGTTATATTTTATGTTCACCACATGACCAGCCCAGTTATTTTTCGTTTGTGAAAATGAGCCCAGTTTATTTTTTCTGAAGAATACCCAATCCAAGCCTACTTATTTTTCTACACCCTGATGGGCTGCAACTCTTTCAAGACGCCAACAAATCTTGAAAGTAATATGAAATGGGCTGTAAATATGAAAAACAGATGACAAATTGGCAATTACTTTATAATTTCTGAAAGTTTTCACATTTTCAGATTCCAATTTGACCGGGCTTTAACCTAATTCAAATATATATTCAAAGTACTTTAAATCTGGCTCGACATTCGGTATTAAAAATAGTTTGGAACCAACAGAAATATGCAAAATTTCGTTTATATTTTTAACCTTGGCCCTGGCCAACAAAAAAATGGACTGCAATAAATTGCATAAGAAGTTGCAATGAGCTAAATATAAATTATTAAAAAAACAGGGAATGGTCTGACTTGTGGGCCAAAAAACATTTCCCCCTGACTGTTGGGACCCACCAGCTATAGCTTCGCACGCAAGGAAGTGCGTCCATATTACGGGCAAAAAAAATATTCGCCCCCTCACTGTTGGGACCCACCAGCTACATCTTCGCACGCAAGGACGTGCGTCCATATTACAGGCAAAAAAATGGTTCGCCCCCCTTACTGCTGGGACCCACCAGCTACGTCTTCGCATGCAAGGAAGCGCCTGACAGTCGGGGCCCATGTGGTCGAAGCGTACGTGTACGTACTGGTCGATGTAGAGGCGTCCACATGTCGTAGTAGAGGCGCGCACGTAGCATGTACACATATGTATAGCGGCCAGGGTGCAAGAAAGAAAATACGACCACGTACGTACATACCGGCGGGGTCTCGAACGCCTACTCGCGCAATTGTACGGCCAGGGCTCATGTACATGGCTGGGTGTCCAGCCGGAGAAGCAACCGGCTGGGTCGGAACGGAATGCGTCGTCATGTTCATCGGGAGCCAACCGGCTTGGATGGAACAGCTGATGGAAATGAGGCCTGGCGTACCGCAGAACGGAGGAACCGGCCTTGTGTTCGACCGGCCACGGTGGAAACAGGATCCTATTGATCGGGAGGGGTCTGGCGTACCGCAAAACGTAGGAAACATACCTCCTATGGTCGAAACGGGATCCTGTTGATCGGGAGGGGTGTGGCGTACCGAAAAACAGACTAAACGGGCTTGTGTTGGAGCGCTACGGTCGAAACGGGGGTCCTGTTCATCGGGAGGGGTGTGGCGTAACGCAAAACGGGACTCCACGGGATACTGTTCATCTCCACCGTCGAGAGCCTCCACAGACTACTGTTCATCCACCGTCAACCTCCTCCAGCCTCCACCTTTGACTGTTCATCCACGGGCTCCTGTTCATCCAGCCTCCACCGCCCATCCACCGGCTACTGTTCAGCCAGCCCTCTCCACGGGGTCTTGTTCAACCACCCCTCCACGGGCTACTGTTCATCCAGCCCTCCACCAGCTACTGTTCAACCAGCCCTCCACCGGCTACTGTTCAACCAGCCCTCCACGGGGTCCTGTTCATCCTGCCCTCCACGGGGTCCTGTTCATCCACCGGCTCGACCGATCGGGGTACTGTTCATCCAGCGGCAATGGCCTCTACTACCACGGGGTCTTGTTCATCCAACCCCCCCACTAGGAACTGTTCATCCAAACCCCCTCAACAACGCTCACTGTTCATCCAGGGAAGGAGGCAGCAGTGTTCGCTCGGCTTCAGTTAGCAGCAGTAGAGAAGGAATCACTCGGGTTCAGTTAACAGCAAGGGATCAATTGATTGCTCGGGTTCAGTAACGCGTAGCCTGCAGTGCCATCGCTTGGGTTTAGTTAGAGCCCAATGCCTGGCACACACGCGCGTACGTACGAGAGAAACGTGCATCGCTCGGCCTCGACCACCTACCGTAACCGGAAACTCCCCGATATTTTCCTCACCCTCGCTTTTACCACGGTTTTTTCCGTCATGGACGGCCCAAAGAATGTCATGCAGCTGCGTCTCCGGCCCACCCAGGACGAAAAGCCCATTTTCTGTCATGATTTTTTTCATAGAAGTAGGACCCCACCACATTTATGATGATACCGGGTTTTGTCACAATTATCGTCATAGAGGTGTCGTAAGTATGACAGAAAAAAATTGTTCAGCCCAAAATGTCACGGATGTGTCTTTTTTTTGTTCTATCCGTCAGATATAAATTGGACGGCCTATATTGCAGGATGGTAGGCACACCATCATCAACAACTTTGTTTTTTATAACAGTAGAGATAAAATATATTATATGTAGTATAACATGTTCATAACCACACCAGGTGTATCACCGTTATATATATTCAAGCAGGCGTCGGTTTAAAACACTATGATAAATTCCTCAAATATCTGAATTCTCTTTTTATAATCAATTATGATCTCTATTCGTCTTTCACAGCCACACAATCCTATTATCTTTGTAGCTAGCGCTAACTTTCTCTCGTGCATGCACACGCCCGCATCCCTCACACCCTCCCTCAGCATTCTCTAGCTCCATCGCGCAAATTCGTCTTTTCACTTTAGGTCGTTCACCCATGGTGTGTAGCCCCCCCAGCTCCTTTACGGCACACATCGATCGATATGCCTCTCTAGCCAGGTGTGCCTACCACCAACACAAGCTTCCCCTCTTCTCTTCTCACCGTCCATGCCTCACTCCCACCACTCTTTTCATCGATCTCGTACTCGCACACTCCTTCCCCCTTGATATAGTATGCCTCTCGCACCACCTCCTAGATGCTTCC
Source organism: Aegilops tauschii subsp. strangulata (assembly GCF_002575655.3). Classification (NCBI taxonomy): domain Eukaryota; kingdom Viridiplantae; phylum Streptophyta; class Magnoliopsida; order Poales; family Poaceae; genus Aegilops; species Aegilops tauschii. The sequence continues at coordinate 279,414,536 of NC_053038.3, read as the reverse complement.
CTCTCTCTCTATCCTTATCCCCGGGCCTTATTTGCTTCTAACACATACATGCATGTATACCGATCGATCTCCCTACATATACCTAGGTCGACTTTAACTATTTTCCCCCTACCCATCGATCGACGTACCTCACAAGTTATGTCTCTCCTTTCTTTGACAAAGGACGATTGATCTTCCTATGTTGTCACGTCTGCTTATCACAGCCATATCGTCCCCCCATCATTCGTGCATGCCTCCTAACTCGTCTCTCGCACGCACGTGCACAGACAGGCAGCCATCCCCTCTCTTATTTATATTGTAGGCGTGCCCTCCGTTTGTCTAGCAAGCCTCTCCCACCATGGGTGGATTCAGGCCCCAGGCAGAAGGGGCGGTGGCCTGGGGCGTAAGGCCCATCTCCTTTCTATATTTTAACACTGTAGCTACAATAAAACTCTACAGTCAACTAAGCTGCATGGGCCTTGGCCCAGTTCGCCTGGGGCCTGGCCCATTCCTAGGTCTGCCACTGTCTCCCACCATTTGTTAGAAGAAATTCCACTACCACCCCCTCCAACACTCTAGCTCTCTCTCCCTCCCAACCTTATTCCTCTCCTACACAAATGCATGGATGCCAATCGATCTCCCTTAGTACATAAGGTAGGCATCTCTCCTCCTCCACACATATACCATCCATTGTACCTCTATAATTAATTAGGCCTCCCCCCACCACACATCGATAGTCGAGCACTGTTGGTAGGTATCCATGCCACCGAGACAAACTGCACCTGTCCCCTCTCATGTTCCAGTAGGCCAGCCACTCTATATCTTTGACGTGGGCACACAAAAATTCGATGGCACTCTTTATTGATCGCGCGCGCACACACATCATCCCTCTCTTGGATTCTATGGATACCTCAAGCCAATGATACCTCCACTCTCTTCTCATGGATCGCCTCCTCTATATATATGATATATCAAAGACTCTATTTCACACACATTGCATATGTTACATTTTTTGATTGACCCCCCCCCAAAAAACACTCACAAACCCACACACTATATCTCTCTACGTTTGTATCTCTCTCACACAACCCCACGTACGTGGTGTACGTACACGAATACAATAGGTGCATGTACTCATGCTTTATGCCCAGCCACACCCACGCGGGTACACGGTGGTGCTCATTTCTGTACGAAAATGGCAGCCCACATGCTAATTTGAATGTGTCTAGCGGTTATTTACCTTCGGAGGTCATGTACCACGCGTGCACGAAAAAAGTTCGACTTGATGCGTTGGTGCTTTATTTTTAAATAAAGTTATATCGCTCAATGGCACGTACACAGAATATAAAATAATTTTTATGGAGAAAAAGGTATTCCGTTCAACTATATACAATGGAGCCTGCCTGCCTGGGTTTGTCTCTCTTCAGAGCATCACACACAAGGCGGCGGTGACCTCTCTCTCTCCCACCATTGGTCACTGATACGGCCGCATCCTGTCCGCCGGCGGAAAGGGAGGATGTGCATCCTTTCTCCATTCGACGGCACCGAGGCAGCACGTCCTGATCAGCGGTACCCGCCGTTCTCTCTCACCAAGCTCCGGCGCGGTAGGGCCCACGCCACCTGCTCGCTGCCGCAATATGGGCATACCCCGCCCGCCGCCGCTCACCTAGTTACATCCCGATGACCCCTAGGTAATCCCTCAGGCGTTGCTCTACTGCCCGTCTTCCCACGTCGCTGCATGTGGAAAATCTTGCATATAGATCTTCCATAGTTCTTTGCCCAAAACGTAGCTTGTCCGGCGTACTTTCCATATTGCAATCTTGTCCTCACATCGTTTTAGACAAACACAACCATGTTGTTATCTTCCCTTAGGACAAGGAATATGCTTCTTTTTTGTCGTTGTATGTGTCATCAACTATTATTGTCCAGTAATTGTTTCCTTTGTACATCTTTTTTGCAAACAGGGCTATCCATTTAACCTCGTTGCTATTCCGACCTTTTGGTGAACTACACAAATCACTTTTTCTTAAGAGTGTTTTGTGCAGTTGTGCTAAAATGACACACGGGCAACGTCTCTACATTTTAGTGCGACTGCACAAATGGAGATTGGTTTTGCTCTATCCTCCACATCCAACTCCGAGCCTGATCTTCTCCAACTATTTGCTTAATCTTCTCCAACTAGTTAGTCTTAAGAGAGACTGCAAAGGTGACCAGCTTCTATTTGTGTGTTTATTGTTTCATCAGCAGTCCTCTATTATCATAATCACACATAATATCTTTGGAATAGGGACGCTCAGCTCTATTTTATTGGAACTGCATAAAATGATCAGAATGTTGCATGCTCCAGACAGCTACTTTTTTCCCAACATGCCTTGTTGATTTAGACAGAGCTGGGGGGACGTTGCTGCCAATGAAAGCATGGATCAATTTTAATTTAACACCTTCTCACAACTTTGTCTTCAGTTGTGATGTAAATATTAGCTCTGATCTGGTAATCATTGAGATCCATGAGCAAGGAAGTTAGTTTTTTATTGTTTTCGAAAGAGCATCGATGGCAAGACACACGAAACAAAAGTTGAAAGCTCAGAGCATTGTACAATTTCATGTCGCTGGAAAATTATTTGTATAGTACGTCAATTATGTAAAAAATGCTGGGAGCTTGATAGCATTGCCAGAAGCCTCTTCAGCATCCGGGTCCATGTGCCATGCACAAAATTATACTCCTCCGTTCCTAAATATTTGTCTTTTTACAAATTTCAAATGGGCATATTTTAGAGTGTAGATTCACTCATTTTGCTTCGTATGTAGTCACTCGTTGAAATCTCTAGAAAGACAAATACTCCGGAGTATATTTAAGAACCAAGGGAGTAGTGCAAAACCACCTTTCCCACTGTAAGTTGCTCGTAAGAAGCAACCATCAATATGCTCTTCTTTGAATCCGCTCATACTACTCCATCTGTCACTGTTTATAGAGCGTGCTTCAAAAAAAATCTCTGGGACCAAGGCGACTAGCAATCGGCCTGAAAAATAGCATTGGTAGTTATAGCACGGCCTCTATTACTAGAGGAAATAATGCGTACACACATGCATGCAGTGCTTCCACCCAGGGTACACACATGCATGCACTTACTCCACTCCATAGTACGTCGAGAGAAAATTGTGGACTTGATTGCGGTTACCACACCCTAATTAAATGGGCATTAAACTAAACATGTCTAAAGTCTCTCTGGTGGTGGAAATGCATTGAGTGAAATGCATCAGAATGAAGCGCGCCCTGTAAACTGTGACGGAGGGAGGAGTAGTATGAAGGTGCGAAACCAAGGGGATGTTTGGATTGTGACTATCTTTGTCATATGTTGCCACATGATTTTTGCCACACTTGCCTTACTTAAGTTGCTCAATTTTTTAGCCACACTTTGGCTTTCCTAAGGGAATTTTTCCACACTTTTTGTGGCTATGTCATGTGGGGTTCACTGCTCATAAATTTCTTGCCTTAAGTGTGGCTAGAACCAAACACCTACATAACTTGGTCAAACTTGCCTAAGGTTAGGTGTGGCAAAGTGTGGCAAGGTGTGGCTAGAAACCAAACAGCCCCCAAGTGCGCGTATGGCCAGTCAGTCAACACACCTCCTCTTGGCATATCACTGACATGTGGCACCGGAGTCTGAGCAAACCGATCTCAATTGAAGGCAAAATGGCCAACCCGTCGTTCCTTGAGACTGGCCATAGTGGGTAGTAACATAGAGTAGTAATATGCCCATGTTACTACTCTATGTTACTACCTCTATAGTGGGGAGTAACATATGTGTGGTAACATGCAACACTTCATTTATTATGCTATAGACTGATCTTGCCTTGATATGTGTGATGTTACTCATACTAGTAGTAACTAGCTATGTTACTACATGCCTCTCTTTCTTCATTTATTGTTTGCCACATCATCTATTTTATCTAGATATGTGTGATGTTAGTACCTATGTTCCTCCCACAGTGGGTAGTCTGAGAGAGACGAGGAGCGAGAACACATAGACGGGCTCGCACGGAGGCCAAGATATATTCAAGCATGGTTGATCGATATCATCATTACATGTTCCATGTTTTTTAATACTATACTATTGGGCTGTCGTTTTCCGTCCTTCTCCCGAATAAATGTGCACTTTATCATAGATTAAAATAAAATAAGAGTACATACGCTCCACCATGTGGTTCTAGTAGTAGTACTACTCATACTACTAAACCTTGCGCTTGGCTCTTCGCCTCTTCGTGAAGTCGATCAATGATGGTACTCCGCATGTTGGGTACTACAGTGTATGCCTGTGGCAATCTGACACCGAATGAACTGATGCATGTCCACCACCTGGGCGAGGGTAGGTTGCATTAGTCAAAAGGCGTAAGTGAGCTTCACCTTGTCCTGCAAGCTTCTCCTTGTTCTGCGAGTTGACGGGACACACCAAAAAGTAATGGTAGTCCATACTCCCTCCTTTCCGGTTAATATGGCTTAATCTATTTTGCGGGTAAATGAGAGGCTTTATTCATATATAAGCACTCTTAGCACGATCAGCCAAGAGACTGGTCACTAAGAAGTGAGGTACCCCGCAAAAAAGAAGGAAGCGAGGTGTTTCATCAAGCCAGCTCTCGGCCACATTCAAAGTGCAGCAAGAACGGTTCGCACAAAGATGCGCTGCAAGGTTTGCTGGCCTGTTTACATGATAAATAACAAGAAAAGAGGAAATATTACCGAGCGCTCCTATTTGTAACAGGATATGAGCCAGAATTAAGCGAGAATTGTGGCGAGTGTTCCATGCAATCAACTTCCATTATCACATGCGAGAACCCTCGAAGAGAACCAAATGTGTTGAAGATTGCTTTATCACATTTTTAAAATATAATAAGAGTGCATACGCTCCACCATAAAGTTCCTAGTAGTATAGTACATACCTCTATAGTAGTAGTACTAGTACTAGTAAACTTTGTGCTTGGCTATTCACCTCTTCGGGAAGTCGAACAATAATAGTACTAGTATAGTGTATGCTTCTGGCAATCTGACACCGAATTAACTGTTGCACGTCCACCGCCTGAGCAAGGGAGAGCTTGCATTAGTCAAATGTTTCTCCTTGTCCTGTGAGCCTCCGCGCACAAGCTTCTCCTCGTTCGGCAAGTTGACGGGACACACCAAAGTAATGCTAGTCCATACTGCCTCCTTTCCGGTTAATATGGCTTACTTTCAAACGAGATAAACACGCTGTCTGTCAGTATATATTTGTAAAAATACGGTCAGTGGACTTCACAATATGCTCATTGCGCTCAATATATACATTTTCCAGTGTTTATACGGTCACTAGCTCACCCTGGCTGAGTATGTGTGTGCATGCACATGTAGGTTGAGCACTTGAGCGTGACTGTGTGTGTTCCGTCGTGTGCTCAGACATGCATGCATTAGGGCTTCGCGCACGTTTTTGCGTCCATGTGTATGCGTGACTGTTGCATAAATGCACGAGGTTGTAGTCCCTCCCATTCAAATGTTCATAAGTCAATGCTTTGTCAAAACGTTGCATGCATGGTTTAATCATTCGTTGTTCATGCATGCATTCCCGATATTAATACGTTGGTGAAGACAATTTTTTGAGGAAAACGAGCCCATGAATTGAGTACAAAGGGGACCAATAAGCCAGGACGGAGGGAGTACCAGTAGTGAACCGGAAGGAGGGAGTAGGTACTAGTAGTACAGTACTACGTAACAATGTGTAGTAATAAAATTCCTCTATGCGCATCCTGTCAACGTGTCATGCAAGAAAATAGAGATAAGTACAGGTGAGACTCAGGAACGGTCATACACGTAGGGGGGTACGTGTAGGGGCACTAAGGAGCAGTCAAATCACACAGTAAGTTAGTCGGAAGAAGCAACCATCATTTCACTCTTCGATGACACGTACGCAATATAAAATGGTTCATATGGAGAGAAAAAGAAAACCACTATATATACACTAGCAGGAGCCTAAGCTACAAGCCTGCTTGCTTTGGTTGCTCTCTTCACAAGCATAGAACGACGGTGGCCACACCGCTGGTCACATATCTGGCCTGATCCCGCTGCTGGGGAAGGGACCAATGTTCTGCGTAGACGCGGTCGACATCAGCGAGGGAGAAAACCCACTCGATGAGTCCCAATCGGGGATCCCCGCGGTATGTCCTGATGCCGCGTCCCAACCGCCCTTCTAGCTACAGCCCGACGGCCCAGGTAGTACATCTTCCTTTTGGAGCCGGCTTGCTCCAGTATCGCAGCTCCCCACATAGCTCCATCTCCATGTCGATCTTCCTCTACTTCTACCGGCTTCTATTTGTGATGAGTTTATGTCTCATGAACTAGTGCCAGTACTATTATTCTAATCACACTTCTTCAATATCTTTGCCATCAGGCATGCTCAACTCGATTTTAGTGGAACTGCACAAAAGCATCGTATGATCCGAGGGTTCCAGCCGTCTTTCCTTTGACAGGTTCTACCTAGCCAGGAAATTAAATCCCGTTTAGGGTTTAGGGTTTAAGTCGTAGGGGGTGTTTGCTTCGAGGGACTTTTTGGTGTAGGGACTAGAAAAGTCCCTCTTAGAGACTTTTTAACCAAACATTAGGGGCTACAAGGTACTAAAAGTTGCTTTTTCGGACTAAATGAAGAAGACTATCAAGGAGAGTCTTTTCTGGGACTTTTCCAACAATGCCCCTCCCTGCACCTATTGCCCCGCCGCCCCATGGTGTTGTTTGGTTGTTATTTTTCTGTATACTTGGGGTAACATGGTCTTTTACATGTCATTTAATAACGTCTGGGAGGGAGTAGGGACGCTTTAGTCTCTGGAAACAAATAGGGAGGGACTTTTTAGGGACTAGGGACTTTTTAGTTGGGACTAGAAAAAGTCCTAGGACTAATGAACCAAACAGGGTTGTAGTGACCCCATCAGTAGTTTTTCTTTTGTACACGCTCTCACAACTTTTGTCTTTAGTTCTGAAGTAAATATTGGCTATGATCTGTGAACCATTGAGATGCATCAGCATGCATGTTAGTTTTCCTGTGTATTTGATGGAATGTTGTAACGGGGCAACCTTGGAGTAGGAATGAAAATGGAGTGGAAAGTTTCTGTTTTTTTGGAGAAAAAATGGAAACGGAGAGAAACCAACGTTTTGTTTCGTTGGATCACGCCATCGAGCAAAACCAACGCTTAAATCACGTCTGTCGTGTTCGTGTCTCACCCTCCTCCACGGATCCACCCTACACGGTTGCTCAGCATGCCACTCACCGCAAACCGAGTATACGATAACTTTCCCGCCTGCTTGTCGATGGATCGCGCCATGGAGTACTAGCACTACTTGAAGAGATTGACGAGTTGGGGGAGGACAGCTAGCTATAGCACGGACTCCCAAGAACTTTTTACATGCATGTTGTGGCCGGCTATTGCGACCTTTGAATGCGGAGTAGTCGCATGCACCGGGAAGTGGCGCGGGCGACGCTCTCTCGGCCGACGCGCCGCTTCAATGCCGGCGCCAGTGAGAGGTCGCGTCCGCTCTGGCCGGGCATAAATGCGGCACTGACCGTTTCGGGCGGGAAGCATGCGCGGGTGATGAAGAGGGTTCGGGTTGGTCAGGAGCGGGCGTGGCGGTGGTCCGGAACCCACAAACAAGAGATGTTGTATGTTAATATTGTTGCATATATAATTAACAACGTATATAATGTGCCAGTTGGACAAATATGATTGGAGATGGAGATGGAGATGGACATGGAGATGGAATTTTAGCTAAACACGGATATGCATGTCTATGTCTATGTGTGTGTGTGCAACGACTCTCACGACTTCGATGCAGGGGCGTGTTTTTTGGTACGTTAAAAAATTGTCTGCCAATTTTCGTTTCTTTTTTCCGGGAACGCACGTATTCTATTTAAAACAACTTCTATGTTGAGATTTTGTTACTCCATTGTATATATAGCCTCTTGTTTGATAGGGTTTCTATCGTCTCGCTCTCTCACCCTCTCCATATCAAAACAAGATGACAGTGTCCACTCTATCTCTCTCCTCACTGGTGCTCACAGATCCGGCCGAATCCCGTCCGCTGTAGGAGGTGAGGAGGTGCAGCATTGACATTCGCCGTTGGCGATGGAGGAAGTCGATGCGCACCGTCCTCTCGGAGCAGGCGCTGGCGTGGACGAAGGTTCTCCGTGCCCTTGTTCGCTGCCGTCGTGTGGGCAGATCCCGCCCGCCCGTCTAAGCGACATCTCGCGCACCTGAGGTATAACTTCTTGTACTGGTCCAGCTCCCGAGGTCGCTGCATGCGGGTTTTCTTCTATGCGACTACTCCCCAGCTCCCCATGTATAGTAGCTAGGGTTCGTCGGCTGGTCCAACATCACCTACTATTATAGAGGAAATGCCACTCAAAAAGTTGTCCCGATTTATGCCTCGGTGGAGGTATACATGTTGTTTCAACAAAAAGTACATGGTGGTTGTGCGGTCATTGTCCATATGCTCCTATTGCTGTTGCTAATCTATTACTATCATTGGTTAAATGAAGAAATGCTTTTTTTCTTGGGTATCATGGTTTAGAGCATCTCCAATAGCTTGTCTATATGGATGCTATACTCGTTTTCCATGATGTGAGCCCAAAACAGGCGTCCAACAGCTTGTCTATATGGTCGTCCAAATATACACATCCTCTAAATCGACCTCGACAATGTCCACTCCTGGACAATGTGAAGTCGGCGTCTAAAATCGACTGCTGTCATGATTTTCCTCACCCCAGCGACGGCACACCTGTCATGGTCCCTATATATAGACGTTCTGATGCAAAACTGGACGTGTATATGAGGGAATCTTCTTAGACCATTGTCTATATGAATATATAGACATCCAAATATGCATATGCTATTGGAGATGCTCTTAGTTCCCATCAAGATAATCATGATGCTTCTGTTTGTTGGTGTACTTTTCATTAATTCTTATTGACAATTGCTATGTCATTGTTAATCTTGTACCACTATCAAAACAAAGTAACAACACTATATCCCTTTTTTATATTTTTGCAAACAAAGATGCGTATCTCCATACCCGGGAATGTCTTCCTCAATTTTAGTGGAACTGCACAAAATTGGATGACCATTGTTGTTCCGCCTCACTGTCCTCTGCCACGCGGTTCTTCCTTCCTCGAGCTAGATTAAAGAGAAGAAACAGACCACAGTGAGGATTTGTCAAACTTCGTAGGTGCCTCACCCAAACATGATGTCAAATGGATGATGCATCACCACGATGACCTATCGATGCTCATGGTTGCGCCTCATGGTTGCATCGGCTGGTGAAGCTGATCGATTTTCCACGAAAAAAAGATGTCTTCCATCAGTGGTCTTTGCTTGTTACCCACAAAGATGTTATCATTCATCGGTTCACCTTGGTTGCGTTGGAGACGCAGTCGTCTTTCACATTGGTGCAATTTTATCAGACAATTGGCTATGAACCAAATGTTTCCTCGAAGAAGGATCGACGTTGGTACTAAGAGCATAAGTTTTGTATTGATTTCTAAGCCTTCTCACAACTTTGTCGTCAACTCCCTGTAATTTTATTTGTCCAGCTATTAACTTTGATTAAAAAAATGGTGTGGACTAAAAACCCGGATGGACGTAGTAGCCCTCTATTTTTATTTAATCTGCATATTAGATTTGACTGAAGTCAAACTTTGTAAAGTTTGACCAAGTTTAGGCCGAACACAACAAACCATAATTATTGAGAGAGGGCAAACTGTAGATACTCTCAAACCTTTCCGATAATTGAAATTAAAATTCTTTATTTGTACACACTCTCACACGTTTCCAATAATTTGGCGCATGTGTGGTTGTCAACTTAAGGGAGGGTAGTGTACCGCACGTGAAGGACAGGAAGTGCGACCAGGACGCGTGGATTGTTAGTTCATCGGAAGTAGTAGTTTTCTTCACTGGTACGTTAAATAAAGAGTTTCGTACTTACACAATTTAAAACGATTGTTATGACGAGAATAAGAAAACCACTCCGCTATATATTAGTATTATACACGAGTACTATATGGATGCAGCTTCATTGACTTAGTGCACCTGCCTTTGGGTGTATGACAGGTGGGCCCAAAATGTGGTTGGCCCACCTCTCATACAGCCAAAGGCAGGTGTAGTTAAGGCACAGAAGTTCAGTCCATAATACAGTATATATGTAGTACACTATATAAGCTGGAGCATCAGTGCTTGTTCGCTAGGGTTTGCACTCTCCACACTCTCGCCGCACTAAATATATATATACACGCTGGAAGCTCAGTGGTCCCTAGCTAGGGTTTGCTATATTCACAGTCTCTCACCCTCTTCACCAGATCTAAACAAGACTGTGTTGTGGCCTCTGTCTCTCTCTCCCCCTCACAGCTAGTGAAGGAGGCGTCCGGATCCCGTCGCACCGGGAAGGGGAGGAGGTGCAGCGTTCACTCTATCGCCTTCAGGAAGGGAGGCAATCCACTGCCGGCTGCGTTGTTCTCTTTCACCCCGCGCCTGTGCGGGAGGGCCACTGACCCCTTCTTCCTCACTCCCGTACGTAGTGTGGGCAGATCCGGCCTACCGCCACACGCCTTGCCACATCCCGACGACCCTAAGGTATAAGTTTCTTTCAAACCGTCATTGCTCTAGCTGCATGACCATCTTTTTCGATTCTGTAGTCAAATGTAGGTCTTGGTTCAAAGAGGAAAGAAGGGTGCGGTGGGGTGGAGTATGAATCTTGGACGTGGTTCAATGAGGAAAGGAGGGAGGGAAAGTAGTATAGACTGGCTATCCAGCCACTTTGTTGGTCGAAAAGGGAAAAAGGGGGTAACCCAGTACACACATCTGTAAGGAACCGATCTCTTTGTTGAAAAGGGAAAGAAACTTGGGGGTCGGGTAGTTTGTGCAGGACTAGATTTGCCGCCCTCACATAGGAAAAAGGTTGAAAGAGAACAAATATGGGACCAACCCAGATATGCTGCTTGGCTACATACTCTACATCAGCCATTTATACGTGTGGGTCCCATACAACTATTTTGCTATTGTTAATCTAAGAATGCTGCTAGAAAATTGAAGCAATGCCACTGTTAAAAGTAAATTACATTCTTAAGAATCTTAAGAGAATGTCTCTGTTAATATGAATCAATGCAACCGTTTTAGAAATGCTACTGTCCTACTTTGTTTTCCATCAAGATAAGTTGGATGCTTCTTTTTGTCGTCGTTTGTTTCATCCTCCTTTATTGGCCAGTAATTGTTTCCTTTTTTGCCTCTGTTAAAGCAGGGATATCTATTCAACTTGTTGTTATAGCAAACTTAAACGTCACACCGGCCACTTTGCTTGATTTCAGTGCAACTGCACGAAACCAGATTGGATTTCCTATTCGTGTTGGCAGATTCGTAGGTGATCTTGTGTGCGTCATGAGAGGTTGGTACTTGCCTTCATCCACATGATCGTGGAGTGTGTTTTGGGATGTTGTGCTACTTGTATTGGTACTATTTTAAATAAATGTTGAATTGAAGCTATTGTATTGCTCTCTTTTCCCATTAAGTAGTGAACAAAAATGGTACCAACCCAGACATGATGCTTGTTGCTTTGTTACAACAAACTCTGCATCACCCCCTTTATAAGTAGATGGAAGCACATGGTGTTGTTGCGCCCACTCTCCCTTCGAACTGTTTATGCTTTTTCTTAATCTAATGCCGCTGGTAAAATTAAGCAATGCTACTCTCAGAATTAACTATTGAACTGTTTTAAGAGAATTTCTCTATTAATATGAATCAATGCAACCGTTTTAGAAATGCTACTGTTCTATACTTTGTTTTCCATCAAGATAAGGTAGATGCTTCTTTTTGTGGCCGCTTGTTGGCCAGTAATTGTTTACTTTTTTGCCTCTGTTAAAACAGGGATATCTATTCAACTTGTTGTATAGCAAACTTAAATGTCACACTGGCAACTTTGTTTGATTTCAGTGCAACTGCATAAAACGAGATTGCATTTCCTATTCGTGTTGGTAGATTCTTATTTTATGTTGGTCGTCTCATGAAAGGTCCGTACAGGCGTTCATCCACATGATTGTGCAGTTTGCTATTAGATGCTGTGCTACTTGTATTGGTACTGTTTTAAATAAATGATGAATTGAAGCTATTGTATTGCTGTCTTTTCCCATTAAGTAGTGAAAAAAAATGGGACCAACCCAGACATGATGCTTGTTGCTTTCTTACAACAAACTCTGCATCACGCCCTTTATAAGTAGATGGAAGCACATGTTGTTGTGGCGCCCACTCTCCCCTAGAACTGTTTATGCTTTTTGTTAATCTAATGCTGCTGGTAAAATTAAGCAATGCCACTCTCAAAATTAACTATTGAATCTTACTTCAAAACTGCAACACTTGTTAGGGATTGGCGGGATTACCATTTTTGTGGCCGCATGTTTCATCCTGCTTTATTGGCCAGTAATTGATTCCTTTTTTGCCTCTGTTAAAACAGGGATATCTATTAAACTTGTTGCTATTGCGACATTTTGCTTCGCTTAATTTTGGTGGAACTGCACAAAAGGAGACCGGATTTCCATATATGTGTTGAGATCTCTTTTAGGTCTTCCTCACGAGTTGTTTCAAATCTTGGTCTTGAATGGTCAGTACCGACTTTCCTCAGAATTAACTACTGAATCTTAGTTCAAAACTGCAACACTTGTTAGGGATCGGCGGGAGTTCCATTTCTCTTAGGGATCGGCCGGAGTACATGTTTAAGAAATGTACTGTTCAGATAATGTCTCTGTTATTATATATCAGTTACAGTTTTTTACAAATGGTACTACCCTACTTTGTAGTTATTTCTAAATGTTTAACCAAGGTATTGTTAAGATAATGTCTCTGTTATAGTGAATCAGTTGCATTGCTTTAGTAATGGTACTTTTCTGCTTTGTAGTTCTTTGTACATGTTGAAATAAGGCATTGTTAAGATAATGTCTCAGTTAATATGAATGAATCACACTGATTGAGAATTGCTACTCTCCTGGTTTGTTTCCCATTAAGATAAGGTAGATCAGTAGATGTTTTTCTTCTGGGAGTACAAGTCATCAAACGTTATCTCTCAGTAATTGTTTCCCTTATACCAATTGTTGCTTACAGGGATATCAAAATTAAAGCTCGATTTTATTCTGACTTTGATTTTAGTTGAACTGCACAAAAGGAGCCAATGTGTCTAAGGCGAACTGCTGCATTAGTGGGTCCAGTTGGTCTTACCACTTTGTAGAAAGAAGCAGTCACTGTTTGCGCAACATTACACAAGGAATGATCGAGAAGCTTTACAGAGTATTAGTAGACGTTGGTGACATGACACTACAACAAAAACACCATGTATGGTCGCTTTTTCTGGGACGCTATTTTATTCGTCTCTACGCCCATGAACACCGGGGACCTAAAGACGCTTCCTAAGACATTAATAAAGCGCCACAGAATTTTCTTTATAATTAGACTTTTCTGAAAAAAGTATATAATTTTAATTAACTTAGAGACAAATTGTGAGGCGTTTTAGTGTGCGGCTCTATTCTTATCTTAGACTCAAGCAAAGTTTGAATAATATATTTTGTAAATTTGGATAGTAGCTATTAAAAATAGTTGTACTAAACTTTGAATAATCATACTTTTCTATTTTATTGTAACCTTAATTATCCGGTGCATAATATTCTCCTATGTAATGTATATTAGATTACTTGTCTGATATTCTCCTACTATGTTAAACTAAAAACCAATTACCCCGGAGATACGCAGCTCCCTAAAAAAAGCAGCCACTCAGTTCTGTGCAAATAGACATTGCATCAACACCACAGCTCAAGATATCACCCTTAGAGCATCTCTAGCAGACCTCGTATAATAAACCTCCTATATGACGCATTCTGCGTCAAAGAGGAGCTTGACGCACACAGCCGACGCACGACTGGGCCAGCCCATCGACGCGAAACCCGTTTATGTTTTCTGCACTCACAACACAGTACTGACCACGACCAGCTTGCAACTCCACCACAAAGGTGCTTGTGAAAATTAAGGCACTAAACTCTATAAGAACAGACATCAGGGTTGTGATTTTGGAAAAAACAATTTAGAAACATTTCTTAAAATATTCGACCAATTCAAAATGCCGCATATTTTTTTTGCTATTCCAAGTATTGTTTCTAAAAAAAATGTAAACAATTTTCGTAATCTGAATTTAGAAAAACCAAGAACATTTTTCAAAATGCTGAATATATTTTTCAAATATTTTTCTCATTTTTCAAAATTTTTTAACAAAGTTACAAAACGGGAACAATTTCTAAAATCATGAACATATTTTGAATATTTTGAACAAATTTTGAAATGGAGAACAATTTTGAAAATCCCAAAGAAATTAGAAATGCGAACAAAATTTTAATACGTGAAATAAATTAGAAAAAGAAAACATTTTTTGGAATTTGTGAACAATTTTTGAAAACAGGGACATTTTTTGAAATCCTGGTTATTATTTAAAATTTTGAAAAATGAACAAAAACATTCTGAACAATTTTTTAAAAAGGAAACATTTTTTGAAATTCACAAACAATTTTTAAAAATGCAAACATTTTTGATATGAACAAAGTTTTGAAAACATGAACTTTTTTAAAAGCACAAAGGTTTTTTAGGTTGTCAAACAATTTTGAAGCATGAACACTAAAAAAGAAACTAAAAATTGAAACAAAAAAACGAAATTGAAAAAGAAAAAAAGAAACAGAAAAGTCAAAGAGAAGAAAAAAAAAGAAGAAAAATAAACAAAAAAAACCAAAAAAAGAAAAACCAAAAAAGAAACCAGAAAACCGGTTCAGGGAACCTGCTAGAAGGTCCCTAAAACCAGGAAAAACAAGCTAGGAAATTCTAGAAGTTTCTCAAAATCCGGAAATGATTTTCCCAAAAACCTGCTTCGCGCTATAAATGGGCCGGCCCGGTCGATCACTAGCTCGCACCTTCCTGTGCGAAGCATCGACAATTCGACGCAGTAAGCGACGTATAGGATTTTCCCTCGTATAACGCGTGAACCCGCATAATTCCGGCGAGTATACGGGCCAGACCCAATTTTCTGGCCAGAACAGAGCCCGTATACTCGTCCGGCCCGTAATTTTTTTACCGCGGCCCGCAAACCTTACCAATGAAGCTATATAACTACGGGTTTGCGGGGCAGATATGGGTCGAAACCCTATCCCCCAGCCGCCGTCCACCACCGCGTTTCCCCACGATTCCCCACTCCCTCTGTCGCATTTCTCGCCACCGGTGAGCCCAGTTCTGCCTCCAGCCGTCATGTGGGGAGGTATGTGGAGCTTCGGTCGCAGCTTTGGCAGGGCGACGACCCCGAGCACGAGCAGTGTGTCCGCGCGGACGGCTCGAGGAAGCGCGCGGCAAGGAAGTGGACCAACCAAGGCCTCCAGCTGCCGGCAAGGCTCCTCCGTCGCGAGAAGGAGAAGTACGACCGCCTATACGGGAGGATACCCTCCTCGGCCGCGGGCTCTTCCTCGGCCGTGGGCTCTTCCTGGCAGCGGGTTCTTCCTCTGTCGCGTGGCTCACCTCCAGCGCCGGGGGCCCTTCCGGCGTGGCACTTCTCCCCATGAAGAGGGAGATGGAGGAGGGCGAGCTCGTCGCCGTCAAGCGGGAGCCGGAGGAGATCCCGCGCCGAAGCGTCATCGATCCCGAAGATTACGTCGGCGACGATGTCAAGGCAGTCCCGGCCGCAATTGCTGCACGGAGCTTGCAAGAGGAGGAGGAGCACCGCCGCCACGACGAGGAGATCCAAGAGCTCCTTTCAAGCAGGCGGTCGCGACCAACCTCATCGCGAAGGATAAGGACGATGAGTGGCGGCGCGTTCGTGAGGAGCAGAAGAAGATGTACATCGACCTCGTCAGCTCCGACAAGGAAGACTGAACGACGACTGAGCTCCTCCACCGCGTCGGCGTTGCCGCCGTGATCTCGTCCATTTTGGTAGCCGCCACGAGCCCGCAGATCCCCTCATAGTGGTAGAATGTAGTACATATGTAGTATGTATGATCTCTATAGTATGTTGTGGTGAACTATGAATGATTAGTGTGGTTGCAATTTTTTCAGCGAAAGCTTTTTAGAAATTATACAGTTTCATATACAGGCTCTATTCTGCAGCACATGATTTCACCCCGCAAAACAGATCTTCTCAAACTGTAAACGCGTTATGCGGGTCGGCATTATATGGGGTCTACTAGAGATGCTCTTATTGTTTGAAACAATGACTCCACCCCTTGATCTACCACTGCATCAACTTTATACCTTTTTATTAAAATAGAAATATGTGGATATCACATTGAATATGTGTATTATCGAATAAAGTTTGATCCATTTTAAAAAAGAAAATGAATACAGATTTGATTTAGTAAAACAAAACCTTGAAATACTATTTATTCATATATGGTTAATTTGGGCTTCTAAATTATTTTTGTTAATCAAATTTGGCATTCCTACACAATTTTCGCTTAACAAATTTGGCGCTCCAAATTTATTTCTTTACCGCCTAATACTTCCCGCGCCAATTTTTTTGCGCTCCAATATAGGCCCAGATAATTTGCCCATGCCGCCATCCCCCCACCTCCCCACCTCCCGGTTCTCCAACCTCTTGATTCCAATCTATGGCGGCATCACCCACCGCGCGCCGCCCATTCACGCAACCCGTGCGGTGGCTGCCTGAACTAGAAGCGGTGCCCTCCGCTGGTAGCTCTGCCGACCGCTGACTCTGTTCTCCTCCATCGGCAATCTCAGTAGTTGGAGCCCCGTCGGCGTCCATCGTCCTCACTCCTCACTGTCGCCAACAACAACGTGCTCATCCCCACATTGTTATCACCGTCACCAAGATGCATCCAGGCCGATTACATCCTTCACCCGAAGCTCCGCGGCGTGTTCCGTCGCGACACCTCCCCGCATCTGGCCTCCATCCAGCATCATCAGCCTTCGGCACGTCAGTAGGTAATCCCTTGAATCCCATATACTCTATGGTTTTTACCATTAAACCCTTCAAAGTGGCCTCCTTAATTTATGCATCTCAGGCCTATATTCCCATTGGTTCTCTTTCCTAAGTTCAATACTTCCACCTCCGTCTCCTTACTTCCCGCTGGTAGTCGCAATGCACTCTAAGTGTTTGGTGAATTGTTTGCTTGCCTCGAAATAAATCTTGACATGGTAAAATATGTCATCAACTGTTTGGTCCAATAAAATTATATATAGTAAAACTGAAAGTAGTACAAGTGGTGTATGTTACCCTCACAGACCTAACAACAAGTTTTTACCATGACTTCTCTGAATTTTCATTACCGACAGTCAAGAAAAGACATGTATTAAAATCCATCGTCCAGAAAGGGGTTACATCTAGAGATAATGCTTTACATAAGAATTTTGAATTTACAACAACTGGACTGATGTTTAATTTAATTGAAAATGAATTAGATTGCTTTATTTGGAATGGTCTATAGTTCACATGCTTATTGCTCGGACAAATTGAAAATGGGGATTAGAAGTAATTTTCACCAGGTCGATCCATATGGTTAACCGTTGATGAATCAGAAATCATCTCCACAAGGTTGATCCATTTGGTCCCATAATCTTTCCATTTGAGAATATAAATGACTCAGTGATTCCTTTTGAAAGTAAGCTACATGATACTGCTTCCTTGGTGGGCTTATGATAGAGGTGTAAGCTGTAAATTTATGAAAAAAATCTGTAGTTACGTGGCTTGAACATCCAAATAGTGTTTTGTACTGGCTAAATTATATTTTATAGACTATTTACAAAACATTTTGTGGACTTTCAAAATGTTGTGACAAAGTGCTAGTGCTCTTAAGTTATTTGTTGTCCCAAGACATTCTTTGTGATAAAAAATGACACCTGCCAGTGTAGTACTAAATAAACCAAGCCATCTAAAGATTTCATGTTTCATTATTGACCAAACACAGCACCTAGTCACCTCCCTACAGGTGTCCGAAAATCACTTAATACAGATCACAATCAGCCTTGCAAAAGAAAAACGGTAAACAAGCCAAAAGTACAGATCACAATAGTTCTCCAAGTCAGTTTGCCATCAGTCTCCACACCCATGGCATTGAATACCTAAACTACAATGTGCTTCAATAGCTTTGCTCTGACTCCAAGAATTTCCGTTGTCCTCCTTTTCAGTTGTTAAGAACTTGAGTTAATACCGTGAGTCTCCACACGGATGGCACTGAAGATCTAAACTGCAATGTGCTTCAGTAGGTTTGCTCTGACTCCAGGAATTTCCATTGTCCTCCTTTGGGCTGTTAAGAACTTAAGTTAATCGAGTAATAATAGAACTTCACTTAAGTATCTGGACGTAGAAAAGCACTACCGGTGCATGAAATTGTGGTGTCTGTAGTTTTCCATTGGTCATTTATTGTCAGTCAAGTTCTCAAGTTTGTATGCACCGCTGCCATTCCGGATCAATACTCACAACATGGCTTCTTGGTTTCACTTGCTATCTTGACTCGCTCCGAAGCAATTCCTAGGAGGCCAACTTTTTATTCTCCATCCTGCTAGGCTGCAAACATTTCCTAGGAGGGATGCATTAGGCTTAACAGGAAAATGGGCTTTAATAAATATTATGTGGGAAGTAATTACAAAAACTGGGCAGTAACTATAAAAAATGCACCAAACATGTAATTAGTTTATAAAATATTATTTTTGGATTTTGAAAATTTTAATTTCATTAATTGTTGCGCGCGCAATGTTTCATTGGATTTTTATGTAATACAAATTTATATTGAAATTGTATTTAATCTGACTAGAAATTTCAGGATAAAAATATTTCGGATCCCATCAAAATGTCGGATTTTTTTAATTCTGTTTTGAACGGTTGGTTGAAATTATTAATCGTTGTCCTTGCTAGAAAATGGGTTGTACTTTTAACAAAATGTAAATGGGTTGTAGTAAATTCTATTAGAATTCAAAAATGGGTTGTACATTCTTACAAATCGCAAATGGGCTATTAGTTCTCTGCCACACACTTGTGGGCCTACTAAGTTGACGCGTCCCCTAAAAAAAGTAAGTTGACGCATATGCAAGGCTTTGTCAACTTATAGTCAACACACGGATCTAGCAGCAGTGGCCGTTGGATGTCCATCCAACGGATGTCGTGCTTCTTCTTCAATCTCTGATATTCTAGCTTCAACCACCCAAAAAAATGATTCCTCCCCCTGACATCTCGGGCACACCATTTTGCAGGCTGACCTATGGGCCTACTAAGTTGAAGCGTACCAAGGGCTTTGTCAACTTAGTCATTATAAATGATTCTAGCTGCAGTGACCGTACGATGTCCATCCAATGGCCGTCGTGCTTCTTCAATCTCTGGTCTTCTTGCTCCGGCCGCCGAAAGCAGCACCGGTCGTGCCGCCTGCTCCTGCCTCCCGTGGTCGGCTATGCCGGCGTAGAGGCCTCACCACCCCTACTACTCCCACCGCTGGCCAGGCCATCCCTCTACTCACCCACACCCCCTGTTATTATGCGGTGACGGCAGCCTCACACCGCAGCCGAACCAGTGAACCCTCATACTCCTCTCCGTGTGGGCATCCACTGCCGCGTCTTCCCCGGCTCCGTGTCGTCCCCTTCCTAGGCCTCATCGTCGTCCACCGCCCTGGTGCTCTCGGCGTGGCGTGGTCAACATGGTCAATGAACGACATCCATCGGACGTGGACTGTACATGGAGAGGCTGGCAGCTGGGTCCCTGGCCGCACAAAAGTTGATGCCGCCTTATTACATGCAAAATAATGATTCCTCCACCTAACATCTAGGACCAACCGAAAGGGCCTCTGTATTTCACGAAAAAAACGTCCCGCCGCTGACAGCTCGGACCCACTAGCTATATCTCCGCACGCAAGGAAGTGCTTCCTTATTACGCACAAAAAAATGAATACTCCCCCTACTAGCTGGGACCCACCATATGGGAGGCTGACTTGTGGGCCTACTAAGATGACGGGGATGGAGGGCTTTGCCAACTTAGTCTATATGAACGATTCTAGCTGCAGTAACCGTACGATGTCCATCCAACGACCGTAGTGCTTCTTCAACCTCTGGCCTTCTAGCTCCAGCCGCCCAAACAAGCGTCGGCCGTGCCGCCTGCTCCTGCCTCCGGTGTCTGGCTGTGCTGCCACCACTGGCCTTGCCATCCCTCTACACTCACCCACACCTCATGTTATTCTTCGGCGAGGGCAGCCTCACACCGCAGCCGAAGCAGTCAACCCACGTACTCCCCTCCGCGTGGGCATCCACTGCCGTGTCTTCCCTGGCTCCCCGTCGTTCCCTTCCTAGGCCTCGCCGTCGTCCACCGCCCTAGTGCTCTCGGCGCGGCGTGGTCAATATGGTCAACGAACGACTTCCATTGGAAGAGTATTGTACGTGGGGAGTCTGACAGCTGGGTCCACGGCCGCAGCAAGGAAATGCCTCCATATTACGCGCAAAATAATGATTCCTCCACCTGACAGCAGGGACCCATCGGACGAGCCACCGCATTTCGCGAACAAAAAATGTTTCCCCCCTGACTGCTGGGACCCAGCACCTACATCTTCGCACGCAAGGAAGTGCGTCCATATTACGGGCAAAAAATGATTCTCCCCTGTACAGCTAGGACTCACCAGCTATATCTTCGCACGCAAGGAAGTGCCTCCTTATCCTCCCTGACAGTCGGGACCCACCTAGTCGAAGCGTATGTAGCGTTGTCATTCTGGTCGCGGACGTGTACGTACATTCTAGTCGATTGGTCTGTCTGCAGGCTGCAGCGATGAACCGTGGCCGTGTAAGGAAGGGCACGTGTCGTAGTAGAGGCGCAGACGTAGCATGTCACATAGTCCCGTCAATATCATGTACACGTACGTACAGCCAGGGTGCAAGAAAGTAAATACAACCACATATGTACATATGGGCGGGGTCTCGAACGCCTACTCGCGCATACGTACGGCTAGGGATCATGGACATGGAGAGGCAGCGGAGAGCAGTGACGGCGTCCTGTTCATCGGCAGCCAACCGGATGGGTCGGAATGGAGAAACTGCATCGTCATGTTCATCGGGAGGCAACAGAAGGCGTCGTGTTCATCGGGAGCCAACCGGCTTGGACACAACAGCCGAAACGAGGCCTGGCGTACCCCAGAACGGAGGAAACGACCTTGTGTTCGACCGCCTATGGTCGAAACGGAATCATATTCACTGGGAGGGGTCTGGCGTACCGCAAAATGGAGGAAACGGACTTCTCTTCGACCTCCTAAAGTCGAAACAGGGTCCTATTAACCGAGAGGGGTGTGGCGTACCACAAAACAGAGGAAACGGACTTCTCTTCGACCTCCAACGGTCGAAACGGGGGTCCTATTCGTCGGGAGGGGTGTGGCGTACCACAAAAGGGGACTCCATGGGCTACTATTCAACCACCATCTACTGCCTCGCTCCAGCCTCCACAGGCTACTGTTCATCCACCGTCGACCTCCTCCAGCCTCCACCTGCGGCTGTTCATCCACGACGTCTCATTCCTGCCTCCACCAGCTATAGTTCATCCATGGGCTCCTGTTCATCCAGCCTCCACTACTCCTCCAGCGACTAATGTTCAACCAGCCCTCTCCACGGTGTCCTGTTCAACCACCCCTCCACGGGCTCATGTTCGTCCAGCCCTCCACCGGCTACTGTTCAACCAGCCCCAACCGGCTCGATCAGGGTCCTGTTCATCCAGCGGCAACGACCTCTACTACCATGGGGTCCTGTTCATCCAACCCCCACCAGGAACTATTCATCCAACCCCTAACAATGTTCATTGTTCATCAAGAGGCAGTAGGTTCGATCGGCTGTAGTTAGCAGCAATAGCGAAGGAATCGCTCGATCGGGTTCAGTTAACAGCCAGATCGATTGATCGCTCGGGTTCAGTAACGCGTAGCCTTCAGTGCAATCGCTCGGGTTCAGTAGGCGAACGCCTCGCTCGGGTTCACTTAGAGCCCAATGCCTCGCACCCATGCGCGTACGTGTACGAGAGAAAGGCGCAATTCCTCCGTGCATCGGTCGGCCCCGACCACCCACTGTAACCGGGAACACGCCAATATTTTCCTCGCCCTCGCTTCTACCACTGTTTTTCCGCATGGACGGCCCAAAGAATGTCATGCAGCTGCGTCTCCGGCCCGCCTAGGAGGAAAAGGCCATTTTCTGTCATGATTTTTTGTCATAGAAGTAGGAGCCCACCACATCTACAATGATACCGGGTTTTGTCACAATTATCGTCATAGAAGTGTCATAAGCATGACAGGAAAAAAAACGTTCGGCCCAAAATGACACGGATGTGTCTTTTTTTTGTCGTGTCTTCTTCTTCTTCTTCTTCTAGTCTTCTTCTTCTTGTTGTTGTTGTTCTTCTTCTTCTTCTATTCTTCTTCTTATTCTAACTTTCTTACTCCCATTTTTGCAGGTTTGATTCATTTCATGGAAGCAGCACTGATGGACTACTAGTGTTTAGTTCTTCTTTTCATTTGTATTGATGCACAATGTGAAACTATGGATGTATATATGGATGAACTCCGTGAAACTATGTTGTATTAGATCTTTTAATACCCTATGTGTTCTGTTGCATTGATGGACTGCTAGATGTTTGATACATGGGCTATGTTTGAGGTTGAAACTATGTATATCTTATATATCTTTTGAAAATGCAGGGATATAACAGAAAACGGAAAAAATAGAAACAATACAGGCACTTTGTCGTCTGCCACCGATGGCAAAGGGGCCTTTGTCGTCTGCCACAGACTGCAAAGAGGCCATGTGGAAGCAACCTAGGAGCTGACCCATTTGGTTACTTTGCCGTATGTGGCCGACGCCAAGGATGGAGAGGTTTGTCGTCTGTGGCGGACGACAAAGGCTTGGGGGCATGACGCGTGGCTGACGTCATATAGTAGATGGAAAAGGGCAGGGCATGTTTGTCGTCCGCTAGCGGACGGGAAAGCCTCGCGTTAGCCACCTGACATGGCTAATGCCGGGATTTTGCTGTCCATGTTCTTTGACGTCTGCCACCAACGACAAAGGTTCTTTGTCGTCCGCTTTGAGGAAGCAGACATCAAAGAACTTGTTTCCCTTTAGGTTCTTTACCGGGCACCTTTGTTGTCGGTGGCAGACGGCAAAGAGCTTTGCCATCTGCTTTCGGTGCCTTTGCGGCCTGCCTTGGCGGACGGCAAAGAAGCCCATTCCTGTAGTGAGACATGTTAAGTACAATAGGGTTAGAATCCACCAAAAAGAGCAAATGGGCAACATCTCTAGTGATATCCTGAGTCATGTATTGTATGTTTGTTGCTGGTATTGGTGAAATTGATCTAGACAGTTAATACTTGAACATCACACGGTGTGGAGTACTGAAATAAACAAGGCACAAACATGCTTAATACATCAACCGTACAAAACATAGCCATTTCAAGTGGTATTGGTATGATTGAGCTGGTCAAATCATACCTGGTAAGTCCTGGGGGTAGTCTATGGGGCACTTCATCTGGGCCAGAGCCTGCACCAAGTCGGCGGCGGCGGAGGCGAGGTGTTTCTTCAGGTCAACACGCATATTGGCCATCGCGCCATCGACCGCCATCTGCTCCTCGACCTCCACATGCTATGCGGTTGGGCTTGCGCGGCGATGCTTTGGAGGTAGGGCGATGGTGATTTGGAGGCATGAGGATGTTTTGCAGGCGCCATTTAAGCAATCAGACCAGGGCCGTGATAGAGATCGGTGGGTTACCCGACTGGATCGATGATGCTCGGGCAGAACATAGATGTGGTTGAAGCTGTGGTTGTGGCGGCGGCGGTTTGAGATGTCGGTAGGGGGAGGGAGAGGTGGGAGATGCTGAGGAAAGTTAATGGGTGGGGATGTGGTGGGAGGAATAAATTCTGAAATCATGCGCCTAATGAAAATTTTGCTGTGAAACTTGAAACACAGACGAAGCGCGTAAAATAGTCATGTGTGAGAAAAGAGAAAATTGGCAGATCCCATCTACACAAAAATGTACAAGAGTAGTTGTTTTTTTCGGTCAACACTACTGCAGGATGCTGCTAACGCGACACTACGATCAGAGACCCTTTAACGAAAATGTGTGTGATGCATTAATCGCAAACGGTGATGTAAAAAACCATCAAAAAAGATGCAAAACATTTGCGATGAAGGATACATCAAACACGGTTTAGATTTTAGTTGCTTGTGTGATGAGGGGCATACGGTTCAGTTCAATTAACTGTTTGCGATGTGGTAAAACAAAAGAAACGGGTAGCCAGATGAAGGCATGTGCGATATAGGGCATACAGTTCCTCGCATGTACTGTTTGTGATTAGGCAACAAAAAAGAAACGGTCAGCCAGATCAAGGTGTGTGTGATATACCACATACGGTTCACTCAGATGAACTGTTTCCGATTAGGCAACGCAACAGAAACTGTTCAGCTAGATCAAGGTGTGTGCAATGGAGGGTATACAGTTCATTCCGATAAACTGTTTGTGTTGAGCCAAGAGAACAGAGAATTTTCACATAAACAAGATGTGTGTAATACGCGGCAAACATCCAATTACATAGGTGGCTAGTACACACATGACATTTCCACACACCAAAGTAAACTATTACATGCATAATTAAATAGGATAAACGATCATCTGATCATCATCAACTTGTGCTAGCTCGATGTTCCTTCTATGCTAAGTTTCCATTAATTGATGGCCACTTATGAACACCTCACTGTTTCCCGCCATTTCCTCACCGGTTTCCTCGTCGACGAGGTTGATGGCAGAGGCGGCGCACATCAAGAGCGTATCCATTGAGGCTTGCCTGATCTCGACAGGGTGTCGCAGCTGGGTACACGTCCCGTCAGTGCCCCCGTTCCTCGCCAGGAGTGGGCAGAGGCCCTCTGCACCGTACTTGCATCAGAGGATGGCGCGCTGTATTTGCACCGGACGGCCCCACGCCGTTCGCCTTGTCTGCGGCCCGCTCGATGCCAACGCACTGGTTGGTAGGCTCGACCACCTCCTTGGCCCAGGTGTCCACCTGGGCGCAGTAGAGGAACATGGCCGTCGCATCCTCGAGCTAGTGATCTCCGATGAAAGAGCCAACTTGGAGCTCGAGATTGTGCTCCAGATGTACCGCGAGTGTCTTGACCGCTTGGACGAACGCCTGCACGAGTTCAGGCAGAGCCAAGAGCTACTGTAGGTAAGGGCCGTTGGTCATGGTCTCATGGACGCGTTTTATTTTGTTGAGTCATTTTGACGTGGATACCTATGTATTCACAGCAATCATAGTATTGCTCTATTTATTGCTCTGTTTCAATGTGTGTACTATGTATTTTGTTCTTATATGTTTTGTTTCAATGTGTGTGTATACGCTTTCCATTCTGTATATGGGGATGATAATAGCTAGATTCAAATTAGTACACAAAAACAGATAGAAAATGGAATTCATATAATATATATATGTATTAATTGTTCATTCGTTCATCACAAAATATATATAATATCATCACATATACGTGATGATACTTAACTACTAGGTACAATGCATAAAATTGAAAACGAACAATACTAAAACTAATAATCCCTCCTGGGGGCAGTATTCCGGCAGCCCCTCGCCAGCAGCTCCCTGGTGCGCGGTCTCCTTCCATCAAAGAGGCAGTACTCCGCCTCCTCCGCCTTGCAGCGCTTGATGTACCAATCTGCCTCTTGCTGGCGGACGAGCGCTAATGATCTTGCCATTTCGTTGGGCGCACACCGAAGCTCCGCTTCGGTGGCACACTAGAGCTTATTGGCTCACCTCCACACAATGATGAGGCGCTTAGCGCCTTTGACCTTCCTCGCGAAGTACCCATCTTCGTACACCTCCTCCGCACGATGACGCACACGCCCCCAAAGCTCCATCGCCTCCTTTTTCCAAGCGGCATCACGGGCTAGACAGGCTGCCTAGTACCTGGCTTCCTCCTCCGCCATCTCCTTCTTGAACGCCACTTGCCTGGCTTTCTGAGCCGGCGGCAGCGACTTCCACGGACAAATATTGTACTGGCCCCAAAACCAATCCAAAGTTGGGGGGTCCGGCGCAACCTCATCCGGCGGCGCGTAGGGGTCCTCATTGCTGCTCTTCGAGTGAGCGTCCTCAGGGGGTGGCGACTCCTTGTCGGCGCGTGGGTAGACCGGCGGTGCCATGGCAGAGATTTGAGGGAGAGAGAGAGAGAGCGGGAGCGAGGGGAGGATGTAGATGAGAATGGAGGCGGGACGACTTGAGCAAGGTAGTATTTATTGGTGGCCGGAATCCAGATAGACGGGAAGTGTACACACGTCGGTCGCCGGAATTTACGAGTACTGTTGTTTGAATTACACACGATTCCTGTAGCAAAATCCGTGTGTGAACTTAATAGCTGACGATTTCCAATACAGAACCGTGTCTGATTAATAACCCCCGCCACTCACCTACCAAACCTCGAGGCGTGAAAGAGTGTCAATCGTGTGGGGGCCAGTTGTCTTGCCAGACCTTTACATTTTATTTTTTGAACACCAGATATTTACATCGTCTGATGATTTTTTAACCCACACACAAGTACACAAAAATATGATTTGTCAAACCGTTATGGTTACCCGTTGCATGTAGATGTATTTCAAATTTGAATTACGGTTATTAAATGGCTAGAAAATCACTTAAATGTCTTCAAAAGGTCAAATGACCCCTAGAATTTTCCAAATTTTCACATGACTGTTGTAGTAGAGAACGTTAAACGTAGAAAAAATTTGAAGGCCGTAAGAGGAAGCTATCTCCCGTTCGTCATCAAACATGCATTGTTCCGTCTCGGAACCACGAGCCTTCTCGTGAGTTGCTCAGGTTTGCGAGGGGTCTGTGTCCAAACTTTCGGCAAACAGGCCACTTTTTTTACCACATCATCTTGGTCGCATGACATTACATCAAGCAAGGTTTCATGTTTCTATGATCATTTTTTTATTTTTTGGAATTAAAATGCCATGGCACTCCATGCATGTGTCCATGCCGTGAGACAAATATGTTCGAAAATTCCTTCTAATTTACTGCACATGGAATTAACTGGCACACAAGTGCACAAATATGATTTTTCAAACCGTTATGGTTAGCCGTTGCATGTAGATGTAGTTCAAATTTGAATTACGATCATTAAATGGCTAGAAAATCACTTAAATGTCTTTAAAAGGTCAAATGACCCATAAAATTTTCCAAATTTTCACATGAGAGTTGTAGTAGTGCACGTTAAACATAGACAAAATTGGAAGGTCATAAGAGGAAGCTATCTCCCGTTAATCATCAAACATGCATTGTTCCCTCTCGGAACCACGAGCCTTCTAGTGAGTGATAACCCACAAGTATAGGGGATCGCAACAATTTTCGAGGGTAGTGTATTCAACCCAAATTTATAGATTCGACACAAGGGGAGCCAAAGAATATTTTAAGGTATTAGCAACTGAGTTGTCAATTCAACCACACTTGGAGATTAATTATCTGCAGCAAGTAATCAATAGGAAAGTAATACTCCCTCCATTCCTTTATATAAGGTGTATTTGTTTTTTGATAAAATTCCAAAATGTAAGGTGCATTTGTTCTAATTCCTCGTAATTCCAATCTTGGCCCTCTAGAAAAAGGAAAGTATCTCTTCCCTGATTGCATGTATCTCTCCTTGTAGACAAAGAAAAGGAAACTATCTCTCTCCCGATTGTGTGTATCTCTTCCTTTCCTAGCCTAAATGATTTACTTGCAGCTAATCTATGATTTAGACAAGGGTAATTTTGTCCTATCTAGTCTATAATTATGTGCTTTTGTCACCGTGCTAAAAATAATACACCTTAAATAAAGGAATGGAGGGAGTATGATAGTTTTGATAGTAGTGACAGTAGCAACGGTAACGGTAACAGTGATAGCAGTAATTTGGTAGCAAGTGTAATAGTGATGACAGTAGTAGTAACTTAGCAAGAACAATATAGGATAAATTTGTAGGCATTGGATCGGTGACTTGTTGGATGATATTCATCATGAGACAATTATAACCTAGGGCGATACGACACTAGCTCAAATTCGTCAATATAATGTAGGCATGTATTCCGTAAATAATCATACATGCTTATGGAAAGAACTTGCATGACATCTTCTGTCCTACCCTCCTGTGGCAGTGGGGTCCATATTGGAAACTAAGGGATATTAAGGCCTCCTTTTAATAGAGAACCGGAACAAAGCATTAACACATAGCGAATACATGGACTCCTCAAACTACGGTCATCACCGGGAGTGGTCCCGACTATTGTCACTCCGGGGTTGCCGGATCATAACACGTAGTAGGTGACTATAACTTGCAAGATCAGATCTAAAACATAAATATAATGATGATAACATATGTGGTTAAGATCTGATTTCATGGCACCCGGGCCCAAAGTGACAAGCATTAAGCATGGCAAAATCATAGCAACATCAATCTTAGAACATAGTGCATACTAGGGATCAAGCCCTAACAAAACTAACTCGATTACATGATGAATCTCATCCAACTCCTCACCAACCAGCAAGCCTACGAAGGAATTACTCACTCCCAGTGGGAGCATCATGGAATTGGCGATGGAGAAGGGTTGGTGATGATGAAGAACAAAGACCCCCCCTCTCCGGAGCCCCAAACAGACTCCAGATCTGGCCTCCCGATGAAGACTAGGAGGTGACGGCGGCTTCGTTTCCTGGATCGCGATAATTCTTTCTCCCTAATTTTTTCTGGAATAATGTGATTTTATAGCATGGGTTTCAGGGTCGGCGGGGCCACCAGGTGGGGACAACCCACCTGGGCGCGCCAGGGCAGGGGGCGCGCCCTGGTGGGTTGTGCCCACCCAGGTGCCCCTCTCCGGTAGGTCTTGGCTCCAGAAATTCTTATTTATTATATAAAAATTCCTCGCAAAGTTTCGTTCCATTCCGAGAACTTTTATTTCTGTACAAAAACAACACCATGGTAGTTCTGCTGAAAACAGCGTCAGTCCGGGGTTAGTTTCATTCAAATCATGCAAATTAGATTCCAAAACAAGAGGAAAAGCGTTAGGAAAGGTAGATACGTTGGAGACGTATCAACTCCCCCAAGCTTTAACCTTTGCTTGTCCTCAAGCAATTTAGTTGATAAACTGAAAGTGAAAAAGAAAAACTTCTACGAACTCTTTTGCTCTTGTTTGCATAAATAAGCTTTAAACAACACCTAGGTTTTCAGCCAACATTATAACTAACCATGCCGACAATAACTCCTCGAAATTATATTAACTCATATCAATGACATAATCAGCTAGCGAGCAATAATAAGGTATCTCGAATGGCAACACATTGTCAAAAGAACCATGATATAATATGACAATAGTGATATCTCGCTTGCCCTTTCTGAGACCACAAAACATAAATGCAGAGCACCTCCAAAGTTCAAGCAGCGACTAAACATTGTAATTCATGGTAGAAAAGATCAAGTCATGATGCACCCAACATTAGCTACACACAATGCATAAGTCATGACAGCTGTGCTATCTGGTTCTAGCGCTTGTTTTAGAAGGTGATGACACAACATAAAAGTAAATAGATAGTCCCTTCGCAGAGGGAAGCAGTGATTTGCAGAGGTGCCAGAGCTCAAGTTTTAAAATAGAGGTAAATGATATTTTGAGACATGCACCCTTCTCATTTACTTCACGACCATCAGTTATCAATATCTTCCATGCTAAGCATGCTAGGGCGGTTCCCAAGCGATAAAAGTAAAGGTTTTGACTCCATTGCGAGTTTTTGATTGATTATTTGAGAGATTAACACTTTTTCTGTTTGTAGTTTGGGACTGGGCATCCCTATTGCCGCCCTTTTTCTCGTGCATTGTCGAGTGAATAAACACTCGACCTGAGAATAACCCGCTTAGCATGGAAGATACCGACCACCTCCTGTCGTTGCATGAACGATCCAGGCACACAAAAAGGATATTTCTTTGAATTTTTTAGAGGTGGCACATGCAAATTTAGTTAGGACGGTAGGGTAATACTGCATATAGGTAGGTATGGTGGGCTCATCTGGAATAACTTTGGGTTCAAGGTTTTTGATGTACAAGCAGAGTTCCCACTTAGTACAGGCGAAGGCTAGCAATTAGATTGAGAAGCGGGCAGCTATAGAGCAACAACAGTCATAAACATGCTTTATGCATAAGTAACATTGGACACTAGCATGAGTAGGATATGAACACCATGAACATAAATATCATAGAGGCTATGTTGGTTTTGATTCAATTACATGCATGAACATATGTGCCAAGTCAAGCCACTCGAAGATTCAGAGGAGGATACCATATCATCATACTACATCACAATCATTTTAACGCAATGTTGATATACAAGATAAATCATTATCCACTCCTAACTACTTATGCATGGCATGAGAAACTATAATCTCTAATTCTCATTGCACACATATTTAATCATAATGGGCTGAATCATGGATACTAGGTTAATCATAATGGGTTGAATCATGGATACTAGGTTAAACAGAGCAAGTCGAGTTCATACCCATTTCTCTCTTCCACGGCCAGTTCATCGAATATCGTCATTATTGCCTTTCACTTCACTACTAGGGAAAACCCTAGTAGTTGCACTTGAAATATGCATAGCAGTAGTGCTGGGTCCAGCGCTACTGCTACCGCGCTACAGCTAAGTTGTAGCAGTAGCGCTGGTATAGGCAGCGCTACTGATAAGTATTGTTAGCAATAGCGCTTCCTTCAGCAGCGCTACTGATAACTATCTGTAGCGCTGTAAAGCACCTAGTAGTAGCGCAGGCTTAGCAGCATTGCTTCATATGAACAAGCGCTACAGATAGTTATCAGTAGCGCTTGTTCATATGAAGCAATGCTGCTAAGCCTGCGCTAATCTGTAGCGCTTGTTCATATGAAGCAATGCTGCTAAGCCTGCGCTACTGCTAGGTGCTTTACAGCGCTACTGTAACGTTCCTGCTTTCATCGATTCGCACCCCTCTACGTATTTGTGCGGTATTTTTGCGGTATTTATATAGGCTATATACAATAGTTTCATCAGATCATACTAAACATACACTATTCTCATCATATCATAGACATACAGTAGTCTCGTCATACCATCATCATCATCATTCAACAAAAATATCATCACATCTCGAAAATAGCGATACACAAGTGCGATCAGGTCATGTCTCGAATAAGTGCAACTGCATGGTCATGGCACACACACAAGTTTCATCATCTCTATCTAAACCATGATGTAGAAGAGGAGAGCGATCAGCATGAGCATGAGCGTGACTATGTAGTACCAGCGGTCCCGCCCCTACTCATGTTGGAGTGTCCACCTCAAGTAACTACTTTCCGCTTCGGCTCTGCTGTCGAACCCTCTATGGCTAGCACCCGGGTACCTGTGCACCTGGGCCTGAGCGGCTGGCCAGTGGTCGTAGACTCCTGGAACCCTCCCAATGTATATGGCGTAGTAGCTCTTCGCCATCTCGGATCTATGTACCTGCATCATGAGTTGATGAACTAAACGATAATATGCAACATGATGTACTTAAGAAAACAAGGCGGCATAATTAGCAAAATACAAGCAACCAATAGTAAACATAAATGACGAAGTTCATCTTACCCAAACTAATTAACTAGAGCGATCTACGCTAGTTCGGGACCACGGTTTAGTTACATCACATTGTTTCGCCGTGCATAAATTCAAAGTTTTGCCATAGAAAGACAGTAGTGACACATTATCATCAACAATCCGTCCTCCATGTCGGCGGTCCAATCTACATAGTCAGGGAGGAAGCACCCGAGCTTCCTGAAAGGCTTAAGGTCCAGACGCTGAGCGAGTAGCAGTGCTGGAACATCTTCCCGCGTGATTGGCCCATGGTAGAACATCCCTGTTGGTTCGAGGACCTGCTTCATGATCACTTGGGCAAGTTCACACTGTATGTGATAAAACTCTGCTCTGATTCGATGATCCGGTGTCCTTCCTATGCTTGTGGCCTAGCTGACAATCTCGGCATCGTTGGTAGTAGGTGACATGCGAAGGCGTTGATTATCCCTTCTTTACTCGAGTAGGTGATGCATGAGGTAGAATCCATCAGCCATACTGGTGTGCGGTTGCTGGATGCAGCAGAAGTCGGTCTTATGACCGAAAGCCAGCCCGCGATTCCTGTACTTTTTCACCTTGATATATCCACCAGACAGGCTGAAGGTTAACAGGGCACTGTCGAGAACACTATTTATGTGCTTGTAATCCTTTTTCCTAAGGTTCTTCGATGAGTCCAAGTACATAGCATGGGAGTATTCCGGGGACTGAACAATGAGGACGGCGCCCCCCCCCCCCCCCCCCCCGCTGCGCAAATTAAGTACACCTCTAATTAGCCTCCATGCTACAAAGGAATGATTAACACTTACGAAAGGATATGTGCGGATGACTTACGTGGGATGATAAGGCAAGAGAATCACTTCCTTGTCCTTATTAGCGATCATGAATTCGCCGAGGTACTTGCTCGCATAGTCACGGTGCTCTTTGCAAACTGCCAAGAAGCTCACGTGCATATAGACCGGGTCCGCAACGCAGATATATTTGATGTTCTTGACCCTGATGAAGTAGTTCAGATACAGCGCATGCATGCGGATGAACTGGAAATCTAGCTTGGTCATGTGGAACATGTCATAGATGTAGTCAAATCGCAGGATGAACTTATTCGCGGGCCATCTCTCGACGTACAACTTCCCACTCGGTACCTGAGCCGCGTAAAGCGGGTATCCTGGTTTTTCCGCGACCAGAAGGCTTTTCTCTCTGGCCAGCACATCTTCATGCAGTCTCCTTAGATCATTCTTCAGTAGGTGTTGTAGCACTTCGGCATGTAGGATCGGCTCGCAGGCGACATTGAAGCG
The DNA here is from genome assembly GCF_002575655.3 of Aegilops tauschii subsp. strangulata. Lineage (NCBI taxonomy): Eukaryota > Viridiplantae > Streptophyta > Magnoliopsida > Poales > Poaceae > Aegilops > Aegilops tauschii. The sequence goes on along the minus strand of NC_053038.3, from coordinate 279,381,601 downwards.
CTTCGCACCTTGGACAAGTATTCTGTCTACCACCCTGGGCTTCAGAGGCCGCTGGCAACTTGAAGAAGCTTTGGCGCCTTTAGGACCTTTCTTGTCCAGTCTTCGCCTTTGCTTCTTGGCGGGTGGCGATAGTGAGCCCACCATACCTTCCCTAACCACCACCCCCGGTGTCGTCAGGCTAATCAGTGGACGGGCCTCGGGGGGTTGTTGGGTACAGGCGGCATCTGGAGGCGTCTCCCGCGAGGGTCGCTTGAAGAGAGACTTTTTGCATTCCACCTTAGGACGTTCCGGCTCTGGCAAATCAGGCAGCATCAAGTCATCATCTCCATGCTCATAGACTGAGTCTTCGCCGTCCTGAGCCATCAAACCTCCATCATCATAGGCGGTATTGAAATACTTGTCTGGGTCATCATCATCATCCTCAATGTCATCATCAACATTTGCTTCTTTAACAACGGGGGCTACATCATCTGGCACTAAGAGAGGTTCTCCCTCGCGTCGTCCACTATCACTCGCCACAATAGGTGCATGTAATGTGGTAGGTGGTGTGGTGTTCATACCTTCTTGAGAAGGTGGCGTTGGCGTGATACTGGGCGCCTCGAGACGAAGAAGAGACTTCGAGCAAGGCAAGAACCAGCTCTTGCATGCGCCAATCATCTTAGGGGTCTCAACGTCATCGACTGGTACTGGAGGAGGAAATCCTCGAAGCCCGCTAAGACACGGGCCATGTTAACCTTGAAGACGCCATCGGGCATCTCTCGGTTGTGGAACATGCGGTCCTTCGGCTTCACGATCGTTGCCTTTCCCACGGCCACCTTCTGGCCCTTGATGCCGTGGAGTAGGGTGGACAGGGTGTCGTCGTCCTACGAAGGAGACATGTCTGCGACGTCAAACATCCGAAAGGCAACTGAAACGGAAGACTATGGACATGCTGGTGAAAATGGTATGGCGCATAATTACCGTGAGGCCGTCGAGCTCAGCCAGCGATGAAGGCTCACCGAGCATGCAAGAGACGGAGCTCGGGCTGCTATGAACAGGAGCGGGGCCTTTTGCGGTTGCTTGAGAAGGTGTTGGTGCTGTGGTGTTCGCCGAATTGCTCCCGACAAAGCTGGGAATGGGAAAGTCCTCCGGCCGTGCATTTGGATTGTTCTTCGTGAATTCGAAAAGTGCCGGAATCGAGCTGACCACCGCGTCAGTGGCCCCGAGCAACTCTTCTTTGGTCTCAGCTTTGGTCTTATTGACCGCAATCGCGACCTTCTCGTCGATGCTTTGTTGAGTGTTGACCGACCGTCTCTTCTTTCTTTCCTCTGGCTCCTCGGGGTAGCACGTGTTTCACGAGGCGCCATCTCCGATGTTGTGCACACGTCCATAGGACGGCGGCTTGTCCACCAGGACCTTTGATAACCCACAAGTATAGGGGATCGCAACAGTTTTCCAGGGTAGAGTATTCAACCCAAATTTATTGATTCGACACAAGGGGAGCCAAAGAATATTCTCAAGTATTAGCAGTTGAGTTGTCAATTCAACCACACCTGGAAAACTTAAAATCTGCAGCAAAGTATTTAGTAGCAAAGTAATATGGAAGTAACGGTAACGGTGGCAAAAGTAACAGTAGCAGTTTTGTAGTAATTGTAACAGTGGCAATGGTAAAGTAACTAAGCAAAGATCAATATGTGAAAAGCTCGTAGGCATTGGATCAGTGATGGATAATTATGTCGGATGCGATTCCTCATGCAACAGTTATAACATAGGATGAAATAGAACTAGCTCCAATTCATCAATGTAATGTAGGCATGTATTCCGAATATAGTCATACGTGCTTATGGAAAAGAACTTGCATGACATCTTTTGTCCTACCCTCCCGTGGCAGCGGGGTCATATTGGAAACTAAGGGATATTAAGGCCTCCTTTTAATAGAGTACCGGACAAAAGCTTTAACACTTAGTGAATACATGAACTCCTCAAAATACGGTCATCACCGGGAGTGGTCCCGATTATTGTCACTTCGGGGTTACCGAATCATAACACATAGTAGGTGACTATTGACTTGCAAGATAGGATCAAGAACTCACATATATTCATGAAAACATAATAGGTTCAGATCTGAAATCATGACACTTGGACCCTAGTGACAAGCATTAAGCATAGCAAAGTCATGGCAACATCAATCTCAGAACACAATGGATACTAGGGATCAAACCCTAACAAAACTAACTCGATTACATGATAAATCTCATCCAACCCATCACCGTCCAGCAAGCCTACGATGGAATTACTCACGCACGGCGGTGAGCATCATGAAATTGGTGATGGAGGAAGGTCGATGATGACGACGACGACGGATTCCCATCTCTGGAGCCCCGAACGGACTCCAGATCAGCCCTCATGAGAGAGATTAGGGCTTGGCGGCGCCTCCATATCGTAAAACGCGATGAATCCTTCTCTCTGATTTTTTTTCTCCCCGAACATGAGTATATAGAGTTCAAGTTGAGGTCGGTGGAGCTCCAAGGGGCCCACGAGGCAGGGGGCGCGCCCAGGGGGTGGGCGCGCCCTCCACCCTCGTGGACAGGGTGAGGGCCCCCCGGTGTTGATTCTTTCGCCAGTATTTTTTATATATTCCAAAAATATTCTCCGTGAAGTTTCAGGTCATTCCGAGAACTTTTATTTCTGCACAAAAATAACACCATGACAATTCTGCTGAAAAGAGCATCAGTCCGGGTTAGTTCCATTCAAATCATGCAAGTTAGAGTCCAAAACAAGGGCAAAAGTGTTTGGAAAAGTAGATACGTTGGAGACATATCAACTCCCCAAGCTTAAACCTTTGCTTGTCCTCAAGCAATTAAGTTGGTAAACTGAAAGTGATAAAGAAAAGCTTTTACAAACTCTGTTTGCTCTTGTTGTTGTAAATATGTAAAGCCAGCATTCATGTTTTCAGCAAAGATTATGAACCAACCATATTCACAATAACACTTAGGTCTCATCTTTACTCATATCAATGGCATAATCAACTAGCGAGCAATAATAATAAATCTCGGATGACAACACTTTCTCAAAACAATCATAATAGGATATAACAAGATGGTATCTCGCTAGCCCTTTCTGAGACCGCAAAACAGAAATGCAGAGCACCTCTAAAGATCAAGGACTGGCTAAACATTGTAATTCACGGTAAAAGAGATCCAGTCATAGTCATACTCAATGTAAACTAATAGTAATGCATGCAAATGATAGCAGTGCTCTCCAACTGGTGCTTTTTAATAAGAGGATGATGACTCAACATAAAAGTAAATAGATAGGCCCTTAGCAGAGGGAAGCAGGGATTTGTAGAGGTGCCAGAGCTCAATTTTTGAAATAGAGATAAATAATATTTTGAGCAGCATACTTTCATTGTCAACATAACAACCGAGATATCTCGATATCTTCCATGCTATACATTATAGGCGGTTCCCAAGCAGAATGGTAAAGTTTATACTCCCCCACCACCACAAGCATCAATCCATGGCTTGCCCGAAACAACGGGTGCCTCCAACTAACAACAGTCCTGGGAGAGTTTTGTTTGCATATTTTGATTTGAGTATGGGACTGGGCATCCCGGTGACCAGCCAGTTTCTCGTGAGTGAGGAGCGGAGTGCGCTCCTCGTGAGAATAACCCACCTAGCATGGAATATACAGACAGCCCTAGTTGATACATGAGCTATTCGAGCATACAAAACAGAATTTCATTTGAAGGTTTAGAGTTTGACACATACAAATTTACTTGGAAGAAAGTCTTTATATTCAGATTTATGCGGTTCACTAACATTGCCCATTGTGGGAGTTTATATTCAGATTTACATGGTTCACTAACATTGCCCCACTGTGGGAGTTTATAAGCAATACTAAAATCTTCTAAATCCATGGTATATCATTTATCATAAAGATCAAATAGAACCGTGTGAGAGTTGCGCGAGGATGTAAATTTAAGCCTTCTCACAAAGGAATCACTGAGGTAATGATATTGCGGGCACTTATCTGACACAAAGCCTTCAAGGTCAGCATTACGCACATACGCATCAAATTCATCCTTGATACCTGCTCCGACCATAAACTCCTCTAACGGCCATTCACAAGGCCGCACTTGAGCTTCCCTCGGTAGTTCATAGTCTGGCACACGTATCGCGAGCCTAGGTGCCTGCTTCCTTTAGGAACCACCTTGGTACATTTTCCTAAACATATTTCTTCCTCTGAATAATTTCTGAAATTTTTAGTGACTCAAAATAAAAGTGAACCAAACTCAACAAGATTGATAGCAACTACTCCCACAAGTGCCTAGAGGCTATATCATGCATTAGAACTACTTGGGACCATATGAATTTGACATGCAAGGTCAAGAACAGGGTCACCTAAGCAGCAAAAATTTGCAATAAATAAAGCACTAGAACAAAAACTAATTGGACCATTGGAGGAGTCACATACCGAAGAACAATCCCCCAAAGCAGTTTTGTGAGTGGAGCTTTGAGCAAGGAGATCGAAAATCGCAGCAAGATGAGCTAGAACACGGGTTTGAGCTACGGGAGGATTTTTTTCTGGAGGAAGGAGAAGTGTGTGGTTGCTGGAATAAGTGGAGGGGGCCACGTGGGGGCCACGAGTCAGGGGGCGCGCGCTCCAGGGGGGTGGGCGCGCCCGGGACCCTCGTGGCCAGGTGGTGGCTCCCCCTGGTGTGTTCTCAGTGCAATATATTCTTAAATATTCTACAAAAAATCATATTTCATTTTCAGGACATTTGGAGAACTTTTATTTTCGGGGTATTTTTTATTGCAAGGAAAATTCAGAAAACAGACAGAAAATACTATTTTTATTTATTTAATCTAAATAACTAAAAGTAAAAGGTGGGTACAGGGAGTTGTGCTTTCTAACTTCATCCATCTCATGCTCATCAAAAGGAATCCACTAACAAGGTTGATCAAGTCTTGTTAACAAACTCTTTCCGAATCGCATGAAACCGGAGAATTTTTGAATAACACTAAGTTACCTCAACGGGGATATGCACATCCCCAACAATAAGAATATCATATTTCTTCTTGACTGTAGGAAGAGGGAATTCAAAACCTCCAATAGTAATCGTTGGAATTTTTCCAATAGAATTGATACTGTGGACTTGAGGTTGTTTCTTCGGAAAGTGTACTGTATGCTCATTACCATTAACATGAAAAGTGACATTGCCTTTGTTGCAATCAATAACAGCCCCTGCAGTATTCAAAAAGGGTCTACCAAGAATAATTGAGATACTATCATCCTCGGGAATATCAAGAATAACAAAGTCCGTTAAAATAGTAACGTTTGCAACCACAACAGGCGCATCCTCACAAATACCGACAGGTATAGCAGTAGATTTATCGGCCATTTATAAAGATATATCAGTAGGTGTCAACTTATTCAAATCAAGTCTACAATACAAAGACATAGGCATAACACTAACACCGGCTCCAAGATCACATAAAGCAGTTTTAACATAGTTTCTTGTAATGGAGCATGGTATAGTTGGTACTCCTGGATCTCCAAGTTTCTTTGGTATTCCACCTTTAAAAGTATAATTAGCAAGCATGGTGGAAATTTCAGCTTCCGATATCTTTCTCTTATTTGTAACAATTTCTTTCGTATACTTGGCATAAGGATTCATTTTAAGCATATCAGTCAAACGCATACTCAAAAAGATAGGTCTAATCATTTCAGCAAAGCGCTCAAAATCCTCATCATCCTTTTTCTTGGATGGTTTAGGAGGAAAAGGCATGTGTTTCTGAACCCATGGTTCTCTTTCTTTACCGTGCTTCCTAGTGACAAAGTCTCTCTTATCATAACATTGATTCTTTGATTGTGGGTTATCAAGATCAACAGCAGGTTCAATCTCTACATCATTGTCATTGCTAAGTTGAGCATCAACATGAACATCATCAATAATGTTATCACTAGGTTCATGTTCATTACCAGATTGTGTTTCAGCATCAGAAATAGAAATATCATTGGGATTCTCAAGTGTGTCAACAACAGGTTCACTAGAAGCATGCAAAGTCCTATCATTTTTCTTTTTCTTCCTCTTAGAAGGACTGGGTGGATCAACATTAGTTCTTTGAGAATCTTGCTCAACTCTCTTATGGTGTCCCTCAGGATACAGAGGTTCCTGAGTCATTTTACCCCCTCTAGTCATAACTCCAACAACATTATCATTTTTCTTATTATTTAATTCATTGAGCAAATCATTTTGAGCTTTAAGCACTTGTTCTACTTGCGTGGTAACCATAGAAGCATGTTTACTAATAAGTTTAAGTTCACCTTTAACACTAGACATATAATCACTCAAGTGTTCAATCATATAAGCATTACGTTTCAATTGTCTACCAACATAAGCATTGAAGTTTTCTTGCTTAACAATAAAATTATCAAACTCATCTAATCATTGGCTAGCAGACTTATAACGAGGGATATCACCTTCATCAAATCTATAGAGAGAATTTACCTTTACTACATGTGTCGGGTTAACAAGACCATGTATTTCTTCAATAGGTGGTAAATTATTAAGATCTTCAGCTTTAATACCCTTTTCTTTCATAGATTTCTTTGCCTCTTGCATATCTTAGGACTGAGAAATAGAATACCCCTTTTCCTTGGAGTTGGTTCAGGAAGTGTCCAGTCATTTTCATTACTCAACATATTATTCAAGAGCAATTCAACTGGATCAATAGTTCCTTCCCTGAAAACACAACCAGCACAACTATCCAGGTGGTCTCTGGAAGCATCAGTTAGTCCATTATAAAAGATATCATGTATTTCATTTTTCTTGAGAGGATGATCAGGCAAAGCATTAAGTAATTGGAGAAGCCTCCCCCAAGCTTGTGGGAGACTCTCTTCTTCAATTTGCACAAAATTATATATTTCCCTTAAGGAAGCTTGTTTCTTATGAGCGGGGAAATATTTAGCAGAGAAGTAATAAATCATATCCTAGGGACTACGCACACAACCAGGATCAAGAGAATTAAACCATGTTTTAGCAACACCCTTTAATGAGAACGGAAATAGCTTAAGGATATAGTAGGAACGAATTTTTTCCTCATGAGTGAATAGGGTGGCTATATCATTTAATTTAGTAAGATGTGCCACAACAGTTTCAGATTCATAGCCATAAAAAGGATCAGATTCAACCAAAGTAATTAACTCAGGATCGACAGAGAAATCATAATCCTTATCGGAAATACAGATAGGTGAAGTAGCAAAAGCAGGGTCATATTTCAATCTAGCATTCAAAGACTTTTCTTTCAGCTTAGCTAAGAGTTTCTTAAGATCATATCTATCTTTGCAAGCAAAAAAGTCTCTAGCAGTTTCTTCATCCATAACATAACCCTCAGGTACATTAGGCAATTCTAATCTAGGGGGAGAATCTTCATCATCACTTTCATCAATATTATCAGTTTCAATAATTTCATTCTCTGTAACCCTAGCAAGTTGTTCATCAAGAAATTCACCTAACGGCACAGTATTATCAAGCATAGATGTAGTTTCATCATAAGTATCATGCATAGAAGAAGTGGCATCATCAATAACATGTGGCCTATCAGAATCAATAGCAGGTGTACGTGTCGCAAATTTACTCATAACAGAAGGTGAATCAAGTGCAGAGCTAGATGGCAGTTCCTTACCTCCCCTCGTAGTTGAGGGATAAATCTTGGTTTTTCGTCTTTCAAGTTCCTCATAGTGATCAACAGATATAAATCCCAACTGACTCAAAGAATAGAGCTATGCTCCCCGGCAACGGCGCCAGAAAATATTCTTGATAACCGACAAGTATAGGTGATCACAACAGTTTTCGAGGGTAGAGAATTCAACCCAAATTTATTGATTCGACACAAGGGGAGCCAAAAAATATTCTCAAGTATTAGCTGTTGAGTTTTCAATTCAACCACACCTGGAAAACATAATATCTGCAGCAAAGTATTTAGTAGCAAAGTAGTATGGAAGTAACGGTAACGGTTGCAAAAGTAACAGTAGCAGTTTTGTAGTAAGTGTGACAGTGGCAACGGTAAATTAACTAAGAAAAGATCAATATGTGAAAAGCTCGTAGGCATTGGATCAGTGATGGATAATTATGTCGGATGCGATTCCTCATGCAACAGTTATAACATAGGGTGACACAGAACTAGCTCCAGTTCATCAATGTAATGTAGGCATGTATTCCGAATATAGTCATACGTGCTTATGGAAAAGAACTTGCATGACATCTTTTGTCCTACCCTCCCGTGGCAGCGGGGTCCTATTGGAAACTAAGGGATATCAAGGCCTCCTTTTAATAGAGTACCGGACCAAAGCATTAACACTTAGTGAATACATGAACTCCTCAAACTATGGTCATCACCGGGAGTGGTCCCGACTATTGTCACTTCGGGGTTACCGGATCATAACACGTACTAGGTGACAATTGACTTGCAAGATAGGATCAAGAACTCACATATATTCATGAAAACATAATAGGTTCAGATCTGAAATCATGGCACTCGGGCCCTATGACAAGCATTAAGCATTGCAAAGTCATAGCAACATCAATCTCAGAACATAGTGGATACTAGGGATCAAACCCTGGAAAAACTAACTCAATTACATGATAAATCTCATCCAACCCATCACCGTCCAGCAAGCCTACGATGGACTTACTCACGCATGGCGGTGAGCATCATGAAATTGGTGATGGAGGAAGGTTGATGATGACGACGGCGACGGATTCCCCTCCTTGAAGCCCCGAACGGACTCCAGATCATCCCTCCCGAGAGAGATTAGGGCTTGGCGGCGGCTCCGTATCGTAAAACGCGATCAATCCTTCTCTCTGATTTTTTCTCCCCGAACGTGAATATATAGAGTTGGAGTTGAGGTCGGTGGAGCTTTAGGGGGCCCACGAGGCAGGGGGCGCGCCCTCCACCCTCGTGGATAGGGTGTGGGCCCCCTGGTGTTGATTCTTTCGCCAGTATTTTTTATATATTCCAAAAATATTCTCCGTGAAGTTTTAGGTCATTTTGAGAACTTTTATTTCTGCAAAAAAATAACACCATGGCAATTCTGCTAAAAACAACGTCAGTCCGGGTTAGTTCCATTCAAATCATGCAAGTTAGAGTCCAAAACAAGGGCAAAAGTGTTTGGAAAGGTAGATACATTGGAGACGTATCAACCTTTTTCAGTATGTTCAGGGCCCGGTTGAATGGGGTGTCCCACTTGGGCCTCGCCGACGACTGTGACGACCCATCGCTTTCGTCTGCCTTTTGGTGCTGCTCTTTCTGCAAAAGGAACGTGGATGGTCTACTAATGTGACAAAACTTGCAGTCGAATTGATTGGAAGCTAATATGATAATGTGGTAATATAATAATTACCAGAAGACTCGTGAACTCCCTCGTGTTTGGGTCCGTGTAAAAGATCTTTTTTTCTTTGTCCCACTTGTATCGGGCCCTGATCCAGTCATGCTCCAGCGGGTCGGTGAACTCTGCCAAGGGTTCTGGAATTCTGTGACTTTCACGTTCGGCATCCTCCTTGTCCCAGACGTGCCTCTTCCCCTCATAACCACGGCTTCCGAGGCGGTGGGGAGGCGTGTTCCTGGCCTGGAGCGCCTTCATTTTCTTTGACTTTGCCTCGACACTTTCTTTACTGCAATTCTCCTTGAATTTTGCAAGGTCCTCTTCCGTTATTGATGGATTGTCAGCATGAATCTTGGACCACGGCTCATTCTTCGCAATCACTTTTTTCACCTGAACTTTCCAGGCGGACAAGTCGTTGGTGAACGTCACCATCGCCTTGTCGTTTATCTTTGTCATGGCGGTGTCTTCCCACGGACCTTTATATTCTTTTTCATTCCGGTTAGGGAACAAGAACCTATTGTGCAACTTCTTTAGGAGCATGTTCTCCGTATGTAGTATGAGCCTCAACCTCTCATCATGGATGTTGGCTGTTTCCGTGAGGATGCATCCAAGTTGATTGCCCCAGCACTTGCGCGCTTCCACCTGCGCTGTTGGCTCTAACTTCTTAAGGTGCATCTCCGTGACCACAATTTGTCCGATGCCAAGCTCATTTCGTCTTCGTGTCCTCTTCTTCATCATTGCTTTACCGGCTACGACAGCATCGTTGCCGGTCTTGGGGGTGGTGTTAGTGCGAGTGCCGGTTTAGGCGTTGGTGTCGGGGTTGGTGCCACTGCCGCCACCATGCAACCCCATCTGGTGTTCGTCCAGGTAATCGAAATAGTGATTTGCTGCCTCGATGGGGTCTTTGAGGCGAGCAAAACCACCCGCGACTTCGGCATCGGTAGACATGTTTCCTATTCAAAAATTGTAAATAAAAGATATAATGAAGAGAAAAAGGGGCCCATATTTGGTCAGAATGTTGATTCATTCCCATTCTGGCAAATCCCGGGTACTCCATATGTCCTAGTTTCTAGCACAAGTCATGCAGAAAATCACGGAAATTTTTGGCATGACCTTTGCAAAAAAGTGGACATATGGAGCGCAAGAAATTTGCCGGAACGGAAATGAATCAACATTCCGGCAAAACATAGGCCACTTGGATATTTTTCGACATTCAACCAACATATAACATCAATGACATATATCATTAGCAATATATATCATTCAAGCAAAAGCATGCTTGTACTTAAATACACAAAAATGACAAAATGGCATATGCTATACACAAAAACTTGCTCTCTCTCTCTCTCTGGTAAAAATTTGCTAATTGCTAAAAAACAAAAAAAATTGCTCTCTCTCTTTGCTAAAAATTTGTTAACTTGCTACTCCCCTAATTAGCTACTGCCCTGATTTGCTAACTTTGCTAACTTGCTAAAAAAATTGCTAACTTTGCTAAATTTGCCCTAAAATTTCCTAAAATTGCCCTAAAATTTCCTAAAATTTGCTAAATTTCCCATAAAATTCACTACTAGTTAGCTACTGCATTTGCTAAATTTGCCCTACCTAATTGAACCCTAAATTGAAAACCAATTTGCATTTCTAAAAAAAGAAAACATAAAGACAGAGATAGGGGGAGGTGGGGGAACGGGGTCGGCACTACCTGAGGAGGAGGAGAAGGCCGGAGCGGACGAGGAGGAGGAGGAGGTCGGAGAGGACGGGGAGGAGGTCGGAGCGGCGGCAGCATGGACGAGGAGGACGTCGGAGCAGCGCGGACGAGGAGGAGGACGGCGTCGAGGCCGACGGCGGGCAGGGGCTCGGGATGGCGTCGAGGTCCAGGTCGAGGGGCAACGGCCGGCGGGCCGGGGCGACGACGGCAGCGAGGGCGGCGAGGTCGCGAGGGCATCGACGGCGGGCGCAGAGGCGAGGTGGAGATGGGGGAAAAGGACTTGGTGAAATTTTGACCCCGCGCGGCGGGGGTTAACTCACAATAGCGATAGCGCTGGTTTGTGAACAAGCGCTATAGCTAACTTAGCTATAGCGGTTGTTTACAAACCAGCGCTACCGCTATCTTTTCCAATTTTTATTTTTAAAATTCTAAAATACTTAGCTATAGCGCTGGTCCATAGACAAGCGTTACAGCTATTTTTCTTTTTTATTTATTATTTTCCTTTTCTAGTTTTTAGTTGTCTTTTCTTTTATTATTTTCCTTTTCTTTTCTGTTTACTTTTCTTTTTCTTTTGTACTGCTTTCTCCCTTTTGTTTTAGTTTTTCTCCCGACGACGGCGTCTCCCTCTCCCCCACTACGCGAATATCACCGGAATCATGCATGTGGTGGTAACATATCAGTTGACCGATAACGGTTACTTAAGTGCGTACACAAAATAGATACATATATATAAATGTAGGTTTCTGATTAGCTGCGTCGACGACGTTTCACATTGAGCTTCTTCCCTTTCTTGTTCATTGCCGAGTAATTGAGCCCCTCCTTGTGACTTTTCCAGAGCCATGGAGTACGATATTTCTTAGGTAATGTAGTATTGATTCTGATTTTCAAGTGTGCTTCATCGTCATCATCATCTTACCTCATCGGGTTGCCGTATTGGTAGTAGTCTTCCTCGTTGGCGACTCCATCCATTCCAGCGAGCTCCTTTTGGATCTCCTCACAACAACACGGCTGGGATTGACCTGGTCGGTTATGAAGAAGCATTGTGTCACGTGCTTAGCATGTACCAATGGCTCATTTTTGGCGATGAAGTTAACGTTCACGGGAGTGCTCTTCGCGTCGGGTATAGACATGGTGGTGAAATACTTGTTTTCTCATACAACGTCCTTGGCCCATCTGACACGGAACATCGTCGCATCGTGCATTCCAACATAGTCAAGCTCCCAGACCTCTTCGACCCTTTCGTAGAATCTTTCAGTTGTGCCGTTGGCGTCGGTCACGCATTGAATTGTCACCCCGTAGTTCTGGTAATCACTGTCCATGTCTTTGGCCTCCATGTAGAACGTGTACCCATTGATATCGTAGGACTGATAGGTCGCAAGCTTGGGCGTGGGGCCATGTGCTAAGGCGTGTACGAGCAATCCGTCCGAACTGCCCTCTTCCGGGGGATTTTCAAGAACTTGCTGTTTAAACCAGTGCAAGAAAGTGGTGTTGTGCTCTACAGTAACTTCGTCGTCCGTCTTGAGCATCCCCTTATGACGGTACTTCTTTGCGATGGTTTGTTTGTGATGTGCCACATAATCATCTACCACATCTAGGTGTTGTAGCACTACTAAGTTAGCCCTGTCAAAGTCGTTCCGTCGATCCGAGTAGTCCACATGCAATTCCCTCCGGCCGTTGTTGTGACCATCTCCTTCGAGCTTCCCATCGTGCTTCTTGACGGGAAAATCAACAACAGGGTCTCTGACGCTTATATAATTCTCGCAAAAGGAGATGCACTCATGCGTCAGATACCCCTGGACGATGCTCCCTTCGGGACGGGACATGTTATGAACGAATCCTTTGATGACCCCATTCATCCTCTCGAATAGCATCATGCTGTGAAGGAATGTCGGCCCGAGGTCGATGATGTCGTCCACGATGTGGACACATAGATCCACCATGACGTCAAAGAACGCGGGCGGGAAGTACATCTCAAGCTCACATAGTATGACAACGATCTCTTCCTGTATCCTTCGGAGCTGCTTCACACTTATGGACTTTTGAGATATAATGTCGAAGAAGTTGCAGAGACCAGTAAGCGTGTCACTGACGTGCTTCTCCATTATCCCTCTAATGGCAATCGGGAGTCTTTGCATCATCATCACATGATAGTCATGAGACTTCATCACGTTGACCGTTTCTTCTTGGTGTCTAGAAATCTGCTTATCTTCCCACAGTAACCGGAACTGACTTTGATTCCCATAAGGCACTTGATGAATTGATTGATCTCCTTCGCACTTAAGGTGAAGCAAGAAGGGGGCAATAATTCTCCTCCTTCTTGTTGACTTTTCTGCCCCTTTCCCCCTCCTCCGTCTCTGTCTCTGTCTCCTCCATCAACTTTTTACGGTGGAGATCTATCCTGATCTTCAAATCTTCCAAGTCTTTCCTTGCCTTCGCCCCATCCTTGGTCTTCTCTGGCATATTCATCAGTGTGCCAAGCAAGCTCTCGAGGACATTCTTCATGATATGCATTGGATCAAGGCAATGAGGCGTGTCGTAATTGGGCCAGTACTCCAAGTCCCAGAAAACAGACCTCGTTTTCCATACCTTCAGCAGGGGCTCCAGCGCCTTTTTGATCTTTCCCGGCGCGGGGCATTGTTCCCAGTTTCTCAAAAACTCATCGATTTCGGCGCCGCTCCTCTTTCGTGGAGGTCCCCGAAGCTCAGCCAACCCATCGAATAGATCTCCACGCTTTCTCCACGGTTCATCCTTCTCGAGCTATCTACGATGCCCCATGTACACGATTTTCCCGGACCCGCCATCTTTCATTGACGTAAGCTGGTGAGACGTTGTATCATCGATGCACCTCGTGCATCCGCAGTATCCGCGGCACACCTGGCCTGAGGTGTACCCGTAACCGAGATAGTCGTGCACCGTCGTCATCAGCGCGACTCTCATATGGAAATATTCTCCTTTACTGGGTCCCATGTCCATGCCGGTGTTTTCCATAACGTGTCTAGCTCCTCTTGCAGAAGCCCCATATACATGTTAATACTATTTCCCGGTTGTTTCGGCCCTTTAATCAGCATGCTCATGTGTATGTACTTTGTCTTCATGCACTTCCATGGGGGGAGGTTGTACATCCATACAAACACGGGCCATGTGCTGTGGTTGGTGTTCTGGTTTCCATACGGATTCATGCCATCGGTACTCGCACCAAGCACGATGTTCCTTGGATCTTCTGCAGCAAATCCATATACGGCGTTGAATGCTCTCCACTGGCCTCAGATCATCTCCATCGTCGGGCTTCTTCCTCTCCGCGTGCCAGCGCATGAGCTTTGCTTCCTTAGGTTCTAAGAAATACCGCTGGAGACGGGGAGTGATCAGAAAGTACCATACAACTTTCAGAGGAGCTTTCTTTCCTGCCTTCTTGTATCGAGAAGCATTGCACATTGGACAGCTGGTTTTTTCCGCGTGCTCCCCTTGATAAATGATGCAATCATTGATGCATGCATGGTACCTAATGTGTGGCAAATCAAAAGGGCAAACGATTTTCTTGGCCTCCTCGACACTAGTAGGACACAGGTTCCACGCGGGAAGAACATTATTATGTAGAAACTTCAAATGCTCATCGAGGCTTTTCTCTGTCCATTTGTTTTTGGCCTTCGTCTTTAGAAGTTCGAGCGTGAAACTCAAGCGGGTCACCTCAGGATCGCAACCGTCATACAATGGAGTCCTCGAGTCTACTTCAAGTTGCACCAGCTTTGCCTCCTCTCTAGAAGCAGCTCTCTCGCTAGTCGTACTCTTGCGAAGGAGGTCTCGAACATGAGGGTCATGCACGACTGAACTTAGTAGCGTCGAAGACTGCCGCGTGACTGCCGTCTCTTCTCCGCCATGTCCGGACTCTTCTTCGCTGTGTCCGGAATCTTCTCCGCCACCGTCGTCATTTCCGGACTCTTCCCCGCCGACATGTCCGGCGCCATCATCTTCTTGTCGATCGGTCATCTCTTTGTCTAGCCCCATATTGTTATTCCCTGCCATGTGGACGTCCTCCTCATCATCATCTTCTTCACTTATCCACTAAGTATAGCCATCCATGAAACCATTCATCAGTAGGTGCACCTTCAAAGTGCCACGATCAAAATGGTCCAAAAGGACTCCTTCCTTGCATCTCGCACACGGACAACTAATCCTAGTCTGATTATTTGCATACATGTCCATCACCGCGGATTGCATGTACCGCTCCACCTTCCATCCACTCACCTTCATGACCGATTGCACGGTATAACAAGCAAAAGGGTTATGAAATAAATAATGCATGCTTCAAAGTCATATATATAAAATTTTGGAATGACCTTGCCTAAAAATAGGACATATGAGTTTGCTCAAAATTCACCGAAACAGAAATAAATCGACATTTCGGCAAAACATAAGCAACTCGAGGGCATGTAGCTAGCACAAATCTCTCCATATATATTCCAAACACACATATTTTCATTCACACACACATATTCCCATTCTTGAAATGAACAACTTTTTACTCACCTATATATATATCCCGAGAGAGACCGAGAGCACGCGGTTACTTAAGTGATGAGAGAGAATGATCGAGAGAGCACATGTGGTTGGCTATATAGCTAGCTAGATCTAGTTGTTGGGGAGGAGAGGTGAATCTAGCTAGCTAACTAATGGAGAGGGGTTATGGTGGATGGTGGCATTAATGGGGGAGAGAAGAGAGGTGTAGGAGAAAGAGAGATGCCATTTATGGAGGAGGCTGCCATTAATGAGGAGAGAAGTGAGGTAGGAGGAAGAGGGAAGAAGAGCAACAATGGTGGAGAGTGGAGAGGGGAGAGGGGAAAGGAGGGGGAGAGAGGGCAAAGTGGGGGAGAGGAGGGGGAGGGGGTGGAAAAGGTGGTACCAGCCGCAACTAGCAGTAGCGCTGCTTTACCAAAAGCGCTGCTGCTATTGGACTTAGTAGTAGCGCTCTCCAGGAAAAGGGCTACTACTAAGTGGGGCCCACTAGCAGTAGTGGCGCATAAAAATAGAGCGCTGCTACTAAACTGTTAGTAGTAGTCCTTTTTTCTATACACCGCTACAACTACAAAAACCGTCGGTGGCCTCGTCTAGTCCCACATAGTAGTAGCGTGTTTCTGCTTCACAGCGCTAGTACTATGGAGTTACTAGTAGCGCTTTCCAGGAAAAGCGCTACTGCTAAATAGCAAAAGCGTTTACTATTTTCCAGCGCTACTACTATGCTACTGTGTATAAGCATTTTCCTAGTGGTGCTTGCACGACCGAATGATGTGAAAATAATAATAGTGCAAGAGTGCCCTGGACTAAGGTGGAATCTGCAAACATTTTATTCCATAGGAGAAGACAAGGTAAAATGGGCTCTTTATTAGAATAACATTTATTCATATGAGAGCCACTCAACATTTTCATCTTGGTCTTCTCCTCGACAAGACTCGAATAAAAAGAAAATAAATTCAGAGAAACACACTAAAATATTTTTGGAGTTTTTGGTTTTCTTGAACAAGCAAATAAAAGGGAAAAGCAAAAAACGAGAAAAACTATTTACACGGGAAAGCTCCCAACAAGCAAAAGAAGAACAAGGAAATCTTTTTTGGTTTTCTTTTAGTCCTACTACTAAGCATGCTTAGAAAGTAAACTATTACAACTAATTTTTTTGTTTTTCTAAGGTTTTTCAAACACAAAAAAGAAAGTAAGAAAATAAATCTAAGCATGGATGATAAAATGAAAAAGTGTGAATACCGACAAATGAAAATAAGTGGACATGAATGTAATGTCGGTGAGAAACACGTACTGCCCCAAGCTTAGGCTTTTGGCCTAACTTGGTAGTCGATCAGTAGCCTGGATGGTAGTAGGGGTACTCAGGAGCGGGCATCCACTCATCCCACTACTGAGGTTCCTCTACTGCCTCTGGAGCAGCCTAAGTGTTCCGGTAGGCGATGATGTCCGCAGGCATGATCCTATATACGCCCCTGGCAACATGATCTAACAAAGCAGGAGCAGGCAATGGAATAATATCATGTGTCCTCACACCAAAAACCAGGTTATATGGAATAGGGATGTTAGGAGATTCGATATCAGTAAAATGGTGGTGATCCATGGCTGCGCGGTCTAGGTAAACCTTGGTCAGAGTGTAATCTTGATGGCGTATCTCAACATTAAAGTGAGCCGCCAAACGAGTAGCAAAAATCCCACCATGTATTTTACCCTTGAACTTATTAATGTGGAGGCGACGAGCCACAATAGCTCCCAAGCTATAAGTGTTGTTGCCCTCTAGTGCACGAGGTAGAACAGCAAGGTCTGGTGAACTAAGTGCACCCACCTTCTCTCTAGCAAGCAAGCATTTTGCAATGAAAAGAGCAAAGTAATGAACAGCAGGAAAATGCAAGCCAACGGTAGTGATAGCTGACACCCCTCTCTCATCTCCCACTGTGAAAGTACGATAAAATGCCTCAAACTCGGCTAGCCTAGGCTCGGCTAAGCTCCCATCAGAAGGGATCATGCATATGTCACAAAATTCAGTAAGTGGTATCTGATGATTTTCAGCATATAAATCAAAGCTCACTTTAGGAGGATTATTCCTAGGAAAGAAAGTAAAGCTTTGAACAAAGATGTTTGTGAGGATTTGATGCTGTTCACACTTGTCTGCGATGAAGTTGGTGAGCCCGCCATTAGCAGCATATTGTGTGAACTCGTGCAGGATTCGAGCATCTTCCTGAACTGGGTATGTGGTCATTCGCATGGCCGTACCTCCGCCAACCTCTGAGGATGGAGATCACTGTCAGATGACTCCCCAATAACACCCTTGGAGTTCTTCTGAGAAGCAAACTTCCTAAAGATATTCATCCTTTTCCTATGAACAATAATTTTGAAATTTTTAGTCCACAATTTTTATCTCAACAAAACTTCACAAAATTGATACCAACTACTTATAGGGATGCATAGTAGCTATAGTAAGCATTCAAACTACTTAGAACTCTGAGAATTTAACATGCAAGCTCATCTACAGCAGCACGAAGAGTAGCTAATTATTCAAAATATAAACCACTAAAACAAAAACTAATTGGACACACGATGGAGTCACATACCAAGAAACAATCCCCTGAAATAGTTTCGAAAATGGAGCTTCAAGCAAAGAGATCGAAATCCGTGGGTTGAGAGCAAGAACATGGGAGAGAGAGCAATGGAGATTTTTTCTGGAGGTAAGTGATGATGTAGTATGAAGAGATAAGTGAGGGGGCCCACGTGTGGACCACAACCCACCAGGGCGCGCCTGGGGGTCCTGGCACGCCCAGGTGGGTTGTGCCCACCTGGTGCACCTCCCTCTGATATTATTTACACCAGAAATTCAGAAATATTCAGAAAAAATCGTATCAAATTTTCAAAGCATTCTAAGAACTTTTATCTTTGGGTCATTTTTTTATTGCACGGAAATTCAGAAAACAGACAAAACATGGCATTTTATTCTATTTAACTAATAAAAACAGAGAATAAAAAGTAGGGACAGAAAGTAGTGCTTACTAAATTCATCGACTTCATACTGCTCAAAAATGATCCATTAATAAGGTTGATGAAATCTTATTAACAACCACTTTCGATTAGCATGAAACTGAAGAACTTTCATAAATCACTAAGTTACCTCATTGGGGATATGAATGTCCCCTACAATAAACATTTCATATTTATTTTTGACAGTGGCTAGAGGTATTTGAAAACTTCCAATAGTGATTGTCAGACATTTTTCAATAACATTAATACCATTCACTTGGAATTGTTTCTTCAGAAAGAGGAACGTATGCTCATTACCTTTGATATGAAAAGTGACCTTGCTTTTATTGCAATCAATAACAGCCCCTGCAGTATTCAAGAAGGGTCTACCAAGGATAATCGACATGTTGTCGTCCTCGGGCATCTCAAGTATAACAAAGTCAGTCAAAATAGTAACATTAGCAACAACAACGGGCACATCCTCACAAATACCGATAGATATGGCAGTTCATTTGTCAGCCATTTGCAAAGGTATTTCAGTATGTGTGAGTTTATTCAAATCAAGTCTTTTATATAAAGACAAAAGCATAACACTAACACTAGATCTAAATCACACAAAGCAGTTTTCACATAATTCTTTTTTATGGAGCAAGGTATAGTTGGTATTCTGGGTCTCCAAGTTTTTTAGGTACTCCATCTTTAAAAGTATAATTAGCAAGCATAGTGGAGATTTTAGTTTTCGGTATTTTTCTCTTATTAGTGATGATCATATGGAGGCATTATCAAGATATCACTCAACCGAGTACGCAAAAAGACTGGCCTCAGCATTTCAACAAAGCGTTCAAATTATTCATCATCATTCTTTTTAGTTGACTTGGGAGGAAAAGGCATAGGTTTTTTAACACACGGTTCTCTTTCTTTACCGTGTTTTCTAGCAATGAAGTCTCTATTATCATACCTTTTATTCTTAGGTTGTGGGTTATCAATATCAACAGGTGGTTCTATCTCAACATCATTATCTGGTTCTTTTTCATTATTTGGTTGAGTGTCTTCATGAACCTCATCATTATCTTTTTCATTATCACTATGTGAGTGTTCATTACCAGACTGAGTTTCAGCATCGGAGATAGAAGTTTTATTATCATTATCAGGAGGTTTTTCTATTTCAAGTTCACTAGAAGCATGCAAAGTCCTATCGTTTTTCTTCTTCTTTTTCTTTCTAGAAGGACTAGGTGCATCAGTGTTTACTCTTTGTGAATCTTGTTCAATTCTTTTTGGGTGTCCCTTAGGATAAAGTGGTTCCTCAGTCATTTTACCTCCTCTAGTTGCAACTCTAACAACAAAGTCATGTATATTATTATTCATTTCATCAAGCAACTCTCTTTGAGATTTAGCAACTTGTTCTAATTGAGTTTGAACCATAGAAGCATGCTTTCCAACACCTCTAACATCATTTGAGATTCTAAATAACAATTCACTCAAGCGAGCAATCATATCAGAATTGTATTTCAATTGTTTCATAACATTTGCATTGAAGTGATCTTGTTTTCTAATATAGTTTTCAAACTCATAAAGGCATTGGCTAGGATGCATATTGTGAGGATTCTCATTATCATTGAACTTCATTAGAGAATTTACCTCTACCACCTTAGGCAGTGGTGCTGTATCAAGCCCATGTATTTCTTCAATAGGAGGTAAATCTTTAATATCCTCAGCTTTAATACCCTTTTCCTTCATAGATTTCTTTGCCTCTTGCATATCTTCAGGACAGAGATATAATATACGCCTCTTCTTTAGAGTGGGTTTAGGCGGTGGTTCAGGAAGATTCCAATCATCATAATTTTTCAATATGTTATTCAATAATTCTTCGGCTTGTCCAACAATTCGTTCCCTGAAAACACAACCAGCACAACTATCTAGGAAGTCCCTAGAAGCATTGGTTAGTCCATTATAGAAGATATCAAGTATTTCATTTTTCTGAAGAGGATGATCAGGCAAAGCATTAAGTAACTAGAAAGCCACCCCCAAGCTTGTGGGAGACTCTCTTCTTTAGTTTGCACAAAAATAAATATTTCCTGTAAAGCAGCTTGTTTCTTATGAGCAGGGAAATATTTTTCAAAGAAGTAATAAATCATATCCTGGGGACTACGCACACAACCAGGAGCGAGAGTATTGTACCAAGCTTTAGCATCACCCTTTAATGAGAAAGGAAATAATTTGAGAATAAAGTAGTAGCGAGTTTTCCCATCATGAGTAAAAAGGGTAGCTACATCATTCAACTTAGTAAGATGTGCCACAAAAGTTTGAGTTTCATAACCATGGAAAGGATCAGATTCAACCAAGGTAATTAACTCTGGGTTGACAGAGAATTCATAATCCTTATCATAAATAAAGATGGGTGAAGTAGCAAACTTAGGATCATATTTCATTCTAGCATTCAGAGATTTTTCATTATACTTGCATAGTAATTTCTCTAGATCATCTCTATCATTGCAAGCAAGAATACCTCTAGTTGTTTCTTCACTCATAACATAACCTTCCGGTACCTTAGGAAATTCATATCTAGGAAGTCTAGTTCTAGTAGGTGTTTCAGGAGTTTCAGTTTCAATCTCATCATCAGATTCAACAACATCATGTTGTAATACTCTGGCAATGTGTTCATCAAGAAATTCACCCAGTGGCACATCATCATTATCAAGCAAGGTACTAGCAACATCATAAGCATTATCCATAGTAGAAGTAGCATCATCAATAACTTGTGACATATCAGAATTGATAGCATGTGGTGCTGTTGCAAGTTTACTTATAACAGAAGGTGAATCTAAAGAAGAACTGGATGGCAGTTCCATACCTCCCCTCGTCTTTGAGGGAAATGTCTTAGTCTTAGCATCCTTCAGATTCTTCATAGTTATAAATTGATAATAATCCCAAGTGACTCAACAAATATACCTATGCTCCCCGGCAACGACGCCAGAAAAGTGTCTTGATAACCCACAAGTATAGGGGATCGCAACAGTTTTCAAGGGTAGAGTATTCAACCCAAATTTATAGATTCGACACAAGGTGAGCCAAAGAATATTTGAAGGTATTAGCAGCTGAGTTGTCAATTCAACCACACCTGGAGATTAATTATCTGCAGCAAGTAATCGGTAGCAAAGTAATATGATAGTTTTGATAGTAGTGATAGTAGCAACGCTAACGGTAACAGTGATAGCAGTAATTTTGCAGCAAGTCTAACAGTGATGATAGTAGTAGTAACTTTGCAAGAACAATATAAGATAAATTCTTAGGCATTGGATCGGTGACTTGTTGGATGATATTCATCATGAGACAGTTATAACCTAGGGCGATACTACACTAGCTCCAGTTCATCAATATAATGTAGGCATGTATTCCGTAAATAGTCATACGTGCTTATGGAAAGAACTTGCATGACATCTTTTGTCCTACCCTCCCATGGCAGCGGGGTCTATATTCAGTACAAAAAAAGACACATCCGTGACATTTTGGGCCGAACGAAAAAAATTCCTGTCATGCTTATGACACTTCTATGACGATAATTGTGACAAAACCCGGTATCATCATAGATGTGGTGGGCTCCTACTTATATGACAAAAAAGCATGACAGAAAATGGGATTTTTGTCCTGGGCAGGCCAGAGACGCAGCTGCATGACATTCTTTGGGTCGTCCATGACAGAAAAAATCATGGTAGAAGCGAGGGTGAGAAAATATCGGGGAGTTCCCGGGTACGGTGGGTGGACGGGGGCCGAGCGATGCGCGTTTCTCTCGTACACGTACGCGCGTGGGTGCGAGGCGTTGGGCTCTAACTGAACCCGAGCGAGGTGTTCGCCTACTGAACCCGAGCGATTGCACTGCAGGCTACGCGTTACTGAATCCGAGTGATTGATCGATCCCTGGCTGTTAACTGAACCCGATCGAGCGATTCCTTTGCTACTGCTGCTAACTGAAACTGATCGAACCCTGCTGCCTCCTTCCCTTGATGAATACTGAGCGTTGTTGGGGGGTTTGGATGAACAGTTCCTGGTGGGGGTTTGGATGAATAGGACCCTGTGGTAGTAGAGGCCATTGCCGCTGGATGAACAGGACCCCGATCGATCAAGCCGGATGGGGGTGGATGAACAGGACCCCGTGGAGGGCTAGATGAACAGGATGACCCCGTGGAGGGCTAGATGAACAGTAGCCGGTGGAGGGCTGTATGAACAATAGCCCGTGGAGGGGTGGTTGAACAGGACCCCGTGGAGAGGGCTAGTTGAACAGTAGGCGGTGGAGGAGCGGTGGAGGCTGGATGAACAGGAGCCCGTGGATGAACAGTGGCTGGTGGAGGCAGGAGGGGAGACGTCGTGGATGAGCAGTCATAGGTGGAGGCTGGAGGAGGTCGACGGTGGATGAACAGTAGCCCATGGAGGCAGTCGATGGTGGAGATGAACAGTATCCCGTGGAGTCCCGTTTTGCGGTACGCCACACCCCTCCCGATGAACAGGACCCCCGTTTCGACCGTAGCGCTCCAACACAAGTCCAGTTCCCTCGTTTTGCGGTACGCCACACCCCTCCCAATCAACAGGACTCTATTTCGACCGTAGGAGGTCCAAGAGAAGTCCGTTTCCTCCGTTTTGCGATACGCCAGACCCCTCCCGAAGAACAGGATCCCGTTTCGACCATGGGCGGTCGAACACAAGGCCGTTTCCTCCGTTCCGCGGTATGCCAGGCCTTATTTCGATTGGCTATTCTGTCCAAGCCGGTTCGCTCCTGATGAATACGACGACGCAGTTTCTCCATTCTGACCCAGCCATGTACACTATCCCTGACCGTACGTATGCACGAGTAGGCGTTCGAGACCCCGCCCGTATTTACTTTCTTGCACCATGGATGTATGGACGTGTACATGATATTAACTGGACTGCGTGACGTGCTACGTGCGCGCCTCTACTATGACATGTGCGCGCCTATACTATGACACGTGTCATTCCTTACATGGCCATGGTACATCGCTGCAGCCTACAGACCGACCGATCATATGTACGTACACGTTCGCGACCAGAATGACAATGCTACATATACTTCGACCATGTGGGTCCCGACTGTCAGGCACTTCCTTGCGTGCGAAGATGTAGCTGGTGGGTTCCAGTAGTTAGGAGGCGAATCATTTTTTTCCTGTAATATGGACGTACTTCCTTGCGTGTGAAGATGTAGCTGATGGGTCCCAGCAGTCAGGGGGGGAACATTTTTTTCGCGAAATACGGTGGCCCGTCCGGTGGGTCCCTGCTAGTTGATGGTGGGGCCAGTCTGAACTTGATCTCACCCGCTGTGATCAAGAAGCTGCAAATCCCCGATGGAGATCCCGAGGAAACGGGCACCTTTCAAGGGGTCAACCTAGGGAGGAGTCAGCCGAAGGGTAAAATCACGTTGTCCGTTACCTTTGGGGGTGAGCTGAACTATAGGACAGAGAAGATCGTCTTTGACGTCGCCCAGATCCCCTTGCCCTACAATGGGATCCTTGGCCGCCCAGTGCTGGCCAAGTTCATGGCGGCGTCACATTACGCCTACAACACTTGAAGATGCCCGGGCCACTAAGCATCATCACCGTCCCCTCTGACAAGAAGGACGCGCTCATCTACGCCGACCAGCTCTACCGGTCGCCAAGGCACTTGCTCCTGCCGTTGTAGCCCCAGTGGAGAAGAAGACCGGCAAGACCTCTTCCGGCAAGACCTCTTGTACCCACTCCGGTAAGCGCACCTCTTTGGAGTGCAGCTCTCCCGTTGAGGACGTGCCAGAGAGCTCCACCGGCAAGAGCAAGAAATCCAAGGAAGCACCACCAGAGACCAAGAAGGTATCCGTCAAGGAGGACGGCACGGGCGGAGCTTTTACTATAAGCTCCACCCTTGACAGCAAATAGGAAAGCGCGCTCGTCGCCTTCCTGCGGGCAAATGTCGACGTGTTTGCATGGCAAGCATCCGACATCCCCGGCGTTCCCAGGGAGGTGATTGAGC
This sequence comes from Aegilops tauschii subsp. strangulata, assembly GCF_002575655.3. Lineage (NCBI taxonomy): Eukaryota > Viridiplantae > Streptophyta > Magnoliopsida > Poales > Poaceae > Aegilops > Aegilops tauschii. The sequence goes on along the minus strand of NC_053038.3, from coordinate 279,357,021 downwards.
ACCATCTTGCTGTCTGTCCTCATGCGCGGCCCGTCATGCAAAAGGTCAGGAAGCAAGCTTTGGAACGGCAAGAGTTCATCATTGAAGAGATCAGGAAGTTGGAGGCAGCAGGCTTGGTCAGAAGAGTGCTCCACCCCACGTGGTTGGCCAATCCAGTGGTGGTACGTAAGGCAAATGGGAAGTGGAGGCTGTGTATTGATTACACAGACATCAATAAGGTGTGTCCAAAGGATCCCTTCCCTTTACCGCGCATTGACCAGATAGTGGACTCCACTGCTGGGTGTGACCTGCTGTCATTCCTCGACGCCTATTCAGGATACCATCAGATCTTCATGATGAAGGAAGACGAAGAAAAGACCGCGTCCATCACCCCATGTCGTACGTACTATTTTGTACGAATGCCTTTCGGGTTGAAGACCACTGGTTCGACGTTTGCCCGAGCGGTCCAAGTTGGTTTTGAACCCTAGCTTCATAGAAATATGGAAGCTTATATGGATGATATAGTGGTCAAAACCAAGGACAGGGCCACACTCGTGCAAGATCTAGAAGAAACATTCACAAATCTGTGCAAGATCAACCTCAAGCTCAACCCAGAGAAGTGCGTGTTCGGTGTCCCATCCGGCAAGCTTCTTGGGTTCTTTGTGTCTCAACGCGGGATCGAAGCAAATCCCGACAAGATCAAAGCAATTCAACAGATTGAGGCACCAAGATGGGTCAAAGACGTCTGTAGGCTCGCCGATTGCGTTGCTGCCCTGAGTAGGTTCATCTCCAAATTTGCTGAGCGCGCCCTCCCCTCTTTCAAAGTTTTGAAAAAGGTAGGTCCAATGAAATGGACTCCGGAGGCAGAGGCAGCACTGCAAGATTTGAAGAGGTACCTCTCCTCGACGCCAATACTAGTCGCACCCAAGCCACAGAAGTCGTTGCTGCTATATCTAGCAGCGACGAATCAAGTGGTCAGTGTTGCACTAGTGGCACAGAGGGCAGTTGAGGAAGAAGCAGCAGTAGCAGTGGAGCCGTCGGATGATGGGCCAGGGCTCTTCCCGGCAGGGCCTGGCGCCGACAAGGCGGAACCCCCGGCAAGCCCCGGTCCCGGTAAGACAGGGCCGGCGCAGATGGGCGAAGTTGAGCAAAAGAAGAAGGTGGTGCAGCATCCGGTTTATTTTGTTAGTTCCCTCTTGCAGGAGGCTAGATCAAGATATTCTGGTATGCAGAAGCTGCTTTTCGGCCTCCTTATGGCCTTGAGAAAGTAGTGCCACTATTTCCAAGCACATGAGATCACTGTCGTCACCCACCTCCCTTTGCAATGAATCTTGCACAACCCAGATGCAACTGGGAGGATTGTGGAATGGGCATTGGAGCTGTCAAGCTTTGGCCTCAAGTTTGAAAGTACTTCGACAATCAAGAGCCGAGCCTTGGCAGAATTCATAGCAGAATGGACCTCAACGCCCGACGAAGAGATTCAAGAGACAACCATTCCCGGCAAGGAGGCGTGCCGCAAACTATGTCATCAAATTCAAGTTTCACAGCCAAGTATGAGTACAACTAAACAACAATGTCATCATGTTTTAGTTGTCATACAACCACCAAACACAAATCAGCATACATAACAAGTGATGTTCTCACAGCAAAATACTAAACAACATGTTCATCAGGTTTCAGTTGTCATAGCAAACACAATTTCACATAGTAGATAAAAGAACGTCTTCTGACAGGCAAATACGACAAAAGCAATGTAATCATCCTCCGCAGCAGCAGCGTCAACATCTTCGCCACATGTATCAGTCTGAATCGTAATTCCCCGCGGTGTCATCTTCTTCTTCGTCCTCAACGTCCTCGAACGTTGGCTTCTTCTTGATCAACTCTTGTATGTCCACAACATGAAAGGCAATGTTTTCGCCGGCGTCATTGACGTGACGGTTCTCAAAGATATTAGGAACATCTGTGTTATCTTGTATATCAGGAGCAGTGTAAGCATCATCTTGTTGTGCAACTTCATTAAACGAATTCCTCTGCTCAAACCTTTGCAATACTCTCCAGTCATCGCTACGTGCAAATGTGTCTTCCAAGAAAAATATCTGTGTTGCTTGATTGGCCAAAATAAAAGGCTCGTTGGTCTGGTATGCCGCTTTGACATTGATGGATTTGAAATAATCATCAGCTTTGGGTTTTGCGATCCTGGAAAACAGGTTATACCAACGACAGCACAAACCTGAGTATCAGGACCCATTGCTAGTGAGTAAAGGGCATCATCAACTGCCTGCCCATCCTCCTGCATCTTCTTAACCTACGGTTAGAAAATAGACAAGCTGATCATCTTATGTACTCAATATATTAAAAAAACTGACAGTGCACTTCAAAAGCTTACATGGTTCGTGAACCATTTCGCAAATCCTGCCATAACCAGTTTGTCAATGTTTCTTGGATTTTGCAGCAGTAACTCCTCTTTGTAGATGCTGCACAACATAGTGATCGCGTCAAACATCTAAATATATAAGAATGTGCTGCAAGTTTAGTAGATTACGATGTATAAGCTACAGTACTGCACTTACTTGATATAAGGTAGTATCTCAGGAAAATTATTCAACACATACCAAACCATTTTGTCCAAATCTTTAGGTTTGTCCTCTTGTCGACTCTTCCCTGTAACTCGAACAGAATAATCGAAAACATTGAGCTCGGGATTGTCTTCACCCACCTCTTTGCTAAGCTGATCAGTTTTTTCAATGTATTTTGAGCAGAATGTCAACGCTTCTGTAGCAATGTAGGCCTCTGCAATGGAACCCTCGGGTCTAGCTCTGTTCCTAACATAGCCCTTGAAAGTGCCTAGCCGCCTTTCAATAGGGTACATCCAGCCATACTGTACTGGACCTCTAAGTAGTGCCTCATCAGGTAGATGAACAGCCAAATGCACCATCACATCAAAGAAGGCTGGAGGATATATCTTCTCAAGGTCGCATAGGATAGTTGGTATCTTGTCTCAAAGACGCTCCAAAGCATCTATCCTGATATTCCTACTGCAAAGTTCCCTGAAGAATTTTGCCAACTCTGCAACTGCTCTCTATAAGTCAGGGCGGCCCAATCCTCTAAGGATAACAGGTAAAACCCTTTGAAGTAGGACGTGGCAGTCATGAGTTTTCAAGCCTTGTACCTTGTTTCCATCTGCACTGACTCTCCTTTCAGGGTTGGAAGCAAATCCATGTGGGAATCTCACACGTGACAGGACCTCGCAGAATTCTTTTCTTTTTACCTTGTCCAAGACGTACATAGCTGGTGCCATATCCCGTGGTTTTCCTTCATCTTGCACCTGCAAATCCTTTCTGATACCCAGGTGTGTCAAATCAATCCTAGATTTGAAGGTATCTTTCGTCTTGCCTTCAATATTAAGAAGTGTGCCGATAATGCTGTCACATATATTTTTCTCGATGTGCATCACATCAAGATTATGCCTCAGATCAAAATCTTTCCAATACTCCAAGTCCCACAAAGTGGACCTGCGGGTAAACAATAATCTCTCTTCTACCCTGCCACGCTTCCTTTTCCAGCTACCATTACCAGGATGGTTTCTTGGTGTAATATGCCTGACCTTCTCTAATTCCACTTGCAACTCATTGGCGGTGAGCCTCTTTGGCGCATCACGGTTTTCATGCTTTGCATTGAACACATGTCTTCGGTATTTTCTAGGATGCGGCTTGTCCTTGGCAAGGAAACGGCGGTGTCCAATGTAACAGATCTTGCTAAGTATTGCGTATGACAGCGGATTCCTGTCACAACGAACACATGCATTGTAACCATGTGTCGTTCGCCCTGACATAGTGCCCAAAGCCGGATAATCATGGATGCACCAAATTATAACAGCACGCAGAAAGAAATCAGCTGGTGGGCTGCTATATAGGTCTCGAGTGAGAACACCCTTCCATAGCTGTTGAAGTTCCTCCACAAGAGGCTCCATGAACAAATCAAAATCCTTTCCAGGACTTTTTGGACCTGGGATGAGCAAGGCCATCATGTAGTTTGATTCTTTGGTGCAGACATTTGGAGGCATGTTGTAAGGGATAACAAGCACTGGCCACATGCTATATGTGGCGCTCTGGTGGCCAAATGGGTTAAATCCATCTGAAGCTAAGCCAAGTCTAATGTGTCTCGGGTCAGCAGAAAACTCTTTGTGTTTATCATTGAAGCTTTTCCACTCACTACCATGAGATGGATGGCTCATTACATTCTGATCTCTGTACTCCTGGTTCCTAGAATGCCACAGTGCATCCTCTCTTGTTTCAGCATCATGAAACAACCTCTGCAATCTTGGTATAATCGGAAAATGTCTCAGAACATTATGAGGAAACCTCTTCACAACTTCGCCATCTTTCCATCTTGATGATTTGCATTTCGGGCATTCACTTAACTTGGCATAATCCTTCTAGAACAGAACACAATTATTCTTACAAACATGGAGCATATCATATCCAATTCCAACTGCATGAAGGAAATTCTTCATTTTACTGTAGGTGTGTGGCAGCTCAGACGCATCTGGGAAAGATTCACGGAAAGCAGCCAACATCGCATCGAATGATTTGTTGGTCATCCGCTCAGATGTCTTCACCTGAAGAAAGGTGACCATAGCTGAGAATACTGACAGCTTATTTCCTGGGGTGACAGCAACGTTGCATTGTTCCAACATGCAGGCCCACCATTTTTCTTCTGCAGGTGAAAGTTCACGGAATGCACGAGCATTTCGTAGCATTGTTTCAATGTTGGTCAAACTCACTGGCTCCGCCACTACCACCTCCTCCTCCTCTTCCACCTGAGCATCAGGCAGATCAAGATGGTGATCTGCTGCTTCCACGTAGTCAATAACATTGACGTTCACAGCTTCACCATGATGAACCCACCTAGTATATGTGACCGACATCCTATACAAGTGTAGATGATTTTGCACAGTTGACTGGGGTCTTGTAACTGAATTCATACAAATGCTACACGGGCAGAGCACATCTGATTTCGGACCACCGTACTCAGCTCTGATAAAGTTCATGAAGTTTTCAACCCCCTCGACATATGCAGCGGAGAATCTTCGAGCAGAAGTTATCCAAGTCCTGTCCATCTGTTAGACATACAAATTAGTTCTTCTACTGGATATTACAGGAAAAACATATATGCTTTTTTATGAAGTCCAGAAAAAATACCTAGGTCGATGTCTAAAGCTATGGCAAGATATTTGGACGAGCAGATCTAAGTAACGAAATATATGTAAAGCTAATTCAGCAAACAGATTTGAGTGCCAAATTATGGCAGGCTATTTCAGCAGTCAATGAGGCCGAGCACACAGCCATCGAACTATCGAAGGCCATCGCAGCAACAAAGATCGAGTATAAAACGGTGTAGAGCTATTTCACCTAACAGATTAGCTACTAGACCATGGCAATCTACGTCACAATAAATATATGGCAGGATATTTTAGCAACTAATCGGCCTTGGCATGCCATCTCAGCTAAGCAGATTGAGTGCAGAACAGGGCAAGGAAGCTTCTTAAGCAGAGCATATTGACAGTAAACTACTTCGCAAACAGTGAGATTAACAGCGTCTATCAGCTAACATTCAGTGCTACACCGACATGAATGGGGCCTTTGTCTAGAATGCGCGTACCGTGGGAGAAGCTGACCGCCGTGCGTCTCCACACACACGTCGCCAGCGGTGGCGGCGCTGACCGCCGTGCGCCTCCACAAGAACGTAGCCAGAGGTGGCGGCGCACCTAGAGGACGACAGTCTACGAGAGCGTACTGTGGGAGCGAGAGGATCGCCGAACAGCGGCGCCGACGTATCGGCGCGGTGGGGAGGGCGGCTTTGGCGGAGTGAATTGAGTGGAGGGGAAAGGGGGGAGGGGGTTTTGGGAATATTATTGGCTAGTTGGCCGAAGGGCGGTTGAATCGGATTTGGGGGGAATTTTTGGGTGTGGGGGGGGGGAGGATTTTCGCGCGGTGGGCGGGGGGAGATTGGCGCATGGTCGGTTTCTCCAAGTGCAGTCCCACGTGTCAGTGAAGAGGCAAGCCGAAGCCCGTTCCGTTTGCGTGAGCCGTGTGCAGGACCGAACGTGTGTGGGGTGCAATGCGACCGTGACAGGAGTGCTGTGAGTGTACCGCCTTTTTTCCTTTTAAACTAGGTGCTTCGCCCCCTCAAAAAAAAATTTGTTGCTTCGCGCGATCCATCGATACTACTACTAGTAATCCGGTAATCCCGACTAAACACTACTAGAAAAAGGGCTATAGATGGGATTAACACTAATGGCGCACCAGACAAGCCGTGCGCCATTAGTATATACTAATGGCGCACCACCTTCCGATACGCCATTAGAGATGAAACTACTAATGGCGCACCTGGCCCAGGGTGCGCCATTAGTATAAAAAAAAAATTTAACTAGTGCGCCTGTCCAAACATACTAATGGCGCATCCAGAGACAGTGCGCCATTAGTAGTTGAAACTACTAATGGCGCACCTGCCTCGGGGTGCGCCATTAGTATCAAAAAAAATGTTTTTTTAACTAGTGCGCCTGTCCAAACATACTAATGGCGCATCCAGACACAGTGCGCCATTAGTAGTTGAAACTACTAATGGCGCACCTTGACCAGGGTGCGCCATTAGTATCAAATTTTTTTTAACTAGTGCGCCTGTCCAAACATACTAATGGCGCATCCTGCCCACGGTGCGCCATTACTAGTTGTAACTAGTAATGGCGCACCAGGCCCAGGGTGCGCCATTAGTATAAAAAGTTTTTTTTTACTAGTGCGCCTGCACAAACATACTAATGGCGCACCACCAGGAGGTGCGCCATTAGTAACCTGGATTAGTAATGGCGCATCAAGAGTTGGTGCGCCATTAGTAAGTGGGCAGCAACAAGATATTTTGGACAGCCTCTCCTACCCACACTCACTTTCTCCCCACTTCATTCTCTCCACCTCCTCCTTGTCTCGGGTGCCTCCTCTTTTTCACCTCATTTCCACCATAGATTCATTCAATTTAAGTGGTTAAATTACCTTGTTTTGATAGGTAAGTAAGGGGGGAAGCTATATTATGTTGTTCTCCCTACAACAATGTGCACATGCACTTTTTATGGCCTAGCTAGATCTATGTATGTTCGTGGTGTTGCATATGTTTGTGGTGTTGCATATGTGTTTGTGTTTGGAGGTGTGCCGGTATTTGAAATGCGATAGTTGCCAATATTTTGCCGGAATGTTGATTCATTTCCGTTTCGGCGAGAATTTTGGCATTAAGCATTCTTTTTGGTCCTATTTTTAGGGAAAGTCATGCCAAATTTTTTCTTGGTTCTAAAATATCGTTTTGCTCTACCCCGCAGGCGACCATGGTCCGCATGATGACCGAAGGCATCGTGAATAGGTTTTTGAGGTCCGCAAAGGCCGAGATGCTTGAAAAGAACGACACGGAGATAAGATGTCCGTGTCGAAGATGGAAGCTGAAGAGCCTTATTGCGGACCCGGAATCCTGGCAGGTGCGGGACCACCTGCTCTTGCGTGGTTTCATGGATGGCTATCGGTGGCAAGGTGATGAAGATGACTACGAAGTCGTCCATGGGGGCCGGGCAAGAAATGAGGAAGGGCAGCAAGACAACCACCGCGGCTCGGGCGGGCGAGAAGACGAAGAATCCCCAGGAGATGATCATGACGGTGATGCTGTACAAAGTCATCGTGTAGAAGATGCAGGGCGTGATGATGAGGAAGATGTCGGAGCAGACGACGGGCATGATCATGAAGATGATGATGCCGGCAGAGCAGACGACGCTGGACCATCGATGGGCTGGGTGCAGGACCCTCATATTCAAGAGCTGCTTCTCAAGCAGACGGATAACGCAAGAGCTGCCGCCTGAGAGAAAGCCAAGATGGATCAACTTGAGTTAGACGCGGTTACTCCATTGTATGAAGGATGCAGGCCCGAGGATACCCGCCTGAAAGTAACGCTCATGGCTCTGGAGATGAAGGTAAAACACAAAATGACCGACGCATGCTTCGACGAGAACATGTCATTCTGGCACGAACGTCTTCCCAAGGGGAACAAGTGCCCGACCAGTTTGGAGGAGGCGAAGAAAATCGTGTGTCCTCTGGATTTACCGCACGTGAAATACCATGTGTGCATGAACAATTGCATTATTTATCGGGACGAGCACGCGGAGTCTACCATATGTCCGGTGTGCGGCGTCACTCGATACAAGAAGAGGAAGAAAGCTCCTCGAAAAGTGGTGTGGTACTTTCCGATCACTCCTCGTCTGCAGCGGTATTTCGCGGACCCTAAGGTAGCAAAGCTCCTGCGTTGGCACGCGGATAGGGAGGAGAAGAAGCGAGAAGATGACGCAAATGATCCGGAGATAGATAAAAAAGACAAGATGCTGAGTCACCCTAAGGATGCGAGCCAGTGGCAAGCGTTGAACTTCGAAGACCTAGAATTTGGGAACGATCCAAGGAACATCATGCTGGGCGCGAGCACCGATGGAGTCAATCCGTTTGGCAGCCAGAGAAGCACACATAGCACCTGGCCTGTGTTTGTGTGGATGTACAACCTTCCCCCCTGGTTGTGCATGAAGAGGAAGTACATTCACATGAGTATGCTAATCGAAGGACCGAAACAACCAGGGAACGACATCAATCTATATCTGGGGCTGCTGAAAGAGGAGCTAGACACGCTGTGGAAAACGCCAGCCAATACGTGGGACGCCACACAGAAAGCATATTTCCCTATGAGAGCCGCGCTGCTCACGACGGTGCACGACTATCTCGGTTACGGATATCTCGCAGGGCAGGTGGTCCAAGGATTTTCTGGATGCGTCAGGTGCATGGATGACACAACGTATCGCCAGCTAGATAGAGATCCCGGGTCTTCGAAAACCGTGTTCATGGGACATCGAAGGTGGCTTCACGACGATGACCCGTGGAGAAAACGCAAGGATCTATTCGATGGTGAAACCGAACCCCGAGGACGCCCGCGTACGAGGAGCGGCGAGGAAATAGACGAGCTGTTGAAAAATTGGAAAGACTGCCCACTGCTGGGAAAGAAGCAAAAGGCGCCAGAGCCGGGAAAGAAGCGAAAGGCGCCAGAGCCGCTGCTGAAGGTATGGAAAACGAGGTCTATTTTCTGGGACTTGCCGTACTGGAAGATCCACCGTGTGCCTCACAGCCTTGATGTCATGCATATCACGAAGAACGTGTGCGAGAGTCTGCTTGGTACCCTGCTCAACATGCCAGAGAGGACCAAAGATGGGCCGAAAGCAAGGGCAGACTTGAAATCAATGGGCATCAGGCAGGAGCTTCACGCTATATATGATGATGATGATGATGATGATGATGATGAGGCGAAGCAGGACACGGAAAGTCGTCGCAAAGGCAAAAAGGCCAAGAAGACCGGAAATGACTACCCTCCCGCATGCTTCACTCTAAGTCAGGAGGAGATCGAGCAGTTTTTCACCTGCCTCGTAGGAGTAAAACTTCCTTACGGTTACGCGGGGAAGATAAGCAGATACCTAGACCTAGCGAAGCTGAAGTTCAGCGGGATGAAGTCTCACGACTGTCACGTGCTGATGACGCAGATACTTCCAGTTGCAATCCGTGGGATCATGGACGCGCACGTCCGTGAAACGCTATTTGGCCTAAGCAACTTTCTCGACGTCATCTCTCGGAAGTCTGTTGGCGTGAGGCAACTCAGAAGGCTACAGGAAGAGATCGTGGTGATACTATGCGAGCTTGAGATGTACTTCCCGCCCGCATTCTTCGACGTTATGGTGCATCTGCTGGTCCATATCGTGGACGATATCATCCAACTCGGGCCGACGTTCCTGCACAGCATGATGCCGTTCGAAAGGATGAATGGTGTCATCAAAGGATACGTTCGCAACATGTCACGTCCAGAGGGAAGCATAGCCAGGGGCTTTCTGATCGAAGAGTGCATCTCCTGCTACACGAATTATCTAGGCATCGAGAACCCCGTTGGTCTGCCCGTCAACAGGCACCTCGGCAGGCTCGCTGGATGGGGTCACCGTGAGGGTCGCCGCGAAATGCATGTCGACTTCGAGGGTCGACTCGCCGACTTTGAAAGAGCAAACCTAGTCGCACTACAACACATAGACGTGGTCGATCCTTGGGTGGTAGAGCACAAAACCTTTATTAAGAAGAGATACAATGACCGAGGCCAACAGAGGACGAACGGAGATATACTCAAAGAGCACAACTCATGTTTCACGCGTTGGTTCAAGCAGAAGCTTCTGTCGTACCCTTTACATGAGGATTCTTCCGCGGAAGAACAACTCATATTCGCCTTGTCACAGGGCGCCGAGCACAACCTGATGACCTATGAGGCGTACGATATCAACGGCTACACATTCTACACCGAGGCCAAGGACATGAAGAGCGATGGTTATCAGAACTCCGGGGTAACGATGGAATCCTACACCAGTAAGGACAAGGACAGATACTACGGAAGGATCGAGGAGATCTGGGAGCTGAGCTACGCTGGAGAGAAGGTCCCGATGTTCCGTGTCAGATGGGCCAAGAGCGTCCTAAAAGAAGACCGGTATTTCACCACCATGGTTATACCCGAAGCCAAATCCAAGACCGCGGGCGCAAACGTCACCGCGAAAAATGAGCCATGGGTACTGGCTTCCCAAGTGGACCAATGCTTCTTCATTACCGACCCGTCAAAGCCCAGTCGTGTTGTCGTGAGGAGAGGCAAAAGGAAGATCATCGGAATGGATGGAGTAGCCAATGAGCAAGACTTCGACAAGTACGGCGACCCGAGAATCGAACATGACGACGATGATGAAGTACCAGCATACACCACAAGAAGAAGCAGGACCACCCTACCTAAAGGACGTCCGTTCCACAGAAGAACTCCATTTGCGAAAAAGAAGGGCAAGAAGATTTGTGAACAGATAGCTAGCTAAGAGATCGATTGTATTTAAATCGTAGCCTTCATTTCTCGATTGTATTTCATGGGCACTTTTTGAACTATCATGAATATTTTTAAATTTCATGGACACTCGATATCGATCCCCCTCCATCTCGATCGCTAGCTATCCCACCTCGCCAGATCCGGTCCCCCTCGCCGCCGAGCACCCCCCGGTCCACCGGCCCCCCGCACCCCGGCGCACCCTCCCCCGCTCCACCGGCATTACTGTTTGATGATATTTTTAAAAAAATTATTATTGTCTTATAAAAAAATTATTACTGTCTTATAAAAAAATTATTACTGTCTTATAAAAAATTATTACTGTCTTATAAAAAAATTGTGGAGCCTGGGAATCGAACCCAGGACCTCCTGGTGTGAGAACTTGCTGCTGACCAGTCGAGCTAGTAGAGGGGACTTGGTGTGGATCAGGTAAGGTGGAAGATAACCTGTTGGCTCGAGCAGAAATAAAAAAAAGACTAATGGCGCACCAGGGTGAGGTGCGCCATTAGTGTGGATGTACTTATGGCGCACCGAGGGGTGGTGCGCCATTAGTATTGTGCCCTCGCCCTCGCCTATCCCCGGCCCAAACCAGCCACTCTCTCCCTCGCCATCGCCCTCGATCCCCTTCCCCTCTCCTCTCCCGACGCCGCTGCCCCGCCGCCTCGACGCCGCCCCGTCGTCCTCGTCTCCGCCCCGACGCCCCGAGGCCGCTGCCCCTTCCCCTCTCCGCCCCGTCGTCCTCGTCTCCGCCCCGACGGCCCGACGCCTCGACGCCGCCCCGTCCTCCTCGTCCTCGCCCTCCTCCTCCGGTGACTGCAGCGCCGCCGCCGTTGAGTTCTCAAATCCTGCTAGGTTCTCTTCTCCCCGTCCCTCTCTCTCATGCGTTTTTCTTCTTCAACCCTAACCCTAACCTGAACCCATTGTACAGCGGCGCGCCTCACTTGAGCCACCCGATCGGGGACTTGTTGACGATTCCTCCGCCTGCCCTGCGGAGGACTAAGGAGCTCTTGGTCTGGGAGCAAGCAGGGTATGTTTCGCCTCTTCCAATCAGAGTGCTTCTTCAGTTGGTCTCAACTACTGATGCTAATGTTAGGTAGCGCCTCACCTGCAGCAATTGTTGCATCATCTGTTTGTTTACCTCACAACTATCAAGAGTGCAAAGTAGATGTTGATTCATAAATATATTCATAGTCACAAATTGATGATGATTAACTGCCAGCCCAACTGGAATCATAAAATGGACTGCACATATAAACTAGTATTGGGCACTCAGATTCAAAGAAGAAATTGCAAAGTTCTTTTGGATTCTTGTTTATAAGATAACAATGGTCAACCATTAGTCCTAGTCTCTTTCTTCTGTCCTGCCTTGTACCAAATGCTCAGGGATCCTATCGTGTATTGTATTGTAGTGGGAATGTCGCAATTATTATTGTATTGTATTGTATTGTCCCCCTGTAGTTTGTACTGCCCCTGTAGTTTGTTTGTAAAAATATGAAGTACTTCTTGCTTGATCGATCACTGTAGGCCCCTTATCACTGTAGTTTGTTTGTAAAAATGTTACTGCTGCTTGTCATTTTAGCAATCTTGCTTGTCATTTGATCGATCACTTCTTCTGGATCCTTATCACTGTAGGCCCCTGTAGTTTGTACTGCTCTCGGGTCATCAAGAACGTCCGGTGCCGGTAGCTCAAGTAACCTGAACTCCTCACAGCAGAGTTTCTCCATATGTAAGCTTGCTGCATATATGTCATTTCAGGGAGAAAAATACAAAGATGAACACACTGCATTAGATTTGTTTAAAGAATACCACTACAGCAACTAGAAGAAAGGGTACAACAACACCATACAATCTGCAGTTGTAAGTCAGGGTTTGAAGAGTGCTAACCATGTCACAATGCTTACTTTTTTCAGTAGATCCTGTAGTACAATAATCAGTAATTATAAAGTCATACTAAAGAGAGGTAGAAGAATAATGTGACTTTGAAACAATTGAGCACATATCACTTGGCAACGGTTGGATGATTTATGACACTTCCATATCATATCTTGCTACATGGGTTCGATTTATTTTATCCATTTTGGGCAGTTTTCATGATGGTGTATTGTGTATGGCCTTGCTATATTTGATTCCATTATTTCTTAGAAGATTACTTGAACCTAATCTTTTGCATAATTAGATGTCTTCATCTGTACATCATATACATACATGTGATCAAACCAAGGGAGATCATGTTTGTTTGTTGCTTGCATTGCTAAAAAACAGTAGCTACAATTTGTAAAAAGCATGTTATAGAAACTTTGCCATGTTATAGGAACTTTTATCTAAGAGTTTGTTACTTGCATTGCTAAAAAACAGTAGCTACAATTTGTAAAAAGCATGTTTGTTGCTTGCATTGCTAAAAAACAGTGGCAAATTTTTATCTAAGAGTTTGTTCTATTTGTATTTATCTAAAGATTAGCATGGCAATTTTCTACATGGCACAATCTTTTAGCATGGCAAAATATAGGATGATAGCATCCTAATTTTTTCATATGGCAAATATGAAGAAAAGCATCAACCTATACCTGAGGAAAAAATCTGCAGCTAGTGACCTGTGCAAAAAACAGAAAATTAAAAAATCAACGGCTAATATTAACTCAGTAGTGTCTTAAAATTTCTCAATTTTGTTTGCCAAAAAATAACCTCTGGGTGTAATGAGCAGATAATGAAAAACATATTTGTGTTTCCAAGTAAATACAGTACCTCCTGTTGTAACTGCTGAGTTCTGAGACATCACTCTTTTCTTTTAATTTTCAGAACATTTACAGTCTTGCTCACTACTTTTTATGATTGATTTGTAGTTTTGTTACAGAATGCAGTACCTTGTATCACTGTATCATTGTAGCAAAAGTACTGAGTTTCTGCTTGTGTATCATTGTATCACTGTATCACTATATCACTTGGGCATGAAATGGTTCCAGAAACCAAAAGCCTGTTGTACATTATAGCCAGATGATACTGCTTGGTGTATTTTCCATGTTGTGATGGAGGCCTTTTTTGCCTTGTCCACCCGAGAGGCCCTTGAGTTTGCCGGAATGTCGATTAACTTCCGTTCCGGCAAATTCGGGTACTCCATATGTCCTATTTTCAGGAAAGGTCATGCTGAAATTTTCCGTGAATTTTAGCATGACTTTGCTAAAAATAGGACATATGGGGTACTTGTGACTAATGCATGGGCCAGGGTATCTTAGTAGTTAATTAAGTAGGATCAAGTGCCCCGGCGTACTTGTGACTAATGCTTGGCTTTTAGGGTGCCTCGGTGTCGATAAAAACCGAAATGATGAAAGCTTAGGCTTTTAGGGTGCCTCGGCGTCGAAAAACCCTCAATGATAAAAGCTTAGCTTTTAGGATGCCTCGGTGTCGACAAACCCTAAATGATGAGACCATGATCTTGTTCCTTGACAATAACCAACTTTTTGACCAAACTTTGTTCCTATTTAGAGAGAAACATGGCCAACAACGATGAGGCCGGGGGTTCGAGCGTCAAGCCATTTTGGATGCTGTCCCAGGAGATGGAGGAACAACCTCACTTGTATGAGGACGCCGCCTTCCCCACCGATCCTGAGACCACTGATGGTACCGCCGAGGATGACCCCACTGATGCCACCACTGATGGTGCCGCCGAGGATGCCACCACTGATGGTGCCGCCGAGGATGCCACCACTGATGATGGCGGCGCACGCACAGATGGCAGCCAACCGAAGAGGCAACGGAAGGACCGGCGCTCGACCGTGCTCCGCACCCTCAAGGAGGAAGTTACTGAAGTGGACTCCAACGGGAATCCAACGGCGCCCGAACGAATAGTCAAGGGGTACTCGCTTCAGCTCGGGTGCATTCTCCGGAGCACCGTCTCGATCAACACCGAGAACCTGAGGCATCCTGACCGAGGGAATTTGCGCAACCTCCTCTTCACGAAGCTGCACGAACGATACAAGTTCCCCGCTGAATTTGAAAACACAAGCCTCAAAGGGAATAAAGTGAACAATGCTGCCCTCACGAAGATGAGCAAGGCCCTGTCTACTTGGAAAAGCAATGTGAAGAGAATGGTCGAGAAAGGTGAGAGTTATGAGAAGATCAAGGAGAAAAATCCTTCGATCACCGAAGATGACTACAATGACTTCAAGATCAATTGCTCGAGCACCGCAAACTCCGAATCAAGTAAGTGGGGGAAAGAAATGTGGGAGCTGAACTTAGGGGAACACACACTCGGTCCCGGCGGTTACAGAGTGGCGGAGCCTATATGGGACAAGGAGGAGGCGGACCGTGCCGGGCAAGGCCTACCGCCCCTCTTCGATAAATACGGTGACAAGCAGACCAGGAACTTTGTCAGGGCCTGGTACAAGAAGAACTTCATCTGCTGCACTACACCTTCGTTCAGCTATTTTCGCTGAGTATGGAGATGCGGATCATTCGCGACAAGACCCCGGACATCGTGATAGTCGACCCCTTCTACATGCGTGCCATGATCTTGGGCAGCGCTGGGGACCGGCAAGTCGCGAGTTCTTACCTCGAAGGCGTCATTCTGGCAAACCAAGATAAGGACAACTTCCTCGTGCCTTACTTTCCCGAGTAAGTCCTCCCCTCAACCGCCCCGTAACATATGAATTCTTAGATTTCGATCGTTTTTCTTTTAACATTCCGTGTTTTCTGCAGTGACACACATTGCACGCTCATCGTCCTAAGCCCCAAATATTCCATGGCCACGTATTTCGACCCGGACCGTCAGTCGAACGTAGACTACACAAATGTCAAGAAGGTTCTTGATGATGTTCTCCCCGGCTACATCAAATCTGGAGGCACCTTCACCAGGCCTATTCGTAAGTATGGCAAGCACGTGTTCTCCCACAACACGACGTTCTGCTGCGTCAAGCAGCCGCCTGGCGGTCAGAAGGGTGCCTACTACGCCATCCATCACATGCGGGCGATCATACGGGACCATCATCAACTACTGCTACCGAGTAGACTCAAAGATTGGGCCGCGAGCGTGTCGGCAATCCAGGACGCGGACATCAGACAAGAATTCTTTCGCATCCAGTCGGAGTTTGCGGAAATCATCCATCAAGATGTCCTTCGTACCTCGGGGCAATTCTACCTCAGAAATCAACCGTCCAACAGTGACATCGACACAATCCTACAAATGCAGGCTGACAACGCCCATGGTTTCATGACTCCCACGATAGACGGCGGCTTCATCCACGCTCCGGTCCCTTGAGTCGAGTCGAAAGCAGTGATGCTGTGTCTAGTTCTGAAACATCGATTGGCTCATGTTGTAATTAAACTTTAATGAACTTGTAGTATGTCTCTTTGGTTTCGAGAGTCCTTCAACTTAGATGTAATCGATGCTATTAATGTCTTGCTTTTCTCTTCCGATCGTTCTGTTGCATACTTATATATTGCTTATGTATTGTCTGTGAATTGGTACTAACGTTTCGTTTGGCTACTGCATAGCGATGCCGTGGTATGTCGTGTACAAGGGTAAGGTTCCCGGAGTCTACGACGACTGGGAGGAGTGTCGGAGACAGGTTCACCGATTCAGCGGTAACAGTTACAAAGGGTACGCCACTAGGGTCGAGGCCGAATCTAGATATGCCCGCTATCTAGCGGGAGAGGGGAGGGAGCGTTGGAGGAACCGGATGAAGATGAGTTTCATCGTGATGATGCTCATCGTGATGACCGCAGCTCTCTTCTATGTGATGGTAGTTTAGATGATCGATATCGACTTGTAATGTGAAGACAAACTCGCGGTCTCGAGACTTGTAATATAATGATTCATACTTATACATTTTGTTCGGTCTTTTCAATTCGGAGACTAATATGATGAATTGTATTCGGAGACTAAAATGATGAATTGTATTCAGAGACTAATCTTTTATTGTATTCGATGAATCTGTTGTTGATGTGTGCTGTCTATATTTTGTCCAATTATACATTTTGTAACCTGTGCAAAAAACAGAAAATAAAAAAATAAAAAAACCTAATATTCATACTAATGGCGCATCACATCATAGTGCGCCATTAGTATGCCAAAGGATACTAATGGCGCATCACTAAACAGTGCGCCATTAGTATGCCGAAGTTACTAATGGCGCATCCGTCTGTAGTGCGCCATTAGTATGCCAAAGCACCTGGTATACATGGCCCCCTGGGAGGCATACTAATGGCGCACTGTAGTATATACTAATGGCGCATCTGGGGTGCGCCATTAGTATACCAGATACTAATGGCGCACCAGTGGTGCGCCATTAGTAAAATATACTAATGGCGTGCTACTAATGGCGCACCACTGATGCGCCATTAATGGCCAGATTAGGTGCGCCATTAGTAGTCCTTTTTCTAGTAGTGAAAACGGCGCGGCCGGGTCTTTTCCCGCGCGATATGCTGGGAGGTTGGCTTAGTTGGGTTTTTTAGGACGAGTAATGCTACACCTACGTAATCCCAGTTACGTAATTAACGTAATGTGAAACGTGTGAGCTGTTGATTGTAGATTGGGGGGAGGGAGGGGCCCATCACCATGTATATTATTGTGAAAGTTCATATACACCGGCCGAGATTAATGCAAACACGGCAGATTTTCATTACATTTCGAACTTTTATAGGACAGAAAAATAAAAGAACCCGACCCTAAACCTATTCTATGGCGGCGACCGACGTCCTCCATCTGCGATCTCTATGTACGGGGGCAGGGTTCAAGACCCGTGAAGTGAAGGTGCGGTCTCCGGCGAGGAAGAGTAGAACACGGGATACGGACCGGCCAGTTCGCACACCATGCCCGGCCGCCTCCCATGCCCTACTCATCCTCGGAGGAGTCCCCGACCTCGGCGGTGCCGGACGTTGGATGGCGGCAAGTAGGACGCGTGGCTGACGGTGCTCCCGTTGTCGGCCGCCAGCGTGGCCACCGCTTGTGCGGTCGCGTCCGCGTCCGGCTCCGCCACTATTGCGTCGAGAGAGGCGACTTGAGCGAGGGCGGCGACCTCGAGCTTCATCCCCGATGACAAGCTCTCCCGCAGAGCGTTCGCACTTGCGGTCATGGCGAATGTGGTGCCAGGTAGGAGGACGATGGGCTATGGTGTGGAGGTTAGCTGGGCGTTGCCGCTTGAAGTAGCGCATTCCGGTGAGGCCAAGCGTCTGGGTGCGTCATTAAGAGCATGGTTAATAGTATAGCCAGCTGCTGGCTATAAGCCAGTGCCATGTCATCTACAACCCATCTTATAGCCAACATGTAGAATAGTAGATCAAAAGAGTGTACTACTTTTTTATTATGTGGCCCACCTTTCATTCTCACAAAGTGCGTAGGAGCACGTGCTAGAGCTGGCTCTTCACGAAGAGCCTGCTTACCTTCTCTCTCCTCTTATCTTTGCTCCAACTAAGCATAAATATACTAGTTTATTGCTTATAGCCCGCTGACTCAACTCTAAGATACTTGCTCTAAGTCGTCGTAGTTGGTTCCTCAGGCACCGAGCCTCTTAACGACGACATACGAACGGACAGCATGAATGCGGGCAGCTGGCACCGGCTGGGAACGCATGGCACGATGGCGCGAGGGACGAGGGTTTTGGTGTGCCAGGGTAGTCAGCTGCAGTCGTGGCAACGTTGGAGATGCCCTTTGCTCACATGCGATCCCCGCATGTCATTGAAAAAGCAAGACGACCCGGCATGGTCTCAGGTCCAGAGGATGCAGTTGGCCACGCTACACCACTCTGCGGACGCGTCACGGCACCCCGTGCATCCTCGACGAGCCGGGTGTTGGGGTGTGTCTGGATTGTGGCCAAAGTGCACCTTACCAAAATTTTGGTCATGACCCAAAGATTGGTCTTTGTTTGGATGGTTGCCATTTTTTGGCATGCCAATGAACTCTAGCCAACTCTAGTTCATTTTTCTTGCCAATGTCGGCCAAATCATGGGCAACCAATACCTCAACCAAAATTTTGGTCATGACCCAAAGATTGGTCTTTGTTTGGATGGTTGCCATTTCTTTGGCATGCCAATGAAGTCTAGCCAACTCTAGTTCATTTTTCTTGCCAATGTCAGCCAAATCATGGGCAACCAATACCTCAACCAAATTTTTGGCTACCCAATGCTTTGATGGGTAAACCTTGGGCACAAACCAAACATACCGTTGGTCGTGCCACAGCACTAACGCCACCCTCGGCACACTGAAACCGACCGTGCTATCGACGATATGAGCGTGTCGCTCACCGCGGTCGCCGTGTCCAGAGGCGGTGCGGGAGCTGCGCCCCGTTGTTGGCCCCAATGACCCACATGAATGGTTGTCGGTGGCGAGGAGGTCGTGGGCCAGCTCCTCCATTGGACTAGTCTGCGCTACGTTGTCCCGACGGGTGTGCCCCACATGTCGGTTTCCCTGTTTTCTCGGCCATATTCGAGCGTCAGTGCTCCGTGTTGCGCATTAGGCCTTGCACTATGTAGGCCAAGCGAGACAACTTATTGTTTATTTGAGCCGTTCAAGTATAATCATGTGGCATTTGCTTATTTCTCATTCCTCTCCAACCCTCTTCTCCATCGATCATGTCGCCCTCCAGTCGAGTCCATCTTCCCGCATGCCTCATTTGAACATTGCGCCAAGTATCATTCGCATGTACCCACCCTAGTCCTCTTTCAATAGACTCCGGACCCCGAGATGAAATCGAGAGGGAACGACTGGGGGCATGTGATACCTAAGGCGGATTCAAAATTTTGAACCGGTGATCATAGCATCCGCAAATCATATATAAAGGTATTCAATGTTCATTTCATTTTTGAACGTACAATATACTCCCCCTATCCTTTCTAGTTTACATATAAGTTTTATGTGTAGTCAAAGTATCTCTACTTTGATCAAAAAGGTATCAACATTCAACAACGCCCAATCAATATTGTTAGATTCGTACGTACTCCTAGATTTGTACTCGAGATGGTTTCCAATTTGACTATTGACAAGATTAATAGTACATGAGATGTATAATGTGAAAATTATATCATTGGAAACTCCTTTCACATACGAATTTGACCGTATGCTTTGTGTAAGTTGCATGTCATATATTATTACTCTAACATTTGGTCAAAGTTAGCCTCAAAAAACGCATTAGACCCTGTATGCTTTGTGTAAGTTGCATGTCATATATTATTACTCTAACATTTGTGTAAGTTGCATGTCATATATTATTACTCTAACATTTGGTCAAAGTAGTATAGTGGAAGTGGATCCTCTGACGTAGGTATCCCTGCCTTACCCTCCCTTTCGGTCACTTACTGGCGGACCCCATGCTTGCTAGGCCCCGCATGTCAGTTACTCAATGGGTTCGGCCACGTCAGGGGATCCTCATCCGTAGTATACTCCCTCTGTTTTTATTTACTCCGCATAAAACGGAGGGAGTGGTGGTATAATAAATGACGCGGGCGGGGGAGGGGGAGGGACGTCGGTTTGCTCTCAACTGCGGTCCCACAAGCGAGCGAAAACGCAAGACGAAGCGCGTTCCATTCGGTGAGCGACGTGGAGGGTCCAGCGTGCCGGGCTGCAACGCGAACGCGACAAGAGCGACGTACAGTCAAAACCGGTTGACCGGTCGTCACCGGAACCACTATTCACACCAGAACCTTCGCTGCTCGGCCTACGCCAGCCACTGCCCTAAAACCACACCAAATCTCCAGCCCATTCCCCCACCTTTCGATCCCCTAGCCCGCATCAAGCGTTCCCTACTTCGCCGGAAAGCCATGGTGCACCGCAAGATCACTTACTACAAGATGCTGACGCCGGAGCGCCGCGCAGAAATCGGGGCGGCGGTCGGCGCCACAGACCTCCGTTCCCAAGCTCGCTTTGCGGCGGGCCAATCCCCGAGTTCTCTGGAGCCAAGCTACGAGCAGGAGGAAGCCGATCCAATGTTCATGGCGGAGGTCGCGGCGCAGAAGGCCCCTGATGGGTATGAGACGATGGACGTCGACTTCGTGCCGGCGTCTGAGTCCCCCGTGGTGCAGGCAGACCAGCGGTTTAACATGGCGATACTAAAGGAGGACCGGGAGGCAGAGGCTCAACTCGATACAGAGCGCGCGCATGCCGCTGCCATCGAGGCTCTCCTGCAGGCGGAACCGGATGTCGTGGATGTGAACCGGGCGGCGGAGGCTCAACTTGAGGCGGGGCGCGCCGATGCCGCTGCCATCGAGGCCCTCCTGCAGGTGGAACCGGACGTCCTGGACTTGAACCGGGCGGCAGAGGCTCAACTCGACGCAGAGCGCGCGGATGCCGCTCTCATCGACACCCTCCTGCAGGCGGAACCGGACGTCCTGGACTTGAACCGGGCGGCGGAGGCTCGACTCGGTGCGGAGCGCGCGGATGCTGCTGCCATCGAGGCCCTCCTGCAGGCGGAACCGGACTGTGCTCTCGTCCGTGCAGACCGCCCGCACGCTCCACTTGAACGAGTAACTGGAGGCCGAGGAAAACCACGGTGCGGAGACACACGTCGGCAGCGACGGCTGGTTCGCGCCGGCGGCCAAAGACGACGAGGCCGTCTCTTTCCGCGAGCAGTGCTAGTTTTTCTTTATGTTGTTGTTTTTACAGATCTTTTGCTGTGTAAAAACATATATTTGTTATGCAAGTCGCTTGACTTGGGCCAGTCTACCATTTCAGGCGGTTGGATGAATATCCTACGTATACTAACCCTTCTTTCCTTCTTCCTCACCTCTTCTTCTTCCCCAATAGACCACCGCACGGGCCGTACGGATACTCCCCAACATGCGGTTGGATAAACATACTCTATGAACGAAAATTATGTGTCAGCGATAGGGTTGCTGAGTTCGGTTTGTTCACATGCGACAGCACGTGTCAGTGAGGGTGCATTCCCTTGGTTGGGTTTGCGGCGTGCAGGAGCGACTGTGTGAGGGTGCGGTGCGACCGCGGCGTGCTGGAGCGACCGTGTCAGGGTGCGGTGCGACCGCGACAGCCGTGCGCAAGTGTACCTCCTTCTCATTTTGAAAACTTTAGGCAAGCTTGGCAAAAATGTGTGGCAAAGTTTGGCAATGCAAGGCCTAGACCCAAACAGGATAAGTACGTACGTACTAGGAGTACTAGTGTTAAAAAGAAAGGCAGGGTTTTCCTTCGCGGGATTTAATCGATACAAATCCTCATTTCACGTGTCAATTAATGCGTATTTTTTTCTCCAAAGACCAAAGAGCTAACCATCTCACTCCTCATCGCTTGATTAATGCAGCGCCATGCAAACCAACCTTCTCACTTCCCCATGCATGCCGGGGATATTAATGTCCTTGGTTGCTAACCCCATCAATTTTGCCTCGATTAGTGTTAGTGGCCCTTTGCAAATTGTAATTTTGATATACTGGCCTTGTGTACAAAAAAAATGGAGGTAGTAACTATATTTGACTTCCTTCCCCATTGCGGTGACGTCGACAATATCTTTTTTTGGGTGGTTTGGCGAAGTGCGTTCGACGGAGAACACCATTGAGGGAGACCACGGTAAGTCGTTCGCAAGTGCCGCCTGCAAGCCGAGACAACCGCCTTATTTGCATCCAGGAAGTCCTTTACTAGTACTACTAGGAGTACTAGTGTGGTGAGATGGTTTCTCGAAGAAGACGATGGAGAAGCGGAGTCAGCGAAGAGTGAAATGATGGTTGCTTCGTCCGTGCTTTTGTGATTTGACGCCTCACTGCTTTGTGATTTGTGATAGAAGGGACAGGGGAGTAGACTCTGTGCTCTATACTGTACTACATGCGTCCAAGCATGGGAGAAAGAGGAGAGACGTTGCATTTTTCTATTCCTTCAATCAATCAATCAGGGAGCTTCGGTTCCATCTTTTTGGCTTTGGCAACACCGTCCACAATGGTTCCCACGATGCCAAAAGCTATTTTCACATTTCGCTACACATTGTGGATGCCCTTAACCGTACCACTTGGTTTTACTCCTGTGTGCTATCTATACAAATCTCAATTATATTGATCTAAAAAATTATAGAATCAAGATTAGTAAAAAGGAGGTGATTTTGCCATGCGGATGGCGGGGGAGGTTTCTTATTTGAGCAATGCTACATCCACGTAATGGTTTACGTACAGTTACGAACTGATGTGATGTGGGACTATTTGATTGGATTAAAGGAGAGGATTAGGCCCACCCCACCTGAAAATCAGGGGGCATATATAGATTAGATGGAAAGTATACGTAGCAGCTACGTAGCCCTTTGTAAGTCTAGGATTGGGCTTCTTATTTGCGGAGGACGTTGTCCTGGCGGTTTTCCAACATGCGGTCACATGTGTCAGTGCTTTACCAAGCCGATCCGCGTCCCACATGAGGCAGAACAACGGCAGAAGCAACACGTGGTTAAGTTGAAGAAGATGAGGCAGAAGCGGATTCAGCAACGAGTGAAATGATGGTTGCTTCGTCCCTCCAACTTAACGGCGGGAAAGGTGCAGCTTGTGATTTGACGCCTCATTGCTCATTACTACGCCGGCGCCATGACTGGGGTGCTTCACCCCGGCTGCTCTGCACTGTATTCCAGTATGGCACGTGGACCCGGTAGCTTGATGTCCCACATGTCGGCGAAAGGGACTAGAAGATTTATGAAAGCGAGCGCTCCACTCTTACGACGGAGGAGTAGACGACACGACGGCCCAGTGAACTGTCCCTTGTAGTACTGTATAGTACTATAGTTTTGCTGTTTCGCATGATCCATCGATACAAACCCGATTAAACAGGAAAGGGCGGGATTTTTCCCGCGCGGTAGATGATACTGGCCATACATTTCAAAGGCAATTTTAATGTATGCAAACTAAATAATTATAAGTAACAATATGATATCTAGTAAAACTAAAAACACATACGATTTATTGTGTTAGAGTGTAGTAGTAATGCTGTATTGCATAGTTGTTAGACATAACATGCGAGAACGTGTAGAGATGTAGTTTTGGAGGGCCTACAGAGAGAAAAGCGTAATACAGTCACCGAACTTCAGAATAAGCTGATTACGGTCACTATATACGTTTTGCGGTGATTATACGGTCACTTGCTCACAGTTCAGCATCGGGTTGCACTTTGTTGACCGGCCAAATAGTCTGCGTGGCGCCATGTTAACTAGTTAAATTGACCACGTTCCTTGTGGGTCCCACCTGTCAGTTCGCATAGGCAAAAGGTCAGATAAACACAAATTTACGCAGGCGCGACAAGGCTCCAACCCGTGCGCGGGAATCACCTGGTTGTGTATGTGTCTGTCAGGGCCTGATGTGTGCGCATGCACGTGTAGGTTGAGCACTTGAGCGTGAGAGTGTGTGTTGGTCGTGTGGTGTACTGGTGTGTGCATGCATGCGTGCGTGTGTGCGTGTGAGTGTTGCGTGCGTGCGTGTGAGTGTTGCGTGCGTGCGTGGCTGCGTGTGTACGTGTGAGTGTTGCGTGCGTGCGTGGGTGCATGTGTTTGTGTGAGTGTTGCGTGGATGTAGTTCGTGTGCATGCGTGCGTGTGTGTATAATCACCACACCAGCTCCTGTGTGTTAAAACAGATGGCTCAGCATACCAATACAAGGCCACCTTGTCTGCTGTGCCCGCGGTCATGACTTCGAACCACCGTCCAAATATTTTTTTGTCGTTTGTTTTCATTCTTACTAGCAAGATGCCCGTGCGTTGCACGTAACATCAAGATGCATTTGTATGACTTGTTTATCTTGTGAGAGAAAAGGATGAACGAGGGAAGGCCTTATTTGCCAATTTGGAGAGGTGTGTGGGTACCTTTTTGCAAAATTGCCATAGTTTCTTTCCTATTCGTCAGATATAAATCAGACGGCCTATATTGCAGGATGGCAGGCACACCATCATCACCAACTCTGTTTTTTATAAGAGTGTATTTTATGTATTTTATAAGAGTGTAGATGTAGAGTAGATACAAGTCGACAGGTGGGCACGATGGTAGTGAGATAATGTGATGCAACACTAGAGGTGCCACGTGGAGCGTTTAACTGGTGAACTAGTCATGTCCTGAGCAAATACAGAGTTGTACGGTGAGCCCGTGACTGTATAATAACCACTAAACGTAAATGGTGACCGTAATGAGTGGATTCTGAAGTCCAATGTATGTATCACGCTTTCGCTTCAAATACAATAATCGTCATTGCATATATCGCGAGAGAAAGATGAAACATGCGTGAATTTTCTGGGGGCTTACTTTTAGAGGACCTAGAGATAGTTTTGTGTGCATACGTGAAAGGGGCGTACAGGGGGTGTATGTGATGGAGAGAGAGATGCTCTTCGTTTCTCTTTATTATGACTATCTTTGTATATAGTATAAAAATATACAAATTCTCAGTGCGGAATAAATATCATTGTGGGCACCATGCAATGCAAATTAGTGTTTGTACTCCTCCATATAACTTTGTAATGTTGTATATATGTAGAAACTCTAAAGTAATTTTTTGGCCACACTTTATTCAAAAGGAATGTCTTATGCAAAATAAACGTGAAGAGACGGCTTTTTAGATCAATGGGGTACGTGATGTAACATGTGTGAATGTGTAGTTGATGCATTTGGCGGGGCCTAGAGAGGTATGTGTGTGTATTACGTATTCGAGAGAGGCATGGATAGAGGGGCCGACGGGGGGGCGTGGGAGAGGTAGCACGAGAAATGAGAGTGGTCTAGAGAGAGAGAGACGAATATGACGTCACGACAAGAGATTCCATTCCCTTGAGTGTGTATATGCAAGGGGGGGAATAGAGGCACCGGGAGAAATTTTCTGTGTGTGTGGTGTTTGTGTTAGTATGTGTGGGTGTGAGAAGATAATGAGACGTGGGGGCACAGGGTGTGTCACCGCGTGAGGTCCGGTGGGTCGAGGTGAGGCCCTTCGTTCGGTTCCGACCTGCGCCACATTGGTCGGCCCGTGACGCATTTAGGAATACCCATGGATGACTAGTCGTACAAGACAAAGATAGCAGAATTGTGAAGGACTCTATGTCCACTGACAAAGCCGGCTAGGATTTGTAACCCTGGGTTCTCGGACTAAGGTAACCCCTTTATCTCTGATATTACTATTCATCCAACCTAACTTTAAGGGGCATCCTACAGAATGCTCTGCTAGAATCATACTCGTCGATTAGGAAGAGAGGTGTGAGACAATGCGTGAGAGACAGGCGTAAAGATAATGTGCGTACATGAGACACGTAGGCAGGTCCATGTATATAGAAAGGGTCGATGAGGATTGTGCGTGTGTATGTTTGCGAGAGGAAGAGTGCTTGTGATAAAGGTTAGTGAAAACAGTTGTAAATGGTTACGAGAGGGAGGGAGGGTTATATCTAGAGCATGTGTGCGAGAAAGACACCTCGGGAGAGAGTGTGTGAGCATGTGTGAGAGACCACCGATGGAGAGTGAAACTACACGTAAAAGACTACTCTGCACATTGATTAAAGATATAAATTGTATCCAAATATTAGGATGGGATCATGATATTTGCGATTCACGTAAGGAGCGGTCATTGATCCATCAGACATCTAGATTCTATCGAGTTTGAGCATGTCTATGTTATTATTCGACACAATTGATCCACATAGTTAGTATTTTGAACTCCAGACAATGCATCGCTTTAGCAATCGAATATAAACGTGAGTATAGTTCATGTTGTGTGTGTAAAGCACATTATACATACGAAAGTTACACAATGGACATTATAAATAGCTACCTATGAACTAGCATACATTTGAATTCAACTTAAGGTGGTTTAAAAAAATCGAATTCAACATGAAGTCCATTCAATTATTTGAATTTGATATCATGGCATTTGTAAACCATACCTAAATTATGGGGGCACCAATCTTTGCTCTGATTTTTGTACATAATGGCATATGTAGTCGTGTACAAAATAGATTCAAATTTAGCTCCTCCATTCCAAAATAATCGTAGTTATAGGATTTTCAAGTGTCAAAATTTTAAAAAGAAGCGGATAATTTAATGAGGTTTTCAAAGATACAAGGTCAAATATAACGTTGTCTATTTAGGTCAATCCTCATAGTTCAAGAGTACTCTAAACGTGAATGCTTCTGTTTCAAAATTTCGAACGAAGCGCCAAAAGAGCCTCTAATCGCCCGAAACCGCGTGAGACCAATGTTTAGTAGTACAAGGAAATTACTTTTCTAATAACTCCGACCCATGAAACCTACCGGCCCGACGTCCAAAGGTCTAAACCGGGGTAGGTTTGTAGCTTCATCTAGACGCCACGCAACCGCATCCGAAAAACATTCATACACAATGGCCGCCTAAGCACACATGCGCGCGACCGAAATCGCTCCCGCCCACTATTTGGGACACCTGGGATTACCATCCTACCCCCGACCCACAGTAGGTCCGAAATTTAAGAGGGGGGCAAAGTTTGTACTTTCCCCAAATTTCAAACAAGCGCGTCCCATCTTCTGTTCAAAAAAGCCAAAAACAAGCGCGTCCCATCTTCTGTTCAAAAAAGCCAAAAACAAGCGCGTCCCAGACAGAAACATGGTTCCCCCTACCCGTCCGATTCCACATTCGTACTACGTGGGCACCAAAACTACCTCTCCACCAGCCGCGAAACCCCGGCGTCCTCCGTCCGCCACCCCATCCCACCCATCAACCGCCGCCCTCCTCCATCACGCCGGAGCCGATACCCCGACGTCGTCGTCCACCGCAACCTCAACCGCAACGCCCTCCACGACTAGTAGTTGAAGCTGAGGCCGAGCCATCCGTACCCGAGCCAGTTCAACCACGCCGTCCTGCGCCTCACCGCTGCCGGTCCAACTTCGCCACCCTCCACCGCACCGGAGATGTTCCTGCTACGCCGTCCTTCGCCGCCTCGGATCTGCTTCCCCTCCGCCGACATACGGCCATGGCAACACAGTCAACAATTTGGCCATGGGTTTGTCAAAGCCTGCACCCTCCAGAACATCGGTTTCCCCGGTAAAAAGAAAAAGATCGGCGCGACATGTGGAGGTGACCACACCGGCAACCGAAAAAGGTACTCCTCTTCCCTTATTCATGCAAATCTTACGTTGTATTCATCCCACAGAAGACACTAGTTGACCGCTTCTTCTTGATACTAGATGTTCCGAGTAACTCGCGATGCACAAGGTTTCTCCTCATATACTATTTCACCTTAGCTAGAGGTCCGTCGCCCTCCTGAATTTCAATTTTTGGCCAGTTGATTCACAATTAACGGAAGCATTCCCCGGTGTAACAGGCGCTAGTACGCCTATTACGCCGGGGAAGCAGCGCCTTGGTGTTTATCTTAGGGCGTGTGCGGCCTAGAGCTACTGGCGCCCGATCTGGAGGTCGGCCGGGATTAAAGGGATGGCCTGGGGGCGCTACCAAGCACGGCGGTGGTGTGAGGTCAATGGGAGGGCGGGGCGATGGAGGCTGGGGTCTGGGCCGGTGGTCGCTGGCGGTTCGAGAAAGATCGTCAACAGTGACTGGCGGCAGGTAGACGAAGGCCATCTGCCCGTTCCTTATAGATCGGGCGGTTCATTAAAAAAATCGACTGACCTATTTATTTTCAGTCGACTGTTATCTTAGATATGACCACATGTGGTGGTGTGCTGGAGGAGTACCTGCATTTCCTGTGCTCATATATTAGAAAATCATACGGAGTAGAATCTAATTTTGTTTGCCATGCAATGTTGTAGAGCTATCATATGTCTCCTGTCATTTATTTTTCAGCCACCTGCTCTCTGCTACTTTTACAGTGCACTATTTCTGCACACACTTCACCCTTACTCTCACTTTTGTGTTTTTATGCAAGGGTATTTCAGACTCTGCTTCCAGGAGAGAAGCCAAAAAGAAAAGAGAGAAGTCGCTCCAGCTTCGTGTGCGGGTAGGCAAGACACATTACAGCGCTATAAAGGGTGCAGTGTCAGCAGATGGAGATGGTAAACGTAGCTCTGGAGTTGATGACCTCGCTCACAATGAACCACCATCCCAAGTGCTTGCTTTAACTTCACGGTGTCATATGTGGTTGCATGTTCCATATGGTGTCTAGCTTGTATTCGAAAGGCCAAAGTCGGTAAGATAAGGAAAGATATTTTTTTACATGAACCACCATCTCGTGAGCACGAGAAGACAAATAGCTAGTCAGGGCACTGGCCAAGCCAGTGACAAGCCCAGCAAAGATAGGCATCACCTGGAAGCCAACTAAAAAGCTACGATGGTGGCGAAGCAGCCCGCCTCCCACCAGGCTCTCAGGTCCTAGATGATCATGCTCACCACTCCAGCCGAATGTCTAGCTTGCATTGCTTCCAATTTGGTTAAATTGCATCTGCATAGCTTACACATTATACCTTTGAATATGACATGCCTTTCTGTTTTTGGTACATACTAGTACATCTGTGTATTAACCATGTTCTTACATCAAACTAATGTTCTTGTGTATCCCTCATCAATCACTTATGACGAGGCAGGCATGCAAGGGGACTACTGCTCATTTAAAGAATGCAGCGTCAGCCTCCCGACATGATTCTCAAGAAACAGAAATGCTAGATGAAGATAGTGAACGTAGCTCTGTAGTTGATTACAGCATTTCCCCTACACTAGCATCGCAGGTGCTTGCTCTAACTTGGCAGCGTGATATGTGGTTGCATGGTGCATATGGTGTCTAGATTGTAATTCTTCCAATCTGGTTAAACTGCATGTGCTAGTCTGCTTAGCTTATACATTATACCTGTTAATGTGACATGCCTTCCTGTATTTAGTACATAGTACATCTGTCTATTAAGCATGTCCTTACATAAAACTATTGTTTTTTGTATCCCGCATCAATCAACATGACGAGACACCTTTAGTATATGCAGTGCGATATTAGTTGCATCTTTCATATGATTTATAGCATGCGCTGCTTCTAATTTGTTGAAAGTCCATTTATGATGGGACGCTTTTAACTTGGCAGAGTCATATTGGTTACATCTTTCATGTGGTGTCTAGCTTGCATTGCTTCTTATTTACTGGAATGGTTTCTGCTTAGTTTACACAAACAGTTGTGAACATGCCATGCCGTCCTGTTTTTCGTACATATTCCATCCTGGTATCATGTGTTTGCCTTACATCAAAGTAGTGATTGTCAGTATCATGCATGAATGAGTTCTGAAGAGAGAATTTTATTGCTTTTTCTTGTCAGTTTTACTTGACAATGCAAAATCAATAAAGCGGAAGGAAGTTAGCAAGGCAGGGGATAAAGGTGCTCCTTCCGAACGGAGGGCCTCTACAGTTTCTACTCCTCCACACCCCCAAGATGATTTCCAAGAAAACACATGCATAGACACTCAACAAAGCTGTGTTTATGATGAGCACGTCTCCCCTAGTGCAGCATCACCGGTGCTCCCTCTAACTTGGCACTGTTATATGTGGTTGCATGTTATGTGTGATGTCTAGCTTGTATTGCTTCTAATTTTGTTGAATTCCATCTGCTTACTTTACACATTATACTTGAATAAGACACGTGTTCCTGTTTCTAGAACATACAATATCTGTCTATCACACCATGTTCTTACATCAAATTACTACTGTTGTGTAACCTGCAACAATCACTTATCATAAGACACGTTTGACTTCGGAGTGTGATATAGGTTACATCTCACATTCTTTTCTAGCTTGTACTACTAATTTGTTGAAATGGCACTTATGACGAGACAGTTTTAACTTGGTAGAGTGATATTCGTTGCATCTTTCATATGGTGTCTAGCTTTCATTGCTTCTAATTTGTTGAAATGCCTTCTCTTTAGTTTACACATCATAAGCTGTGAATATGCAATGCTGTGAATATGCAATGGCACTAATGACGAGAGACCTCTAACATGGTAGTATGATGTTGTTTCCATCTTGCATATGATTTATTTCTTGTACTGCTTCACATTTGTTTAAACGCCATTTATGATGAGACACTGTTAACTTGGCAGAGCGATATTTGTAGCATCTTTCATATGGTGTCTACCTTCCATTGCATTGCTTCTAATTTGGTGAAATGTCTTCTTCTTAGTTTACACATCATAGTTCTGGTTATCTCTTCCGTCCTATTTTTCATACATATTACATCCTCCTATCATGTGGTTGTCTAACATCAAAGTTCAGTTCGTCTGCATCACGCATCAATTTGTTCTGAAGAACTAAATTGTTATTCGTTTTTCATGTCGGCTTGACTTAACATGGCACAGAGAAAGAGGAAGAAAGACAGAATGGCAGGGAATGAGAAGCGGATGAGTCTGCAGATTCTGCTGGTACTGATGGTGCAATAGAAGGTCAAAGTCCAGCGGAAAATTCTACAAACACGGCATCCCATGCTACACGAGTTGCAAAAAAAGCCAAACAGAAACAAATAGCTGCCACCAAACAAGCAGAGACAATCCTAGTTCTTGCAACACCTACCACAGTACTACCAGCTGCACAACTTATTCGTGCGTCAACTGAGCTAGCAGCACGTTCCCAAGCTCCCTTGCCACCTGACACTACTTCCCAAGCACTCTTGACACAAGACGAGTTGGGAATATCAGATGAACCTTGTGAGCTTCAACAGCAAGAACGTAGTTGCTGGAGTCAAGTTACAATTGCATGCTTCTTTATATGTAGACTCACAGTTTGATGTACACTAACACTTCCTATGTTCCTTGTTGGACTAGCACCTAGGCGCAAGAGGAAACAAACATCGGGGATAATGCTCGATAGGTTAACTAAATCTAGAGGAGGAAGAATGGAGATCCGTTTTGAGGCAGGTTTAAAAAGGCCACGTGATGCTAGAGAGTCAGCCAAGTTAGTATTAGAGGCAGCGGTTGCCGTTAGGTGTCATGTACGTATCCTCCCAACATGGATTCAGTACAGGAATGACAAATACAAAACCCAGTTCAACACCTTCCTCGGCCATTTATCTGTAAGTATGGTTATGTATGGAAACTAGTAATATCGTCTTGCTCTGTCCCATACTTTCTAGGTTGCTGATAATGAGACTCCCATAATTTTCAACAGATGAGGTTCAAGTTGGATAGCCAAGATGATGCAACCAGACAAGCTTGCACCCATGTTTTCAAGTCTGCTCTGCGACAGTATCGGTATAACTTGAGGAAAACTCACTTTGAAGGCAAGGCTAACAGTGAACTTTCCCAAACATCTCAAGTGGAAAATATATCGGATGAAGAATGGAGGGGCCTTGTTAAACACTGGTCTGCTCCGAAGTATCAGGTACATTATATATATGTGATCAGATCACATGTTGAAGTCCTATTTACGCATGTGCCACACAAATCTATCTTCTTGTAGGTGAACTGTTCAAAGAACAAGGCCAACTGTACGAAAGTGAAATTCCAACAGACGACAGGATCTCGTAGCTATATTGAACACTGTGAGGCTCTTGTAATTAGCTATTGTTTCACTCTTTTCGCTGTACCATATTATCAGATCTATATTGACTTGTTCGAAATGCAGAGGAAAGCCCGCAAGGACCAAAAAGTACCTAAACCAAATGTTGTGGAAATCTTTAAGGACTGTCACACCAGCAAGAAGAAGGGCATGACTACACCAGTCAAAGCCGCTGTTGTAAGTCCTTAATCCTCATGCCTTTTAACTACTACTTACTCTGACTTGTGCCTTGAACTGCATGGTTTGCAGCCAATGTCTATTACTCTTTTCAATTTTATACATAATTGTCTCAGCGTATCATTGCACCTTACAAGGTTTAAAAGAGAGGAGTGATGTTCCGTTGATCTTGACCCGTAATCTAGTTCCGTGCTGGACTTGCCCACACAACGTTACAATTGCCTGTTTGTCTGTTCTCAGTTGTTTTGTGATATGAATGATGTCATACTATGCTTACTGTATTATAAACTTCGTCTCTTTATCCTTAGCCCTCAATATAATGTGAAGAAATAGACAACACATTAACGATGGTACATGGTCATATGTTTGGAACCTGGTTTTATTATGTACTTTGCAATAAAATATAACTAATATTTTACATGGGATCACCAGAATAAGTTCTGTATATAGACCAAAGCTATTTTGTTTGGTTTTGCTGCCTCCTTAATATCTTCTGTTCTGGTACTACTAATGTAAAACTTGAACTTTTCAGCAAGCTATGGAAAAAATGGTGGAACCGCCACCTTCTGAAGGTGGCGAGGCAACTATAACCGCAATGTCAGCTCTTGCTGCAGTGGGTCAGTACCTGTCCACTAACAGTGCCAAAAGCACGTTCCTGCGTAATACTGGGTTGGTTGTTAAGGCAATATCGTCCAAACTGCCTCATGATCAAGATATGCAAGCTCAAAGCAATGTTGTATCTGCGCTCCAGACACAAGTCCATTCCCTAACAGAGACCCTTTGTGAAACAAGGAGAAACATTGCTCAATGTCGTCAAGATATGCATGGTTTTGAAACCAGACTATCAGACATTTTCTATGTTGTTCAGGAGCCTAGGGGAAATGAAGGCGAGGGTTATGGTGCTCCATCGGACAATACAGCCTGAAAACGTAACAGTCAGTTCACATGAACTGAGCTTCTGAACTTCTGGTGGTGCATTTATCTGCTAGACTGTTAAGTTTTATGCCAACCTTCCTTTTGTTATGTAGTTGTAATTTGTTTTGGTGCGATACAAAATTTATTCTTAACGTGCAGCCAACGGCTGAAGAAAACAGCAAGCCATTTTTGTATAGTGTAGGGTGTTCCCTTTATTTGCACTGGTGGCGATCTTTGATGCCGAGTGGATGTAATCTGTGCAATCGTCTTAATAGCCTAGCATTAGTTTCGGCCTTATTTATTTCCTAGTCTTCTTTTTCCCTGGTTTGCTAGTGGCCGCAACTACCATGGGCCATATACGGGCCGTAGGATCCATGGGTCTCCTACGGGCCGTCGATAAATGGGCCTGTAATCGGTGGGCCTCGGGCCGTCGGATAAATGGGTCTACATGGGCCGTAATCGGTCATAATTGGTATCGGCCCAGCACGGTAATAGGCCGTTAACAGGCCGTAGGACAGCAAAGGCTTAATTCTGTCATAGTCATAATGGGTCATTAATGGGCCAGAATATAGGACGGGCTGGAAACGGCACAACGGGTTAACAGGCCATAAACGGGCCGACTCTTGCCATGGGCCGAATTTGGCCCATTAGGGTAACAGGCCAATAATGGGCCGACTCTTGCCATGTGCCGAATTTGGCCCATTAGGGGAACAGGCCAGTAACGGGCCGACTCTTGCCATGGGCCCAATTTGGCCCATTAGGGGAACAGGCCAGTAACGAGCCGGAAGTAATCGAGGGCCGAAAAGGAGCCCAAGAACGTATGGGCCCTCAATAGGCCGAAAGCTAACACGGGCTGGAAACGGCCCATGTAAATCACGGGCCGTTAACGGGTATAAAGAAAATTACTGTTCATTATGGGCTAGAGTCACCGTGGGCCTGTAAAGGGACAAAGATACGAAGGCCTCATATGGGCCGAAAGACGTCGTGGGCCATACATGGGCCGAAAGTGAAATGGGCTGGTGTTATATTCGATGGCCCACATGACGTTGTTGGGTCGATTTCCTTTAGGGCCTAACGGGCCGTGATTTAACGGGCCGTAAAATGGGCTATTTGCAAAGAGACCGTTAACAGGCTTTTCATGGGCCAGCCCGTTAACTTTTGACCAAGTCAAACGGACCGGCTTTGTAAGCTAAATGGGCCAGTGGTGGGCCGTGGCACGTGTCGACATATCATAGGCGCCTATCTGACCCACTGACGAGCTGACACGTGTTTCGTCCGGCCAATAAGAATTTTACACGTGGAAATTTCCCATTGGTCGGGGCTGTTAACGGGTTATCGGATCCAAAACCCGACCCGATAGCTTAACGGTGTTCCGTTACGGTGGATGCCACGTGTCGGTCACCCTTGACGAAAGCACTTCTGTGACGCGCGATTTATCGTCATGGAAGTGGACACTTCCGTGATGATAATTTTGGTAATGTCATGGAACACTTCTACGACAGCACAGGTATGACTATCTTGATTCTATCATAAAATCGTCATGGATGTACATGCATGACAAAAAACGCGACCTACTGTGACAAACACGTATCATCACGGAAGTGTATTTTTTTGTAGTGTATGCTTCATCTTTTTAATTTCTTTCGTGAAAATGATGGAAAGGAAAATTGTGCTCAAGTACTAGAAGAAGAATTACATAGAATGCTTGGCATAAAATATGTGAATGATGAGCATGATTGCAATGTTGTTAGTACGAATTCCTTGAGTTTTCTCCCACTACTATTCATGAGAAGAAATTTGCTGATGTGGAGAGTAATAAAAATTATATGCTTATGCATCATCAAAAGAATGCTTTACGTGATGGTTATATTGTTGAATTCATTCATGATTCCACTGAAAATTATTATGAGGGAGGAACATATGCTTGTAGGAATTGCAATAATATCAAGTTTCCCCTCTATGTGTTGAAAATCTTGAGGCTATGCTTGTTTTGCTTTCCTATGCTAGTTGATTCTTGTTCTCATAATTTGTTTGCTCACAAAATCCCTATGCATAGGAAGCGGTTAGACTTAAATGTGATAGTCATATTCTTCATTATGCTCTCTTTATGTTTCAATTCTTATCTTTTATGTGAGCATCATTGAAATCATCATGCCTAGCTAGGGGCGTTAAACGTTAGCGCTTGTTGGGAGGCAACCCAATTTTATTTTTGTTCCTTGCTTTTTGTTCCTGTTTAGTAATGAATAAATCATCTAGCCTCTGGTTAGATGTGGTTTTATGTTTTAATTAGTCTTTGTGCCAAGTAAGACCTATAGGATCTTCTTGGATGATAATTATTTGATCTTGCTGAAAAAGACAGAAACTTTCTGCTCACGAAAACAATTGTTAAAAATCACCAAAAAGTGATAAAATACTGATTTCAAATGCAGTAGATCAATAATCAAATTATCTAGGTTGTCCTATTTTGGAAGATTTTTCTCAGTTCCAGAAGTTTGCGTTTGATACAGATTACTACAGACTGTTCTGTTTTTGACCGATTCTGTTTTCTATGTGTTGTTTGCTTATTTTGATGAATCTATGAGTAGTATCGGAGGGTATGAACCATAGAGAAGTTGGAATACAGTATATATTACACCAATATGAATTTAGAATGAGTTCACAACAGTACCTAAGTGGTGATTTATTTTCTTATACTAACGGAGCTTACGAGTTTTCTATTAAGTTTTGTGTTGTGAAGTTTTCATGTTTTGGGTAAAGATTCGATGGACTATGGAATAAGGAGTGGCAAGAGCCTAAGCTTGGGGATGCCCAAGGCACCCCAAGGTAATATTAAAGGACAACCAAAAGCCTAAGCTTGGGGATGCCCCAGATGGCATCCCCTCCTTCGTCTTCATTCATCGGTAACTTTACTTGGAGCTATATTTTTATTCACCACATGATATGTGCTTTGCTTGGAGCGTCATTTTATTTTGTTAGTATTTTCTTGCTGTTATTTAGAATAATGTTTTGCATCTCTAGTTTCAATAAAAATTTCAATGATAGCTTTTACTATGCTTATGTTGCAACTATACATGTTGCTGTTTCAAAACAGAAAGTTTACCGCTGTTGCAAAAATTCCCTAGAAAAGTCAGAATGTGATAAAATGTTGAAACTTTTTGCATAATAAGATCTGATAAATTTTCTACAGTGTGGTAGAATTTCATAATATTTGGAGTTAGGGAAGTATGATGAATCTTGCATTCTTTACAGACTTTACTGTTTTGGCAGATTGCTGTTATGTTTGCATTGTTTGCATATATTTGCTTGTTTAATGATTCTATTTGAGGATAGGAGTATTAAATATGCAGAGACATTTAGTATGCAATGTTGAATAACAATTTTTGTGATTTGCTACAGTAGAGAATGATGAGGTTTTTGCATTGGTTTATACTAACTTATCTCACAAGTTCTTGTTGAGTTTGGTGTGGATGAAGCTTTCGAGATTTAGGAAACCGTGATATAAAAGGAATTAAGGAGAAGCAAAAGTTCAAGCTTGGGGATGCCCAAGGCACCCCAAGATAATATTTCAAGAAGTCTCAAGCATCTAAGCTTGGGGATGCCCCGGTAGGCATCCCACCTTTCTTGTTCAACAATTATCGGTTAGTATCGGTTGAGCCTAAGTTTTTGCTTCTTCACATGATGAGTGCTATCCTTGAAATGTCGTTTTATTTTGTTTTTCTTGTTGTTTGAATAATATCCCAAGATGTGAAATTCTTAAATGGGATAGAGTCTTCACATAGCTACATAATTATTTAACTACTCATTGATCTTCACTTATATCTTTTTGGAGTAGTTTGTCATTTACTCGTGTGCTTCACTTATATCCTATGAGTAAATGGTTGAATGATTTGAATGTCATAAATCTAAAATTATATATGTTTCATATGCCTTTCCCATGGGGAGTAGTGCCTTCACATATAAGAAGTAGAGGTGGTAAATTTATTGAAGGTTAGAAAACATTGTATTGGTCACTTGAACAATTCATGAGAGAATATTGAAGGAAGAGAGATTTCACATATAAATGTACTATCTTGGACATATTCTATGATTGTGAGCCCCATTAATTATTTTCAAACCTGAGAAAATTAGTTGAAGTTGGACAAGGAAGACAACATAATGAGTTATGCTTGGGTATATTTGTATCAAAGTTATATTGTAATGGATCCTCTAACATGTGGTGCTTGCTATCTAGAATCCTTTGCTAGCCAAAATATCTGTACTAAGCGGGAATACTGCTTGTGCATCCAAACTCCTTGAACCAAGTTTCTTCCATGAGTGTCCACCATACCTACCTATATGCGGTATTTACCTGCCGTTCCATGTAAATTTGCATGTGCCAAACTCTAAACCTTCAAATAATAATCTGTTTTGTATGCCTGAATCGCTCATGTAGCGACTAGGGGCTGTCAGTATCTTACATGCTAGGTGGGTTATTCTCACGATGAGTGGACTCCGCTCATCATTCACGAGAAAATGGCTGGTAACTGGGGTGCCCAGTCCTATGATCAAAATATCAAAAACAAATTCACAAATAATTTAAACAAAACTCCCCCAGGAATGTTGATAGTTGGACGGCACCCGTTGTTTCGGACAAGCCGTGCAGTGTGAATGTTGGTGGAGGGGGAGTAAAAACTTTACCTTTCTGCGTGGGACCGCCTATAATGTATCTACTATGGAAGATATTGGGAACTCTTGGTCGTTATGTTGACAATGAAAGCATACCTCTAAAATTATTTTCATCTCTGTTTTTGCTTCGAGCTCTGGCACATCTGCAAATCCCTGCTTCCCTCTGCGAAGGGCCTATCTTTTACTTTTATGCAAGAGTCAGTAGTATTCCTTCTCATCCAACCTACTCTTTAGTTGGCAAGCATCATGTGGTGGAGAAAGATCTAAGCATATATGGCCATTCAAATATATTTGAACATGAATTATTATTGTTGACATTACCCTTGAGGTAAAAGGTTG
This sequence comes from Aegilops tauschii subsp. strangulata, assembly GCF_002575655.3. Lineage (NCBI taxonomy): Eukaryota > Viridiplantae > Streptophyta > Magnoliopsida > Poales > Poaceae > Aegilops > Aegilops tauschii. The sequence continues at coordinate 279,318,616 of NC_053038.3, read as the reverse complement.
GGAGGGGAAACATTAAGCCCCTATCTTTTTCTGTGTTCGATGAATACTATTTGTTCTAAAAATATGCTTTGAGTGGTAGCAATCATGGAAGACTAAATGATAGTTGAGTACGTGAAGTTTGCTGAATCAAAGCTCTAACATAGACTCTTCCTGAAAATAAGATGAATTGTTATTGTTTGATGACTAATAACATGGTTTGTTAGTTTTCAAGAAAGCTTATGATCTATACTTTAACATGTGAATAGCTTGTTACTTGATCATGAAAAGTTTTATGAGTTGAGCTACTATTATGACATATAATGATGCTAGAAAAGGTGATTGAAATTACCATCGATCAAACTTGTGCACCTGCTAGCATTCACACTTCATAAATTATTTCTTTTATCATTTACCTACTCGAGGACGAGCAGGAATTAAGCTTGCGGAAGCTGATACGTCTCCAACGTATCTATAATTTATGAAGTATTCATGCTATTATATATTCTGATTTGGATGTTTAATGGGCTTTATTATACACTTTTATATTATTTTTGGGACTAACCTATTAACCGGAGGCCCAGCCCAAATTGTTGTTTTCTTGCCAATTTCAGTGTTTCGAAGAAAAGGAATATCAAACGGAGTCCAAATGGAATGAAAACTTTGGGAGAGTTATTTTTGGAACGAAAGCAATCCAGGAGACTTGGAGTAGACGTCGGGGAAGCTTCGACGAAGCCACGAGGTAGGGAGGCGTGCCCTACCCCCTGGGCGCGCCCCCCACCCTCATGGGCCCCTCGTGGCTCCCCTGACCGACTTCTTTCGCCTATATATGTCCATATACCCTAAAAACATCGGAGAGCAGAATAGATCGGGAGTTCCGCCGCCGCAAGCCTCTGTAGCCACCAAAAACCAATCGGGGGATCCCTCACCGGTGGCCATCTTCATCATCCCGGCACTTTCCATGACGAGGAGGGAGTAGTTCACCCTCGGGGCTAAGGGTATGTACCAGTAGCTATGTGTTTGATCTCTCTCTCGTGTTCTTGATTTGGCACGATCTTGATGTATCGCGAGCTTTGCTATTATAGTTGGATCATATGATGTTTCTCCCCCTCTACTCTCTTGTAATGGATTGAGTTTTCCCTTTGAAGTGATCTTATCGGATTGAGTCTTTAAGGATTTGAGAACACTTGACGTATGTCTTGCGTGGGATACCCGTGGTGACAATGGGGTATTCTATTGATTCACTTGATGTATCTTTTGGTGATCAACTTGCGGGTTCCGTGACCTTGGGAATCTATGCATAGGGGTTGGCACACGTTTTTGTTTTGACTCTCCGGTAGGAACTTTGGGGCACTCTTTGAAGTTCTTTGTGTTGGTTGAATATCTGAGATTGTGTGATGCATATCGTATGATCATACCCACGGATACTTGAGGTGACATTGGAGTATCTAGGTGACATTAGGGTTTAGATTGATTTGTGTCTTAAGGTGTTATTCTAGTACGAACTCTATGATAGATCGAACGGAAAGAATAGCTTCGTGTTATTTTACTACGGACTCTGGAATAGATCGATCAGAAAGGATAGCTTTGAGGTGGTTTCGTACCCTACAATAATCTCTTCGTTTGTTCTCCGCTATTAGTGACTTTGGAGTGACTCTTTGTTGCATGTTGAGGGATAGTTATATGATCCAATTATGTTATTATTGTTGAGAGAACTTGCACTAGTGAAAGTATGAACCCTAGGCCTTGTTTCCTAGCATGGCAATACCATTTACGCTCACTTTTACCATTAGTTACCTTGCTGTTTTTATATTTTCAGATTACAAAAACATATATCTACCATCCATATTGCACTTGTATCACCATCTCTTCACCGAACTAGTGCACCTATACAATTTACCATTGTATTGGGTGTGTTGGGGACACAAGAGACTCTTTGTTATTTGGTTGCAGGGTTGCTTGAGAGAGACCATCTTCATCCTACACCTCCCACGGATTGATAAACCTTAGGTCATCCACTTGAGGGAAATTTGCTACTGTCCTACAAACATCTGCACTTGGAGGCCCAACAACGTCTACAAGAAGAAGGTTGTGTAGTAGACATCACTACCGAACCTCGTAGGTCTACCAGAGTAAGATCCGCACCAGAGTGGTACGGTAATGCTGTTCTGGAAGTCATGTTACTAGACCATGGCGAACCTACGAACTATGAAGAAGCGATGGTGAGCCCAGATTCCGCAAAATGGCTTGAGGCCATGAAATCTGAGATGGGATCCATGTATGAAAACAAAGTACGGACTTTGGTTAACTTGCCCGATGATTGGCAAGCAATAGAGAATAAGTGGATCTTCAAGAAGAAGACTGACGCTGACGGTAATGTTACTATCTACAAAGCTCGACTTGTTGTGAAAGGTTTTTCACAAGTTCAAGGGGTTGACTACTATAAGACTTTCTCACCCGTAGCGATGCTTAAGTCTGTCCGAATCATGTTAGCAATTGCCGCATTTTATGATTATGAAATTTGGCAAATGGATGTCAAAACTGCATTCCTGAATGGATTTCTGGAAGAAGAGTTGTATATGATGCAACCAGAAGGTTTTGTTGATCCAAAGGGTGCTAACAAAGTGTGCAAACTCCAGCAATCCATTTATGGACTGGTGCAAGCATCTCGGAGTTGGAATAAACGTTTTGATAGTGTGATCAAAGCATATGGTTTTATACAGACTTTTGGAGAAGCCTGTATTTACAAGAAAGTGAGTGGGAGCTCTATAGCATTTCTAATATTATATGTGGATGACATATTGTTGATTGGAAATGAAATAGAATTTCTGGATAGCATAAAAGGATACTTGAATAAGAGTTTTTCAATGAAAGACCTTGGTGAAGCTGCTTACATATTGGGCATCAAGATCTATAGAGATAGATCAAGACGCTTAATTGGACTTTCACAAAGGTCATACCTTGACAAAGTTTTGAAAAAGTTCAAAATGGATCAAGCAAAGAAAGGGTCCTTGCCTGTGTTACAAGGTATGAAGTTTAGTAAGACTCAGTGCCTGACCAATGCAGAAGATAGAGAGAAAATGAAAAGTGTTCCCTATGCTTCAGCCATAGGATCTATCATGTATGCGATGGTGTGTACCAGACCTGATGTGTGCCTTGCTATTAGTTTAGCAGAGAGGTACCAAAGTAATCCAGGAGTGGATCACTGGACAGCGGTCAAGAACATCCTGAAATACCTGAAAAGGACTAAGGATATGTTTCTCGTTTATGGAGGTGACAAAGAGCTCGTCGTAAATGGTTACGTCGATGCAAGCTTTGACACTGATCCGGACGATTCTAAATCGCAAACCGGATACGTGTTTACATTGAACGGCGGAGCTGTCAGTTGGAGCAGTTCTAAACAAAGCGTCGTGGTGGGATCTACGTGTGAAGCGGAGTACATAGCTCCTTCAGAAGCAGCAAATGAAGGAGTCTCGATGAAGTAGTTCATATCTGATCTAGGTGTCATACCTAGTGCCTCAGGTCCAATGAAAATCTTTTGTGACAATATTGGTGCAATTGCCTTGGCAAAGGAATCCAGATTTCACAAGAGAACCAAACACATCAAGGGACGCTTTAATTCCATCCGCGATCAAGTCCAGGTGGGAGACATAGAGATTTGCAAGATACATACAGATCTGAATGTTGCAGACCCGTTGACTAAGCCTCTCTCACGAGCAAAACATGATCAGCACCAAGGCTCCATGGGTGTTAGAATCATTACTGTGTAATCTAGATTATTGACTCTAGTGCAAGTGGGAGACTGAAGGAAATATGCCCTAGAGGCAATAATAAAATTATTATTTATATCCTTATTTCATGATAAATGTTTATTATTCATGCTAGAATTGTATTAATCGGAAACATAATACATGTGTGAATACATAGACACACATAGTGTCACTAGTATGCCTCTACTTGACTAGCTCGTTGATCAAAGATGGTTGAGTTTCCTAGCCATAGACATGAGTTGTCATTTGATTAACGGGATCACATCATTAGGAGAATGATGTGATTGACTTGACCCATTTCGTTAGCTTAGCACTTGATCGTTTAGTTTACAACTATTGCTTTCAACATGACTTATACATGTTCCTATGACTATGAGATTGTGCAACTCCCGAATACCGGAGGAACACTTTGTGTGCTACCAAACATCACAACGTAACTGGGTGATTATAAAGGTGCTCTACAAGTGTCTCCGATGGTGTTCGTTGAGTTGGCATAGATCAAGAATAGGATTTGTCACTCCGATTGTCGGAGAGGTATCTCTGGGCCCTCTCAGTAATGCACATCAAGCCTTGCAAGCAATGTGACTAATAAGTTAGTTGCGGGATGATGCATTACGGAACGAGTAAAGAGACTTGTCAGTAACGAGATTGAGCTAGGTATTGAGATACCGACGATCGAATCTTGGGAAAGTAACATACCGACGACAAAGGGAACAATGTATGTTGTTATGCGGTTTGACCGATAAAGATCTTCGTAGAATATGTAGGAAGCAATATGAGCATCCAGGTTCCGCTATTGGTTATTGACCGGAGACGTGTCTCGGTCATGTCTACATAGTTCTCGAACCCGTAGGGTCGGCACACTTAAAGTTCTGTGACGATCGGTATTATGAGTTTTGTGTTTTGATGTACCGAAGGTAGTTCGGAGTCCCGGATGTGATCACGGACATGACGAGGAGTCTCTAAATGGCCGAGACATAAAGATTGATTTATTGGACGACTATATTCGGATACCGGAAGTGTTCCGAGTGATTTCGGAGAAAACCGGAGTGCCGGAGGGTTATCGGAACCCCCCGGGAGAAGTAATGGGTCACATGGGCCTTAGTGGAGAGAGAGAGGGCCCGCCAGGGCAGGCCGCGCGCCCCCTCCCCCTCTGGTCCGAATTGAACTAGGGAAGGGGGGGCCCTTTCCTTCTCCTTCCTTTCCCCCTCCTAGTAGGAGTAGGAAAGGGGAGTCCTACTCCTACTAGGAGGAGGACTACTCCTCCTGGCGCACCCTGCAAGGGCCGGCCGGCCTCCCTAGAACACACAAGTTGATCATTGATCTCTCTTAGCCGTGTGCGGTGCCCCCCTCCACCATAATCCACCTCGGTCATATCGTAGCGGTGCTTAGGCGAAGCCCGGCGTTGGTAGCTTCATCAACATCGTCACCACGCCGTCGTGCTTACGAAGCTCTTCCCCGAAGCTCTACTGGATCGTGAGTTCGTGGGACATCACCGAGATGAACGTGTGCTGAACGCGGAGGTGCCATACATTCGGTACTAAGGATCGGTCGATCGTGAAGACGGACGACTACATCAACCGCGTTGTCATGACGCTTCCGCTTACGGTCTACGAGGGTATGTAGACGATACTCTCCCCTCTCATTGCTATGCATCACCATGATCTTGCGTGTGCGTAGGAATTTTTTTGAAATTACTATGTTCCCCAACAGCATGCATCTAGAGTATTAAGTTCATAAGAGCAGAGTAACGCATTAAGCAAGATTACATGATGTAGAGGGATAAACTCAAGCAATATGATATAAACCCCATCTTTTTATCCTCGATGGCAACAATACAATACGTGCCTTGCTGCCCCTACTGTCACAGGGAAAGGACACCGCAAGATTGAACACAAAGCTAAGCACTTCTCCCATTGCAAGAAATATCAATCTAGGAGGCGAAACTAAAACGATAATTCGAGGAGACTTCCAAAGATATCAAATCATACATATAAGAATTCAGAGAAGAATCAAATATTGTTCATACATAATCTTGATCATAAACCCACCATTCATCGGATCTCGGCAAACACACCGCAAAAGGTATTACATCGAATAGATCTCCAAGAACATCGAGGAGAACTTTGTATTGAGAACCAAAGAGAGAGAAGAATCCATCTAGCTAACAACTATGGACCCGAAGGTCTGTGGTAAACTACTCACACATCATCGGAGAGGCTACGGTGTTGATGTAGAAGCCCTCCGAGATCGAATCCCCCTTCGGCAGATCGCCAGAAAAGGCCCCAAGATGGGATCTCGCGGGTACAGAAGGTTGCGGTGGTGGAAAAGTGGTTTCATGGCTCTCCTGGATGTTTTCAGGGTATAAGAGTATATATAGGCGAAAGAAGTAGGTCGGTGGAGCTACGAGGGGCCCACGAGGGTGGGGGAGCTCCTACCCCCCTGGGCGCGTCCTCCTGCCTCGTGGCCGCCTCGTTGCGTCTCTGACTTCCACTCCATGTCTACTTGGTTGCGTTTGTTCCAAGAAAGATCCTTGCGAAGGTTTCGTTCTGTTTGGATTCCGTTTGATATTCCTTTTCTGTGAAACACTGAAATAGGCAAAAAAACAGCAACTGGCACTGGGCCTCCGGTTAATAGGTTACTCCCAAAAATAATATAAAAGAGCATATTAAAGCCCATTAAACATCCAAAACAGATAATATAATAGCATGGAACGATAAAAAATTATAGATACATTGGAGACGTATCTATTGGCATCATTCAACTCCACCCATCTTTGGTGGACCAAAGCGGTCAACTCAAATGAGCAACCAAACGATGCCATGGCCTATATTCTTAAGCGCGTGTCATGGGAGATTTTGAATGAGGAATGCTCGAGTTTTTCGCAAATTTGCATCTTTGCCTACGTCTGTATTTGGCATTATTAAGAGAGAGGCTAGGTTGTGGTATATCACCGGGGTGAAACACTTAGGGGCAATCATTCCTGGCAATCTCTCTCTTTGCTTAGAAAAATGTGACTTGTACACGCTAGCTAGATTAATTGCCCGCATACCCTTTTTCTACGGCAGGTGAATCGTAGTACTCATATTTTTTGACATCAAAATCGTGGTACTCCTAGTGATGTGACAAGACAGGTACCTACTTGGTCAAGCTAAAAAAATCCATACATTGGGACCGGCCAGCCCGCAGACGGGTAAGTTTCTGTAATAGCCTTCTAGCTTCTATATTTTTAAGGGAAATATCGTATAGCTTCTAGGTGGTTCCCGCAGCTAGGTCAGTGTGGACCTACGAGTCACGGCAGGAGAGGCGAATCCGGCACATGCTAGCCGTTGGATACGTAGCGCCGATGATTGATGAATGGTAGATGTCAATGTAATGTGGGAAATCAACGGCTCCAAGCACCTCAAAAGCGTTTTGGCGGGAAGCTGGGAGGGAAGTGGTAAATCCAAATTCAAAACTGCTACACTATAGTAGTAGAGATAGAGATAGAGAAAAGTCGAGGGCGGGGCTTTTCCCGCGCGGTAGGCGGGGCAATTCCGCCTAGTCGGTTCGACAGAGATGCGAGAAGATTATGGAGTAGGCTGCTGCAAACGTAGGGCTGTGTGATTTGACAGTGAGTTACTGCTAGATAGGTGGGGCCCCATGATTTGACTTGCCATTATCATTTTAACAGTGGCGCTACCGATTCCTGGCCACCTCCATGGTATATAGGTGCCTCTCCCAATGCTCCACCATGTAGAGGCTAGCTCTTGCATGAGGCTGGTCATAGTGGTGAGTAACTTGGACTAGTAACATGCATATGTTACTAGTCTATGTTACTACCTTCATACTGGGTAGTAACACATGGATGGTAACATGCAAGTCTTCATTAATTGAGATATAGACTCATTTTACCTCGGGGTGTTATGTTACAGTAACATATTATGTTTCCACAAGCATCTCTTTCCTCATTAACTCCATGCCACATAAGCAATTTTTTCTTGGGATGTGTTATGTCACTACCTAAGTTACTCCCACTATGGCTAGCCTAAGAGCCCACTCCTCCACTTTTTCCTTGCCTCTTTCCTCCACATATGCAAAAATGCCATGTAAGCGGGCTTAGAGCCCACTATTGTACTTGCTCGTACAGGTGCTAAGCCTACCACATAGGCATAAAGTATAATGTGGCAAGTTAATTAAGAAGAGAGAGACTTGTTTGGTGACCCCAGGAAGAAACCGTGCTAAGCGCGTGTACCTAGGTGAAAAGACAATTTTGATTCTATAGCTAATTAAGTGAAGCAAACTTAGCAACAAAAAACTAAGCACCTATGCATTGGGGACTTGCGTTGCTAAGCCATTTAATGCCCTTACCACCTCATCTAAGCACCATTTCATTGGAAGAGGTCACTCCTTGGCAAATGCAATAAATACTACGAAGAAAGCGATAGAGAGAAGTAAAAAGATACTCTTATAGCCAACCTTATAGCTAACCTTGTTGTATGAGTGACTAAGTGATGACTATGTATGACATGCCAACATCTGATAGCCTAACGCACCATGCTAAATCTCCAAGGGCGCGACCGCGCAAGCGAGGCGACAGTCGTGGTAGGCACGACCATGATACGGGCTGCTGGCAGCCCTTGGATCTGAGATCGAACAGTCGCATGCAAAGTTGCTTAAAATTTGAAGAATAACCCTGCAGGATTGGATATTCACCAATAGGTCTAGAATCACGCCATGCAACCGTTCGATCTCAGATCCAAGGGCTCAGGGAAGCCCGTATCATGGGAGAATAGAAAGCTCTGTATCACCTATAATTTTCCCGATGCTTGACATGACATCGAAAGCCATTTAATTGCGTCGAGTAGACATGACATCTAACTGGGCCCCCATAGTACCAGGCAAGCCACTACCCTGCCGTTCGCATGCTCCACTCAGCATTTTTAAAATCGAAAAACCGTTAGCAGCTCGTTCCTACTCGTCCCTAGACGTCCTTTAACATTACGGCAGTTCGCTCCTAGTCATGCCATCCTTTCACATTACAGCAGTTCCACTATTCCTAACCCTCCTCCCAAATCCATGGCATCCCAAATCTCCAAGATCAGCGGTGAATACAAGGTTAGAATCATCACCGATGATGAGTTCGACGTCATCTACACCCGTTCTTCTGCGACGGTGAAAGGATGCCTTTCTCGCTTCAAACGCATGTTCAAAAACTCAAATGATGAGTGGGTCGCTGGGCTAGATGTTGAGTTCATGACAGCCTTGCCAAAGAGAAGAATCTAAAGGAGGAAGAGAAGATGAAGCCCGCCGTGATCCAGGTTTGCATGCATAACTAGTGCTTGGTCTACCACATATGCCATGCCGACGTTGAGTGTGAGGAATTTAAGAAGTTCCTCGCGGGCGACCTAGTCAAATTTGTTATTGTAGACTTTACGATTGACACAAGAGTCCTGGGTTGGATAGGCCTCGTTGTAGGCAAGCCCTTCGACCTCCAGAAGAATGGGCTTGTGCCCTCCCGTGATCAGCCTTCAATGCTGACCCTGGCAGGAGCCATGGTTCATCCTTCATACGGCAAACTAAAGAAACCTCCGCCCAAGTTTCATCGTCATGCATGTCAGTGGAATGTACTAGATATAGACCACATCCAGTATGCTGCAATGGATGCCTACCTTTGTTTCAATAACTACAAGGGTTGGATGAAGAGCAAGAGCCAAGTGTGTGTTTCAAGCAAAGAAGTATCGGCCAAGAGGAAGAGGGACAAGGACGAAGTCGAGCACGTGGACGAGGAGTCCGATTAAGGTGGCAGTGTCGTTGCTCATGGTGGTTCTAATGAAGTGTCTACCAGATTAGTTGCCTAGTTTAATTTCAGTGGTGCTTAGTTTGGTGTGTTGTGCTGACCCCCAGCAGAACTATGTTATGTTCCTTCTCGTTACTTTAACTCTTCTGTACATACATACTAGTATTTCATACAGTTCATCTGTTAGTTGGTAATACTACCACTCGTTTCTTCACATTATATACGTACAATATATATGTATAGCTAGCAGTTTAGTTGTCGAAGAATTTCAGGGTGCTTAGTTTTATTTGAGGGGTGTGTTCTGCCGGACACCATTATTCTGACTCAAATCATTTTTGCCATGTTACAATGACATAAATACCTATGGAACAACATGCCAGCTCTCCCTCTATCTCACTACAATACAATAAAGTGTGGGGCCTACTTGATCCCAACGGCGTTCTTATTTTCCTGTAAATTATTCGCTTGGTTACTCCTGACAAGTGGGGCCACACTTATCATTGTGAGATGGGGAGAATCAGCTTATTTTTGTCATATAACATGGTCAACGGGTTTTACGTGAAAATACAATGTCTAATGGCATTTTTGAGCAAACATCTAACAGAACGATGGCATTTTTGAGATATCTAATAGCATTTTTGAGCAAGCATCTCATGGATCGATGGCATTTTTGAGTAGTTGTAACTTCTAATGGCAAAACAGAGTAGTGATACACAACTAGTGCATAAATAATAAGAACCCAAGAATTAAATAGGTATGCTAATTTCTTTAATAGAATTTAGCACCCCATTTAAGCACTTACTAGCTTTTTTAATAGTACTATATGCATAATTTGGCGACGAGCGCTCTCTATATGTACCACATTTTTTCTTTAATTTCATATTGTTAGTTTTGCTCCATGGCGCACTCCATCCATACTACTACTGTACAAAAGTATACATTTTTTAAAAGGCTAGAGGGCGGGGCTGTCTCGCTTGGTCGGTTTCATGAGAGGCGAGGGCCTTTGTTCTGATTTGACGGCTCATTACTGCTGGAAGGCGGGGCCTTGTGGTTTGACTACTCGTATAAATGTTGCCGACGACCTGAGGAGGAGCAAAGAACCATGCGGTATACTCAAGTTTTCCGCTGGAGTACTAGTACGACGGAGGAGCAGGAAACACGACAGCCTAGTGCCATATGGCGATAAAAATGATCTAATTTTCTAGTCATCGATCCCACGATCTCGCTCATTGTTAGCATTGTTCTATTACTGTTACGATTCCACGATTCCAGCGAGGCAGCGAGCCCTCTCTTTTTTTCCGTGGCCTTGGTTGCCGCTCCCATGTTATGAGTAGTTCTCGACCTAGAGCTCTGCACACCGGCCATGGCAAGGACGGACGAACAAGAAAGACTTATGAGGAGGAAGAGGTAGAGTGATTTTCGGCTAGGTACTAGTTCCCCTTTTTATAACCTAGTCCTAGCACTAGTACTAGTAAAACCTACAGAGTGGGAAGTGGGAACATGTTCAGGTTTGATACGTACTAGGGTGTGAGCAGGTTTGCACTTAATTACACTTTGGAATGTGATGGGAACAAGCTAAAGATTAATTGATGGTTTTGGTTTCGAGGCCCGTAACGGCTCCCAATAAGTTTCTTGGAACACAAATTTCAAGTACTCCGTACTACTGGTCAAATAAGGTCGCACAAGTTAGTGATGTATAACTAGTCGTACATGTCAGACCAAGCCGATGCGTGTCGCGGGTCCGACCAATCGTCTATTGTTGCGACCGACCCTAAGTATTACACGATGGAGACTTCTAGTTGTGGCTTCGGGTGATTATCACGACCAAGCATTCAAAAACTTGTGATAAATCAATTACCATTTCTTCCAAACGACCAAGTATTTTCATAGGAATACAATACATATAGATGGAGTGATTATCACGGTTGCATACCGCCATGGCGCCGCAAGTTCACTGCAGCAGCAACCGAGTAGGTCACTGCATCGCCGGCGGGGAAGGAGGGCAGCTCACCTCGCCTACGATGCATGCCCAGTGGCACCGCCGCAGCTTGTCCCGCTAGTTGGCTTCTCCTACCGCCCATTTGAACAGTTGGACCGGCTGCTCATGCCATTCCGCAGGCATGCGCGTTCCTCCTCCGCACTTGACTCTGTGAATATGATCTCTGCCATTAGCCCTAGCTCGAAATCAACGTGACGCTGCCAGATGCTGACATCGCTCAGCATCTCTCCCCTAAGATCGACTTGCACCTCCGCCTTGTGCTGCGCCAGGCGCAGCTCCTTGGAACTTCTCTCCAATCGATGCAACGCTTCCTCGATCCGATTTACCCTTGCTTCCCACCACCTGAAACGCAGCCCTGGCATGTCCTCCGGCGCCACTGATCTGTGATTCCAGAGCAATGGATCCCCTCAAAAACACATGTGGGTTTCGCTCAAAGGCGGCAGTGCTGCGGGCCGCAGCGAGAGGGTGGCCCGCCGGATCCTGGGATCTAAGGGATTATCCATGGCGGGATCCGGTGGGCGAGGCGGGGAGGCGAGCCTATGCGCTGGGAGAGCCCTACGAGGCTAAGGTAAATATAGTAGTACTACTCCACTCCATCAATATTTAAATACAAAGGCCACCAACAGTAGCCCTTGCAAAAATTGATCATGCTGCCTGCGTCCTGGTTTATTGGCCACCTTTTTTTGTGCCACTTCTTATGACATGCATAAATATTATGTTACTTAAAAATATGGACAAAAATTGGCACAAAATACGAAGGAGACCAATGGAAGTAGAAACGCATGATTTAACTATTCGCATGCACGCAGTGGAGTACTAATGTCTTTCTTTCTCCCTCACGGCCACTCAATTTGCATGCGCTGTATTAATTGGCCATCAATGAAGTGAGCGATTTTACACGCGTCAAATTATCACATGGGGTGGATCTTCGTACAAAAATGCGTCCCCCCTGTGTACCGGCGTGTGCGTGCGAGGGAATGGTTGCCGGGGCGCAGGGCTGTAAAAACAGCGGGTTTAGAAGATCAACGCGGGGGGAATTTTATCCAGGTTCGGGCCGCAAGCGATGCGTAATACCCTAATCCTGCTTTGGTGTATATTTGGTGTTCTTGAGATCTTGAACTAGCTGCGGTGCATGGGTAGCCCAAAACGTCCGAATCCTTCCTCACTACGCCTCGGGCCACCTTCTATATTTCAAAGGGGCTGCCACAGCGGCACACAGGAGGTGGAAATTGTCTACAGTGTACAAGTTTATCTCTGACATCGTGGGACAAAACACATTAAATGTGCTGCCGACGTGTCCTCTTGCTTTATCGGGGACGGCAAGGAAGCTTGTCCCGTCCGTCGCCACCTCGCCTCGCTTCGACACGCGTCCAAGCAGACAAGGCATGCAGTGCCACGCTGGCTGGCTGGTGCCGCGCTGGTGCGGTGGCAGGGCCTTCACAAAGATCCACGTGCCACCACGCAGGTGCTTGCTTGGTTGGCCTAGGAGCTGCATGCTGCCACGTAGGTACATGCCTAGTTGGTAGGCTGGCTGCTGCGTTGGGACGGTCACGTGGTAATGAAACCTTGGTAAGTGCGGGCCTGGTTTTGGCCCCACAGATGTCCCCGACAAGTGTCTTGCCGGGGCCTGGCAAGGGTCTTGCCGGGGTCTTGTGAGCATCCCCGGCAAAGGTCTTGCGAGGGGCCTTCGTCTTCTGGTTCTTATCTGATCTTGCAGGCCTTCAATCTTCACAAAGATCTACATACCACCATGAAGGCGCCTCCTGTCCGTTGGTTCCAATGTTGTCGATGGTGTTGAAAGTCTCAGGCTCAAGCGTTGTGGTCTTGCCGGTGTTGGATTAGTTGCCCCGGCAAGGCGCTTGCCGGGGCAGCGGAAGTCGTCCCCGGCAAGGCTCTTGCCAGGGGAAACCCACCTTGCCCCTTCACTCTTCGCGCCTCTGGTCTCAGGGTAGCTCTAGTAGCCTTGTTCCTTGCTTCCTCTGCCCCGCCAAGCGTGGCTGCAGGTGTGGCTACAACTGTCTATGCACAAATAAAGCGGTATAGAAGGCCCCTACTTGTGTACACCAACAGGAGTCCTCGGACCTGGGCCACACATAAGCGCACTGTGTTATTGGGCCAGGCCCAGAACGGTGCGCGGGGACGCGTGGCAGAGTCTACTGCGGTAACTCCTTCGTCAGTTGTGCTTTTGCACGACCCGCATTGAATGCCTGACATGGGGGTCGTGCGTGGGATGACCGCAGCATGCTTGCGTCATCCCGAGGTGAATAGTAAAGAGGCGGCTTGCGTCTTCCCTATAAAGAGGGAAAACTGCAGGGCCGCTGCTCATTTACTCTCCCAGCCTTGGAACCGCCGTTCCACGTTTCCCATTACGCCTGCCCCTTTCGCCACGTACGCCGCATGCACGGCGCGGGGTTGGTGACAGACACGCGAGATATGGGAAGGCACGCTATGGATGATACTTAGGCGCCTTTGATTGGACGAGGAGGGCGTTTGATGACCTCGCTTGTTGCCAACTTAATGAGCCGGACTTGAACGGGCTCTTTAGAGGCGTAGAGCCGGTCTTTAGCCTTCCCCATCTGGCTATAAAAAGGGATTCAGGAGGAGGAGGGGGAGGCATCTTCTCGCGTCTTCCCTTTGCCTCCATTCTCCATCCACTGCCATGGCGAGAGGACGTGGCTGTGGCTGATCTTCCGCAGAAGTGACCAGGTCTTCCTCCCGCCAGAGATCCGCGGCAGTCAAGGAAGAGCCAGCCGACCAAGGTGAAGCCCACGCTCGAGGTGGAGGTGCCGGACGGGGCCGCGGTCGGCGAGGCGGTCGAGGCAGAGGCGGGCACGGCAGGGGGCACTCGCATCATCGCCATCTCCGTCACCATCTCCCCCTCCGTCTCCTTCTGCTTCGTCGAGTGGCCATGTCGGGGACACGACACTGGAGTTCATCCTACAACTGCGCGAGCCTCCATGTAGCCGCCTTCGCCTTCCCGAGGCGTTCGCGAGGGTGCATGAGATCGACCAGACACCGAGGCTGAGGCTTCACATGAAGGGGTGTTACAATGGCGACATGTGGGTGAACACAAGGTCCCCTTACCTCATGTAATGCTTCTTCGTTGGGGCTGGAAAACCTTCGCACGCGCCCATTTCTTGATGAAGGGGCACGTTCTCCTCTTCAAGTTAGTGTAGAACGACCTGCTCTCCGTCAAGGTCTTCGAGCGCTCGGGACATAGGCTAGGGTGCTGCAGGTAGAGCTCGACCGATGATGAGAGCTCCTCCTCGAGCAACGGTGACGAGGAGGGGACCGGTGGGGAGAATGACCGGGACGGGTCCGACTAGAAGTCGGACGCCCCATCCCTACGCGACGCCGGCAGCAGCACCATCTGCACCTGGCCTTCTCCCCTGCAGAGCGGTTTGCCTGCGAGGGGCGGTTCTTGGCGGTGCCTCCTCGAGCCAGCTCCTTGAACTTCTTGGGGCTGTCGCTTCTGGTGGCTGGCGCCGGAGGGCCGGAGAAGATTAAGAAGGCGGGTGGCGGGCCGTCAAGTCGGAGTACAATGGCATCGACGCCTTTGTCGCGTATTGGCGGCCCGCTGCCTCATCTTCCAGCTTTTTCCCCGGCACCATCATCACCAGCCTTCTTCTGGGCGGCCGCCGGGACGTTCTCTTGGTGTCTTCTGCTGCTCGTGCCTCTCCTAGGCACTCATTTTGCCCTCCTGCTTATCCTGATCCGCTTCCTGAGGAGAGGGACAAGAAAGGAATTACGGGCATCATATCTTTTTTTAGATCTTAAGCCTGCGGGCACTTGTCAAATTTAGACCTTGTAACCCCTTGCTCATGTTTATATTCCATATGAATTGTACTTGCTTGATCAACGTATTAATGAAAAAGGGGGTTTGTCAGGCTCTTTTATGTGTGAGCGAGGCACACACCAAGGAGCGAGTCCTTGTTTTTTAAGCAAACAACGTCGCCCGGCAACAAGCCTTGCCGTCCTCCCGCTTTACAGCCCGGCCACACTCACGCCCTTGGCGGAGGTCGGGACAAAGCGGGATTAGGCCCCTCGCTCGTTTCCCTTCCACAGCAAATACAACCAGATTCCGGCCTGAAAGAGACTTTTGGGATAGGAAGGAGGGAGCATGGCGGTATAGGCATGATCGAGGTCTCGTATGTTCAAGTTTCGTACGGAAATGCATGGCGAGGGAAATAAAACTTATCTGAATTCGAAGCCCCCAGCAACCTTGGCTTGCTGGGTTCGGGGGTGTCGATCCGCCTTGTTTCCTCCAAAGGGCTCTGCAGAAACGCATCTGCAGCCTGCGAACCAAGAACGGACTGGAAGAGATAGAAATACATGAGTCGACCTCTATGCTAGGGGTTAGCCGCCGCCAAGCACTATCAACCCTAACACAGAGAGAGAGACTCAACCTAGCATGTATGCTAATTTCTAGGGCGCCAGTGCTTCATTTATTTATCTGTTGCTCATGGTCTGCGCCTTGCTTTGTACAAAGGGTTACATGCCTTGCCGGCAAGGCTTGTACAAAAAGTGGTCTGCCGGGAGGCCCGGCAACCGCGCCTTATGGGTAAAACTTGCGAAGGTGTTCGATCTTCCAGGAGTTGCTCACTGGAATCCCATCTTCGTTCTCCAGGCGGACTACCCGGGCCAGGTGACTCGTATTACCCGGTAAGGGCCTTCCCACTTTAGCGTCAACTTGTTGGAATTCTTGGCGGATTGAACTCGCCAAAGAACAAGGTCGCCTTCCTCAAGGATTTGGGCATGAACCTTGCAGCTATGGTAGCGACGCAAGGCTTGCTGGTAACGAGCAGCTCGCACAGCAGCCCGAAGACGATCTTCCTCAAGGAGCATCGCATCATCTTGGCGCAACTGCTCTTGCTCCAGCTCATCATAAGAGAGAACTCGAGGTGAGCCGTATATGAGTTCTGTGGGGAGAACTGCTTCTGCCCCGTATACCAGGGCAAAGGGTGTCTGGCCAATGGCTCGATTTGGTGTCGTCCTGATCGACCAAAGAACCGTTGGCAACTCATCAATCCAGCGCCTTCCGCACTTGTGTAGCCTGTCAATAGTCCTTTTCCTGAGGCCTCGCAACACCTCTGCGTTTGCCCTCTCAGCCTAGCCATTGCTTCTGGGATGAGCCACAGAAGCAAAACAAACCTTGCCGCCGAGGTCTTGGATATACAGCATGAAGGTGCGGCTTGTGAACTGCGTGCCATTGTCGGTGATGACTCTGTTCGGTACACCAAAACGGTAGACTAGCCCCTTGAAGAACTTGATGGCTTATTGTGCTGTCACCTTTCTCACTGGTTCTACTTCCGGCCACTTTGTGAACTTTTCGATCGTGACATACAAGTACTCAAAGCCCTCGACCGCACGGGGAAAGGGGCCCAATATGTCGAGCCCCCTGACCAAAAATGGCCAGGAAAGAGGGATTGTCTGAAGAGCTTGGGCAGGTTGATGAAGCTTCTTTGAATGAAACTGGCACGCTGCACACTTGGTTACTAGTGCAGTTGCATACTGGAGAGTGGTGGGCCAGAAGAACCCTTGCTGGAATGCTTTGCCGGCAGGGGCTCTTGACCCTATGTGGGAGCCACACATGCCTCCATGTATCTCTGCCAACAGCTCCAGCCCGTCCTCCCGAGGAATGCACTTCAATTTCACGTCGTTCGGTCTCCTTCTGTATAGGGAATCGTCCACAAGCTGGTACATGCTGGACCGACGGGCTACTTTTTCTGCTTCTTCCTGTTCCTCGGGGAGTTCGCCTGTTTGGAGGAAATGGACGGTGTGCTGTGCCCATGCCGGAGCCTGGGGCTCAACGACGAGGACTAAAGGCTCGTCTTCGGCCGTGAGGGAAGTCGCCTCTATGGTCAGGGCTTGAAGCTTTGCCGGAGGTTGCCGCTCTCCGGCATGCTTGGGGCACCCAGCAACGTCCTTGTCGGCGGCTCCTGGGAGCTCGGCGGGAAAGTACTTGCCGGGGCCTGCCTTCTTTCGCTTGTTCTACCCTGCTGATGGCTCAACGGATGGATGAGTTAATTGAAGCACAAAAGTACCTGGTTCCACAGGCAACTTGAGGGCAGCGTGTTTTGACAAGTCGTCGGCAATGCTGTTCTCTGCTCGGGGAACATGCTCTGCTTGCAGTCCGTGAAAACATTCTTCCAACTTCCTCACTTCATCCACATAGGCCTCCATCAACGGGCTCTGGTAATCCTTGTTAACTTGCTTGACGACGAGCTGCGAATCACCTCTGATGATGAGCTTCCTGATTCCGAGGTCTGCTGCGATCCTGAGACCGGCAAGCAATCCCTCGTACTCCATCGTATTGTTCATTGATTTTTCCCGGGGAAAGTGCATCTGGACTACGTACTTGAGGCGCTCTCCGGTGGGCGGGACGAGTAGCACGCTGGCACCAGCACCTTGTAGTCAGAAAGCCCCATGAAAGTACATAATCATGTCATGGTATGCCTCCTTGCCGGGAAGGGTGGTCTCTTGAATCTCTTCGTCGGGCGTTGAGGTCCATTCTGCTATGAATTCAGCCAAGGCTCGGCTCTTGATTGTCGAAGTACTTTCAAACTTGAGCCCAAAGCTTGACAGCTCCAATGCCCCTTCCGAAATCCTCCCAGTTGCATCTGGGTTGTGCAAGATTCGTTGCAAAGGGAGGCGGGTGACGACAATGATCTCATGTGCTTGGAAATAGTGGCACGGCTTTTTCGAGGCCATAAGGAGGCCGAAAAGCAGCTTCTGCATACCAGAATATCTCAATCTAGCCCCCTGCAAGAGGGAAATGACAAAATAAACCGGGTGCTACACCACCTTCTTCTTCTGCTTAACTTCGCCCATCTGCACCGGCCCTGTCTTGCCAGGACCGGGGCTTGCCGGGGGTTCCGCCTTGCCGGCGTCAGGCCCTGTCGGGGAGAGCCCCGGCCCATCATCTGATGGCTCCGCTGCTACTGTTGCTTCTTCCTCAATTTATCTCTGTGCCACAAGCGCAGCACTGACCACTTGATTCTTTGCCGCTAGATACAGCAGCAACGGCTCCTATGGCTTGGGCACGACTAGTATTGGCGTTGAGGAGAGGTACCTCTTCAAATCTTGCAGCACTGCCTCTGCCTCCGGAGTCCATTTCATTGGACCCGCCTTTTTCAATACTTTGAAAAAGGGGAGGGCGCGCTCAGCATATTTGGAGATGAACCTACTCAGGGAAGCAACGCAGCCTGCGAGCCTACGGACGTCTTTGACCCATCTTGGCGCCTCAACCTGCTCAATTGCTTTGATCTTGTCGGAATTTGCTTCGGTCCAGCAATGAGACACAAAGAACCCAAGAAGCTTTCCAGATGGGACACCGAACACACACTTCTCTGGGTAGAGCTTGAGGTTGATCTTGCACAGATTTGCAAATGTTTCTTCTAGATCTTGCACGAGTGTGCCCCTGTCCTTGGTTTTCACCACTATATCTTCCATATAAGCTTCCATATTTCTATGTAGCTGGGGTTCAAAACCAATTTGGACTGCTCGGGCAAACGTCGAACCAACGCTTTTCAACCAGAAAGGCATTTGTACAAAATAGTACGTACCACATGGGGTGATGAACGCGGTCTTTTCTTCGTCTTCCTTCATCATGAATATCTGATGGTATCCTGAATAGGCGTCGAGGAATGACAGCAGGTCACACCCGGCAGTGGAGTCCACTATCTGGTCAATGCCTGGCAAGGGGAAAGGATCCTTTGGACACGCCTTATTGATGTCTGTGTAACCAATACACAGCCTCCACTTCCCATTTGCCTTACGCACTACCACTGGATGTGCCAACCACGTGGGGTTGGAGCACTCCTCTGACCAAGCCTGCTGCCTCCAACTTCCTGATCTTTTCGATGATGAACTCCTGTCGTTCCAAAGCTTGCTTCTTGACCTTCTACTTCACGGGCCGCGCATGAGGATAGACAACAATATGGTGCTCAATCACCTCCCTGGGAACGCCGAGGATGTCGGATGCTTGACATGCAAACACGTCGACATTTGCCCACAGGAAGGCAACGAGCGCACTTTCCTATTTGCTGTCAAGGGTGGAGCTTATAGTAAAACCTCTACCCGTGCCATCCATCTTGACGGCCACCTTCTTGGTCTCTGGTGGTGCTGCCTTGGATTTATTGCTCTTGCCAGTGGAGCTCTAAGGCACGTCCTCAACGGGAGCGCTGCACTCCGAAGAGGCGCGCTTGTCGGACTGGGTACAGGAGGTCTTGCCGGAAGAGGTCCTGCCGGTCTTCTACTCCCCCGGGGCTACAGCGGCAGGAGCAAGTGCCTTGGCGGCGGTTGCTGCAACTGCCTCCCGATACAACTGGTCGGCGTAGATGAGCGCATCCTTCTTGTGAGAGGGGATGGTGATGATGCTTAGTGGCCCGAGCATCTTCAACGTGTTGTAGGTGTAATGTGACGCCGCCATGAACTTTGCCAGGGCTGGGCGGCCAAGGACCCCATTGTAGGGCAAGGGGATCTGGGCGATGTCAAAGACAATATTCTCTGTCCTATAGTTCAGCTCGCCCCCAAAGGTAACGGGCAACGTGATTTTACCCTTTGGCTGACTCCTCCCTGGGTTGACTTGTCGAAACATGCCCGTTTCCTTCAGATCTCGATCGGGGTTTTGCAGCTTCTTGATCACAGCGGGTGAGATCAATTTCAGACCGGCCCCACCATCAACTAGCACTTTGGTCACCTTGAGGTTGCGTATTGTTGGTGAAACCAACAACGGCAGGCACCCAACCGCAGTCATGCGGTCAGGGTGATCCTCGGTGTCAAAAATGATTGGTGTGCTGGACCACTTCAGTGGCTTCTGGGCATCGAACGATGGCTCTGCCACAGTGACCTCACGCGCCCACTGCTTCAGTTGGCGGTGAGAGGTGTGCAACAAAGCTCAACCATCAACGCACATGGCCTCCACGGCTTTCTGGAACTCGTGCTCGCCAGACTCGTCGTCCACACCATGGTCATCATCCTCCTCCTTCTTGTCGCGGCCCCTAGTGGGCCTCTCTTGTTGATTATCCATGCCGCGGCGACCTCCTTGGCCAGCACGCTTCTTGCCGGACCCCTCAGCGCCATCCTGACCCTTCTTGTCCCGCCTTTCATATTCAGCTTTCTGTTTCTCCGCAAGCAGCTCAACCTTCGGCGGTTCTGGAGATCATGGCCCTTGGTGCGATGGATCTTGCAGTACTGCTTGTCGGAGCCTCCTGGCCTGTCGGCAGCCGCCAAGGCTCGGAAGGCGGCGCACCTGGCAACTTCCTTGCCGGGGTCATCTGCCTTGGCCTTCTTGGCGGCGCCGGGGTGGCCGGATCCCTCAATGGCAAGCACGATCTTGCCCTTACGCTTCCTGTTGTAGCGTCGACCCTTCTTTGCTGGGGAGGCGGCATCTTCATCTGTGGAGTCGGTTTCCGCACCGGTGTCCTCGCCGGGGTACTTCCTTCCTTCTTCATCCCGAGCACATCTGTCAGCCGGAACATAAATCTCGGCCACATCCTTGACCTTGTTCATCGCCAGCTCTTCACGCATCTTATGGTTGCGCATGTTCTGATGAAACGCGTTGATGACGATGGCGGGGTGAACATCTGGGATGTTGTATTGCACACGGCTGAACCTTTGGATGTGCTTGCGCATATTCTCGCCATCCTTCTGGGGATGACATGCAAATCACTTGCCTGGCCAGGAGCTTGGTGGCCTCCGGTAAAGGCGCCAACAAACTCGTGGCATAGATCTGACCAAGAAGAAATGGAATCCATTGGCAAGTGCATCAACCATGACATGACATTGGGCTTAAGTGCCAATGGAAAGTAATTGGCAAGAACCTTGTCATCGCGAGCCCCGACGGCTTGCATCGCGATGGTGTAGATGCTGAGGAATTTCGATGGGTGAGTCTTGCTGTTGTACTTCTCCCCAACATCAGGCTTGAACGTGCGGTGGGAGGGCCACTGGAACTGCCGCAGCTCATGAGTAAAGGCCGGACAACCCACCTCATAGGTTAGGTCGCCGGAACCCCCCGGTGATAGGTTGTCCATAGTGGGCCCCGCACGCCTATCTGACTAATGGCGCGCTTCCAGGCGCCGCTCGATGGTGGTCCGAGCATCCTCCTGGGCTCGCTCCCGAAGAATTCGACGCTGGTCTCGGCGGGCTCGTGGGTCGGACGACACTGTGGAAACGTCGTCAAATGCGTTGGCCCGACGAGCCGGCGGCTGCTGTTGCTGGCATGGGGGAGGAGAGTGCACCGTGGTTGCAGCCTCCGGTCCTCCCACCATCAGCGTGTGCCGGATCTACGGAGCGCCGGCACGAGGGTCCCGCTGGCCGCGGTTCATCTTTGTTGGCGGAGGTGATGAGGCTCCGAATGGTGGCTCTCCACTCATCGAGCTTCTCCGCAGCAGGAGGGAAATCGAGGAGTAGCTGCACGCGCGCCAACGCTTCCGCTGGCGTGGGAGGTGGCGAAAGCTGCGTGGACCGTGATGCGCTTCGACTTCTAACCATGTTAGAAGGAGCTCTATCATGGTCTCGCGGTCACGCGCCGCTCCCGCCTGCGTCCAGGCATGCACGCCGGCCCGGTGCGTCCTGTGAATGACGCAAAGGGCTCTTCTCGCGGCGGCGCCCAGGGGCACCGTCGTCGCGGTGTTGCTCATCGCGCGTGGCCTGGGAAGGTTGCGCCGCGGCCGTCGGCCTGAGTATAATAGAGGCTGCCTCGTCGTCTTGGGCCCGAATGAGTGTCATGGATGCTCGCGGGCCGTGCCTCCGGCACCACTAACGGCCACCCCGTCGCCCGCCCGCGCTAGTGCGGACGGGCCGGCTCCGGACGACCCGATCGCTGTGATCCCCTTCTTCTTGCGGGCCCTGGCGATGATGAAGTTGGTGGGTTGGCTTCAAAAAACCGGATTTTCAGAGCTTGCGACCCCTACCGGGCCCGCCAAAGATGTCGGGGTTGAAGAACGACACCTATGGGATCACAGGGAATCCCTACTACGGTTGCAGGGGCGTGGGGCTGTAAAAAGAGCGGGTTTAGAAGATCAACGCGGGGGGAATTTTATCCAGGTTCGGGCCGCAAGCGATGCGTAATACCCTAATCCTGCTTTGGTGTATATTTGGTCTTCTTGAGATCTTAAACTACCTGCGGTGCATGCCTAGGCAAAAAGTCTTAATCCTTCCTCAGTATGCCTTGGGCCTCCTTTTATATGTCAAAGGGGCTGCCACAGCGGCACACAGGAGGTGGAAAGTGTCTATAGCATACAAGCTTATCATTGACATCGCGGGACAAAATGCATTAAATGCACTGCCGACGTTCCTCTTGCTTTATCGGGGACGACAAGGAAGCTTGTCTTGTCCGTGGTCGCCTCGCCTCGCTTCAATGCGCGTCCAAGCTTACGAGGCATGCAGCGCCACGCTGGCTGGCTGGCTGCTGCGCTGGTGCGGTGGCAGGGTCTTCACGAAGATCCGCGTGCCACCACGCAGGTGCTTGCTTGGTGGGCCTAGGAGCTGCATGCTACCACGTAGGTACATGCCTAGTTGGCAGGCTGGCTGCTGCATCGGGACGGCCACGTGGTAGTGAAACCTTGGTAAGTGCGGGCCTAGTTGTGGCCCCGCAGATGTCCCCGGCAAGGGTCTTGCCGGGGTCTTGTGAGCGTCCCCGGCAAGTGTCTTGCCGGGGGCCTTTGTCTTCTGGTTCTTATCTGATCTTGGAGCCTTCAGTCTTCACAAAGATCTGCATACCACCATGCATGCGCCTCCCGAGCCTTGGTTCCAATGTTGTCAATGGTGTCGGAACTCTCAGGCTCAAGGGTGGTGGTCTTGCTGGTGTTGGATAAGTTGCCCCGGCAAGGCCCTTGCCGGGGCAGCGTAGGTCGTCCCCGGCAAGGCTCTTGCCAGGGGAAACTCACCTTGCCCCTTCACTCTTCGCGCCTCTGGTCTCAGCGTAGCTCTGGTAGCCTTGTTCCTTGCTTCCTCTGCCCCGCCAAGCGTGGCCGCAGGTGTGGCTACAACTTCCTGTGCACAAGTAAAGGCGTACATAAAGCCCCTACTTTTGTACACCTACATGAAGAAAAAGATTGCATGTGTGCGATGGATAATGCCGAGTGGTAGTGTGTGTGCATGCATGCACGAGAGAAAGTTAGTGGTACAATTATAAAGAGAAGACGACTGTGTGGGTGTAAAAGACTAGGTGAGGTCATAATCAATGTAAACTTGAATTGAAATATTTGAATAAGAGATCATGATGTTTGAAACCCATGCATGCATGAATATAACTGAGATATGCGCGGTGTGGTTTCGAAACAAGCATGTTGTACTATATACACATTGAAGAAGGTCAGACTGATTTCAATTTGAGATACCGATGGCAGACATTGTTTGGCCACATTGCATCCGTGCATGGACACACTATTCTAATTGGAGATGATGTGTGGCTTTCATCACATAGCTATATATATACCCCTATATATTATATTTATATTTTATATATAGTGTGCGGATAACTTTAACTTTGAAAGATGGTCGTTGGATGAAGCCAATCCGATGGTGCAGAGATGGCAAATTCGAGCACTACTGTCCGTTGGATATCATCTAGATTCCACCAGATTTTGCCACATGAACACTCTAGAAGACTCCATGGTTGAACTTAAGCATAATGCACAAACCTCAAAACACAAGCACTTCTTCATTGTTCTAGAATCTTCTGTATCAGAATTTCCCAAATGTTTTTCTACATGATTTGCCATTATTTGTTTTTACTTTATGCCTTACAATGCACAATTCCATGAATCTTAAAATAGATTAGCTTTCTTATAAAAACTAGATGCTTTCGAATGAAATGAACTATAAGAATTAAACGAACATCTACATCATGCATATATGACTCAAAGCTTACATGCTATAATGTGGTATTTATTCATAATTTGGTTGCCAAATCTCATGCGTGCAATGCACGTGTACCTCACTAGTCTAAATGGTGTTTGTGTGTGTGTTGTGCATGTTAAACACATTGTACATAGTATCATACACAGTTTAAATTCCGAACATCTAGCTAGAGCATACATGTAGTATGATTTGAATTCAACATAAAATGGATACATATATTTGAATTTGAGATTGTATGTACATGTAGTTCGTATATATATAGGAATTTATTTCTCTTATATTCATGTCATGTGTTGTGAAGATAATATTTAGATGGTTGTATAACTAAGACGAATACAATCCCATTCAAACAGGGAAAATGTACTCAAATTTAGTCCATATGCTAGACAACACACATTGTTTTCTTATTATTGAGGGAAGTGCAAATTGTTTTGGTACTGTACACGTTATGTTTGTTGTCCCGATTTTTTTATTTTGTTGTTGTTGTATTTGAATGCATTTCTAGTAATATAGTAAAACGAGGCATGGCTCTCTCTAGTGATGAGGTGCAAATTGTCTTTTTTTGGTACAGGTTAAGCTTGTCCTCCCCGAATTTCAAGCCGCGCCTTGTTATGCCGAAATTTCAAGCTCGCATCTCTGTCTATCGTGCTGCGGAACTCCCGCCTCTTCAACCCGGGCCTTGTTACCCCAAAATATTTAAGATATATGTTTGTCTCATTGTGCTTCGAAAACTCCCTCCATCTCAACCCACGCCTTGCTATCCCAAAATTACAACGCGCGTGAAAACTCCCACCTCCTATGAAATCCCGACACGTGGAATGCCCGTGATACCCTTGAACCGAAAGAACCGCCTGGCTCAAATCGATAGGGGTACTTTCATAACTTACCCCACATTTCGAACAAGCGCGTCCCTAAGCGATGGTTCCCCACTCCCATCTCGTCAGCCCGCCCATTCGTACCCCGAGGCCGTGAAAACCGCGAAGCCCCACACCCTCCTCCGCCGGCTACCCAGCCGGAGCCTCTTCCCCGACGACGTAGTCCACAACAACACCTCAACGTCCCTCATCCACCGTACCGGATGATGATCCGTTAACGATCTCGTCGTCCCGCCGGTTCCGCCACCCTGTCCTCCACCTCCAAGGAGCTGCCCCGACGTTCCCCTCGTCTTTCGCGCCACCTCCATTCCCACACCGCTGTCTTCACCTGCACCACCGGAAGAGCATCATCATCACCATTTCCTCGGATGAAGCGGAGGCCTAATCGGCGCCACCAAAGAGGTTGTACACTAATCGCCGCATTTTCTTCTTGATTCGATCTCATGGTGTTGTCGGCACTCGGTCCCGAGCCGACATGGCGCGGCTCCATCCACGGCGGTGTCACTGGCCACTTCCTCCATGGTGTCGCTCCCTCGGCGGCGACTTCCACATTAGTAGGAGCTCCTGCTGCTTTAGCTCTAGCTCGTGCTGCTACTCTGCTCTTGCTCTCGGTCCCCTACCTGGTCTGCTCTTGCTCTTTTTCTTGCTCGCGCTGCTTCTCTCGCTCCTCCTCCTGCTTGCGATGCTGCTCCGATTTAGCTACACTTCAGTCTACTGAATCGAATTTTGGATCAGTCAATTTTCAGGGGGTGGGGGGCCTCGCCGGAGTTAAGGAAGAACTAGCCGCAGCGGGGAGGGGGATCGCCGGAGAGGTACCACACTATCTATCTTAGGGTTCAGGGTGGGGGCGGTAGTGGTGGTGGGCCGGTGGCATGGGGATCGCCGGAGAAAAAGCTCAGCACAGGGGGGCCTAGAGGGATGGCCGGGGCGGCAGCGGACTGGCGGTGGGGAGTGGTTTCGAGGCGGGTGGGCGGCGCACCGCTGGCCGCAGGCGGCGGGGGCGGCGGTTTGGCCGGTGGTGGCTGGCGACTCTGGGGGTGGAGGTTGAAGATGAACTGCAGGCCCTTGATTTCGTATCCAACGGCTGGAAAATCGACTGACTAGACATGAAAAAGTCAGTCAACTGACGTGTAGCCTCACCCCTACTAGTGCGTTCAGTTTCGACAATAAAATTCAGTTTCGACAGCAAAATTCAGTTTGGACAGTTAAGTTCAATTTCGATAGTTAAATTCAGTTTCGACAGTTAACTTCAGATATGAGTGGCTGATGTATTTTACATCCATCACTTGTGGTTATGTATTTTACGTCATCTATTGGAGATGCTATTAGAATTCCACTCAGGTTAATGTTGTCTCTCTTGTCCTGCTTCAGCCTCGGCGTCGTACAACTCACCGGAGCTGCTCCAACGACAAAACCCTCCATCACAGCATAGCAATACCCCGGGCTCCATCTCCTGACGCCTAAGATCTTCTTCGCCTCCTCCGACAGCCAAGTCAGCCGGAGCATCCTCACCGACCAACCCAATCATGCTGAGATCGACATAGCTTCACCAAAGAGGTTGTACACTTGTTGCATATCTTTTTTACTCTACATGTTATATATATTGTCCACTGAGCACACGTAGTAACGTGAAATACGATTAGTTTCTCCTATATGACAAGCAGTGAGGTACCTGGCAACTTAGCTATCCGTGATGGACTCTCTTGAATGCCATCATTATTTATCTCTGCGCGTTTGAGCTGTGCATTTGTCGATGGGCCTGGGAGTTCAGCTATTAGGGTAGTGGCCTGGGTCCAGAGTAGTAGAAGTAGCACATAAACATTTTTTGAGGGTAGTCTTTTCCTTGCTCAAGCCTGCCTACTAGAATCGCCAGTGCTTGAAAGGAAAAGTGAAGGAAAAACATAGGAATTGGAAAGTTTCCTATGGTACTACTATTCATGCATTTGGTTCAAAGGAATGGAGCAAATGAAAACTGTAGGATTTGTTCCTTTAGTGTCTCCTTGAAAGAAAAACCGTAGGAATTTTAATGTCCACTTGTGCTCCTTTTCAAATTCCTATTCATGAAGCACAAGACTAAGAGATAGTAGCATAATAGCATTATCACCGTACATTTTCTTGTGGTTTGACTTAATCTCACCATGCTTCTTTGCATCCTGTGATCTTCCAATTCTTGTCAACCAAACACCTATATTGGCAGAAATCGTGTGTTTTTAAATTCTCTATTTTGGACGTGCATTCCTATCCTATTCCTATGTATTTCCTATCCCTGCATTGTTAAAATCCTCAAATTCAAACAAGCCCTTACAAAATTACTTCTGTTACAGATATGTGTCAAAGAAAACCTTGCATAGTTTGTCCCGCTCCTGCCGCGTTGTGTTCCACCCCAGCTCAGCTGCTCCAACAACGGAAGGGTTCACCACAGCAGGGATCCGCTCTCCAGACTGTCTTTCGCCGCCTCAGATCTTCTTCCCCGCCGCTGGCAGCCACGACAACTGCATTACCATCATCAACTGAAAAGATGACCTTGAGGACTACACGGGTCCGAAAGAGAGGTCGCACTCTTCCGTGTGTGCTTACGTTATGCATCGCTTAATATGATGACATGCTACTTAATCATCATGTTCACCTATTAGACTCCGAGTTGGGTCCAAACTAATACTGAAACTTAAGTTTTTAAATGGTTGTGGGGTACATATTGGGGCAGCAATCAATACTATCTGTCTACTATCTGGTGAATCTCGGGTGTCTACTATGAGTTTCATGTTGGGTGCAAACAAACGTTAAAGGAGCCATTATCTGTATTTTTAACTAAAGCTATTATCTACCTGCTATCATTGGTTTTGGGTCTATCCACAGTTTGCTACCATCATTCTGCATTTGTCATGCACTCCTTACATAATCTCACTATGTTTTATTCCTATGCATGTTAGTTATTGTACATAATGGAACTGAACATGTAGAGCAAAAGAGACGAGCCTTGCATGGCAATAAAATTCCATGCAGACGTCGGTCCATGGCGGGCGCAAAGGCAGCCCCACTCCACCCATTTCGGATTGTAATCAAGAGGAAGATAACTGTTCTGAGGGGGATTCAGAAGGAGAAGACCACTCCTATTTACCCCCTGAGGTCTTCACTCTAACTTGGCATGCTGATTTTGGTAATATCATGCATATGGTGCCTTGCAATGCTTACTTTATACATCAAATATATCATCTGCTTAGTTTAGACATGCTTTTTGTGAATGCCATATGTTTAGTTTCTTTATCATATATGTGAATCATGCAATGCCATCTTGTTTAGCCAGGCATCATATATGTGAATTTTGCAATGCCACCCTGGTTAGCCAGTCATCTCATATGTGAATTATATCATGCCATCATTTTTTTATTACGTATTAAATTTGTCAACAATTTTAGTACATTCAATTGCTCTTCCTCTGCATAGCCATTCGGCACGGTCATGGAAAAATCTGGAGTGTGTTGAGGATATAGACCTTAATTCCACGACAGAGTGGAAACAAGGTCTTCAAAGCAGACAATGCTATCTATTGAAGCGCATGTCTTATTGTTTATAGATAGCTCCTCAGAGGAGGATTCAGAGACAGATGACCAGTTCTATTCCCCACCCCCCGAGGTGCATGCTCTAAGTTGGCAGGGTTATGTTGCTCATATCATGCGTATGGTGTCTTGCATTGCTCTGTCATTTGCTTAGTTTAGACATGCTTTGTGTGAATGCCACCTGTTTAGTGTCTAATTACAATATATGTGAATTATGCAATGCCATCTTGTTGCAAGACATTATATATGTGAATTATGCAATGCTATCTTGTTGCAAGGCATTATATATGTGAATTATGCAATGTCCTGCTGTTTAGCCAAGCATCATATATGTGAATTATATCATGCCGTCCTTTTTTTGCATTTCTCATTGCATTTGTTGACAATGTTTGTATATTCGACTTCTCTTCCTGTGCATCGGCCATTTGAATTAGTGATGGAGAAATCTAGAGTGAAAACAAGGTCTTCAGAGCAGACAATGCTACCTGCTGAAGCAAATATCTTGCTGGTTACAGATAGCTCTTCAGAGGAGGATTCAGAGGCAGATGACCAGTCCTATTATCCCCCTGAGGTGTATGCTCAAACTTGGCAGGGTTATATTACTCATATCATGCATATGTTGTATTGCAATGATTAGTTTTTACATCATATACACAATATTTAATGTCATCTCCTTAGTTGACACATCATATATGCGATTGCCCTCTGCTCACTTGCTTAGTATATAAATTATTTGAATTATATCATGCCATGATGTTTACATAGACAGCATGTATCTGAATTATGGCATGCCAACCCATTTTCTAAAGACATAATATAGTTATATCATCTCATCCTGTTTACATAGTCATCATATTTTCAATTATGTCATTCTATCCATGAATTATATCATGCCATCATGTTTCCATCAACAGCATGTTTGTGACTTATGGCATGCCACCCACTTTAATAGACAAATCGTATAGTTATATCATGTCATCCTGTTTACATAGTCATCATATTTTGAAGTATGTCATTCCATCATGTTTAGTTAGCCATCATACATGTGAAATTGTGTCATGCTATCCTGTTTAATTAGCCATCTTATATGTGAAATTATGTCCTGCTATTCTGTTTGGTTAGACAACATAAATGTAAATTATTTCATGCCATGTTTTCTTCCCTACTATCCATTGCACCTGTCTATCTTACAATGTCTGTACATTCAATTACTTTTCTTGTTTATCAGCCATTTCAATTGGACGGGGTGATGGTAGTATCTGTGGGAGCAAAAACATGGTCTTCAGAAAAGATCGTGCTACCTGTCGATGCAGATACAACCATGGTTGTACTTGCCCAAAAACCAGCCCTACCACACATAACCCAGACTCACGCAGATTGTACCCCTACCCAGTTGGACAGAGAACCAGCTACACCCCTTCTAACCCCAACCCTAGCAAATAGTAACCCAGTTCCAGTTGACACAACACCGTCTCCACCATAGAGCACCCAAACACAAGCATTTAGTAAGGCAACAGCAGTGCTCAAAGCATGAGGACCACCACTCCGAACCCCAAGTCAATGCTTAAAGAAGAAGAATTGTTCTCAGGTCAGGTTCCGTAGCTATGGTTCATACTACTTTGCTCTTGCATCACTGTATTTACACATACCAACTAATTTCAAATTTGAAGGATCCAATTGAAACTCCAATGGCGCAACATGTATGTTTTAAACCTGTTTCAATTGAATAAACAGTTATGTTCTCATGCCATGCACATTACAAGTCTTGTTATTGCTGTGTAGTTTCCCACACTTATATTCTGTCTATGCTGCTTTGTCTTAAACAGATATGATTCAAACTGTCTCTATCTTGATTTGGAAACATAAACTAGAATGATATAGACCATACAGTGACCATGCTACATTGATACATGTTTGTTTCATGTTGTTATCCTATCCACCTTACTACTGAACTGGTTTACCAAAATGAGTTTCATATACAACATGGTAAACCTGTGATTTGGTTGTTTGTTTCTCTTTTAGAACGCGGATAAAATATAGGAGAAGAGTACCCCATTATGCAATGGTAAAGGAAGTAATGCAGATAAGGTTCAAGATAGTGAGACATCCCTGTTGGTCTCCAAGAAAGCTGATAAAAACTATACTGAAGACACTAAGACAACCCCAAAGTCATGTCTTGATGTAGTGTTCGAATACTGACTACTACTACTGGCACCAGCTCTTCGAACTCGCTTCCGGAATCAGTTCGGCTTCTTGAGTCTCAACTTCAAGTTGAAAGACATCGATCAGATGTTATGCGACAGGAAGCCGAAGGACTGAGGAAGTCACTGCAGAATTCAGATGCAAACTTTCTGGTGCAACAGCAAGTGCTGGAGGATTTAAGCGCCAAACAAGAGAAAGTTAATAAGCTTGCTAAGCATCTTGCCTGCATTATGGGTACCCAGGATATTGTTTCTTGAGCTCTTTTGAAGTGGTTTTAGTTCTGGACTTGTTTTGATGCGGCGTTTATTTGCACTGGTCGCCAACTTTGACAACCAGTGTATATGATATACTGCTTTGTTCCCTATATTTGCACTGGTGGCGAACTTTGATGCCCAGTGGATGTAATATGTGTAATAGCCGTGATATCCTAGCGTAAGTTGCTTGCTTATTTATTTCCTTGTTGTCTTGTTTATTTGTTTGCTTGTAGTTAGTGCAGTTCTTTTTCCGCGGTTTGCTAGTGGCCGCAATAACTATTTTCTAAAACTAGGCCACAATAACCATGGGGTACATATTTACTGTAGTTACCATGGGTCTCCTACGGGCCATAGAAACAATGGGCCTTCTAAGGGCCATAGAAACAATGGGCCTTCTACGGGCTATAGCATCAATGGGCCTTCCACGAGCCATATGATCGATCGACCAAACATGGGCCAATAACAGACCGCATTATGGGCCGTAAACGGGCTAGATTTGGAATCGTCCGTTCATGGGCCGACCATAACGGGCCGTCATCAATCGGCCGTATTTGATGACGCTATGAAAACGGCTCAACGGATTAACGGACCGCAAATGGGCCGATTGTAACCACCGGCTGAATTTGGCCCACAAGCAGAAAAGGCCAGTAACGGGCCATAAGTAACTGAATGCTAAAAATGAGCCCAAGAATAAATGGGCCCTGAGAAGGCCGAAAGATAACATGGGTTGGAAACGGCCCAATGGAATAATCGGCCGTTAATGGGTATAAAGCAGTACAGTGTTCATTGCGGGCCAGATTCACCACGGGCCGTTAATGGGCCAAGAGTTACAAATGGCCTCGTATGGGACGAAAGACATCATGGGCCATACATGGGCCGGAAGTTACAATGGGCTGGAATAATATTGGACGGCCCAGATGAAGCTACTGAGCTTAATTCCGATAGGTCGTAACGGGCCGTGAGTTAGCTGTTCGTTAATGGGCTATGTACGAATAAGACGTTAACAGGCTTTCTGTGGGCCGGCCCGTTACCTTTTTACCAAGTCAAACAAGCCGGCCTTTTCACCGGAATGGGCCTCTGTTGGGCCGTGTCACGTGTCAACGTATCATAGGCGCCTCCTGTCCAATGAATGGATGACATCTGTCCCAACGGTGAACCAACACGTCTTTCCTCCGGCCAATGAGAATTTTACACGTGGAAAATCCTCATTGGTCCGGGATGTTAACGGGTTATCGGATCCAAAACCGCCCTCGATAACTTAACGACAACCCGTTACAGTGGATGCCACATGTAACGCCCACGATGCGGCTATATCTCCCACGTGTCGAGGCACGACTTAGAGGCATAACCGCATTGTGGTTTTGTCGCAAGAAGGGTCATCTTCACACCATCCCATGTAATGAACAAGAATGGGATAAAGAGTTGGCTTACAATCGCCACTTCACACAATACATAAATATAAGTCATACATCATCCAAAATACACACATAGACCGACTACGGTCAAGATCCGAATGAAAATAAGATAACCCCAAATGCTAGATCCCCGATCGTCCCAACTGGGCTCCACTACTGATCATCAGGAAAAGACACATAGTAATGACCACGTTCCTCGTCGAACTCCCACTTGAGATCAATCCCATCATCTGCACTGGCATCGTCGGCACCTGCAACTGTTTTGGTAGAATCTGTGAGTCACGAGGACTCAGCAATCTCACACCCACGAGATCAAGACTATTTAAGCTTATAGGAAAGGATGGTGTAATGAGGTGGAGCTGCAGCAGGCAACAAGCATATATGGTGGCTAGCATACGCAAAAGAGAGTGAGAAGAGAAGCAACGGAACGGTCGTTATCTAGTAATGACCAAGAAGTGATCCTGAACTCCTACTTACGCTATTCATAACTCAAACCGTGTTCACTTCCCGGACTCCGCCGAGAAGAGACCATCACGGCTACACACACAGTTGGTGTATCTTAATTGGGTCAAGTGACAAGTTCTCTACAACCGGACATTAACAAATTCCCATCTGCCTCATAACCACGGGCACGGCTTTCGAAAGATAATACCCTGCAGGAGTGTCCCAACTTAGCCCATCATAAGCTCTCACGGTCAACGAAGGATAAACCTTCTCCCAGAAAAACCCGATCAGTCTCGGAATCCGGTTTACAAGACATTTCGACAATGGTAAAACAAGACCAGCAAAGCCGCCCGAATGTGCCAACAAATCCCGATAGGAGCTGCACATATCTCGTTCTCAGGTCACAACGGATGAGCCAGACGTCGGGTTGGCATAGACCCTGGTTGGCCAGGGGGCGCCGGACATCGCTCGGTTTGGGCCAGCACTCGAAGGAGCACTGGTCCGGGGGTTTAAATAAAGATGACCCTCGGGCTCGCGAAAACCCGGGGGAAAAGGCTTAGGTGGCAAATGGTAAAACCAAAGTTGGGCCTTGCTGTAGGTGTTTTATTCAAGGCGAACTGTCAAGGGGGTCCCATAAGTCACCCAACCGCGTAAGGAACGCAAACTCAAGGAACATAATACCGGTATGAGAGAAACTAGGGCGGCAAGAGTGGAACAAAACACCAAGCATAAGGCCGAGCCTTCCACCCTTTACCAAATATATAGATGCATTAATTAAATAAGAGATATTGTGATATCCCAACATATCCATGTTCCGACATGGAACAAACTTCAACTTCACCTGCAACTAGCAACGCTATAAGAGGGGCTGAGCAAAAGCGGTAACTTAGCCAAACAACGGTTTGCTAGGAAAGGATGGTTAGAGGCTGACATGGCAATATGGGAGGCATGATATAGCAAGTGGTAGGTAGCGCAGCATGGCAATAGAACGAACAACTAGCAAGGCAAAGATAGAAGTGATTTCGAGGGGTGGTCATCTTGCCTGCAAGGTTCTCAGAGTTGTCGAAAGCTTGATCCTCGTAAGCGTACTCAACAGGTTCCTCATTCACGAACTCGTCTCCCGGCTCTACCCAAGACAAGAACACAAGCAACGGAACCACAATCAATCACGAAAAATGCACAAGCAACATGATGCAAAACATGTATGATATGCGAGATATGATATGCGATGCATATGCGTGCTCCGGAAGGAAAATGATGAACAAGGCAGTAACTTGGAAAACCAAGCATGCCACTGGAAATACGAGATGATTTCGGTTGAAATCGATATAAAGATCACCGGAAACGGATGCACGCTTTGCAAATGGCAAGCAAAACAAGAATGACACGAATCTGCGATTAACAGCATGATAGCACTTAAAATGCAACAAGTAACAATGCTACAGGACTCCAACATAGCAACAAAGCATAAGACAGTAATCTACGGAAGATGCTTGACAAAAGATGAACACTGAGCTACGGCTAGTTCGCAAGATAACAAGCTCAAACAAGCATGGCAAAAGTGCAAAAGATAACAGGATCACAGACTTGGTGAAATTACTGGACATGGCAGAAACGGCATCAGGTAGCAATGTTCAGAGCACGAAAACAACATGCTACAGGAACTTAACATAGAAAAACAAGGCACGGCGGTATTCTACTAAATGCATATGACAAAAGTCCCTTACTGACCATAAGCCAAAAAGGACAAGAAGATACGATGGCAAGCATGTAAACATAGCAAGTTTCGTTAACAGGTTCCAGACTTAGCAGAAAACAGAGCATGGCAGAAACAATAATATGAAGGCATGTTTGTGAGCTTCATGCACTCACCACAAATCAATGCATGACAAAAAAAGCATTCCTAGAGTAAGATGGCATGTTTATGAAGCTATCCATGCCAAGCGAAAATACATAGGATGTATGGATCAACTACAAAAAGCTTGACAAAAACGAATATCATGTAAACAATCTGCCAGAAATATTATATAGCAAAAGTAGAGCAAGATTGAGTTATGCTAGGGCACTCCATAATTGCAAACAAGGGCAGAAATGGATCAATTACAACAATATCTACAAAACATCCTTACTGAACCTCTCCAAAATATGCATGGATGTCTCTGTAGCATAAAGTTTACATGGCAACAAAATAACAGCACACAAGGACTTGGAGAAATCACCGTCTCTGAAATCAGAAACATTACGGGGCCTAGTTTGCATGCTTGTGCTAGTCACCACATAGATCACAAAAATACAAGGCATACACCACTGGAAAGATGGCATGGCATACAACAAAACACATGTAGAGCTTATGCCCATAAGATGCACACATTAAATGCAACAAAAATAACAAATCCACAAGTTCTGCTAAGTAACAGCAGATAACAGCAACTAGCACTCTTGCGCCAGAGATTTGGGCATCAATATGGACTCTAATGAACACGCTGCAATTGAACAAAATGAAGAGCATCACGAGACGAACAAGTTGACATATTACACGCACGAAACGGAGCTATATGCAGAGAGTTATGCCATGATGAACAGGTGCACTTATTGTAAGAATCACAGGACATGGCAAAATTTGAGGGGGGTCTCGTGAAAAAGTCAACCTCGGGCTATCCAGATCCGATCGAGGCTTCGACGGTGGAGCTCGCCGGAGGGAGTGGAGGAGAGGGCGACGGCGGCGATGGCAGCGGGGGAGAAGGGCGCGGCGCCGGAGGGAGCTGGGCACGGCGGTGGACGGCGGCGGCGTGGCACCGGCGACGTGGGGCGGCGAGGCGACGGCGGCGTAGGCAGGCGCGGCGCGGGAGGCACGGGCCCGGCGGGCTCGCGATGGGCCTCGCGGGCCGGCGCGGTGGAGAGGGCGGCGGCGACAGGTGGCGGGCTCCGGTTGGACGCGAGCGGCGGCGCGATTCCGTCCGGCCGGAGCGGACGCGTCCGGTGGCGGCGGGGATTTTTCTACGGTTTTGGACTGCGAACGTATACGGGAGGGGATGCACTTAAATACCTAGAGGGAGCTAGGAGAGTCCAAATGAGGTGCGGTTTTCGCCCACACGATCGTGATCGAACGACCTACAGCATGGAAGAGAGTTTGGTGGGTTTTGGGCTGTTTAGAAAGGGGGTTTTGCTGCAACACACAGATGGACTTTTCGGTTGCCCGGTTAACCGTTGGAGTACCAAAGGACCTCCAAATGGAACGAAAGTTGACCGGTGGTCTACCGGTGGTATACCAAGGCCACTTGACAAGCCTCGGTCCATTCCAAGAACGTTTGACACCCGCTCACGAAAGAAAACAAGAGGGGTGCGCCGGAGGAGATGGGAGCGCCGGATTGCAAAACGGACAACGGGGAAAATGCTCGGATACATGAGACTAACACGTATGCAAATGCAATGCACATGATGACATGATATGAAATGCATGACATGGACAAAATGCAAAACGAAAGACAAAACCCGACCACGAAGGGAATATCATAACACATAGCCGAAAATGGCAAGAGTTGGAGTTACAAATATGGAAAGTTACATCCGGGGTGTTACACCACGTGTCGGTCACCCTTGACGAAAGCACTTCTATGACGCGTGATTTATCGTCATGGAAGTGGACACTTTCGTGATGATAATTCTGGTAATGTCATGGAACACTTCTATGACAGCACAGGTATGGCTATCTTGATTCTGTCATAAAATCGCCATGGATGTACATGCATCACAGAAAACGTGACCTACTGTGACAAACACGTACCATCACGGAAGTGTATTTTTTGTAGTGATTGGAAACTAAGGGATATTAAGGCCTCCTTTTAATAGAGAACCGGAACAAAGCATTAACACATAGTGAATACATGGACTCCTCAAACTACGGTCATCACCGGGAGTGGTCCCGACTATTGTCACTCCGAGGTTGCCGGATCATAACACGTAGTAGGTGACTATAACTTGCAAGATCGGATCTAAAATATGAATATAATGATGATAACATATATGGTTCAGATCAGAGTTCATGGCACCTAGGCCCAAAGTGATAAGCATTAAGCATGGCAAGTCATAGCAACATCAATCTTAGAACATAGTGGATACTGGGGATCAAGCCCTAACAAAACTAACTCGATTACATGATGAATCTCATCCCACTCCTCACTGACTAGGGAGCCTACGAAGGAATTACTCACTCCCGGTGGGGAGCATCATGGAATTGGTGATGGAGAAGGGTTGGTGATGACGAAGAACTAAGATCCCCCTCTTCGGAGCCCCAAACGGACTCCAGATCTGGCCTCCCGATGAAGAACAGGAGGTGACGGCGGCTTCGTCTCGTGGATCGTGATAATTCTTTCTCCCTGATTTTTTCTGGAATAATGTGATTTTATAGCGTCGGTTTCAGGGTCAGCGGTGCCACCAGGTGGGGACAACCCACCAGGGTGCGCCAGGAGAGGGGGGCGCGCCCTGGTGGGTGATACATCTCCAACGTATCTATAATTTTTGATTGTTCCATGCTATTATATTATCCATCTTGGATGTTTTATATGCATGTATATGCTATTTTATATGAGTTTTGGGACTAACCTATTAACCTAGAGCCCAGTGCCAGTTTCTGTTTTTTCCTTGTTTTTAAGTTCTACAGAAAAGGAATACCAATCGGAGTCCAATGGACGTGCCAATTTTTGACGATTTTTATGGACCAAAAAAAGACCCCGGAGTAAAATAGTTGGGCCAGAAGAGTCCTGGGTCGTCCACGAGAGTGGTGGGCGCGCCCACCCCCCACCCCCGGGCGCACCGGCCTATCTCGTGGATGACTCGGGCACCTCCCTGACTTGTTCCCGATGCCAAAAATTCCTATAAGTACTGAAACCTCCAGAAAATAACCTAGATCAGGAGTTCCGTCGCCGCAAGCTTCTGTAGCCACCGAAAACCAATCTAGACCGTTCCGGCACCCTGCCGGAGGGGGAATCCCTCTTCGGTGTCCATCTTCATCATCCCGGCACTTCCATGACGAGGAGGTAGTAGTTCACCCTCGGGGCTGAGGGTATGTACCAGTAGCTAGGTGTTTGATCTCTCTCTCTCATGTTCTTGAGGTGATACGATCTTGATGTATCGCGAGCTTTGCTATTATAGTTAGATCTTATGATGTTTCTCCCCCTCTACTCTCTTGTAATGGATTGAGTTTTCCCTTTGAAGTTATCTTATCGGATTGAGTCTTTAAGGATTTGAGAACACTTGATGTATGTCTTGCATGTGCTTATCTGTGGTGACAATGGGATATTCGCGTGATCTACTTGATGTATATTTTGGTGATCAACTTGCGGGTTCATTGACCTTGTGAACTTATGCATAGGGTTTGGCACACGTTTTCGTCTTGACTCTCCGGTAGAAACATTGGGGCACTCTTTGAAGTTCTATGTGTTGGTTGAATAGATGAATCTGAGATTGTGTGATGCGTATCGTATAATCATACCGACGGGTACTTGAGGTGACATTGGAGTATTAGGGTTTTTGTTGATTTGTGTCTTAAGGTATTATTCTAGTACGAACTCTTGAATAGATCGATCAGAAAGAATAACTTTGAGGTGGTTTCGTACCCTACCATAATCTCTTCGTTTGTTCTCCTCTATTAGTGACTTTGGAGTGACTCTTTGTCGCGTGTTGAGGGATTTTTATCTAATTATGTTATTATTGTTGAGAGAACTTGCACTAGTGAAAGTATGAACCCTAGGCCTTGTTTCAACGCATTGCAATACCGTTTGAGCTCACTTTTATCATTAGTTACCTTGCTGTTTTTATATTTTCATATTACAAATACTCATATCTATCATCCATATTGCAGTTGTATCACCATCTCTTCGCCGAACTAGTGCACCTATACAATTTACCATTGCATTGGGTGTGTTGGGGACACAAGAGACTCTTTTTTATTTGGTTGCAGGGTTGTTTGAGAGAGACCATCTTCATCCTACGCCTCCCACGGATTGATAAACCTTAGGTCATCCACTTGAGGGAAATTTTCTACTGTCCTACAAACCTCTCCACTTGGAGGCCCAACAACGTCTACAAAAATAAGGTTGTGTAGTAGACATCAAGCAGTTTCTGGCGCCATTGCTGGGGAGGCGAGCGCTTGAAGGTATATCTTTAGAAATCGCAATCGAATCTTTTAGTTTCTTGTTTTATCACTAGTTTAGTCTATAAAATAAAACTACAAAAAATGGAATTAAGGTTGCCTCATATGCTTCACCTTTTTAATGTCTTTCGAGAAAATAAGGATTCTGATAATTGTGCCAAAGTGTTAGAAGAAGAATGCATTAAAATGTTTGGCACTAAATCTTTGAATGATGAGCATGATTGCAATGTTGTTAGTATGAATTCTTTGAATATCCATGATGCTACTGATATGCAAAGCCACAAGCTTGGGGATGCTATGTTTGATGAAGATGATATTTTCTCTCCCCCAAGTTGTGATGAGCAAATTTATTATGATGAAAGCATGCCACCTATCTATGATGATTATTGTGATGACACGTATGCTATAAAGAATAATTATAACCATGAAACTTGTCATCTTGATTTTAATTTTCAATCGCATGATAGCTATCTTTTTGAATTTGCTCCTCCCACTACTATGAATGAGAAGAATTTTGTTTATGTGGAGAGTAGTAAAATTTCTATGCTTGTGCATCATAAAAATTATGCTTTATGTGATGGTTATATTGTTGAGTTCATTCATGATGCTACTGAAAATTATTATGAGAGAGGAACATATGCTTCTACATATTGCAATAATATCAAGTTTCCTCTCTATGTGTTGAAAATCTTGAAGATTTGCTTCTTTTACCTTCCTATGCAAGTTGATTCTTGTTCCCACAAGTTGTTTCCTCACAAAATCCCTATGCATAGGAAGTGGGTTAGACTTAAATGTGCTAGTAATATTCTTCATGATGCTCTCTTTATGTTTCAATTCTTATCTTTTATGTGAGCATCATTGAAATCATCGTGCCTATCTAGGGGCGTTAAACGATAGCGCTTGTTGGGAGGCAACCCAAACTTATTTTTGTTCTTTGCTTTTTGCTCCTATTTATTAATAAATAATCTATCTAGCCTCTGGTTAGATGTGGTTTTATATTTTAATTAGAGTTTGTGCCAAGTAGAACCTTTGGGAAGACTTGGGTGAAGGCTTTATGATCTTGCTGTAAAAAACAGAAACTTTAGCGCTCATGAGATTAGCTGCCATTTTTTACTGGAGAGTGCTTTTTAGGTTGATTCTTTTTGAAGATGATTAATATAAGAATTCCTCAGTTCCACCAATTTATTTCAGAATTTTTGGAGTTTCAGAAGTACACGTTTGATACAGATTACTACAGAATGTTCTGTTTTTGACAGATTCTGTTTTGACTGTGTTGTTTGCTTATTTTGATGAATCTATGATTAGTATCGGAGGGTACGAACCATATAGAAGTTGGAATACAGTAGATATTACACCAATATGAATTTAGAATGAGATCACAACAGTACCTAAGTGGTGATTTATTTTCTTATACTAACGGAGCTTACGAGTTTTCTGTTGAGTTTTGTGTTGTGAAGTTTTCAAGTTTGGGTAAAGATTCGATGGACTATGGAATAAGGAGTGGCAAGGGCCTAAGCTTGGGGATGCCCAAGGCACCCCAAGGTAATATTCAAGGACAACCAAGTGCCTAAGCTTCGGGATGCCCCGGATGGCATCCCCTCTTTCGTCTTCGTTCATCGGTAACTTTACTTGGTGCTATATTTTTATTCACCACATGATATGTGTTTTGCTTGGAGCATCATTTTATTTTATTTTGTTTTGCTTTATTTTTGAATAAAATACCAAGATCTGAAATTCTTAAATGTTATAGAGTCTTCACATAGTTGCATAATTATTTAACTACTCATTGATCTTCACTTATATCTTTCGGAGTAGTTTGTCGTTTGCTCTAGTGCTTCACTTATACCTTTTAGAGCACGGCGGTGGTTTTATTTTGAAGAAATAGATGAACTCTCATGCTTCACTTATATTATTTTGAGAGTCCTAAACAGCATGGTAATTTGCTTTGGTTATGAATTTATTCCTAATATGATGGGCATCCAAGAGGGATATAATAAAAACTTTCATATAGAGTGCATTGAATACTATGAGAAGTTTGATACTTGATGATTGTTTTGAGATATGAAGATGGTGATATTAGAGTCGTGCTAGTTGAGTAATTTTGAATTTGAGAAATATTTGTGTTGGAGTTTGCAACTCCCGTAGCATGCACGTATGGTAAACGTTGTGTGACAAATTTGAAGCATGAGGTGTTTCTTTGATTGTCCTCCTTATGGTGCGGTCGGGGACGAGCGATGGTCTTTTCCTACCAATCTATCCCCCTAGGAGCATGCGCGTAGTGCTTGGTTTTTGATGACTTGTAGATTTTTCCAATAAGTATGTGAGT
The DNA here is from genome assembly GCF_002575655.3 of Aegilops tauschii subsp. strangulata. NCBI lineage: Eukaryota > Viridiplantae > Streptophyta > Magnoliopsida > Poales > Poaceae > Aegilops > Aegilops tauschii. The sequence continues at coordinate 279,277,001 of NC_053038.3, read as the reverse complement.
TCTTTATGACTAATGTTGATTCCATGGATTATATGCACTCTCACCTTTCCATCATTGCTAGCCTCTTCGGTACCGTGTATTGCCCTTTCTCACCTTGAGAGTTGGTGCAAACTTCGCCGGTGCATCCAAACCCCGTGATATGATACGCTCTATCACACATAAACCTCCTTATATCTTCCTCAAAAGAGCCACCATACCTACCTATTATGGCATTTCCATAGCCATTCCGAGATATATTGCCATGCAACATTCCACCATTTTGTTTATTATGACACGCTTCATCATCGTCATATTGCCTTGCATGATCATGCAGTTGACATTGTATTTGTGGCAAAGCCACCATGCATAATTTAATACATGTCACTCTTGATTCATTGCCTATCCCGGTACACCGCCGGAGGCAGTCATATAGAGTCATACTTTGTTCTAGTATCGAGTTGTAATCTTTGAGTTGTAAATAAATAGAAGTGTGATGATCATCATTAATAGAGCATTGTCCCAAAAAAATAAACCAAAAAAAAGAAAGGCCAAAAAAAAGAAAAAAAAGAAAGGCCAAATAAAAAAATAAAAAAGAGAAATAAAAGGAACAATGCTACTATCCTTTTTCCACACTTGTGCTTCAAAGTAGCACCATGATCTTCATGAAAGAGAGTCTCTTATATTATCACTTTCATATACTAGTGGGAATTTTTCATTATAGAACTTGGCTTGTATATTCGAACAATGGGCTTCCTCAAATGCCCTAGGTATTCAAAAAGCTAGATCGGGCGTCCCGGGCCGTCCACGAGGGTGGGGCGCACCCCCCCCCCGGGCGTGCAGGCCTATCTCGTGGACGACTCAGGCACCTCCCTGACATGTTCCCGATGCCAAAAATTCCTATAAATACTGAAACCTCCAGAAAATAACCTAGATCGGGAGTTCCGCCGCCGCAAGTCTCTGTAGCCACCGAAAACCAATCTAGACCCGTTCCCGCACCCTGCTGGAGGGGGGAATCCCTCTCCGGTGGCCATCTTCATCATCCCGACGCTCTCCATGACAAGAAGGGAGTAGTTCACCATCGGGGCTGAGGGTATGTACCAGTACCTATGTGTTTGATCTCTGTCTCTCTCTCATGTTCTTAAGGTGATACGATCTTGATGTATCGCGAGCTTTGCTATTATAGTTGGATCTTATGATGTTTCTCCCCCTCTACTCTCTTGTAATGGATTGAGTTTTCCCTTTGAAGTTATCTTATGGGATTGAGTCTTTAAGGATTTGAGAACACTTGATGCATGTCTTGCATGTGCTTATCTATGGTGACAATGGGATATTCACGTGATCTACTTGATGTATGTTTTGGTGATCAAATTGCGGGTTCATTGACCATGTGAACTTATGCATAGGGGTTGGCACACGTTTTCGTCTTGACTCTCCGGTAGAAACTTTGGGGCACTCTTTGAAGTTCTATGTGTTGGTTGAATAGATGAATCTGAGATTGTGCGATGCATATCGTATAATCATACCCACGGATACTTGAGGTGACATTGGAGTATCAATGTGACATTAGGGTTTTTGTTGATTTGTGTCTTAATGTGTTATTCTAGTACGAACTCTTGAATAGATCGATCAGAAAGAATAACTTTGAGGTGGTTTCGTACCCTACCATAATCTCTTCGTTTGTTCTCCTCTATTAGTGACTTTGGAGTGACTCTTTATTGCATGTTGAGGGATTGTTATATGATGTAATTATGTGATTATTGCTGAGAGAACTTGCACTAGTGAAAGTATGAACCCTAGGCCTTGTTTCAACGCATTGCAATACCGTTTGAGCTCACTTTTATCATTAGTTACCTTGCTGTTTTTATTTTTTCAGATTACAAATACTCATATCTATCATCCATATTGCACTTGTATCAGCATCTCTTCGCCGAACTAGTGCACCTATACTATTTACCATTGTATTGGGTGTGTTGGGGACACAAGAGACTATTTGTTATTTGGTTGCAGAGTTGTTTTAGAGAGACCATCTTCATCCGACGCCTCCCACGGATTGATAAACCTTAGGTCATCCACTTGTGGGAAATTTGCTACTGTCCTACAAACCTCTGCACTTGGAGGCCCAACAACGTCTACAAAAAGATGGTTGTGTAGTAGAAATCAGTGGGTTGTGCCCACCCAGGTGCCCCTCTCCGGTAGGTCTTGGCTCCAGAAATTCTTATTTATTATATAAAAATTCCTCGCGAAGTTTCGTTCCATTCCGAGAACTTTTATTTATGCACAAAAACCACACCATGGTAGTTCTGCTGAAAACAACGTCAGTACGGAGTTAGTTTCATTCAAATCATACAAATTAGAGTCCAAAACAAGAGTAAAAGCATTAGGAAAAGTAGATATGTTGGAGACGTATCAGTGAGTTGCTCCCGTTTGTGAGGGGTGTGTGTGTCCAAACTTTCGGCAAACATGCCAATTTTTTTACCACATCATGTTGGTAGCATGACATTACATCAAGCAAGGTTTCATATTTTTCTGATCATTTTTTATTTTTTTGGAATTAAAATGCCATGGCACTCCATGCATGTCTCAATGTCGTGAGACCAATATGTTTGAAAATTCCTTCTAATTTAATGCACATGGAATTAGCTCGCACATAAGTACACAAATATGATTTTTCAAACCATTATGGTTAGCCGTTGCATGTAGATGTAGTTCAAATTTGAATTATGGACATTAAATGGCTAGAAAATCACTTAAATGTCTTTAAAAGGTCAAATGACCCCTGAAATTTTTCCAAATTTTCACATGACAGTTGTAGTACTGCACGTTAAACATATAAAAAATTAGAAGGCCGTAAGAGGAAGCTATATCCCGTTTGTCATCAATCATGCATTGTTCCCTCTCGGAACCACGAGCCTTCTAGTGAGTTGCTCCGGTTTGCCAGGGGTGTGTGTCCAAACCTTCGTCAAACAAGACAATTTTCTTACCACATCATCTTGGTGGCATGACATTACATCAAGATGGGTTTCATGTTTTTCTGATCTTTTTTTATTTTTTTGGAATTAAAATGCCATGGCACTCCATGCATGTGTCCATGCCGTGAGACCAATATGTTTGAAAATTCCTTCTAATTTACTGCACATGGAATTAACTCGCACACAAGTACACAAATATGATTGTTCAAACCGTTATGGTTAGCCCTTGCATGTAGATGTAGTTCAAATTTGAATTACGGTCATTAAATGGCTAGAAAATCACTTAAATGTCTTTAAAAGGTCAAATGACCCCTGAAATTTTCCATATTTGCAGATGACAGTTGTATTAGTGCACGTTAAATGTAGGAAAAAATTTGAAGGCCGTAAGAGGAAGCTATCTCCCGTTCGTCATCAAACATGCATTGTTACCTCTCAGAACCATGAGCCTTCTAGTGAGTTGCTCCGGTTTGTGAGGGGTGTGTGTCCAAACTTTCGTCAGCAGGACAATTTTTTACCACATCATCTTCATGGAATGACATTACATCAAGCAAGGTTTCATGTGTTTCTGATCATTTTTTTAATTTTTTGGAATTTAAATGCCATGGCACTCCATCCTTAATCGTGTCATAGCCGTTAGACCAATATGCTTGAAAGTTCCTTCCAATTTACAGCACATGCAATTAAATCGCACACAAGTACACAAAACAGGACTTTTCAAACCGTTATGGTTTAGCTGTTGCATGTACATGTAGTTCGAATTTGAATTACGGTCATTAAATGGCAAGAAAATCACTTAAATGTCTTAAAAGTTGAAATGACCCCTGAAATTTTCCAAAATTTGACATGACAGTTGTATTAGTACTACAAATATTCTCCTACATTTAAAACACCATCCGTTGCCACTTTACACCAAATTCGTCTTTCACAGCTAATAAAAAATATCCACAACATCACACACAGTTTTTTATAGGAATCGTTTGCGATGAAAATTAATGGGTCTATTTAAGTCTTCCTCCTTAAGCTTCGCCGGCTCGTCTGCTCCAGTGCCGGCAACCCCCGAATCCACGAATCTCGATCCCCATTCCCGCACACCCTTCTTGCAAAGATGACGCTGGGGAAACGCTTCGTGAAGGCCTGTACGATGGTCGCGTCCTCCCCGAGCGCCACCGCCTGCGCCGAGAGCACGACCGCCTATGCCGAGAGTGCCGCCGCATCCGCATTGAGTACGGCTGCATCTGTCGAGAGGGCGTCTGTGACGCCCCCGATTTGATCGTACACTAATCATGCACGCAAATGTGTACGATCAAGATCTGGGACTCACGGGAAGATATCACAACACAACTCTACAACATAAATAAGTCATACAAGCATCATAATACAAGCCAGGGGCCTCGAGGGCTCGAATACAAGTGCTCGATCACAGACGAGTCAGCGGAAGCAACAATATCTGAGTACAGACATAAGTTAAACAAGTTTGCCTTAAGAAGGCTAGCACAAACTGGGATACAGATCGAACGAGGCGCAGGCCTCCTGCCTGGGATCCTCCTAACTACTCCTGATCGTCGTCAGCGGGCTGCACGTAGTAGTAGGCACCTCCAGTGTCATAGGTGTCGTCGTCGACGGTGGCGTCTGGCTCCTGGACTCCAGCATCTGGTTGCGACAACCAGATAGGAAGGAAAGGGGGAAAAGAGGGAGAGAAGCAACCGTGAGTACTCATCCAAAGTACTCGCAAGCAAGGAGCTATACTACATATGCATGGGTATATGTGTAAAGGGGCATATCAGTGGACTGAACTGCAGAATGCCAGAATAAAAGGGGGATAGCTAGTCCTGTCGAAGACTACGCTTCTGGACATCTCCATCTTGCAGCATGTAGAAGAGAGTAGATTGAAGTCCTCCAAGTAGCATCGCATAGCATAATCCTACCCGGCGATCCCCTCCTCGTCGCCCTGTTAGAGAGCGATCACCGGGTTGTATCTGGCACTTGGAAGGGTGTATTTTATTCAGTATCCAGTTCTAGTTGTCATAAGGTCAAGGTACAACTCCGGGTCGTCCTTTTACCGAGGGACACGGCTATTCGAATAGATAAACTTCCCTGCAGGGGTGCACCACATAACCCAACACGCTCGATCCCATCTGGCCGGACACACTTTTCTGGGTCATGCCCGGCCTCGTAAGATCAACGCGTCGCAGCCCCACCTAAGCACAACAGAGCGGTCAGCACGCCGGTCTAATCCTATGCGCGCAGGGGTCTGGGCCCATCGCCCCATGCACACCTGCACGTTGCGTACGCGGCCGGAAGCAGACCTAGCCTAGTGGCGTTCTAGTCCAATCCGGCGCACGCCACTCAGTCGCTGACGTCACGAAGGCTTCGGCCGATACCACGACGCCGGGATACCCATAACTACTCCCGCGTAGATGGTTAGTAAGACGCCGTCCAGGGCCAGGCCCACCTCTCGCCTAGGCCAAGTGGCCAGACTCAGATCAAATACCAAGAACTCGTTAAGCGTGTTATGTCGAAGTAACCGCGGACGCCGTCCAGGGCCAGGCCCACCTCTCGCCTAGGTGGTCTCAACCTGCCCTGTCGCTCCGCCACAAAGATCCACTTGCGGGTACTCCTACGAGCCGACCCGACTTTATTTACCACATGTGTCATGTATATAATGTATATAGTATATACCCGTGATCACCTCCCGAAGTGATCACGGCCCAGTAGTATAGCAAGGCAGACGGACAAGACTGTAGGGCCACTGATGGAACACTAGCATCCTATACTAAGCAGTAGGATAGCAGGTAAGGGTAACAACTGTAGCAACAATGTCAGGCTATGCATCAGGATAGGATTAACGGAAAGAAGTAACATGTTACACTACTCTAATGCAAGCAGTATAGAGAAGACTAGGCGATATCTGGTGATCAAGGGGGGGGGCTTGCCTGGTTGCTCTGGCAAGTAGGAGGGGTCGTCGACTCCGTAGTCGAACTGGGCAGCAGCAGTGTCGGTCTCGTAGTCTACCGGAGAGAAGAAGGGGGAAGAAACAGTAAATACAATGCAAACATAAGCACGACGATGCGTGACATGACAATGAGCGGTGCTAGGTGTGTCCTAACGCGACAGTAGGTGGTACCGGCGAAGGGGGGGAACATCCGGGAAGTATTCCCGATGTTTCGCGTTTTCGGACAAACGGACCGGAGGGGGAAAGTTGCTAGTTCGATAGGTTAGGGAGGTGTGGTGGACGAACGGACTGCGTATTCGGATTCGTCTCGTCGTTCTGAGCAACTTTCATGTTGAAAATATTTTAATCCGAGTTACGGATTAAAAGATATGATTTTCTAAAGATTTTATTAATTTCTGGAATTTAATTAATTATTTAATTTAATTCGAAATTTGGATTTATGACATCAGCATGATGTCATGCTGACATCAGCAGTCAACAGGGGTTGACTAAGTCAAACTGACATGTGGGTCCAGTGGGACCCACCTGTCATTCTCTGTTTAGTTTAATTAGGGTCTAGCTAAATAATTACTGTTTAATTAATTTAAACAGGATTAATTAACTTAATTAATTTAGTTAATTAATTAAAATTATTTTTATTTTTATTTTCTTTATTTATTTATTAATTTTTATTAATTAATTTATTATTATTATTGTTATTAATTTAATTTATTTATTATTTTATTTTTATTTTTATTTTCATTTTATTTATTATTTTTCTTTTTCTTTTCGTTCTGTGGGCTGGGCCCCATATGTCATAGGGCCACGGGGTTCGGGCCCAGGGGGCAGTGGCTCGGGGGGGGGGGGGGGGCGAGGCCCACCTGGCAGTGGCCCAGGGGGCACTGCGGGTTACGGGCGCGGGGTGTGGGCGTGGGCGCTGGCGGTCTCGGCGGGGCACGGCGCCGCCATGGCCGGGGTGGGGCGAGGCCGCGGTGGTGCGGGGCCAGCCGCCGGAGGTGGTGCAGAGGTGCGAGGCCACCGTGGGCGTGACCAATGAGGCGGCTGGGCGACGGCGGCCGAGTGCGGCAGGCAGAGGCGGACGCTGGCGTGGTCGGCGAGTGGGAGGGCGCCGGCGGTAGCCGCCCGTCTGCACAAGCGGTGGTGGCGCGGGCGAAGCAGAGCCGCGGCCATGGCGAGCAGGGGCCCGAGGCGACGGCGGGGTTAGCGCGACGACGTGGGGGGGGCAGGCGGGGCGTGGCCAACGCGGTCGCGCGGTCGGGGCGCACGCGGGCGATGGCCGTGCGGGCGCGCGGGTGTGCGGTCGGGGCGTGACCAGGGCGAGCCCCAGCGCGGCCAACGGGCGCAAGGGCCACGGCGAGCGCGGGGGTGAGGGAGAGAGGAGGACGAGGCCGTGGCCTCACCGGGGGTGTAGGGTCACGGCAGTGGGGCTCGGGGAGGAGGCGAGGACGACGGCGGCGCGGTGGCGGGGTGCAGGCCGGCGAGGAGGCGAAGGCAGGCCGGCAGGGCAGCGCTCCGGCGAGGGCAAGCTCCGGGCGGCGACGGGGTTCGGCGGGGGTCTCCTCCCGATCCAGATCGGGCGAGGGAGGAGGAGATATTTCGGGGGGAGTGGGGGGTGGCTGTCGGTGGAGAGTGGGGGGTGAGGGGATAAGGTGAGAGGGGGGCGCGGGGTGGGCCGGGCCATTCGGGCTGCTGGGGGTTGGCCCAGTTGGGCCAGGTCCAGTGGGGGGGGCTTTTGTTTTTTTTGTTTTTTTGTTCTGTTTTCTTTTCTTTTTTGTAATTTCTTTTCTTTTATTTATTTGCTTTTCTGTTTTATTTCAATTTAAACTATTTAGGCATTTTATAAAAATGTGTTTACCACACCATATTTACTTAGGCAAAATATGGCATCTCCCGAACATTTTTATTTTAATATTTGAAAACTTTTGTTATTGACATTAATTTGAATTTAAATTTTGAAACGGTTTCGAATCATCGCGAGGTTAACAACAGTAACCGTGGTGACGTGGCACCATTAGCGTGGGATTACTGTAGCTTAATTATCCGGGCGTTACAGCGTCGGCGGCTACCGACAGGGCAACTGCAGCAACCGAGATGGCTGCAGCTGCTGCTGCGACAGTGGCTGCAAATGCCGAGAGCACTGGACCCACCGTCCGTATCGCTGATGTCGCCCTCGCCGGGGTCGAGGCCTCCAAGCCAAGATCAATGACGCACACGCCAAGATATTCCAGGCCAACTCGGAATCCAGCATGCAACCCACGTCCGAAAAGGCGGCCATGGCCATGGAGCACCTGCTTCCTCATGAGATTGCCGAGTGGGAGCTGGAGATGGAGGAGGCGGCGGAGATCGAGGAGCGCCGGGAAGAGGAGTTGCGTGTGGCCGAGGTCGAGGTAGAAAGAGTTTATCCGTCGAGGAATTGGCGGCGGAGTACCAACACGAGCTCTGGCGCAGCCACTACTACGAGAACTACAACCTTGAGGGCGGCGCCGTGGACGGCACTGAGGATGAGCACGAGGAAGCGGTCGACTTCAGCAGGGGGGACGTGGAGTCCACCAATGGCGGCATGTTGCCAGGACAAGTCATCGACGTCTCATCTCACACCGGCAATCCATAGGCCGGCGTGGCGACGGGTTTGTTAAAATTATGCGTACTTAGGCTTTGTTTTTAATGCTGGTCTTTTGTTAGAGCAATATTTATGTCAACTGGCTCTATTTAATTACTAAAATTGCTCGATTCAGTAAGTGTGGTCTGTGTGTTGTACACTCTTTTGTGTGCCCAAATTGGCATGCGATGTTAAATTATGCAATGACGTACCCGGGGAAATTTCCACCAAAATTTGAATTATCAAACTCATCCCATGCACGTAAAGCAAAAGAATCGTTTGTGATGCGCACAATTGTTCGAAGTGAATGGTGTCTGGCAGCACCGCATGCAAACTTTCCCTCCACATTTCAAATTTTTTGGCCTACCACCAAAATATCTACCCCCACCCCTTCCCCGCCCCCTTTTCTCCCGATCACAAGTCACATTTCCCCTATTTCCTCCTTCCTTCCTTCCTTCCTTCCTAAGCTATAGCCGCTTCCTCGCTTGCTTCCTCGCTCTCGCAGTCTCGCAACCTACCGCCAGGGTCGCCATGGCCTTCTTCAATGACCTCTCCAGCGGTTCCTCCTCCGACGATAACTCCTTCACCACCCAGGTATGCCTCTCTTCTCTCTCTTGGGATATGACTTGGAATGAAGGATTTTAAACCGGTGGTCGATTTGAGTCATTTCTTCCTCTTGTAGCTCCCAAGGACCATCAGTTGCAATGAATGGAGCGGGGTGGCTGAAGATCTGTCTGGTCGTTGTCACCGTCAATCTCCATGCGTGAAGCTAGTTGCGTTTGAGTCTGTGGACAGTGGGAGGAAGTTTCTGGCATGTGCAGAGAAGGTTAGACCCTCTTTCATTGTTACAAATCATTTGTTAGATGTGATTCAGACACTGTCATGGTCCCAACCCATTCATACCACACCTTCAACCAAACGCATCCTAAGACAGTGTCACAGTTTGTACCTAGTATCTAAAAATGTTGCCATCTCATCAGTGGTTCCATTAGAAAATTATTTGGCACCGCTTCAGCAGTTTGTGCAGCCAAGTTTGGTCCACACATCCGAGCAGCCAAGCAGTAAAATACTAAATATTTATGGCACGAAGGAACTAGGCATCGGAGCAACTAGGTGCTTCGGAGTCCGGGTCCCGGATTTTTTCCCGCTGCATTGGCTTCCCCGTGTAGGGCACCGTTGCGCGATGTAGCAACAGTTGTCTTTACACCGGTTTTGGCATACATAGTGGACGGCCTTAGTGCTATTTGTTCTATGTTACTAAATTTGTGCATGTACACACCTGTTAGTATCAATTTGTTGTCATCCAAACACTGTCGCTATGCTGTTGCAGTTATATTTACCTTCCTCATAAAATGTTCAATTTGTTATTTATAGTACATGAGTAAGAACTTGTAGCGTTGTTGTAGTTAATTATAGCTTTTGATGTTTCAGAATTTGGTTGTTGTCTCAGTAGCAATTAATTCATTTGTACATTGATCTTCTTGAGAAGATATGTCATAATTAACCTGTTTCTTCAGAGTTTCAAAATAAGTATTGGTGATTTTCTATGTTGCTATAAACCCATTTCCCCTACAATTGTTACTGATCTAGTTTTAAATATTATAGGATGAATGGAAGTGTTCTTAGTTGGAGTGGGTTGATCAAGAGTGGGCACAGTCTTTGAAGATGTACCTAGCAAAGCTCTGGAGCATGTATGAGGAAGAGAGCAGAGGTAGGCTTAGAGAAAGTGTTGTCAATGCTGAAGAATATTTGTAGATGCGGGAATAAAAGAGGGAGGTAGAGAATGAGCTCGTATTTTTCAAATCAGACTTTGCTAAGATGGTGTTGGTGAAGGAGGAGGCACTTTCCCAGTTGGCCAGTGCAAAATAGGTTCTTACTCAACTGAAAGAAGAGGTGGATAAGACGAGCATCGATTTTCACGATTAGGGAAATGAATATATTGTTCCAATATTGTTCTTATGAAGTTGGACTAGCTATATGCTGTATTGTGCTGTTTTCAGGTAGCTATCGTACTGTGATGTTAAAATATATTTATGTGCGTGATATGAAATTGGCAAACAACTGTTCAATATGAAATGTGAATTTGTGTAATACTGGAATTATTAATTTTAAACTAATAAACCTGCTAAATGGGTCATGGAACTTTGCAAACGGTTCTAGCAGTAAAAGCACTTGTGATGCATAGCCCAATGCCACATAGTTTTGTTCATCAAATCGTGTGTGATGTAGTTGATAAAAGCAAACGGTTAACCAAGGCAGAGCATGTGTGATAGTTACATCTATTACACACGAGCCTATACATAAAACTGTGCGGGATGTACATATGAACAGAAACGTTTTCCCTGGATTGAATGTGTGGGATGTACATACGAACAGAAACGTTTTCCCTGGATTGACTGTGTGGAATGTACATAAGAACGGAAACGTAGTCTTTGGATTAACTGTGCGTGATATACATACTAACGGAAATGTTTTTCTCGGATACACCATGCGGGGTGTACATACGAACGGAAACGATTGGGTTTCGAGGCCTCTCCTGATCGCACGCGAACTCATTTTACCCCAGCCTGTGTGCCAGGAGGGCCTATCACTGATGGTTTCTGGGTCGTGTGGGAAGGACCCCCTATCGCCCACACTCACTTGGCGACCGTTCCAAATGCCATCGCAGAAAGGGGATAAAAACCGTTTGTATAGCACCGACGCGTACCAGTGCAATGGTACGCCTAGTTTATTAGGAAACGTTGCAAAGGTAACTGACTTATGGATCATTAACGCGAAAAACGCACACGGGTAAGCCATAGAAACCGTGTGTTTTGTGATCTTATAATAATTCTTATATCAATCAGCATCTCCAACCGCACCTAATTTCAAAAATATCTTTCATTGTATCAGGATTATTCAATGTACATGAATGAGGCAAGGTGACACCTCATGAGCAATCATCGGTTTGTGAAATGCAATCAAGTGTCAACCTGCCTCGCTCGCATATCCAGATTTAATCTGATGCAACAAGAGAGAAGCTTGCTGCCATCCGCTGGCGTGGCAATTTAAGCCGGTGTCTGGCCAACTCGTGCGGTGAGGTGGGACTAAAAACCAGCTGCGGCTAGATCTAGTCTCCTTCGGTGGCTACGGGCGGACGTTCCGGAGTATTTAGTGCCGGAGGGCGGCTACAAAACTTAAGCGAACACATGCTAATCAACGCTTAAAGCCCTCAAAGGATGCGCATACCGACATTGTACGTTAATAATAGATAGTACCAACTTAAAGTACTACTGGTAATTTGCTCTAAAACTAGTACATATGTAGTACTGGTAGATGCTCGTAATTAATTATACAAACTTATGGGCGACACATTCACTAACTACTTCTCACATGCTGCCATCGGGCATGCTGGCCAGACGCCGGCGTTCTCCTTCCCAGTCTTGTAGGTGCCAGCCCACCGTGCTTTGATCTCCGCCAAGCTCTCCTTAACATGGCGTGCGGCCTTTTCTTTCTTGCGGCGGCGGGACTCTCTTTTCTTTTCTGCTTTCTGCCTTTTCCGCTCCTTCTTTGCTGCTTTGGCCGCCTCTAGACCGACCACCCATTCGGCCATGGAAGCCTCAAAGTCCGCCCACACAACTGTGTGGCCACCGGCGGCGATGAACTAGGCGTGGCGATATGCCATCACTTCCTTATCATGTGTCCGGACGCGGGCGATGAGGAACGCGGAGCAGCGGGATGCCATCGCTTCCTTACCAGTTAGTACGCACCGCGGTACCATGAACGACGCATGGAGAGAGCTCCGGGACGGAGTGGCCGGACAACCGTACAGTGCGGTGGTTTTTCAGAGCTCAAAGACAAATAACGAAGGAAATTTGGCTTCCCTTACACTTTTGACCATTCATTATCACACATGGTTCATCTCCGTTGCCTCCGGAAACAGTGTGCGCTTAGCCTATTGTGTGTAGCATTATGATTGGCTGGAACCCCAGCCACGCAGATCGCACGTGTGCACCGTAGGATGCACCACGATAGAACAGCAATCCACGTCCCTCACATCACACTCGTGCAGCTGTAGCTGGATTGGATTTATATGCGCTAAATACCTAGAAAATGCACATAATCTCCTAAATATGGTAAATGAGGCCGGAAAAATTCCAAATTTGAACATGGTGATTTGCAGGGTGTATGTTCGTCGTAGAAAAAAACTCCAGGGCAAAGAACAAAGAAAATTTGGATTCTCATTCAATCTTGGTGATTTCCCTCTCGAAAGCATGAAACTTCCTCGGTGATGGTTCGATTTATGAAGGGCATGCATGACGACATAAGCCAAACCTTCTCAAATTTTTACGAGGGCATGGTGAGGCCATACCATGGCACCATGCCAGGCATCATGTTTTTCAAGCATTTATTTCATTTTTCTATAGTTGAAAACCCAATAAACAAACGTTTGTGGTTGACTATTGACACACATTTCATTGAAATATATGCCCGTTTCTTGTAAAAGGAATGAGAATTTACTAAATGGCACGAGCATGGTTTTCCTGGCCGTTCTTGTGCAGCCTTTCATGCACCGATTCATTGAACTTGAATTATGTGCATTAATGCCCAGAAAATGCACATAATCCCCTAAATATGGTACATGAACCTGGAAAAGTGCCAAATTTGAACACGGTGATTTGCAAGGTGTCATCGTAGAAAAAACTCATGGACAAAGCACAAAGGAAATTTGGATCCCCATTCAATCTTGGTTATTTCCCCCTCGAAACCTTGAAACTTCCTCGGTGATGGTTCGTTTTGTGAAAGGTGTGCATGACGACATAAGGAAAACATTCTCAAATTTTTACCAGGACCCGGTGAGGCCATACCATGGCACCGCGCCAGGCGTCATGTTTTCCAAGCATCTATTTCATTTTTGTATAGTTGTTAACCCAGTAAACGACGCATTTGTGGTTTACTATTGCCACACATTTCCTTGAAATTTCTGCCCATTCCTTGTAAAACACATGAGAATTTACTAAATAGCTCGAGCATTGTTTTCCAGATCGTTCTTTTGCACCTTTTCATGCATCGATTGTTCAAATCTGAATTATGTTCATTAATGCCTAGAAACTGCACATAATCCCCTAAATATGGTAAATGAGCCTCGAAAAATGTCAAATTTGAACACGTCGCATTGGAGGGGGTATGTTGATTGTTGGAAAAAACCTGGATGACAAACTAGGACAAAATTTTGGATTCCCCTTCAATCTTGGTGATTTCCCTCTCGAAAGCATGGAACTTCTTCGGTGATGGTTCGATTTATGAAGGGCGTGCATGACGACATAAACCAAACCTTCTCAGCCTTTTACCAGGGCACGGTGAGGCCAGTCCATGGCACCATGCCAGGCGTCATGTTTTTCAAGCACATATTTCATTTTTCTATAGTTGATAACCCAGTAAATGACGCGTTTGTGGTTGACTATTGCCACGCATTCCCTTGAAATCTCTGCCCATTCCTTGTAAAAGGCATGAGAATTTACTAATACCACGAGTATGGTTTTCCAGACCGTTCGTGTGCACCTTTTCATGCACGGATTGTTCAAATTTGAATTATGTGGATTAATGCCTAAAAAATGCACATAATCCCCTAAATATGGTAAATGAGCCAGCAAAAATGCCAAATTTGAACACGTTGCATTCAAGGGGGTATGTTGATTGTAGAAAACAATGAATTACAAACTAGGAAGGAAATTTGGATTCCCGGCCCCTTCAATCTTGGTGATTTCCCTGCCAAAACCATGAAAATTCCTCGGTGATGGTTCGATTTATGAATGGCGTGCACGACGACATAAGCCAAACCATCTCCAATTTTTACCAGGGCCTGGTGAGGCCATATCATGGCACGATGCCAGCCGTCATGTTTTTCAAGCATGTATTTCAATTTTCTATAGTTGAAAAACCAATAAACGTCGTGTTTGTGGTTGATTATTGCCACACATTTCCGTGAAATCTTTGCCCACTCATTGTAAAAGGCATGAGCATTTACTAAATAGCACGATCATGGTTTTCCAGACCATTCTCATGGACCTTTTCATGCACCGATTGTTTGAATTTAAATTATGCGCATAATGTCTAGAAAATGCACATAATCCCCTAAATATTGGTAATGAACCCCGAAAAGTGCCAAATTTGAACACGATGATTTGTAGGGTTTATGTTCATCAAAGAAAAAAACTCATGGACAAAGGACAAAGGAAATTTGGACTCCCCTTCAATTTGGTGATTACTATCACATACGATTCATCTCCGTTGCTTCTATGAACCGTGTGTGTTCACCCACACATGCAAAAGGAAAAAATAAAATCCTCGCCCACTTCATCCCCACCCACTCGTCGCGGACTCCTCTGCGACTCTGCACCTCATCAACTTCTATCGCGGCGGCCACCTTAAGCTCGACGACTGTTGTCGGCGGGCGGAGGTCGCGCTCCACACGGCACGGGATTTTGCCCCTACCACTTTCCTCCGCCTATCTACACCGACATTCTAGACTCTGGTTTATTGGGTTTTTCTGCGGGATTGGGCCGGGGACTTTTCTCATGGAGAAGGTAATCAATTTAGCGAAATATTCACTCATCTCTTATCGCAGTCCATCCGTTACTGTTAATCAACTGACGAAAATCGCCGTGGATTCATTTCTTCTAGCTGATTCGAGGGTTTTCATTCATGTGTCCGCAGTGCGAGTACAAATCGGGCAAGTGTGCTCGCAGCCAGTCAGAAATGAAGTTCTATCTCACCATTCCGGATGACTTCAGGGAGCGCTCCGTATGTTCAATCTCACCCTACCACGGTCGGCATGGCCTAAATTTGTGAACATATACCGTTTGTTGCTACATTCGGATAAAAGGTACAGTGCCACGTGCAGCCTAGATGTCGAAGCCGATTTCCCCCTATATTAGGCAAATTTATGATGTATTGTTCAATGAGTTACTCTCATATTTGCATCAAATCTTTGTTACATTATCTATTTTGAATTATATACTTTTGTACTTTGCTTTCATCTGTATATTGATTTGTTCTATCAGTTACTCCCATATTTGCATCTTGCTCTATTATTTCAATATATCTAATTTACGATCTTAATTTTCATTTCAAGTAGTACATCCCTTGCTTTGCAAGAACAGGAGTAGAAGGAAATCTTGGGCTTTACTTTCTTGATGACTCCATGGATGTCATATTGACAACACATAATGGATTTACAATGACAGTTAGCGTAAAACATGATAAAGATGGTCACTCCTATTTTGATGCGGACCTTTGGAGAAAAATGTCTAAGTCTTATGAACTGAAAGCTGGCAATAAAATTCTAGTGCGTGCACCATAGCCTAGTCTAATTAACATGGATGTTTACTTCCCCAACATCATCAGTCGATCAAAGTATGTTCGAGGTTTGTGTCCTTTCAACTTTCTCCATGCTGGCATATTACTTAGAAAAATTGGGGTATTTGTTCTGACTAATTGATCACTATTTAAGCAACCAATTGTGATTTCATTTTCTGACTCCGTTCCTAGGCAGTAACAAATTCTATTACCAATTTATGCGCACTATATATTCTTCTACCATGTTTTAAATAAATAATACCTTTCCACCTTTTAAACAGGATATGTTGGATGCATAGTTAATGATCTGTATGTTACTAAGCGTACCAAATTTCACTGAAGGACTTGAAGCATGTCAGAAACTTCATTGATAATCTGCCAGAGATAGCACAACATATGAACGCTGGTACAAAGTCTTATTTTTATGTTGCACACATTGAACAAGACCAATTGTCTGCACAAAACGCTGGTACAAAGTCTTATTTTTATGTTGATGCTCATAAACTATATATATCTTGAACGATATGTTACAATTTGTTTTTATTCTACATTTCAACAGAAATTACCCACTGTAGTTGTTTCTAGATCGATTTCCCGGCGTGGTTGAATTACACTTGTGCCTACTAATAACGCCAAAGTGATTGCAAGGTTCTGCATTTGCCGCAGAAATGGAACCAGTCAAATTAACAAGTTCTCTCTTGTCGTGGCAATGCCTCCATATTTGAAAATTGGAGGCATTGTTCTACTCATGCTCTACCAAGGCACAGGAGGGCGCTTCCTTTTCATTGAAGAGATGCCGAGTCACCGTGATGAAGATGCTTCCAACGGATAGTTGTGGTTGTTGGCCCTTAGCCTCTTAAAATGTGCTGGTTGTTACTATGTTAAGTATGTAGATATGGACCATACGGTTGTCGGCCTTCAGCGTCTTAAATTGTGATAGTTGTTACAATGTTAAGTATGTACATATGGACCATACGGTTGTCAAAACTGTGTTACGAAGATCCTCCTTTTGTCGAATAGTGTAACCACTATATATACGTTACTCAAATTTTGTTAGCCAAGTTCTTAAATTTTCATGGAAAGTATTAGTATCATACATCGTTCGTTGAGTTTAAGCATTTGCCCGGTAAAGCGGTAGAGTAGAGGACGCCCATCTTTTGGACGTGGCGATCGACACCGATGTCTAGAAGGCACTTGCATATTAATTGTCCATATTGCAAATTCACACACTTGTTAACATAAGGAAACGTATATGTAACTTACTAATCAACGCACACGAGTACTCATAGAGGCATCGTGTGCGATACTCCTAGCCACCGCAAGCAACTAGTTTGCAATTTTCAAAGTTTTTTGTACACACAGAATTGCACACAAATTAACTATAGTAACCATCTGTGTTGTAACTTCTCGTCGCAAACAGTTCATCCGAGTGGGCTGTTTGCCGCGTATCACACACATCTTGTTTACATGACTCGTTTGGGTTCTTTTGGCTCATCGCAAAAAGTTCATCTATGTGAACTGTATGCCGCATATCACACACTTCTTGTTAAGTTGAACCGTTTCTGTTGCGTTCCTTAATCTAAAACATTTCGTCCAAGTGAACCATATGCCGTATATCACACACACCTTGATCTGGCTAACCGTTTCTGTTTCACTCCTTAATAGCAAACAATTCATCTTAGCGAACTGTATGTCGTATATCGCACACACCTTGATATGGCTGCCCGTTTCTGTTGTCCTGTTTTATCGCAAATAGTTCATATGGATCATCTGTGTGCCCTACATCGCACACGCAACTAAAATCTGAACTGTCTTTGATGTCTCCACCATGACAAACGTTTTGCATCTTTTTTGACGGTTTTTGACATCACCATTTGTGATTATCGCACATAGTTTCGTCAAAGGGTCTCTGATCGTAGTGTCGCATTAGCGACATCCTGTAGTAGTGACTTAATACACTAGATGCATGCTGGATAGCGGTCGATGTGTGGAGCAATAGTAGTAGATGCAGGCAGGAGTCGGTCTACTTGCACAGACGTGATGCCTATATTCATGATCATTGCCTTAGATATCATCATAATTATTCACTTTCTATCAATTGCTCAACAGTAATTTGTTTACCCATCGTATGCGTTCTTTCAAGAGAGAAGCCTCTAGTGAAAACTATTGCCCTCGGGTCTATTCTTATCATATTATTTTCGGATCTATAAATCCAAAAACCCCAAAATACCTTGTTACAATTTGTTTACCCTTACTTTATTTTTCACTTTTATTTATCTTTTATACCTATCTCTATCAGATTCATCCTTGCAAGTAACCGTCAAGAGATTGACAGCCCCTTTATCGCGTTGGGTGCAAAAATTTGTTTGTTTGTGTAGGTGCTATCATTCGAGACTTGTGTGTTCCTCCTACTGGATGATACCTTGGTTCTTAACTGAGGGAAATACTTATCTCTACTTTGTTGCATCATGCTTTCCTCTTCAAGGGAAAAGCCAACGCAAGTTCAAGAAGTAGCAGTAAGAAATTTGAGGAAATGTACGCAAGCAAGAAAGACATCGGAAGAATCAGGGTGTTGGTTTTGAACAAAAGTTCAATGCCAATGGAGTTGAATGGGGAGAATATCAATAAACTAAGACAAAGTTTGTTCCTGAACAAGAGAACTATGACCCCACTTCTTTTGAGGGAACACAAGCGCAAGATGATCTTCCACCACAAGAGCACAAGCTAAAAGGCAAGGACAAGCTTCAAGAAGAGATTGACTCACTTGAAGAACCTCCTAAGACCATGGTCAAGTGGGTTCCCAAGACTACATCAAGCTCTACTTCATCAAGTTCAACAACTAGAGTGTTCTTGAGGGTGACTCCGCCAACATACTTCGCTCATATTCATTTTTGCAAGGACTTGTGCAATCAACTTTCATATCTTGCACTAGTTGATGGAGTCACAAACCCTCTTGTTGGTAAGAAAAGGGACAAGGAAACCTAATGCTTTCATGGACATCATCATATGTGCAAGTTACACTATGTCTATGGATATCCTTGCATGTTCCTTTTGGTTCTAACCCATGTAGGTATTGAAAGTACAAAAATCTAATGGATTGCTCCGAATGATCTACATCAACATGGAGCATCCACATCTTCACTATCTACATGAAGTCATCATCGACCAAACCAAAGGTTAGTTCATCCCTCTTTGGGGGGATATCACATCTAGGGGGAGCTTTGCTCTAAAAATTGAGCTAAAGCAACTCCAATGGTGTGAACACATTAATGCTTTATGTAAAAGTGGCAACCCCACTTGTGATTAAACGATAAGTATGAACTATGATCAAATGTCCTCATTTGACTCCTAAGTCAATATACTCATATATAGATGACCTAGTCATCGCCAATTGCTTGATAGATCACTACTCTATGATGCTACTAATGTGACACTATAATCGGAGACCCTTCGACGAAACTGTGTGCGATGCATTAACCGCAAACATGTAAAAACGGTCGAAAAAGGATGCAAAACGTTTGCGATGGCAGATACATCAAACACGGTTTAGATTTTAGTTGCGTGTGTGATGCGGGGCATACGTTCCAGTTGAATGAGCTGTTTGCGATGGGGCGGAACATTAGAAATGGGCAGCCGAATGAAGGTGTGTGTGATATACGGAATACAGCTCACTCAGATAAACTATTTGTGATGAGGCGGAACAACAGAAATGGGCCGCCAGATTAAGGAGTGTGCGATATACGGCATATAGTTCACTCGGATGAACTGTTTGTGATTAGGCTGAACAAAAGAAACAGTCAGCTAGATCAAGGTGTGTGTGCGATAGAGGGCAAACAGTTAGCTCCAAGAGAACGAAAATGGTTCAATTTAACAAGATGTGTGTGATACGCAGCAAATAGGTCTGTAATTAGAAATGTGTGCGAAGACCGATAATAACACACACAATTGCTGCTAATAAGATGTGTGTGTGTGTGTGTGTGTGTTGTGCGATGGCATTGCATACAGAACAACTATATATATATAGGGTAGCACTATTCTGATCTTGGTATTAGAATAGTTATTTGGATCACGATCGGCCCTATAATTACGCGACGGAGAACTTCGTGAGATCGCGAGCAGCTCAACCCGATCGGTACAAGGAAAAAAAAGCCCCCACCCGTCCCACGATCTCCTCACCTCGCTCGATCCCCCGAACTGCATCCCACCTGGCTCACGCCGCCACCGAGCCCCGACCAACCGCTGATACATCTCCAACGTATCTATAATTTTTGATTGTTCCATGATATATTATATCCTATTTTGGACATTATTGGGCTTTATTATACACTTTTATATTATTTTTGGGACTAACCTATTAACCGGAGCCCAGCCTAGAATTGTTGTTTTTTGCCTATTTTAGAGTTTCGGAGAAAAAGGATATCAAACGGAGTCCAAACGGAATGAAACCTTCGGGAACGTGATTTTTGAAACGAACGTGATCCAGAGGACTTGGACCCTACGTCAAGAAATCAACCAGGAAGGAATTAGGTAGGGGGGCGCGCCTACCCCCCCCCCCCCCCCGGCGCGCCCTCCAGCCTCGTGGGCCCCACGTTGCTCCACCGACGTACTTCTTCCTCCTATATATACCTACGTACCCCCGAACTACCAGATACGGAGCCAAAAACCTAATCCCACCGCCGCAACCTTCTGTACCCATGAGATCCAATCTTGGGGCCTTTTCCGGAGCTCCGCCGGAGGGGGCATCGATCACGGAGGGCTTCTACATCAACACCATAGCCTCTCCGATGATGTGTGAGTAGTTTACCTCAGACCTTCGGGTCCATAGTTATTAGCTAGATGGCTTCTTCTCTCTTTTTGGATCTCAATACAATGTTCTCCCCCTCTCTTGTGGAGATCTATTGATGTAATCTTATTTTGCAGTGTGTTTGTTGAGACCGATAAATTGTGGGTTTATGATCAAGTTTATCTATGAACAATATTTGAATCTTCTCTGAATTCTTTTATGTATGATTGGTTATCTTTGCAAGTCTCTTTGAATTATTAGTTTGGTTTGGCCTACTAGATTGATCTTTCTTGCAATGGGAGAAGTGCTTAGCTTTGGGTTCAATCTTGCGGTCTCCTTTCCCAGTGACAGTAGAGGCAGCAAGGCACGTATTGTATTGTTGCCATCGAGGATAGCAAGATGGGGTTTATATCATATTGCATGAGTTTATCCCTCTACATCATGTCATCTTACTTAAAGCGTTACTCTGTTCTTTTGAACTTAATACTCTAGATGCATGATGGATAGGGGTCGATGTGTGGAGTAATAGTAGTAGATGCAGGCAGGAGTCGGTCTACTTGTCTCGGACGTGATGCCTATATACATGATCATACCTAGATATTCTCATAATTATGCTCAATTCTGTCAATTGCTCAACAGTAATTTGTTTACCCACCATAATACTTATGCTCTCGAGAGAAGCCACTAGTGAAACCTATGGCCCCCGGGTCTATTTTCCATCATATTAATCTTCCAACACGTGGTTATTTCTTTTGTCTTTTATTTTACTTTGCATCTTTATCATAAAAATACAAAAAATATTATCTTATCATATCTATCAGATCTCACTTTCGTAAGTGACCGTGAAGGGATTGACAACCCCTTTATTGCGTTGGTTGCGAGGATTTTATTTGTTTGTGTAGGTGCGAGGGACTCGTGCGTGGCCTCCTACTGGATTGATACCTTGGTTCTCAAAAAACTGAGGGAAATACTTACGCTGCTTTACTGCATCACCCTTTCCTCTTCAAGGGAAAACCAATGCAGTGCTCAAGAGGTAGCAAGAAGGATTTTTGGCGCCGTTGCCGGGGAGTCTACACAAAAGTCAACATACCAAGTACCCATCACAAACCCTTATCTCCCACATTACATTATTTGCCATTTGCCTCTCGTTTTCCTCTCCCCCACTTCACCCTTGCCGTTTTATTCGCCCTCTCTTTTCCGTTCGCCTCTTTTTCACTTGCTTGTCGTTATGGCTAGTTCCCTATCTTCTCCATTGTCTCCCGAGAATGAAGTTCTTACTTTTAAGCAAAGGGAGGGAGAAAATCTAAAAGACGCTTGGTATAGAATTTGTAATGCTCAAAATAGATCTACCAGGAAGCAATCTACTTCCGTTCTTCTCCGCAATTTTTATGTAGGCACTACTCCTTGGTACAGATATATCGTTGATACCATTACCGGAGGGAATTTCTTGGGTAGCCATACTTTTGATTCTTATAATGCTACGATAGATTTGTTTGGCTCACCACCTCTTTTGGTTAATGGAACTATGTTAACTTTGGAGCATGTAATGCAAAGATTTGAAATTATTGAAAATAAAGTTGCTACCGTAGAGTTAATTGAAAATTTGGATAAGAAGATCCACAACCAAATTACCCAATATGGATCTAAAGTAGGAGTCACTTTGAAAAATATTAAGGAAAAGGAACCCATAGTTAATGAAAGAATAATTCAGGATTCCACTAGAATCGATAAACTTGAGGGTATCATTACCAACTTGGGAACCGATTTTTCTTCCATAAAGAATACTCCAAGTCCTCCAACTAAAATTTCCAAGCTTATGTATGTTCCTAAAAATAAGGGTGAATCCTTTAGCAAGGAAACTGCGGATCTCAAATCTATAAGTATTCGTCCCAATCTTTTTGCTATCATCAAGGAACCATTTGCTACAAATGAATTTTTTTATTTTGTGCCTAGAAGTTTGATAATTAATAAAAAGAAAGGAACTCCTAAGGGTGATAGATTTCTCATTAAAGATTTGCCTACCAAAGATGGTAATACCTAGATCTATCCTCGTTATTATGCCTAGCTAGGGGCGTTAAACGATAGCGCTTGTTGGGAGGCAAGCCAATTTATTTTTAGTTTTTTTTTTCTTTTGCTTCTATTTAGGAATAAATCTTTGATCTATCCTCTGGTTAGATGTGTTTTTATGTTTTAATTAGTGTTCGTGCCAAGTTTAACCAATAGGATCTTTTGGAGGATAGTTATTTGATCTTGCTGAAAATTCCAGAAACTTTCTATTCACGAAAATAATTGTTAAAAATCACCAGAACGTGATAAATATTTATTCAAATTTATGCTGATCAATAAACAAATTTTCTAGGTCGTCCTATTTTGGCTGAATTTTTTGAGTTCCAGAAGTTTGCGTTAGTTACAGATTACTACAGACTGTTCTGTTTTTGACAGATTCTGTTTTTCGTGTGTTGTTTGATTATTTTGATGAATCTATGGCTAGTTAAATAGGTTATAAACCATAGAGAAGTTGGAATACACTAGGTTTAACACCAATATAAATAAATAATGAGTTCATTACAGTACCTTGAAGTGGTGTTTTGTTTTCTTTCGCTAACGGAGCTCACGAGATTTTCTATTAAGTTTTGTGTTGTGAAGTTTTCAAGTTTTGGGTAAAAGATTTGATGGATTATGGAACAAGGAGTGGCAAGAGCCTAAGCTTGGGGATGCCCATGGCACCCCAAGATAATCTAAGTACACCTAAAAGCCAAAGCTTGGGGATGCCCCGGAAGGCATCCCCTCTTTCGTCTACTTTCATCGGTAACTTTACTTGGAGCTGTATTTTTATTCAGCACATGATATGTGTTTTGCTTGGATCGTCTTATATTATTTGAGTCTTTATTTTTTAGTTTGCCACAATCATCCTTGCTGTGCACAAATTTTGAGAGAGACACACTTGATTCGGAAATTGTTAGAATACTCTATGTGCTTCACTTATATCTTTTGAGTTATATAGTTTTTGCTCTAGTGCTTCACTTATATCTTTTAGAGCACGGTGGTGGATTTGTTTTATAGAAACTATTGTTCTCTCATGCTTCACTTAGACTATTTTGAGAGTCCTACAAAACAGCGTGGTAATTTGCTTTAATTATGATAGGCATTCAAGATTAGTAAAAAAATTCTTATGAGTGTGTTGAATACTATGAGAAGTTTGATGCTTGATAATTGTTTTGAGATATGGAGATGGTGATATTAGAGTCATGCTAGTTGATTAGTTTTTAATTTGAGAAATACTTGTGTTAAAGTTTGTGGTTCCCGTAGCATGCACGTATGGTGAACCGTTATGTGATGAAGTCGGAGCATGATTTATTTATTGATTGTATTCCTTATGAGTGGCGGTCGGGGACGAGCGATGGTCTTTTCCTACCAATCTATCCCCCTAGGAGCATGCGCATAATACTTTGATTCGATAACTTGTAGATTTTTTCAATAAGTATATGAGTTCTTTATGGCTAATGTTGAGTCCATGGATTATACACACTTTCTTCCTTCCACCATTTCTAGCCTCTCTAATACTGCGCACTTTTTGTCGGTATCATACACCCACCATATACCTTCCTCAAAACAGCCACCATACCTACCTATCATGACATTTCCATATCCATTCCGAGATATATTGCCATGCAACTTACCACCGTTCCGTTTATTATGACACGCTCCATCATTGTCATATTGCTTTGCATGATCATGTAGTTGACATTGTATTTGTGGCAAAGCCACCGTTCATAATTCTTCCATACATGTCACTCTTGATTCATTGCATATCCCAGTACACCACCGGAGGCATTCACAGAGTCATATTTTGTTCTAAGTATTGAGTTGTAATTGTTGAGTTGTAAGTAAATAAAAGTGTGATGATCATCATTTTTTAGAGCATTGTCCCAAGTGAGGAAAGGATGATGGAGACTATGATTCCCCCACAAGTCGGGATGAGACTCCGGACTAAATAAAATCAAAGGACAAATGCCATAAAAAAAGAGAAAAGGCCCAAAAAATGAGAGAAAAAGAGAGAAGGGACAATGTTACTATCCTTTTACCACACTTGTGCTTCAAAGTAGCACCATGATATTTATGATAGAGAGTCTCCTATGATATCACTTTCACATACTAGTGGGAAATTTTTCATTATAGAACTTGGCTTGTATATTCCAATGATGGGCTTCCTCAAAATGCCCTAGGTCTTCATGAGCAAGCGAGTTGAATGCACACCCACTTAGTTTCTTTTGTTGAGCTTTCATATACTTATAGCTCTAGTGCATCCGTTGCATGGCAATCCCTACTCACTCACATTGATATCTATTAATGGGCATCTCCATAGCCCGTTGATACGCCTAGTTGATGTGAGACTATCTTCTCCTTTTTTGTCTTCTCCACAACCACCATTCTATTCCACATATAGTGCTATGTACATGGCTCACACTCATGTATTGCGTGAAGATTGAAAAAGTTTGAGAACTCAAAAGTATGAAACAATTGCTTGGCTTGTCATTGGGGTTGTGCATGATTTAAATACTTTGTGTGGTGAAGATAGAGCATAGCCAGACTATATGATTTTGTAGGGATAACTTTCTTTGGCCATGTTATTTTGAGAAGACATAATTGCTTAGTTAGTATGCTTGAAGTATTATTATTATTTTTATGAACTTTTGTCCTGAATCTTTCGGATCTTAATATTCACACCACAATTAAGAGAATTACATTGAAATTATGCCAACTAGCATTCCACATCAAAAATTCTGTTTTTATCATTTACCTACTCGAGGACGAGCAGGAATTAAGCTTGGGGATGCTTGATACGTCTCCAACGTATCTATAATTTTTTTTATTGTTCCATGCTATATTATATTCTGTTTTGGACATTATTGGGCTTTAATATACACTTTTATATTATTTTTGGGACTAACCTATTAACCGGAGGCCCAGCCCAGAATTGCTGTTTTTTGCCTATTTCAGAGTTTCGCAGAAAAAGAATATCAAACGGAGTCCAAACGGAACGAAACCTTTGGGAACGTGATTTACGGAACGAACGTCATCCAGAGGACTTGGACCCTACGTCAAGACATCAACCAGGAAGGCACGAGGTAGGGGGGCGTGCCTACCCCCCCAGGCGTGCCCTCCACCCTCGTGGGCCTCATGTTACTCCATCGACATACTTTTTCCACCTATATATACCTACGTACCCCCAAACTACCAGATACGGAGCCAGAAAACTAATTCCACCGCCGCAACCTTCTGTACCCGTGAGATCCCATCTTGGGGCCTTTTCCGGAGCTCCGCCGGAGGGGGCATCGATCATGGAGGGCTTCTACATCAACACCATAGCCTCTCCGATGATGTGTCTGTAGTTTACCACAGACCTTCGGGTCCATAGTTATTAGCTAGATGGCTTCTTCTCTCTTTTTTGTTCACAATACAATGTTCTCCCCCTCTCTTGTGGAGATCTATTCGATGTAATCTTCTTTTGCGGTGTGTTTTTTGAGACCGATGAATTGTGGGTTTATGATCAAGTTTATCTATGAACAATATTTGAATCTTCTCTGAATTCTTTTATGTATGATTGGTTATCTTTGCAAGTCTCTTCGAATTATCAGTTTGGTTTGGCCTACTAGATTGATCTTTCTTGCAATGGGAGAAGTGCTTAGCTTTGGGTTCAATCTTGCAGTGTCCTTTCCCAGTGACAGCAGGGGCATCAAGGCACGTATTGTATTGTTGCCATCGAGGATAACAAGATGGGGTTTATATCATATTGTATGAGTTTATCCCTCTACATCATGTCATCTTACTTAAAGCGTTACTCTGTTCTTTTGAACATAATACTCTAGATGCATGCTGGATAGCGGTCGATGTGTGGAGTAATAGTAGTAGATGCAGGCAGGAGTCGGTCTACTTGTCTCGGACGTGATGCCTATATACATGATCATACCTAGATATTCTCATAATTATACTCAATTCTGTCAATTGCTCAACAGTAATTTGTTTACCCACCGAAATACTTATGCTCTCGAGAGAAGCCACTAGTGAAACCTATGGCCCCCGGGTCTATTTTCCATCATATTAATCTTCCAACACTTAGTTAGTTTTTTGCCTTTTATTTTACTTTGCATCTTTATCATAAAAATACCAAAAATATTATCTTATCATATCTATCAGATCTCACTTTCGAAAGTGACCGTGAAGGGATTGACAACCCCTTTATTGCGTTGGTTGCGAGGATTTTATTTGTTTGTGTAGGTGCGAGGGACGCGTGCGTGGCCTCCTACTGGATTGATAGCTTGGTTCTCAAAAATTGAGGGAAATACTTACGCTGCTTTACTGCATCACCCTTTCCTCTTCAAGGGAAAACCAACGCAGTTCTCAAGAGGTAGCAACCGCGCCGCCGCCGCCGAGCCCCGACCAACTGCGCCGCCGCCGGCGGCCCCATGGCTAGCAGTCGCCCAGCCGCCGGCACCCCACCTCCCACTTCCACCCACTCGCCTCCCCCCGCAACTTCCCAGCGCGGAGGCGCCCCGGGCCACCAACCCACCTCTGCCGGCACCGGGCCCGGTGACGCGCGCCGCGGCCAACCAGGATCCCGCGCCACCGCCGCCCTCCACGGACGCGGATCCGGTAACCAAGGTCGTCCATGGGCGCGGATCCACCTAGGGCCGGCGAGCCCCACCCTCCCAATCCCCCTATCCATGCCTCCCCCTGAAGCGTGCTCTCCTTCCCAGGAGTGCGTCCTTCTTCGCTCTAATGCCGCCGGAGGCACGACACCATCCCGTCTGCCCTTGCCTGTCCTTCCTTTTCTCCACCACCAGCCACAGGCGATGCGCCTCCCCCTTGCACCGGTGCAGCCCCTTCCCCGTCCAACTGCGATCGTCGCGCTGTCGAACCTCGTCCGCGTGAGCAGTCCCTTGTTCCCTCGCTTGGCAGCAGAGGTGAGAACTCCCCCTATGCCCCTCCTCCACCTCCTCTCCTCCTTCCGGACTGCGGACGGGGCACTGACAGCAAACGACATGCGGTGGGCGTCCAATTCAAGGGGGCCTTCCCACTGCTTCTCCTCCGTTGAGCTCAGTGGTGACCACTAACCCAAACCCAACGAGCTTTGGGATGTCGCCTCGGGGGAGAGCCTATTCCAAATGCCGAATTTGGGAATTCTGGTCGCCGGAGTTCATGCTTGTGTGTCGCTAGCTAGCAGTTTAGCAATTAATTTTTTTGTTTTTTCATGCGCATCGGGAGATGAAAAATGACTGTGTATGTAAAAAAATGTATGTGTTCATTCATTGAGAAAAACTTTAGTATTGTCTAATTTAGTTCGCGCGCGTAGTCCAGCCCCACAGTGGTAGGGAGGCCGAGCCCAGTGCGAGCTTCAGTTCATGGCAGTCACCTGGTCCCTACCCGCCTTATGCTATTGAATCAGACGCACAACAGAGACTTTGTTGAAAAATATAGAGATGTTTTATGTCTGCAACAAAAACAGTTTTCACATTTCTTATCCGTGGAAAATCAAGAACTGATGCGTTCCTCTGTTTGTATGCTCATGCCCTGGGGGCTAAGGATGAAAAGTACCTCCTACTTGGGCTATGTCGCAGAGATATATAGACATTTTGGCTTTTATTGATTTTAATAAAAAATGCATTTTTCTGTTGGTGCATGAAGCATGTCCATGTATATCAATCGGTTCTTTTTTGATCTTCCGTGAGTAGCTATTAGTGAATTGGTTGACATCTGAAAGATAATTCGCTCTATCATTACTTCCGACACTTTTACAGATTTTGAGATTTCCTTTTTGTGTATATAATAGAAAGAGAAAGAAGTTTAAAAATAAGAATTGACAAGGTATGTAACATGATAAAAAAATTCCGTGTACGCATGCAGAAATAAAATGAAATCCACAATGAAGTTCATGTATAAAAAAGCTGAAGTTCGCATCGAGTAAAAGGGCGCATTTGTGAAAAAGATGTACTGAAAAGTACATATTCTCAAATTCCTGATGCTTATATGGTCGTCCCCGAGGAGTAAAAATGCAGAACCCACGTGTAACATAATGATAATTTAAAAATTGTTCAAGTATTCTCCTCTAGGAACGTTGACACATATAAATAAACTAAATTCGGGAGGTTGGAAAAAATCAAACCCGTCAATGCAAAAAATGTACCTAAAATAGTGAAAAGGTACTTAAAAGGTTCAAAAACTAGAAGCTTAAATTAAAAAATGGAGTGGCTTGATGTTTATTAGAAAACTTGGATTTTTCTATTACTAAAAGAGGAGCAGTCCGATGTTTATACAATATTCAAATTTCCTTGTTATTAAAAGAATGGAAACAAGAAAGTTCCGAATAAAATAATGTAGTAGTTCGATGTGTAAAAATGGGAAAAATCCAAATCCACTAACAAGAGGATCATAGGAAGTTAAAAAAAAATTAACAGAGCAGTTCAAAAATAAAAAGAAACACTTAGAAAAGTGGATATTTCACTGTTTCTAAAAATAAAAACAAGATGTTCAAATTTAAATAAACGGACGGTCCAACATTTATTACAAAACTAGGATATTTTTGTTACTAAAAGAAATAATCAAGAAGATCAAATTACAAAAATAGAGAAGTTTGATATTTACCAAAAAAGCTCAAACTTTCATTGTTACAAAATAATAAAAATGAAGAAGATCAAATAAAAAAAAGGAGTAGTCGATATATATGGGAAACTTAAATTCTTTCCGTTCCTAGGAAAAATAAATATATGAAGTTCAATTTCTAAAGAAATTTTTGGTGATTATTAAAAACAATTTTTTCCTAAGAATAAGTCTAGGAAGTTCAAATTGAAATAATAGAGAAGTTCAAAGTATATAAAAAACTCAGATTTTGTAAGAAAGACTTTTGCTAGAAATTCACGTGGTCGGCCCAGGAATGTTAAAAATTATTGTGAAGGAGGTTCACCGTGTATTTACATGTGCACAAGTACAGAAAAAATGTTGTAGAAATCCGATGAACGGGTGAGGAATTACGAACAAAAATACGTGACAGAAGTTCAACGTGAAAACAACAAACAGTTCAACTACTACACCAAATGCGCTCCAGATGAGAATAAAAAAACTAAAAGCCTAAAAGGTTTGTTACGAGAAGTTCACGTCCTCCTCCTGGTGTAGTTCAAGATCTCTAGTGCGAGACGTGCGACCTTCAATTACAAGTTAAAAATAGGCAAAAACGACGTTGTTTTTGTCATGTTTAGTACTGCTCTCAAACGGCAATGAATTTGTAACAACTATCTATATCAAAAAGTTGTTCCTATTCATAAGCTTTCCAAGTGTATATTATATGCTACATTCCGATGTACGGTTTAAAAGTTTCACGTATACCAATTAAAACACGTTTTTTATGTATTGAAAAGATTCTTTTGAACCGCCACAAGTATGAAAAAATGATCAACACGTGAAAGTTGTATGTTTTCAACAGCTTTCCATCGGTATATCATTTGCTCAATTCGGTAAGTGGTTGGGTAGTTATGGGTAAAAAACAACACGTGAAAAACAAAGTGAAGTTCAAAAAGAACTCTTCCAGAAGTTCAACCTCTTCACGAATGCATGATCTCAGAAGTTGAGATTGATAAGTTAACGTACTACATGGTGTGAATTTTGTGTTAAAAAAGAATGAAAATACAAAACCTGAAGTTTTGTTGCTAGAAGTTCAAGTGCTTGACCCGAGAAAGTTCAAAAATTATTGTGAGAGAGGTTGAACAAAAGTACGTGACAAAACTTCAAGGTGAAAACAACTAGAAGTTCGACTACTCCAAGGAATGCATTTTAGGTGAGAATAAAATTATAGAAAAATAAAAGATTAAAAGGTTTGTTGAAAGAAGTTCAAGTGCTCTGTCCGAGGAAGTTCAAAAGTTCTTGTGAGAGAGGTTCACCTTGTATTTCCATGTTCAAAAACACACACAAAAACTTATTTTTTGCGTCTTAAAATAATTCTCTCAATCCACAAAAGAAGTTCAGTTATTATTTGGGAGCAATCTGATTTCAAAAAGTAAAAAAATCATATTATAAAAATGGAAGAAGTTCATGTACTACATGGTATGTGTTTAATATGAGAAAAATGAATTAAAAGGCAAGGTCCAAATTTGTTGTTCTTATAACTTCAAGTCCTCGGTCGGAGAAAGTTAAAACAATTATTGTGAGAGAGGTTTGTACAAAAGGTATATCATTTATGTAACACTAACGAATGGATGAGAAATTTACAAACGGAAATACATCACAGAAGTTCAACGTGAAAACAGCAGGAAGTTCAACCAATACACTGAATGAATTTCAGATGAAAAACTTCTAAAACCGTCTTGAGTATGAAAAAATGGTCAACACGGGAAAGTTGCGTGTCTACAGCAGCTTTCCATCGGTATATCACTTGCCCAATTCCGGTGAGTGGATGGAGAGCTACGAGCAAAAAAAGCACGTGAAAACAGAGTGAAGTTCAAGTAGACATGCCGAGAAGTTCAAGTTCTTCACGCAGTGCATTTTTGAAGAATTTGTTTCACGCTAAAGGCAGAACGTGTGATCTCACCGTTTTCAAAATTACTTGAAAACGGCTTGGAATTAGAAAAACCATCTACATGAAAAAAATTGCATTTTCCGTAGCTTTTCAATGGTTTATTATATGCCCCATTCCGATAAAGTTTGTAGAAATTACGGCCAAAGAACATTTTTAGTCATTATCAAAATTGACTAAAAACTGTAAGGAATTGGGAGAAACAATATATACCAACAAGTTTCACATTTCCTCAAGCTTTCCAACGCCATATCATTTGCTGCATCCGGACGTGTAGTTAAAAATTAGCTTGAAAATACAAACTCAGTGGAACTTGTACCCTTTTGTAAATTACTTTTAAACCGTTCAAAATAAGAAAAAAACATTCAACACGAAAAAGTAGCGCATTTTCATAAGCTTTCCAACCCGATATCATTTGCCTCAATTGCATTAGCCATTTAGAAGTGGCATCGAAAATACAAACTCGGTTGTTCGGTTTGTGGAAGTTTATGATTTTCTAAATTAATCTTTAAGCATAGGGAATTATAGAAAACTTTGAACATGTGGAAGGAGCGGTTTTGCAGCAGATTTCCAACGCCATATTATTTGCCTCATTCCGATAAACGGTTTAGAAATGCGATCGCAAATACGATTCACGATTTTTTACGAAGAAAAAACGGTTTTCAAAACTTCTCTTTAATCGCTTACATTTTGCCAAAAATTTAACTTGGGTCATGATACTCGAGTCCATAGCTTTCCAACGGTATATTGCAAGCTTTGGGCAATGTTGACGGAAGTTCAATCTAGCACTGGGGGAAGTTCAGGTCGAACAACTCACATAGTAAAATTGCAACAGACACATGTTCATCACGACCCGAGAGAAAAATCCGCCAATGAACGAGATTCCTATTTAAAACGGGCATTTAGTTGCTAAAAACCGCTTGCATCTTACACTTACATCACATAGAACACGGCTGACCAGAATAATTCACTCTGGGAGAGACGGTTGCGGAGATAGCCCGAAGGTCGGGTTCCTACAGAGAGAAGTTCAAGTTGTGTAACTCAGGAAGTTCAGGTTGTGTTTTCTAATCCCGTGATCAGAATAGTGTTTCTGGCGGTTGTACTGATGATTTTCATCTCGTCGAACTGATCGTCATCTCTAGTTCAAAAATAATTGCAAATTTTTTCGTCAGAATGGGGCATGTAATATATCGCTAGAAAGCTCTTGACAGCTACATTACAGTCATATAGGAATGTTTTGCAAAATCATCACGGTTTAAGAGCAGTTTTGAAAAAACCGTTTTTTCAAACCAAAAACGTGAATCGTAAACTTAAAATTTCAAATGGTTTATCGGAATTGAGCAAATAAGATGGCGTTGGAAAGCTGGTAAAAATCCGCATCTTCCGTATATCTATTGTTTTCTCAAATTCTATAAGATTTAAAAGTAATTTGAGAAACGTTAAAATTTTGGGCGAAACGTATTTTCATGTTTTTTTTGCAAACTGTTTCTTGGATTGATGCAAAGTATATGGCGTTGAAAAGCTATGGAAAATGCACAACATTTTTGTATAGAAATGTTTTTCTAATTCCTTACGGTTTAAACTCGAATTTGAATAGGGTGAAATTTGATTTCAAACGCGATTTATTAAAAAAGTTTGTCGAAATGGGGCAAATAATATACCGTTGAAAAGCTATCGAAAATGCGAAACTTAGTCATGTTGAAAGTTTTCTCAAATTCACAACCGTTGAAAAGTAATTTGGAATACAGTGAGACATGTCGTTTTGTTTTCCAGTCGGGAAAAATACAGTACTTGTACTGATCTTTGTGTGTTTTTATACTGATGTATTACTCACAAAGTAATTTTGAATACTGCAAAGCCGGTCATATTCTTTTATCTGTTTTGGAAAAAAAAGTACTCAAACTGATCTCCGTATGGGTTTGTGCTAAGCACGTTTTCACATATTGCACTTTTACTTTGTTTTTTGGTAAGGTTTTCCCCATAATGTTCCAATGGTATATATATATATATATATATATGTGTGTGTGTGTGTGTGTGTATATATAGGAAAATGGGTTGGTACTCCTAGGAGTACATACTCCCACACACGATGCTTGTTTGGTTCTTCCCATCGACCTACAATACCGCGTTCAACATCCAATTAATTAATTAATTCATTGCTTTCAAAATCTAAGGTGAAGTCCTCTCGGAAAAAACTTCCATATTAGTTGGGATAAGCACACACACTTACAATCATGCTCACCCTGCGTTATAGTCTCGGTTTGTTTCATTTTCCGAAAAAGCAGTCCATCAACGGGGTACTAACGACATGGCAGGAATCTGGTTCATACCCTTGTGCTTATAAGCTATCTTCCTCGCCTATGTCAGATGGTGAGTGGAGGCACCGGCGACGGCGACAGCGACGATGAGCCGTGGCCGCCTAGTCTGACAGAAAATCGGCACCGACGACAATGACAACAAAAGTATCATTTCTCATCTAGTGGCATATGTGTTCGTCATACTATCGAGGTATGCTCCAAAATACAAATCTTCATTTTTCTTATTTTCTTTAGGCTATACTAATTGTGTTTCTACTATGCGTGTGTCGTAGTAGAATCTCATGGTGGTAATAATTTATGGCAGTATATCCATGCGATGGCGATCAATCAAGATGTGAGCTACCAACTATCTGTTGCGTCGCATGGCCATTTCGGCACAAGCTCAAGACGGCGAGAAGTCAAAACCGAGCTTGCTGACATGCGAAGAGAATGACGATTCTTGCTGACATCCAGATTCCATGATGTACCCCACACATGCATGGCTGCATGCGAGCTAGTTCCAATTGGACCTGCCTAGCTCCAACTTTGTTGTGAAGCACGTATAGGCATACAGTTATTGATTAGTACTCCCTAAAAAATGCAGTATTTGCCAGTTGAAAAAATGGTGTATAATACTCCTTCAAGATTGCAGTATATCTATTAAAAAATCATGCAGTATATACTGCTTGAAAAACAGTGCAGCATATACATACCTCTTCCAGCATGTATATAGCCATTGAAAAACTACATTTTATCCCTCAAAATGCAGTATATATCCATTGAAAAAAATGCGGCATTTATCAGTTGAAAAATTGTGTATAATACTCCTTCAAGAATGCAGTATATATCCATTAAATATCTTGCAGTATGTACTCGTTGAAAAACAGTGCAGCTTATACATACTCATTTCAAAATGCACTATATAGCCATTGAAAAAATGCAGCTTATCCCTCAAAATGTAGTATATAGCAATTGATATTTTTTTGGAGCTTATACCTATTGAAAAAATTGCAGTTTATACCCTTAAAAAATCATGCAGTATATACTCCTTTTTTAAAGAAATCTAGTATATACTCCTTGAAAATGTAATATACTGACTAACAAAAGTGTATGTACTAACTCACAAATATATGTATTATTTTTTCTAATCTTCACGAAAATATATATTATATGCCACCTCGCAAAATGTAGTATATATTGGACGGTAAAATATAGTACTCCCTTCGTCCAAAAATACTTGTCATCAAAATGGATAAAAAAATGTATCTAGAACTAAAATACGTCTATATACATCTCCTTTTATCCATTTTGATGACAAGTATTTCCGGATGGAGGAAGTATGTACTCAGACTCGTTGGGAAAAAGTATAGATGAGCCATGTGGTTTATACTATTTAAAAAAGCATTCGCTGCATCCAAAAGCATGCACATGCCGCTCTTGCATGCGACCACACCTTAATTATAGGATCAACCAACCGCATGCACAGGGTGGCTACTGCATGCAACATTTTTTTTCTTGTTAGCTTATGGGAGTATGTACTCTTGGGAGTATATATATAGGGAAAAGCAAACCTATGAAACGGTTGCAATCACGAGCACTCATTCCTGTTGGGATCTGGTCCCTCCACTTTCCTTGTTTGCATTTTCATGTTATTAAGCTTTAGATGGTTATTTCCTCTTATAGCGAAGGCAGGACCACGCTGTCTACGAGAGCCCAGTAGTGCGTAGGCACTAGGCTGGCTGGATGGCAGACCCGACGGACAGGGCCCGTCCGCGTTCGGTTCCAGCCGTTCTGGAGAACCGTTGGCCCAAGGTGCGGGCTTTGCAGCCCCAAGTTTATTTTTCTCAAGCGTGTTTTTTCTTAGTGGCACCCTCCCTCCTTCCTCCACCACCGCTTTCTCTACCTTCACCTCCTCCTACAACCTGTGCTACAACAACAACGTCCCACAGTCCCCCAGCCATCACCGGCCACCCTCTTCTCCGATTTGAACCTGCTGCGCTCCGTGGAGGACCAGAATCACCATGACCCCAACCGGTGCTAGATCCAGCTGCCTCCACCCTCATCCTCCTGATTTGAGATCTGTGGAGGGGTTGAGATCCTGGCAGCCGCCCACCACTCCCTCACAAATCTCTACACGGCGATGGGAAGCCCACTGGTCTAAGGTGACTGTCGACCTTGGCACTACAAAAAAATACACTTCCATGATGATCCGTGTTTGTCATAGTAGGTCACGTTTTCTGTCATGCATGTACATCCATGACGATTTTATGATAGAATCAAGATAGTCATACCTATGCTGTCGTAGAAGTGTTCCATGACATTACCAAAATTATCATCACGGAAGTGTCCACTTCCATGACGATAAATCGCGCGTCATAGAAGTGTTTTCATCAAGGGTGACCGACACATGGCATTCACCATAACAGGTCGCCGTTAAGCTATCGGGTCCGGTTTTGGATCCGATAACCCGTTAACAGCCCGGACCAATGGGGATTTTCCACGTGTAAAATTCTCATTGGCTAGAGGAAACACGTGATGGCTCACCGTTGGGACAGATGTCATCCACTGATTGGACAGGAGGCGCCCATGATACCTCGACACATGGCACGGCCCAACAGAGGCCCATTCTGGTGAAAAGGCCGGCCCGTTTGACTTGGTCAAAAGGTAACGGGCCGGCCCATGGAAAGCCTGTTAACGTCATGTTCGTATATCGCCCATTTATGACCCGCTAACTCCCGACCCATTACGGCCTATCGGAATTAAGCCCAATTGCTTCATCTGGGCCGTCCAATATGATTCCA
Organism: Aegilops tauschii subsp. strangulata; assembly: GCF_002575655.3. NCBI lineage: Eukaryota > Viridiplantae > Streptophyta > Magnoliopsida > Poales > Poaceae > Aegilops > Aegilops tauschii. Next base: position 279,240,718 of record NC_053038.3, on the reverse strand, counting down.
GCCCATTGTTACTTCCGGCCCATGTATGGCCCATGGTGTCTTTCGGCCCACATGAGGCCCATCGTAACTCTGAGCCCAATAAAGGCCCGAGATGAAACTGGCCAATAATGAACAGTGTATCGCTTTATACCCATTAACGGCCCATTATTCCGTCGGCCGTTTCCAGCCCGTGTTAACTTTCGGCCTTCTAAGGGCCCATTTATTCTTGGGCTCATTTCTAGAATTTGGTTAGTTACGGTCCGTAATGGCCTGTTCCGTTTGTGGGCCAAATTCAGCCCGTGGTTACATTCGGCCCGTTTGTGGCCCATTAACCCGTTGGGTTGTTTTCATAGCGTTATCAAATACGGCCAATTAACAGCCCGTTATGGTCCACGAAAAGTACGGCCCATGTTTGGGGAAATGATTATACGGCCCGTAGAAGGCCCATGGATCCTACGGCCCGTAGAAGACCAATGGACCCTACGGCCCGTAGAAGGACCATGGATCATAAGGCCCGTAGAAAGTGCATGGATCCTACGGCCCGTAGAAGGCCCATGGATCCTACGGCCCGTAGAAGGCCCATGCATCCTACGGCCCGTAGGAGGTGCATGGTTACAATAGTCCGTGTGTTGCCATGATTATTGTGGCCTAGTTACCAAAAATAGGTTATTGTGGCCACTAGAAAAACGCGGAAAAAGAACTACATTGACTACAAGCAAACAACTAAACAAGACAATAAGGAAATAAATAAGCAAGCAACTAATGCTAGCCTATTATAGCTATTACACATATTACATCCACTGGGCATCAAAGTTCGCCACCAGTGCAAATATAGGGAACAAAGCAGCATATTACATACACTGACCGTCAAAATTGGCCACTAGTGCAAATATACGCGACAGCAAAACAAGAGCATAACTGAAACAACTTCAGAAGAGCTCAAGAAACGTTATCCTGGGTATCAACCATGCTGGCAATAAGCTTAGCAAGCTTATTAGCTTTGTCCTGTTTGGTGCTAAAATCATCCAACGCTTGCTGTTGCACCAGAAAGTATGCATCTGAATGCTCCAGGGACTTCCGCAGTCCTTCCGCTTCTTGTCGCAGCACAGTTGATCGATGTCTTTCATCTTGTAGTTGAGACTCAAGAAACCGAACTGATTCAGACAGTGAGTTTGAATAGCTTGTGCAAGCGGTAGTGGCCAGTAACTCGAACACTAAACCAAGACAGGACTTTGGGGTTGTCTCAGTATCTTCAAGATAGTCTTCCTTAACTGTTTTATCAGCTTTGTTGGAGACCAACAAGGATAGTTCACTATCATGAACCTTATCTGCATTACTTCCTTTACCATTGCTTAATAAGGCACTCTTCCCCAATATTCTTTCAGCATTCTAAAAGAAGAAACAAGAAGACACATAACAGGTTTAGCATGTACTAGTATATGAAACTCATTTTGGTGAACCAGTTTGTTAGTAAGGTGGACAAGATTAAACTACCAAGTCTTCTATTGCCAAGTACTAGTACATAATAAAAGCATCAAACAAACATATATCTATGTCCTATGGTCACTGCATTGTCTTGCCAAATCAAAATAGAGACACAGTTCAAATCATATCAGTTTAAGACAAAGTAGCAGTGAAAGAATACAAAGCATGGGAAACTACACGGCACAACAAGATTTCAGATGGGTACGACGGGTCTACATGTACAACAACACTATTGGCTCTGTTGTGATGCTAGTAATGTGCATGATATGAGAAGTCAATTGTATACACAATTGAAATTGAAATCAACAGAGATATTGATAAGAGCAAACCTGTTAAATAAACATGCGTGAACATACCTACTGTGCCATTGAAGTTTCGATTGGATCCTTCAATTTAAAAATAAGTTTCTATGAGTAAATACAGTGATTCAAGAGCAAAGCAGTATGCACTATAGCAATGGAATCTTAAATTAAAACAGTTGTTCTTCAGGTTTAAGCACTTGTTCTACATCAACAGAGTATAGTAAGACACAAGAATACAATACTTAAAAAATGAGCTCATAGACCTGACCACATTCTTGGTCCGGGACCAGTACAGAACAAGGCGTTCCCAGTGATCATCTAGTAAATGTGTCTTAGGAGAACGTAAGGGAATTTGATGAGTTTCTTTGCCAGTGAAGTACGTTTTCTTTAGGTAATTCCGATACTGCCACCAAGCATCCTTGAAGATAGAAGAGGTATTAGCATAGGTTACCTCATCCTGAGTTTCCAAATCGCTCCTTCTCTATAGAGAAAAATGGGAAAATTTGCTGCATTATAACCATCATGGAGGTAGAATGTGTGGGACAAAGCAAAGTTATTTCCATGAATAACATTACTTACACATAACTCCTGGACAAACACCTGCAACTGGCATTTTCCTTCATCTTCAGTATAATATTTCCAAGATGGGAAGATACGCACATAGGATTTAACAACATCAAATGCGATAGATGCTAAACTATGACTGGCTGGTTGTGCTTCCTCCACAGGAATAGGCGTACTAACTGGTGGAGTTGGGGTTCGCCGTGGTAGTACTGGCCCTTTGGGAACTGGAGCTGCCTTACTAACTGCTCTTGTTTGAGAGCTCTGTGGTGGAGATGGTGCTGTGTCAACAAGAACTGGGTTACTATCTGCTGGGGTTGGGGTTAGATTGGGTGAAGCTGGTTCTCTGACCATCGCAGTAGGGGTACAATCTGCGAGAGTCTGGGTTATGTGTGGTAGGGCTGGTTCTCGTGCATGTACAACTGGGGTGCTATCTCCACCAAGAGGTAGCACTGTTTTATTTCAAGACCGTGTTTTTACTCCGCTAGATACTAGCATCACTCTCTCCAATTCAAATGGCTGATAAACAGGAAACATAGTTGAATGTACAAACATTGTATGAGAGACAGATGCAATAGATAGTGTGGAAAAAAGTGGGCATGAAATAGTTGACATGTATATTGTTTAACTAAAACAGATAGCATGACATAATTTCACATATATGATGTCTATCTAAACTAGATAGCATAGCGTAACATAATTCAAAGATATGATGAATAACTAAACATGATCACATGACATAATTCGCATACATGTTATCTAAGTAATCAGGATCGCATGATCTAAATTAGATATGTGATTTATATGCTAAACAGAGGGCATTCGATATGATGTCTGAACTAAGAGCATGGTGTTGAATATTGTGTATATGATGTCTAAACTATGCAATGCAAGATACCATATGCATGATATGAGCAGTATAACCGTGCCAAGTTAGAGCATACACCTTGCTGGGGGAATAGGACTGGTCATCTATCTCTGAATCCATCTCTGAGGAGTTATCGGGACCCAACAAGAGATCTGCTTCGACGGGTAGCGTTGTCTGCTCTGAAGGCCTTGTTTTCACGGGAAGAGTAGTTTAATGTACAAACATTGTCAACAAATGGAAATGTAATGAAGAAAAGGATGGGCAAGATATCATTCAAATATATGATGCCTGGTTAAACAGGATGGCATTGCACATTTCACATATATTATGGCTGGCTAAAAGACATGAGACTGCATAATTCCCGTATATGATATAGAAACTAAACAGGTGGCATTATAGAACATGTCTAAACTAAGCAGATGACATATATGATGTCAAAAGTAGGCACTCCAAGGCAACATATGCATGATATGACTAACACCATCATGCCAAGGTAGAGCAAACACCTTGGGGGGTAAATAGGAGTGGTCAGCTGCGTCAGAATCCACCTCAGAACAGATATCTTCCTCTGGATTACAATCTGGAGAGGATGGGGGAGGGTTTTCCATTGAACCCACCATGGAGCGATGTTTGCATGACATTGTATTGCCGCGCAAAACTCTTCTCCTTTTCTCTACATGTTCAGCATGACTGTGTACAATATCTGACATGCATACGTAAAAAAGATGGTGAGATTATGTAAGGAGAGCATGCAGAAATCTAGAGTGATGGTAACAACTAGTGGATGGATCCAAAAATAATGATAGCAGGCCGATGATTGCTTTAATTTAATAAAAAGAGGGATGATGATTGCTTTACTATTTGTTTCCCACCCAAGATGAACAACATAGGCATACCCTAGGTGAACCAGATATTAGACAGAGATACTATTCATTGTTGCCTCGATATGTGCCCCACAACTAATTTAGAACTCAAGTTTGAACATTAATTTGGACCTGACTTGGAGTCTAAGAGGTGAACATGATGATAAAGTAGCAGGTAATTTTAAGCAATGCATAACATAAGCATAAACAAAAGAGTGCGACCTCTCTTGTGGACCCGTGTACTCCTCAGGTTCATCTACCGAGTCGATGATGGTGATGCCGTTGCGGTGGGTGCCAGCGGCAGGGAAGGAGATCTGAGGCGGCGAAAGACGGTCAGGAGTCGTGATGTCTGGTTTGGTGGATGCTTCTGTCGATGGAGCAGCTCAGGTGAGGTGGACGATGTCACGGCAGGAGCAGGACAAACCACACAAAGTTTCCTTCGACACCTACGTGTAACTAAAGTAATTTTGTAAGGGCTCATTTCGCTCGCATGATTCTAAAAACACAGGGATAGAAAAAACACCGGAATAGGATAGGAATGCACATGGTAAATAGAGCATTTGTAAACACATGATTTCTGTCAACGTGGGTGTTTGGTTCACAGGAATTGGAAGAGCAGAGGAATGCAAAGAAACATGGCCAAAATAAAGTGAAACCATATGAAAGCGTGTACAGTTAGAATGTTATTCTGTCACTAATGCACTTGGTCTTGTTTTCATGCATAGGATTTTGAAAAGTAGGTCCAGGTGGATGTCTTTCTCCATTCCTTTCAACAAAATACATGAATAATTGAATAGTAGAGTGCCATAGGAAAACTCCTATTGCTATGTTTTTCCGTTGAACCAAAATAGCCCTAATGGATCGACATGAATGTAGAGTAATAAGTGATGCAACAAGTGTACAACCTCTTTGCCGTAGCCGTGTCGACCTCAACATCATTGGGTTGGTCGCTGAAGAAGTTGAGGCAGAGGTGGCTCGGAGGTGTGGAGGAAGATCTGAGGAATCTGTAAACGGCGTCTAGGGCACTGCTCTGTTGTGATGGATCGTTCTGTCGTTGAGGCAGCTCCGGTGAGCCGTAAGATGTCAAGGCTGAAGAAGCACAAGACAGACATTGTTAATCTCAAGTGGGATTCTAATAGCATCTCCAATAGATGATGTAAAATATATGTAAAATTTACATCACCAAAACCACCTGGCTACAACAGATGAGGTAAAAACTGTTGACTGTGAACTTAACTGTCAAAACTGAAATTTACTGTGGAATCTGAATGTTACTATCGAAACTGAACGCAATGGTAGCAGAGAGGCACTTGACATGTAGTTTAGGGAGGGCCTGTAGTTCATCTTCAGCCTGCACCCCCCTGAGCCGCAAGCAACCACCGGCTCCCGCGCCGCCTCGCCGCCGCGAAACAACTCCCCACCGCCGGTCCGCCGCCGCCCCGGCCCGCCCTCTAGCCCCCCCTCACGCCGAGCTTTTTCTTTGGCGATCCCCACGCCACATCCCCACCACCGTGCCCCCCACCGCCGCCGACCACTGCCCCCACCCTCAATCATAAGACAGATAGTGGGGTTCCTCTCCGGCGAGCCCCCCACCCCGCTGTGGGTGGTTCTTCCTTAACTCCGGCGAGCCCCCCCCACCCCCTGAAAATTGACTGACCCAAAAGTCGATTCAGTCGACTGAAGTGTAGCTAAATCAAAGCAGAGTCGCAGCATGGCAGCAGTAGTAGCGCGAGCGAGCGGGCGAGAGCTGGAGCAGCAGCAGCGCGAGCGAGCGAGAGCCGGAGCAGCAGCAGCAGCGCGAGCGAGCGAGCGAGAGCCGGAGCAGCAGCAGCAGATCCGGCTGGTATGTATGCCGCCGCCGAAGGGGCCGCGCACTGTGGAGAGCCGCCGTGGAGATGTCGCCCGTGGCGCCGGCTTCGAGGTAGCCTCTCCATGCGGCTGCGGGGTTGAGCACCGTCGGTGCCGGGAGGTCGAGTTAAGGAGAAGGTGCGATGCGATGAGTGTACAATCTCTTTGGTGGCGCCGAGTAGGCCTCGGCTTCGTCCGAGGAGTCGGTGAGGATGCTGCGGTTCTGGTGGAGCAGGTTAAGGCGGCATTGTGGGGATGGATCAGCCGCGATAGACGAGGCGATCGTCGGAGCAGCTCCTTGGAGGTGGAGGATGGGGCGGCTGAACCGGCGGGACGACGAGATGGACGACGGATCCTCATCCGGGGAGGTGGATGAGGGATGTCGAGCTCTTGCGGTGGACGACGTCGTTGGGGAAGAGGCTCCGGCTGGGCAGCGGTGAGGTGGCGGACGGAGGAGGGTGGGGTTTCGCGGCTGGAGCGGAGAGGTTATGGCGGCCTGGGATTTCGAATGGCGAAACAGAGGCGATGGGAGGGGGGAACCATGACTTTGGGACGCGCTTGTCCAAAATGTAGGGTTTGTTACAAAAGTGCCACCACCGATTTGAACTAGCAGCCCTTTCGGCTCAGGGTTAGAAGGGGATTTCGCTTGTCGGGATTTGGCAGCTGGAGGGAGTCTCCCCGCGCGTAGTAATTTCGGGATAGGAAGGCGCTGGTTGTGAAGGCGCCAGTTTTGGGAGCATGATATCTGAATTTTCGGGATATAACAAGGCGCGGGTTGAATTTTAGGGACAAGCCTAACGTGTAATATTGTACTTGTACGTACCAAATCAATTCGCACTTCCCTCAACAAAAAAACAAATAAAATAAAACTATTCATACCACACAAAGAGAGAGTCTTGTCCCGTTTTTACTATACAAATGCTATATCATTCCCCAGAAGGAAGGGGAAACCCTGCGCAAGTACATCCAGAGATTCAGCCGAGTACAGTACAACATCCCCGACGTTCATCGCACTGCTGTGATCAGCGCGTTCCATCAGAACATGCGCAACCGCAAGATGCGCGAAGAGCTGGCAATGACCAAGGTTAAGATGTGGCCGAACTATACGTTCTGGCCGACAAGTGCGCTCGGGCTGAAGAGGGAAGGAAGTACCCCGGCGAGGACGCTGGCGCGGAAACCGACTCTACTGATGAAGACACCGCCGCCTTGACGAAGAAGGGCCGGTGTCGCAACAGGAAACGCAAGGGCAAGGCCGTGCTTGCCATTGAAGGGTCTGACGACACCGGCGCTGCCAAGAAGGTCAAGGCAGACGACCCCGGCAAGGAGATTACCGGGTGCGTCGCCTACCGGGCCTTAGCAGCTACCGACGAGCCAGGGGGCTCTAGCAAGCAGTACTGTAAGATCCACCCCACCAAAGGCCACGACCTCCAGAACTGCCGGCAAGTCGAGCTGCTTGCTGAAAAGCAAAAGGCCGAGTATGAGAGGCGGGACAAGGAGAAGGGCTAGGACGGTGCCGAGGGATCCAACAAGAAGCGCGGCGGCCAAGGAGGCCATCGCGACAAGGACAACCAGCAAGAATGGCCCACCTGGGGCCGTGACAAGAAGCAAGAAGACGATGATCATGACGAGGACGACGAGTCCAGCGAGCAAGAGTTCCAGAAGGCTACAGAGGCCATGTGCGTCGACGGTGGCGCCTCGCTGCATACTTCTCACCGCCAGCTCAAGTAGTGGGCGCGTGAGATTACAGCAGCGGAGCCGTCGTTCGACGCTCAGAAGCCGCTGAAGTGGTCCAACACGCCCCTCATCTTTGATGCTGAGGACCACCCTGACCACACAACCGCGGTCGGGTGTTTGCCGTTGTTAGTCTCCCCAACGATACGCAACCTCAAGGTGAACAAGATGTTGGTCGACGGCGGGGCCGGCCTAGACTTGATCTCGCCCATCGTGATCAAAAGGCTGCAAATCCCTGATGGAGACCTCGAGAAAACGGGCACGTTTCAAGGGGTCAATCCAGGGAGGAGCCAGCCGAAGGGGAAGGTCACGCTACCCGTGACGTTTGGAGGGGAGTTGAACCACGGGACGGAGAGGATCGTCTTTGATGTGGACAAAATTCCCTTGCCCTACAACGGGATCCTCGGCCGCCCGACACTAGCCAAGTTCATGGCGGCGTCGCACTACGCCTGCAACATGCTAAAGATGCTCGGGCCGTTGACTATCATCTCTGTCCCCTCCGATAAGAAGGACACGCTGATTTGCACCGACTAACTCTACCGCGAAGCAGTTGCAGCAGCTGTCGCCAAGGCACTTGCTCCTGCCGCTGAAGCCCCGGGAGGGAAGAAGAAGCCCTGCAAGACCTCTCGCACCCACTCCGGCAAGCGCACCTCCTCGGAGTGTTGTGCTACCGTGGAGGACGTGCCAAAGAGCTCTACCGGCAAGAGCAAGAAATCTAGAGCTGAGCCACCGCAGACCAAGAAGGTGTCCGTGAGGGAGGATGGCACGGGAGGGGCTTTCACCATAGGCTCCACCCTCGACAACAAATAGGAAGGCGCGCTCGTCACCTTCCTGCGGGTGAATGTCGACGTGTTTGCGTGGCAAGCATCCGACATCCCCGGTGTTCCCAGGGAGGTGATTGAGCACCACCTAGGTGTCTATCCTCATGCGCGGCCCGTCAAGCAGAAGGTCAGAAAGCAGGCTCTAGAGAGACAGGAGTTCATCACAGAGGAGATCAGGAAGTTGGAAGCAGCGGGTTTGGTGAGAGGAGTGCTCCATCCGACGTGGTTGGCCAATCCGGTAGTGGTGCGCAAGCCAAATGGGAAGTGGAGGTTGTGTATTGATTACACAGACATCAATAAGGCTTGTCCTAAGGACCCCTTCCCGTTGCCGCGCATCGACCAGATTGTCGACTCCACGGCCGGGTGTGCTCTGCTGTCATTGCTCGACGCCTACTTGGGCTACCACCAAATCTTCATGATGAGAGAGGATGAAGAGAAGACAACATTCATCACCCCATGTGGTACGTATTGCTTTTTACGGATGCCTTTCGGGTTGAAGAGTGTTGGCTCGACGTTTGCAAGAGCAGTCCAAATTGGTTTTGAACCCCAGCTCCATAGAAATATGGAGGCATACATGGATGACATAGTGGTCAAAACCAAGGACGGGGTAACTCTTGTGCAAGATCTGGAAGAGACATTTGCCAACCTGCCCAAGATCAACCTTAAGTTGAAACCTGAGAAGTGTGTATTCGGCGTTCCGCCCAGCAAGCTTCTCAGATTCTTTGTGTTGCAGCGCGGGATTGAGGCAAACCCAGACAAAATCAAGGCTATTGAACAGATTGAGGCTCCCAAGCAGATCAAGGATGTGCGTCGGCTCACTGGCTTCGTCGCCGCCATGAGCCGATTCATCTCCAAGTCTGCCGAGCGCACCCTTCCCTTCTTCAAGATCTTGAAGAAGGCAGGTCCGATGGAGTGGACCCCAGAAGCCGAGGCGGCGTTGCAGGATCTGAAGAAATACCTTTCCTCCACGCCAATACTGGTTACGCCTAAGCCACAAGAATCGTTGCTGCTGTACCTAGCGGCAACGAATCAAGTGGTCAGCGCTGCACTGGTGGCATAGAGGGAGGTCGATGAGGAGGCAGTGGCAACGGCAGAACCAGCGGACGGCGAGCCAAAGATTCCCCTGGCAGGACCTGGTGCCGGCAAGGCAAGGCCCCCGGCAGAGTCTGACACCGTCGGGGCAACACCCGCACAGTCAAGCGAAGTGGTGCAAAAGAAGAAGATGATGCATCACCCGGTTTACTTTGTCAGCTCCCTCTTGCAGGGGGCTAGGTCGAGGTACTCCAGTGTGCATAAATTGCTCTTCGGCCTCCTTATGGCCTCGAGGAAGCTGCGTCATTACTTCCAAGCCCACGAGATCACTATTGTCACCCGCCTCCCGCTACAACGGATACTGCACAACCCAGATGCAACCGGAAGGATTGTGGAATGGGCCTTGGAGTTGTCGAGCTTTGGGTTGAAGTTTGAAAGTACCTCAACAATCCAGGGCAGAATCTTGGCAGAGTTCATTGCGGAATGGACCTCAACACATAACGAAGAAATCCAAGAGACCGTTTTCCCCGGCATGGAAGTGGACCGCGACTGGATCATGTACTTTGATGGGGCCTTCTCGCTGCAAGGCGCTGGTGCCGGTGTGCTGCTTGTCGCACCCACCGCAGAGCACCTCAAGTACGTGATCTAGATGCACTTTCCCAGGGAGATGTCCACAAACAACACTGCTGAGTACGAGGGGCTGCTTGCCGGTCTCAAGATCGCGGGAGACCTCGGGGTGAAGAAGCTCATCGTCAGGGGTGACTCGCAGCTTGTCGTCAGACAAGTCAACAAGGATTACCAGAACCCATTGATGGAGGCCTACGTAGATGAATTGAGGAAGCTGGAGGAGCGCTTTGACGGTATCCAAGAGGAGCACGTTCCCCGAGCGGAGAACGACATCGCCGATTACCTATCGAAGCGTGCTGCATTCAAGCTACCTGTGGAACCAGGTACCTTTTTGCTCCGGTTAACTCAGCCATCCGTCGAACCATCAACGGGGCGGAACAAGCGAAGGAAATCAGGTCCCGGCGAGTATTTTCCTACCGAGCCCCCTGGGGCTGCCGGCAAGGATGCTGCCGTGGACACTGAGCCTGCCAAACAGCAACTGGCTCCGGCAGGGCGTCAAGCCCTGGCCGTGGAGACAGCCGCTCCCATGGCAGAGGAAATTCCTTTGGTCCTTGCCGTCGAGCCTCAGGCTCCGGCGTGGGCGCAACATACTGTCCGATTCCTCCCAACAGGGGAACTTCCTGAGGAGCAGGAAGAAGCGGTCTGCCCTGTACCAGTTCGTCGATGACGTCCGGTACAGGAGAAGGCCGAACGGTGTGAAATTGAAGTGCATCCCCTGGGAGGAAGGACTGGAGCTGTTGGCAGAGATACATGGAGGCATATGTGGCTCCCACATAGGGTCGAGGGCCCTTGCCGGCAAGGCGTTCCGGCAAGGTTTCTTCTGGCCCACCGCCCTCCAGGATGTGACGACACTAGTAACCAAGTGTTAAGCGTGTCAGTTCCATTCAAAGAAGCTTCATCAACCAGCTCAAGCCCTTCGAATGATCCCTCTCTCCTGACCATTCTCGTTCTGGGGTCTTGACATACAGGGCCCTTTCCCCCATGCTGTCGGGGGCTTTGAGTACTTGTACATTGCAATCGACAAGTTCACAAAGTGGCCAGAGGTGGAACCAGTGAGGAAGGTGACAACACAGTCAGCCGTCAAGTTCTTCAAGGGACTAGTCTGCCATTTTGGTGTGCCAAACAGAGTCATCACCGACAACGGCACGCAGTTCACAAGCCACACCTTCATGCAGTACATTCAAGACCTCGGCAGGAAGGTCTGTTTTGCTTCCGTGGCACACCCCCGGAGCGACGGCCAAGTAGAGAGGGCAAATGCTGAAGTGTTGCGAGGCCTGAGAACGAAGTCCTTTGACAGGCTGCACAAGAGCGGAAGGCGCTGGATTGATGAGTTGCCGGCGGTTCTTTGGTCGATCAGGACGACGCCAAATCGAGCCACCGGTCAGACACACTTTGCCCTAGTATATGGGGCGGAGGCAGTTCTCCCCATGGAACTCATATTCGGGTCACCTCGAGTGCTCGTTTATGATGAGCGTGAGCAAGAGTAGTTGCGGCAAGATGACGCGACGCTCCTTGAGGGAGATCGTCTTTGGGCGGCTGTGAGAGCAGCATGCTACCAGCAAGCCTTGCACCGCTACCATTGCCGCAAGGTTCATGCCCGAAGCTTTGAGGAAGGCGACCTTGTTCTTCGGCGCGTTCAATCGGCCAAGAATTCCAACAAGTTGACGCCGAAGTGGGAAGGCCCTTATCGGGTAAGACGAGTCACCAGGCCTGGCGCAGTCCGCCTGGACACCGAAGATGCCGTTCCATTCAGCAACTCCTGGAACATCGAGCATCTTCGCAACTTTTACCCATAAGGCACGGTTTGCCGGGCCCCCCGACAAGCCACCTTTTGTACAAGCCTTGCCGGCAAGGCATGTAACCCTTTGTACAAAGCCAAGCGCAGACCCTGAGCACAGATAAATGAAGCGCTGGCGCCCTAAGTTATAGCATGCATGCTAGGTCGAGTCTATTCCTTGGTTAGGGTTGATAGTGCTTAGCGGCGACTAACCCCTAGTCTAGAGGTCGAGTGCGCGTCTCTCTGTTCTTTTCTGTCCTCCTTTTGTTCGCAGGGCACATGAGCACTTCTGCTGAGCTACTTGGAAGAAAGGGAACGGACCGGCATCCCGACCCCAGCAAACCAGAGTTGCCTGGGGCTGCAAGTACAAGGATCCAACCATGGCAAGACAAGGTTGCCGGGGGCTGCAGATCCTGATAAGTCTCTCATCCTCTGTCATGCATTTCAGAATGGAACTGGGGCATGTGAAACCTCGTTTTATCTCCAGGCTACCATGCTCCCCTTTTTCTTATACCTAAGGATTATCTCCTGGGTCCGGATTTGGTTGTAGCCGTGGCGGCAAGGAGATAGAATGAGGAGCCTAAGCCCACTTCATCCCTGCCTCCGCCAAGAGCGCGAGAATGGTCGAGCGAAGTGAAGGGGATGGCAAGGCCTGTTGCCGGGCGAAAAACGTTTATCTTAAATAGTAACAAGGATTCGCTCCTTGTCGCGGGGTCTACCCTCGAACAAAAACCCCGGCAAACATCCCTTTTTCATTAAAAACATCCCATACAGGTACAGTTCATACGGAATGAAAAACATGAGCAAGGGGATTACATGTTCTAAATTTAACGAAGGCCCGAAGGCTTACAAACTAAACAAGAGATGAGATGCCCGTGATCCCTTTCTTGTCCCTCTCCTCAGGAGGCAGATCAAGAAGGCGAAAGGGCAAAAGGGGCACCTAGGCGAGCTATGAGCAGCAGAAAGCACCAAGAGAACACCTTGGTGGCTACCCAAGGGTGGGCTGATAATGATGGTGCCGAGAAAGGAGCTGGAAGACGAGGCGGCAGGACGTCGGACACGCGACGAAGGCGTCGGTGTCCGCGTACTCCGAGTTGACGGCCTTGCCGCCCGACCTCTTCCTCTTCCGCAGCCTCCCGACGCCAGCCGCCCATGGAGACGGCCCCGAGAAGTTCAAGGAGCTGGCCCCTCCCCCGGCAAAACTCCGCCGGAGGAGCGGCCATGTGCTGATGCTGCTGCTGCCGCACCCGCCTAGGCGCGGGGCGTCCGACGCCTAGTCGGACTCCTCCCCGTCATCTGCCCCGCTGTCTTCCTCGTCACTCTCGCTCGAGGAAGAGCTTCCATCGTCAGAGTCTCCGTCGGAGGAGCTCTCCACGCAGCACTTCAGGCGAGTTCCAAACTCTCCGAAGACCTTGACGGAGAGCAACCCGTCCTCCATTAATTTGAAGTAGAGGACGAGCCCTGCAGTCAGGCTGTGGATGCGAGCGAACGTCTTCCATCCGCGGCAGAGGTACATGACCCGAGGAGCCGGGAAGTCGACGTCGACCCGCGTGCCCCCATTCCCACAGCCCCTCATGTGCAACCTGAGGGTCAGGGGCGGGTCACGCTCCATCACCTGAGCAAACGGGGCGGGGAGACGAAGACGATGACGCGGAGGCCGGCACAGCATGATGAAGAACTCGCAGGGCTCGTCTCCAACATGGCCCTCCGTCGGGAAAGGCATCATTGGCGGGGGCGAGGTCGGCGCGCCGCCCCGTCCTCCTCTTCCCTGAGCACCACGACCTCTGCCACGGCTTCGCCCACGGCCTCGCCCCCTCCCCCTTCCCCTCGTGGCCGGCTCTGCCACCACAAGCCCAGGAGGAGTGGGGGTGCGCTGTCGAGCGGCGATCCTTGCCGCCACCGTCGAAGGGTCGGGATTCCCTTTCTCAATGGCGGATGAGAGAAAGAAGCAGAAGCAGGAGGAGAAAGAAGATAGAAGAATGCGGGATGCCATCCCCCCTTCCCTCTCCTTATAAAGGGGCGGGGTTGGGGCTCGGCAGCCCCGCTCGACCAATCCAGACACCAGAGGCGCAGGGAATCGAGACCGACTCGCTGCCCCAACCAGCGATGGCCCGGTTTCCCGCCTCCACCGCTTGCCACCCCAGGCGCATGAAGGACGCGTGGCGAACGTGCAGAACCGAGGGGACGGGTGAAGCGATCTCTCCCCACCCCTTGATCATGGATGCCTTGAAGACCGCAACCCGGGCCCATTCAGTAAATGGGCCGCGCCTTTACGCCTCTCCCTCTTCATGGGGAAGGCGTGAGCCGCCCCTGTATCGTGATGTGACGCATGCCTACGGAAACCGCCCCGCGCATGCCGCCCATGTCACGCGCGCCTCCTTGCCACGTCGCGCATTCAACGCGGGTCATGGGGAAGCGCAGCGGACGAATAGTTACTTTGGTGAAAATCTGCCCCGCTTGCCCGCACACCGTTTTGGGCCTGGCCCAACAACGTGTCGCGCTTATGTGTGGCCCGGGCCCGGGGGCTCCTGTCGGTGTACAAAAGAAGGGGCGCATATTTGTACCCCTTCACCTGTGCACGGACAGTCTGAGCCGCGCCCGCGGCCACACCAAGCAGAACAGGGGAGGTGAACCGAGGTAAAACCGAAGCCCAAGACAGCTAGAGCAACGCCAAGATCGAGACCACAAAGAAGCAGAGAGGCGAAGCGGGTTCCCCTGGCAAGATCCTTGCCGGGGGCAACCTCAGTGGCCCCGGCAATGCCCTTGCCGGGGCAGCTCGCCCACACCAGCGGAGTGAGCCACCCTCGAGCCCACGGGTTCCAACTCAACCAACCACATTGGGCCAGGGCTCGGGAGGCACCTCCATGGTGGCATGCAGATCTTTGTGAAGACAAGGGACATTCAAGATCAGATGAGGATTAAAAGACGACGATCCTCGGTAAGATCCTTGTCGAGGAGAGCCACGAGACCCCCGGCAAGATCCTTGCTGAGGACGACTGCGCGCCACGGCAAGACCCTTGCCGGGCCACCCGGCAAGGCTCTCACCGAGCACGCCAGCAGGGCCACTGCCAGGCCCGCACCAACCAAATCTCCACCATTGTTCGCATGCAGCTGCCAGCCCAACCAGCTGGGCTGGCACCTGCGTGGCAACATGCAGCTTCCAGGCCAACTCAGCAGGTGCCTGCGTGGCGGCATGCAGATCTTCGTGAAGACCCTACCATCGCGCCACCTCAGCTGCCGGCCTGCCTACATGGCGCCGCATGCGTCGCTGGCCAGGGCGCGTGTCGAAGCAAGGAGGAGCGGCGACGGACGGGACGGGCCTCGCTCCCATCCACGATAAAGCTAGGGGACACCTCAGCGACGCATTAAAGGCGTCTTGTCCTGTAATACGAGCGATAAGCTCGTAGCACTGTACGCCTTTCCACCTCCTGTGTGCCACTGTGGCAGCCCCTTTCGACTATAAAAGGAGGCCCATGAAATACTGGAAAAGGATTCGGCTCTTTGGAACCACGCACCCACCATAGCTAGTTCGGGAGCCCAAGAACTCTCTGAAATACAGCCACCAAAGCAGGACTAGGGTTTTACGCATCCTCGCGGCCCGAACCTGGGTAAATGATCCTTGTGCTGATTACCAATCCTGCTCTTCTCACAACCCTGCGCCCCGGCAACCGTAGTAGGGATTCTTGTGATCCCATATGTGTCGTTCCACACCGACATATGGCGACTCTGACTTGGTGGTCTAATAGTCTTCTAGTGACTGGGACGCCAAGGATGCAAACATAGCAAGTTACCGCTTCCTCGTTCAGCAGCTCAGCGGATATTTTGAGGGGTCCCAGTTCCTTCACGTGCCACGGAATGAAAATGAGCCAGCTGATGCCCTGGCACGGATCGGCTTGACCCGTCAAGCAATACCAGCCGGCATCTCCTTTCAGTGCCTTCGCAAGCCGTCGATCAAGCCTTCTCCAGAATCCGAGTCCATCTTCGTGCCAGCTCCTCCCGAACCAGTCGGATCCGACTCGGGGGCTGCAGCCGGCCCGGGGACTTCGGCAGGCGGCACGTGGACTGCAGCAGTCGCACCCGGCCTGGGGACTACACAAACCAGCCCGGGGGCTGCAGGAGTCGGCACACGGACTTCACCAAATAGCTCAGGGACTAACAATACCTAGATCCAACTGTATCCATCCTTCAACACACAACCAAGAAACCTTCGGAACTTCAACCTTCGAAAAGCATCCGTTATACGAGTTATGGCAATACTCCCGAACTCCCGCCCCAGTACTGGGTGGCGTCGAGGTGAACTCAGCAACAACTGCATAAAAGAGATTTTCGATGTCGGCGA
This sequence comes from Aegilops tauschii subsp. strangulata, assembly GCF_002575655.3. Classification (NCBI taxonomy): domain Eukaryota; kingdom Viridiplantae; phylum Streptophyta; class Magnoliopsida; order Poales; family Poaceae; genus Aegilops; species Aegilops tauschii. Next base: position 279,224,485 of record NC_053038.3, on the reverse strand, counting down.
AACTCAGGTATTCCAGAACTGCAACGATAAAATTGTGACGACAACACCTCGGAGCTCAACTCCCCGGGACACTGCCACAACCCCTAAATGCCAGGAGGCACCAAGAACAATGTTCTCGTCACAAAACCATCGGAACGATTCCAAGATACCCGCGTGATCCTAAAAATTTTTTAGTGAAATTTTAGGGGAGGAGAGTCAAAACTTCTACGTCAGGAGGCCTCACCAGAGCGACGAAGGGACTGAGGAGTAAAGAGAATCCTACTCTCCGATATATATAATCCTAAGACTCAAAACATTTTTGTTCTAGACTCAACAACGCCAGCGATTCGATCAAGCAGGGGGCTCCTAAGTCGGGGATGGCTCTGATACCAACTTGTAACACCCACGATGCGGCTATATCTCCCACGTGTCGAGGCACGACTTAGAGGCATAACCGCATTGTGGTTTTGTCGCAAGAAGGGTCATCTTCTCACAATCCCATGTAATGAACAAGAATGGGATAAAGAGTTGGCTTACAATCGCCACTTCACACAATACATAAATAAATCATACATCAATCAGAGTGCACACATAGGTCCGACTACGGAACCAAAATAAAAGAAGACAACCCCAAATGCTAGATCCCCGATCGTCCCAACTGGGCTCCACTACTGATCATCAGGAAACAAAACATAGTAACGACCAAGGTCCTCGTCGAACTCCCACTTGAGCTCGGTTGCATCACCTGCACTGGTATCGTCGGCACCTGCAACTGTTTTGGTAGTATCTGTGAGTCACGAGGACTCAGCAATCTCACACCCGCGAGATTAGGACTATTTAAGCTTATGGGTAGGGAAGGGTAGTGAGGTGGAGCTGCAGCAAGCACTAAGCATATATGGTGGCTAACATACGCAAATAAGAGCGAGAAGAGGAGCAACGGAACGGTCGTGAACTAGTAATGATCAAGAAGTGATCCTGAAGTCCTACTTACGTCAAACATAACCCAAAAGCCGTGTTCACTTCCCAGACTCCGCCGAAAAGAGACCATCACGGCTACACACACGGTTGATGTATTTTAATTAAGTCAAGTGTCAAGTTCTCTACAACCGGACAATAACAAATTCCCATCTGCCACATAAATGCGGGCACGGCTTTCGAAAGATAATACCCTGCAGGGGTGTCCCAACTTAGCCCATTATAAGCTCTCACGGTCAACGAAGGATAAACCTTCTCCCGGGAAGACCCGATCAGTCTCGGAATCCTGGTTTACAAGACATTTCGACAATGGTAAAACAAGACCAGCAAAGCCGCCCGATGTGCCGACAAATCCCGATAGGAGCTGCACATATCTCGTTCTCAGGGCAACACCGGATGAGTCTGGCTATGAGTAAAACCAGCCCTCAAGTTTCCCCAAGGTGGCCCCGCAGGCAGCTCGGTTCGGACCAACACTCGAAGGAGCACTGGCCCGGGGGGGGTTTAAAATAAAGATGACCCTTGAGTCTGCAGAACCCAAGGGAAAAGGCTTAGGTAGGCAAATGGTAAAACCAAGGTTGGGCCTTGCTGGAGGAGTTTTATTCAAGGCGAACTGTCAAGGGGGTCCCATAAATCACCCAACCGCGTAAGGAACGCAAAATCAAGGAACATAACACCGGTATGACGGAAACTAGGGCGGCAAGAGTGGAACAAAACACCAGGCATAAGGCCGAGCCTTCCACCCTTTACCAAATATATAGATGCATTAATTAAGGTAAGAGATATTGTGATATCCCAACATATCCATGTTCCAACATGGAACCAACTTCATCTTCACCTGCAACTAACAACGCTATAAGAAGGGCACAGCAAGAGCGGTAACTTAGCCAAACAACGGTTTGCTAGGAAAGGATGATATCGAGGGTATGGTCATCTTGCCTGAAATCCCGGTAGGAAGAAGAACGAGTCCACGAAGAAGACAAACGGATGTAGTCGAACGAGTCCTCACAACTCCGGAACGAAACCGTAGCGAACGAGAGAAGCAACCCGTAAAGAAACAAACAACATAGTAAACAACCACCACATACACATGGCATGATGCACAATCAAGTATGATGCATGCCCGGTTTAAATGAAGCATGGCATGGCAAAATGCAACAAACAATACTACAAATTCAGTGGAGCTCAATATGTAACAAGTTGCATATTGACGAAACACCACAGAAATTATTTGGTTCTCTCTCGTTTATGTACCCAACAATATTAAATGTTATTCAACATGGCAAGGGGTGAAGCATAAGTAAACTATCTATTTAGGCAAGTTTAAATGAGGCCGGAACAACAAACAACAATTCCGGAAAATCCTCATGTGCATATTTTAGATTTGGTACTGTTCTGCCATAAACACAATTTTAATATTATTAAACAGTAAAACAAAGTGCACCATGTTAATCTATGCATTTTTCTACCCCATTTACATATAAATTTTATTAAATTTGGAGCTACGGTTAATTAGTTATGAAATAAATCATTTTAGCATGGCATTTGAGCAAATTTAACCAAACATCAATTTAAACATTTTAAACATGGATGAAAGTGGCTTAATGTGAAACTAGATAAAATTCTAAGCATTTTACATATATAAATCATTTTAATCCGATGCACGGTTGATGAGTTATTGTATGCATGAAGACTAGGGACTTTTCTACAAAACAGTAAATCCTCGGGTAAAGTCCAAATTCGCAGAGCTGGAAAAAAAGCATGATACGGGCTGCATCTAAACGGGAAGCCCAACAGAGGAAAAGGCCGGGGCGCTGCTCACCCATGGGACAAGCCCAGGAAGGAAGCAGGCCAGCTGGGCGCTGGGGACTTGGCGAGGCAGAGGAGGGCTCGCGTGGGGCACTCGTCCATGCTGGCGCTGGACAAGTCAATGAGGGGGCGGCGCTGGTCGTCTCGTTCGAAGCAGATGAAGTGAGCGGGCGGGCGACGCAGCAGAGGGACTTGGCGGGGCGGCGGAGAGGCATAGGGGCTTGGGGCTCCGGCAGCTTGGTCTCCGGCGGCAGAGCGGCGACCTGGAGGCAGGGACGAGGCCGGGGCGCATGGACTTGGCGGGGGCGACGACTCCCTGGTGGCGTCGAACAGCTGAGCACTTGGCGCGGACGCAGGCGGCGGTGGATCTTGCGGGCACGCAGAGGAAGGTCGAAGACGATGGGGCAGCGCCGGATCTAGATGTGGTGGTTCAGTTCAGGGCAGCGGTGGACAGATCCAGCGAACGGAGCGGAGCTCCATGCTTCGGGCGCCATGGATGAGCTCCTTGCATCGCTCCTGTTAACCCACAACAGAGAGAGGGCTCGAGAGATTAGAGAGAGCGAGGAATACAAGAGAGAGGGGAGGAAGCAGAGTGGGACGGCCTGAGGTCGAGGTCATCGGCTGACAGGCTCGCCGGGGCGGCGCGGTGATGAGGGGCTCGTGCTCCTGGACGAGAGGGCGCTCGGGCCTCGGGAGCAGGGGAGGTGGCGGTGGAGGCTTCGGTTGCTGGTGGCGAGTTACGAGATGGATCTGGGAAGATCCCGAAGGAGAGGGAGACTGGGTGGAGGAAATGGCGGCGGGGAGGAATGGATGGATGGGACAGATTGTTAGGGCTAGGGTTGGATCAATATATATATCAAGTGGGTTTAGGATAGGGGCTATCTCGACCCTCGGATCGAAATCAGACGGTCCGAGAAAAATAGGCTTAGGAAGTCCAAAAGAGAAACCAAAGACAAATAGGGGATGTTTGGGGATGATCCGGACTCATTGGTAACGACAGAGCGGGTCGGGTTCGGAGCAGTTTTCGGACGCGCGCAAGAGGGGGGTCGGTGGTTGTGCGGAGGGAGATAAGACCAATGTTTGCAAGTGTGTGGTTGGTCTTGGAATGGACAACGATAACAACCGAGAGACGCGGCAACCACGAACAGACTAAGAGTTTTAAGAAAACAATGCCGATGCAATGCGGACGATGACATGAGATGAAATGCATGACATTAACAAAATGCAAAACAAAAGACAAAAACCCAACCACGAAGGAAATATCACAACACATAGCCGAAAATGCTAAGAGTTGGAGTTACAAATATGGAAAGTTAGATCCGGGGTGTTACAACACTCCACCACTACAAGAGGATCTCGTCCCGAGATCTAGGATGGCACCGGATAAAAATGGAAGAGGAAGAGAAGAGGTAAAGCTATGTTGCCTCTTTGACAAACGAGTGAAACCACGAACCTTGGAAGTTGAACAATTTCGAGAAAAAATAATACAATGAAGATGAACAAAGTTGAAAACACTCCGTTAGAAAAGAGAAACAAGGAACATTATGAGAACCTTGTAGGTTGAAAGACAAACAAAAATGGTTACGATGGACAAGAAGTACATGCAAGCACTCTGGTTGCAACAAGATGTACAAGGAACGATAAGGAACAATTACGACAAACACTCCGGTTGAAAATGGAAGGGATAGAATATGAACTTGGCAAAATGAAAGCACTTGGATGAGACTCCGGTTAAAAGAGGAATGATAGACACAACACTCCGGTTAAAACAAGATAAAGAAGGAATAAGAATGATATAATTTGGACAGCACTCCGACTGTAAATGGAAGGAATTGAACATGAACTTTACAAGATGAGAGGATACTTAATGAAATCAACAGCACACTGCCTCCGGAACTATTGAAAGAACGGCACAATGGGTCAGAAAGATTTCACACAGCACTCCGGTTGAGAAGGGAGGCAAAACTTGACAGAATGGGAAGAACTTGAAAAGAGGGCACGACACTCCGGTTGGAAATGGATAAGCACGAAAAGAACACGGTCCTCACAAACCGAGAAGATGAGTGAAGAGAGCAACATCACAATGCCTCCGGAAGAAATAAATAATAGAAGATAGATCCTTGGAATAAAGAATGGAGAAGAAAATGACAACTTCTGCCACAAAAGAGCTTGGAAAGCACCCTTCCAACAAGGTTATAACGGAGTTGCTGGGAAATCAACAACGAAAAGAACAAGCTCGTTGTGGGCTTATGGAACACATCTCAAAATTATGAGGTGACAACCCGCCACTAACGGAAACAATTGCTTGCTTGAGATCAACGAAGAGATGAAAACTTCTCTCGCCGAGAGGATATGAGAAAACTTGGATCATTGATAAGCACCATAATAGCAACATTCCTTAGGGAAGGCTTTAGGTGAAATATAACCCAATACAACTCCAACAAAAAGATTGATTGGTTGAAAAGAACTCTTGAACGAACATAAAATGATGGATTTAAATATGTCACTCTTGAAAACTTTGTGAATCATGAAACATAAAGAAATTGTCAGAAATGACATAACGCCATCTCAAAAGATAAGGTAGAAAGAATTGCACTTTGGAATGCGAGATGAAGAATACTTGAACTCCTCGAAACAAACGTGTGTTGAGCACCATGTTTATTTTGAAGTATGGCTTGACGGATCATAACTTCGAGAGAATTCTTGAAGAACAATTGAAGAACGAAAGGAATCCTTGATGAGCCACCATGTTGATCCTCCACGAAGAACTACGATAATAAAAGAATGATCAAACGACAGGGAAAGTTGAAAAGAACTCCGGGAGAAGCCTTGCAATGATTAGATGAAGCTTTGAAATGACATAATTGAAATAACTTGGAGCTCCGGAAAGAAAAATGAACAAATGAGATCAAGAATTTTGATGAATCTCCGGAATAAGGAATTAAATTTGCTCGATGAAACAAGAATAAGAATTACATGATGCTCATCCTTCACCAATTAAATTGATGACAAGAAATGGATTTGGCATACTACTTATTGTCGTAGAAAGGATTAAGAGAGATATAGCGCAAACTTGGAAAGGTCTTCAAAGAACCACCGGTAGGATTGGAAAGAACGAATGAATCTATATGATAACGAAGGAAGAGAACTCTTGAACGAACCACCGTAAGAATTGAAAATGAAAGTAGCAAAGGCACAATTCAACGGAAAGAATTAGAAAATGAATGAAGATACTTGACAGAATTTAGATACACGAGAACGAAGAGATCATGAACTGATTAGAGGATATTCGAGTGATGCACCGGTATGATTTGGAGAACGAGAGCTGAAAGCTGAGAATGAATAATTCTGAGATGATGTGCTACGGAGAATGAAATTGAAAAGACTCCTGCATTGCTCCGGATGGGTGAAAGGAATTCTCACAATCGCAAACAATTATGAGAGGATGGCATGAAGCTAGAACCATGAATCTTGAGAGAACGGATAAGATTTAGGAGAAATTCTTCGTCGGTCTTCAAATGTTGAGAATGACAATGAGAAACACCACCATGAATTGTTGAGGCACTCCGGAATGAAAATTGGAAAGGTTGAACCAACGATGAAAAGAATTTGAAAGATCTTGGAGAAAGACATTTGACTGATGATAATTCATTCTTACGTCAAACTTTGAAATGAATTTGAGAATAACTCCAGAAAAATTAGAAGAGTCAGGTAAGATCCTGGAAAAAGACCTGTGGGTTAGGGCCCACTCAAAAGGTACACTATTGAATGATTAAAAGAAAGACTGTGCCGGTTGAATTAATTGGCTCAAAAGAGATAACAACCTCGAGATAGCTTGAACGGATTGGGAATGGAAATGCGAATCTTCTGAGATATCTTCAGCACTCTAGATAACATGAATAGCAAGAGGTGGATGATTAAGAGATGCAACGACATGAGAAAGCATTTGAAATGAGGAAAAGAATACGATCAACACTGAAAACTTGACTTGAGTCCACCAGAGAAGAAAAGAACGAAGAATAATAGACTTGAAGCTTCCTTAGCATCTTCTTGAGAATCACCAGGTAAGAACATTGATGGAAAATAATGGAGAAACTTCACATCCATAAGATGGATACATGATTAAGAAATCTGAGTCCTTGAAGAAAGAGGGTGGGAGGGCGGGAAAACAAAGGCAACTTGGGGTAGATGGAATAAACACTGTTGAGAAAACTTATAATTGATCTTCCGGATGGGAAGAATGATGGGATCATCTCGAAGAGAAACGCACCGGCTGGAAATAGAATTAAGATAGCAATATGGTCAAGAAGGATTAGTATCCCCATAGAAATATGAAAACACCACCTAGAATAAGGTAGGGAATCAACACTTGACACCGAAGCAACTCGAATACCACAAATTAAAACAAAACAAAGGATTGGCTCGCAGAATAAGCCGGAACAAACATATGATAGAGATTTCGTCCGAAGTTTTCATGGTGGGGCCCACATGGGCTCGATCGTACAACACCATCATGTACAAGGCAGTGCACATGACATACGAAGCGTCCCCGAGTCGGCATAGCCAAGGACTCTTTAAGACACTACGAGACCACTGTAAAACCAACCGTGGATAGGCGGACCACTAGACGTCAAACCCCAATCTCATATCATGCATCTGTCGGAAAGATATCCTAGGAGCTACTTGAATTCCCACTTATAAACTCCCAAAACTTTCTGGTTATGCAATCTGGTGTTGGGGATACAGGGGACACAAAATATATCACCCAAACTAACAATCCCTAGATCCAGCTGTATCCATCGTTCAACACATAACCAAGAAACCTTCGGAAATCATTTACCTCAACCTTCGAAAAGCATCCGTTATACGAGTTATGGCAATAATCCCGAACTCCTGCCCCAGTATGGGTGGCGTCGAGGTGATCTCACCAACAACTGCATAAAAGAGATTTCGATGTCGGCGAAACTCAGGTATTCCAGAACTGCAACGATAAAATTGTGACGACAACACCTTGGAGCTCAAGTCCCCGGGACACTGCCACAACCCCTAAATGTCAGGAGGCACCAAGAACAATGTTCTCGTCACAAAACCATTGGAACCATTCCAAGATACCCGCGTGATCCTAAATTTTTTTTTAGTGAAATTTTAGGAGAGGAGAGTCAAAACTTCTACGTCAGAACGCCTCACGAGAGCGACGAAGGGACTGAGGAGTAAAAAGAATCCTACTCTCCGATATATATAATCCAAAGACTCAAAACATTTTAGTTCTAGACTCAACAACGCCAGCTATTCAATCAACCAGGGGGCTCCTAAGTCGGGGATGGCTCTGATACCAACTTGTAACACCCACGATGCGGCTATATCTCCCACGTGTGGAGGCACGACTTAGGGGCATAATTGCATTGTGGTTTTGTCGCAAGAAGGGTCATCTTCACACAATCCCATGTAATGAACAAGAATGAGATAAAGAGTTGGCTTACAATCGCCACTTCACACAATACATAAATAAATCATACATCAATCAGAGTACACACATAGGTCCGACTACGGAACCAAAATAAAAGAAGATAACCCCAAATGCTAGATCCTCGATCGTCCCAACTAGGCTCCACTACTGATCATCAGGAAACGAAACATAGTAACGACCAAGGTCCTCGTCGAACTCCCACTTGAGCTCGGTTGCATCACCTGCACTGGTATCATCGGCACCTGCAACTGTTTTGGAAGTATCTGTGACTCACGAGGACTCAGCAATCCCACACCCGCGAGATGAAGACTATTTAAGCTTGTGGGTAGGAAAGGGTAGTGAGGTGGAGCTGCAGCAAGCACTAAGCATATATGGTGGCTAACATACGCAAATAAGAGCGAGAAGAGGAGCAACGGAACGGTCGTCAACTAGTAATGATCAAGAAGTGATCCTGAACTCCTACTTACGTCAAACATAATCCAAAAGCCGTGTTCACTTCCCGGACTCCGCCGAAAAGAGACCATCACGGCTACACACACGGTTGATGTATTTTAATTAAGTCAAGTGTCAAGTTCTCTACAACCGGACAATAACAAATTCCCATCTGCCACATAACCGCGGGCACGACTTTCGAAAGATAATACCCTGCAGGGCTGTCCCAACTTAGCCCATTATAAGCTCTCACGGTCAACGAAGGATAAACCTAATCCCGGGAAGACCCGATCAGTCTCGGAATCCCGGTTTACAAGACATTTCGACAATGGTAAAACAAGACCAGCAAAGCCGCCCGATGTGCCGACAAATCCCGATAGGAGCTGCACATATCTCGTTCTCAGGGCAACACCGGATGAGTCTAGCTACGAGTAAAACCAGCCCTCAAGTTTCCCCAAGGTGGCCCCGCAGGCAGCTCGGTTCGGACCAACACTCGAAGGAGCACTGGCCCGGGGGGTCTAAAATAAAGATGACCCTTGAGTCTGCAGAACCCAAGGGAAAAGGCTTAGGTAGGCAAATGGTAAAACCAAGGTTGGGCCTTGCTGGAGGAGTTTTATTCAAGGCGAACTGTCAAGGGGGTCCCATAAATCACCCAACCACGTAAGGAATGCAAAATCAAGGAACATAACACCGGTATGACGGAAACTAGGGCGGCAAGAGTGGAACAAAACACCAGGCATAAGGCCGAGCCTTCCACCCTTTACCAAATATATAGATGCATTAATTAAGATAAGAGATATTGTGATATCCCAACGTATCCATGTTCCCACATGGAACCAACTTCATCTTCACCTGCAACTAACAACGCTATAAGAAGGGCTGAGCAAAAGCGGTAACTTAGCCGAACAACGGTTTGCTAGGAAAGGATGGTTAGAGGCTTGACATGGCAACATGGGAGGCATGATATAGCAAGTGGTAGGTAGCGCAGCATAGCAATAGAGTGAACAACTAGCAAGCAAAGATAGAAGTGATTTCGAGGGTATTGTCATCTTGCCTGAAATCCCGGTAGGAAGAAGAATGAGTCCATGAAGAAGACAAACGGATGTAGTCGAACGAATCCTCACAACTCCGGAACGAAACCGAAGCTAACGAGAGAGGCAACCCGGAAAGAAACAAACAACATAGTAAACAACCACCACATACACATGGCATGATGCACAATCAAGTATGATGCATGTCCGGTTTAAATGAAGCATGGCATGGCAAAATGCAACAAACCATACTACAAATTCAGTGGAGCTCAATATGTAACAAGTTGCATATTGACGAAACACCACAGCAATTATTTAGTTCTCTCTCGTTTATGTACCCAACAATATTAAATGCTATTCAACATGGCAAGTGGTGAAGCATAACTAAACTATCTATTTAGGCAAGTTTAAATGAGGCCGGAACAACAAACAACAATTCCGGAAAATCCTCATGTGCATATTTTAGATTTGGTACTGTTCTGCCATAAACACAATTTTAATGTTATTAAACAGTAAAACAAAGTGCACCAAGTTAATCTATGTATTTTTCTACCCCATTTACATATAAAGTTTATTAAATTTGGAGCTACGGTTAATTTGTTATTAAATAAATCATTTTAGCATGGCATTTGAGCAAATTTAACCAAACAGCAATTTAAACATTTTAAACATGGATGAAAGTGGCATAATGTGAAACTAGATAAAATTCTAAGCATTTTACATATATAAATCATTTTAATCCGATGCACGGTTGATGAGTTATTATATGCATGAAGACTAGGGACTTTTCTGCAAAACAATAAATCCTGGGGTAAAGTCTAAATTCGTAGAGCTGGAAAAAAGCATGATACGGGCCGCATCTAAACAGGAAGCCCAACAGAGGAAAAGGCCGGGGCGCTGCTCACCCGTGGGCCAAGCCCAGGAAGGAAGCAGGCCGGCTGGGCGCTGGGGACTTGGCGAGGCAGAGGAGGGCTCGCGTGGGGCACTCGTCCATGCTGGCGCTGGACAAGTCAACGAGGGGGCAGCGCTGGTTGTCTCGTTTGAAGCAGACGAAGCGAGCGGGCAGGCGACACAGCAGAGGGACTTGGCGGGGCGGCGGAGAGGCGCAGGGGCTTGGGGCTCCGGCAGCTTTGTCTTCGGCGGCAGAGCGGCGACCTGGAGGCAGGGACGAGGCTGGGGCGCAGGGACTTGGCAGGGAGACGACTCCCTGGTGGCGTCGAACAGCTGAGCACTTGGCACGGACACAGGCTGCGGTGGATCTTGCGGGCACGCAGAGGAAGGTCGAAGACGGTGGGGCAGTGCCGGATCTAGACGTGGTGGTTCAGTTCAGGGCAGCGGTGGACAGATCCAGCGAACAGAGCGGAGCTCCATGCTTCGGGCGCCATGGATGAGCTCCTTGCATCGCTCCTGTTAACCCACAGCAGAGAGAGGGCTGGAGAGATTAGAGAGAGCGAGGACTACAAGAGAGAGGGGAGGAAGCAGCATGGGACGGCCTGAGGTCGAGGTCATCGGCTGGCAGGCTCGCCGGGGCGGCGCGGTGACGAGGGGCTCGTGCTCCTAGACGAGAGTACGCTCGGGCCTCGGGAGCAGAGGAGGTGGCGGTGGAGGCTTCGGTTGCTGGTGGCGGGTTACGAGATGGATCTGGGAAGATCCCGTGGGAGAGGGAGACCGGGTGGAGGAAATGGCGGCGGGGAGGAATGGATGGATGGGACAGATTGTTAGGACTAGGGTTGGATCAATATATATATCAAGTGGGTTTAGGATAGGGGCTATCTCGACCCTCGGATCGAAATCAGACGGTCCGAGAAAAATAGGCTTAGGAAGTCCAAGAGAAACCGAAGACAAATAGGGGATGTTTGGGGATGATCCAGACTCATTGGTAACGACAGAGCGGGTCGGGTTCGGAGCAGTTTTCGGACGCGCGCAAGAGGGGGGTCTGTGGTTGTGCGGAGGGAGATAAGACCAATGTGTGCAAGTGTGTGGTTGGTCTTGGAATGGACAACGATAACAACCGAGAGACACGGCAACCACGAACGGACTAAGAGTTTTAAGAAAACAATGCCGATGCAATGCGGACGATGACATGAGATGAAATGCATGACATGAACAAAATGCAAAACAAAAGACAAAAACCCAACCACAAAGGAAATATCACAACACATAGCCGAAAATGGCAAGATTTGGAGTTACAAATATGGAAAGTTACATCCGGGGTGTTACATTTATATAGACACCGGAGGGGCCTAGGGTTGTACAGAGTCGGTTTACAAAGGAAGGAATCTACATATCCGAACCAAGCTTGCCATCCACGCAAAGGAGTGTCCCATCCGGACACGGGAAGAAGTCTTGTGTCTTGTATCTTCACAGCTCATTAGTCCGGCCCATGTTATGTAGTCAGGACGCCCGAGGACCCCTTAATCCAGGACTCCCTCAGTAGCCCCTGAACCAGGCTTCAATGACGATGTGTCCGGCGTGCAGATCGTCTTCGGCATTGCAAGGCGGGTTCCTCCTCCGAATACTCCAAAACAGCCTTCAAACATAGAAAATGTGTCCGGCTCTGCAAAACAAGTACCACACACACACGCAGAGAGTATAATATTTCACGAGTCCAATCTACTGACAACTTTTGTAGCGTGACATCACGGCCCTGCCTAGTCATTATTTCGAACCGTTTTTAGCCTCCCGCTCCATGTTTTGAGATGCGGTTTTATTGGCACGTCTTGTCAAAGTAGAGATCATGTCCTTTTATTGCGTGATTCTCATCAATACAGGCGTTGGTAATCCAACCGCTCTGTCTACACGGCCCATCGGGAATAGGCGATTTTTAAGGCGAATGGGGAGGCGCTTGATATTCACTGCCTTTATAAGGAAATAAGGATTCACCCTTTCACCCACGCCTTCTTTCTCTGCCCACCCATTCTCGAGCTCCAGCGCCCAAGCTCTCATCCTCTGCACCTCAGAAAAACACTCCGACCATGTCCGGATCTGGAGCGCATGGCAAGTGGATGGTTTCCTCCGTTAAGGAGAAGGACATCACCAAGCTCCGAGAGGCTGGGTACTTAGCCCAGGAAATCGCCCACCGGCTTCCGGCAAAGGGGCAGATCAGCGCCACCCCGGAGCCGCATGAGAGGGTGGTATTCATCCCCCACTTCATCCGCGGATTGGGATTCCCTCCCCACCCATTCGTCCGTGGACTCATGTTCTACTACGGGCTGGATTTCCACGATCTGGCCCCCAACTCCTTCCTCAACATCTCGGCATTCATTGTCGTGTGTGAGGCCTTCCTCCGCATCCCACGCCACTTCGGATTATGGTTAAAGATCTTCAATGTGAAGCCGAAGGTGGTGGGTGGTCAACACGGAGAGTGCGGAGGCGCTATGGTGAGCAAGATGCCCAACATCTCATGGCCCAAAGGTACCTTCGCGGAGACCTTCAAAGGGTGGCAACAGCAGTAGTTCTACGTCACAGAGCCTCGCGATGCCAGCTGGGCCGCGGCTCCCGAATTTCAGTCCGGAGCCCGATGCGGCTCACCTCCTAGCTAGAGAAGGGCCTGGACTGGTCTTCGTCGGATGAGCTGACAGCGCTTCAGACGTGCATCAGGAGCATGGTAGACAAGAACATCAAGCCTGTCAATGTGATCCAGGTGATGCTTTTTTGCCGGATCCTTCCGTGCCAAAGCCGGACTTGCCATTTGTGGGAGTTTGATTTGGCCGAGCATCGAACCTTGCAACAGTTATTCGGCACTACACATGAAGACATCTGGAAGGTGCTTTTCAAGGGCAATGAGACATGGCCGAAGACGACCGAGGATCGTGGGTACAACCTGACCCATCCTGCCAGTCCGGTGAGTTTTTCGTATTTCAAGGTGTATCCTTTACTTGTATACTAAAGGAAGATACCTAAGCTTCCCTATTTGTTTTTTCAGGGCTGGACAAAGAAGATGGAGCGGATTCAGTGTCCGACTCTGCTACCCGAAAACCTAGCAATCCCACTTCTGACGAAGATGCTGGTTCCGGCGCCCTACCAAGCACCGGAGAAGAAAGCCAAGAAGAAGGACAAGGAGACCAGAAGTGGCCTTCGTCGTAGGGGCACTTCGGACGTGACGTCCGAAGACGCCGAGAGCCACTCCTCCCCCATCGAGGACGACGAGGAGGAGGAAAGCAACTCTCCCCCTGAGGGGGAAAGGAATAAAAGGGTGGCCTCCATGCATCTGGAGGCAGAAGCATCCAAGAAGGGGAGAGCCTCCCTTGCGGACAACTCCGTGTTGGATACTGACAGCAGCTCGGAGTGGCACCCCAGGGATAAGCCCCAGGCTAAATCGTAAGTACTCAAAGGCACTGACGCACTCGTATATCCAACTCCTTTTATTTCGCAGTTTTAACATTTTTAATCATGCGCTATAGTCTAGCTCGTTCCCACCTCCAGCAATCCTCATCTTCGGGGAATCCACTGGATCCCAAGGTGATGGACAATGGGTCCCTTCCGGCGGCCTCTTCTCCCAATGCCATGGATGACACCGAGGTGCTGTCCCGAAGGACCTCCCCAGGCCAGGGAGAGATGCAGGAGGCCGTCAGGGTGGCGCCAGAGGGTGATACCTCGGTCACCGGACACATGGGGTGGCAAATCCCCCTCGAGACTGGCGATGGGGGGCATATCCAATTCGCCCCAGCCGAATACAATTCCGGAGACCTATACGGCTCCGGAATCAGGTAAGCAACCTCCTTCAAAAGAAGGAGGTGCTCCAATTCCACCGGTGACCTCTATCCATCCAGAGGCACCGGATACTCTACAGGAAGCGCTGGAAAGCGCTTCCATTGTTGAGGAGCACCGTATCCTTATGGGTACGGTGGTTGAGAGGGTTCAATCTGTTAAGACTGGACTGACCGAAGCCTGCACCAGCCTTCTAACAGGCTTTGAGGTATGCGACGTAATTATGCAAAAAGAATGTCATAGTATAGACAGTAGCCCCTAAGACTCTATCCGGTGTTCGGAAAGAAAAGCCAGACAGAGGGTCAAATAATTTTTGCAGGAGACTAACCATACATGTCTATGTGAATAACCAGGTGTCGTTGCTGGCTGCGACCTCCCATTCTGCCGAAGTCTCCGGACTGAAGCAGAGTCTGGAGTGGACCGAGGAAGAGCTCGACCGTGTGAAAAAACATCTAGAGGACAATCAAGGTATGCAATTACCTTGTCTAGATTCAGAAAGGATGAATGATTTGTGTTGACCATAGTGCCATGATATTTTGTAGGAGCGGCGACCGAGGTGGAGACCCTCAAGAAGGCGCTGGCCGAAGCCTATGAGAGAGCGGCAAAGGAACAAGCTGCTCACGAAAAACACAAGGCCGGGGTCGGTGAGGTCCAGCAGGAGCTCCAGGACGTCGTGAAGAAATGCGAGTCCTTGGAGCGCAATATTGCGGATCAAGAGTCCAAACTTGACAATGCCCGCCAAAGCGCACAAGATGCCCGGGTTGAAGCCCAGGGCGCCCTCCAGGAAATCCAGGTTGCCAGAAAAATCGCGGCGGGTAAGGCCTTTATTATGAAGAGCAATTATGTGAA